>NC_135712.1:48364443-49077890 GCF_964656455.1 Halichoerus grypus
CTGTACTGTACTGAGGTTTGCAGTAAAAAATGTATTCTAGGAAGTTGACTTTTCAAACATTTTCATCTTTGCACAAGTAAGCTATTAGAACTATATCAGTCTAGAAATCAGCCCATAAATATGCTGTAGGAACACATTCTTTTTATGTTTCTAGAAGTACTTGTGTCTTACAAATTGGCACAGATTAGCCTGCCACAATAATGGTTTAACTGTACTAATGGATGCTACTGGGGTGCTTAAAATTTTAACCAATTTTTCTCAAAAATTCTTTTTCTTTTCCAGTATTTATTAACAACACAGATTACTACAAACAAATTCAAGAAATCTTTATTCTTCTCATTCAACAGAAAGTTCTTGATAAATAATTACATACTTGTAATTGGCAAATGAGAAATGCTAAATCCAAAAGGAAAGAAATCATTCAGAATGCACCTGTGGTAATGATAGATTCCATAAGTGAAACAGCACACATACCGGTGGTAATATATATGCTTTATATAACAGCACCAAGGAAAGAGCCAATAAATCAAATGTGTAGAAAATTAAAGTGTATTTTTAAAGCTCCAAATTTTTTAAAATTAGTGGGGTTCACATCGAATGTACTATATAAAAGCCTGATATCTTCTTAAACAGAAGAGGATAAATATAATCTTTTCTTGGTTAGCCAATTGTTATTATGAACAACTGACATACTTTGCCACACAGCAATGATGCCCTACGGCAATTATTTGGCCCTGAACTGACCAACCCAAACCAAATTATAATGTTCTTAGTTCTTGTTACTGTATTTTTAAAGTTTTCCTATCTCCTCTTCATCAGATAGTCTCCTTGACTGTTACCAGTGTCATTTGCAGCACTTTACTGACCATTTGTGAGAGACAACAGAAAACATTTAGAAAGAGCCTGAGTACTTCCATTTAAATGAAACCTGAGCGTCCCTGTACTGTTACATTTGCTGTAGTACCTAGAGGTTTTCCCTTATTTTTACTGCATAGAGGCATTATGTTCTTTTCACACTATGTTCCAGACAGAATGGGATTTCAGATCTTAGGAAAACTTTAAAATAATTTCAGTCTGCTCTTTATTTTAAACACGAAGAACTCAAAGCTCAGAAAAGTTAAATGGCTGAAGGTACAACTCTTCTAGTAGAAGAACCTGGGCCTATTATCTTTTGGTTTCTTAATTTTATTCCATTACACATATCCTTAATACTAAGTTGTCAAAGGATCCAGACAACTGAGCTTTCCTATAGATCCTGCAGGAAATCTTTGAAAATATGCTTTTCCAGCACAACCTCCACAAAAAAAGTATTGCAATGATTAAGTAGTATATATGATGTAAAAGCAAAGGCTAGTCATAAATACAACTCTCTAAACTCAGAGTTTGAGTGAAGAAAGAAGGGGAAGGAAGTCTGTCATCTAGTACAACCACTAATTGTGAGGGAGGGCAGAGATATTTTTCTACTTTCTCATAAGATTTAAATCTCTAAGGATCCTAGTTATTACAGTCTGCTTTGTGTATTTGATGCCTGAGAGAAACCTCTTTAAAATCCTTGATTTGAAGTGGGAATGGAGGCAATATAGGACCAGAAAGGAGTCTCAAGATTTCTTTTAACTGACCTCACACTAGAAATTGCTATGAAATAAATCACTAAAAAAAACTTCAACTAGGGGCACCTGGGTGGATCAGTCGTTAAGCATCTGCCTTTGGCTCAGGTCATGATCCCAGGGTCCTGGGATCGAGCCCCGCATTGGGCTCCCTGCTCGGCGGGAAGCCTGCTTCTCCCTCTCCCACTCCCCCTGCTTGTGTTCCCTCTCTCGCTGTGTCTCTCTCTGTCAAATAAGTAAATAAAATCTTTAAAAAAAAACAAAAAACAAAAAACTTCAACTATAGTTCAATGAAAACTCATCTGTGTTTCTCAATACTTTAGGGGAAGTACAGAAATAGTAGCAGATATAATTTTATTCAGGTTAGAATTATCTCTTTTCAGATAAATACCTTAATGTAAATAAATTTTACTTACTTTTAAGATATGAGAGAATCTGAAAAATTGATAACTCATTTTAAGAATTGATAATATACTCTTTTTATGGTCCCCTATCATTACTGAATTCTAAAATGTGGTTTATAATAAAAATAATATAAAAACTGTAGCATTTCAGTAAAGAGAAAATTTAGGGCACATAAGGAAACACATCAAAGAAATGTCAGCTCTCATTTAGTATCTGTTTAAATGCCTGACTATAATATGTTTAAGTATGTTTTAAAATGTTGAGTCCCTAAAAAAAGCTGTCTCTACAAATAGAAGAGATGGATGCCATAAAAGATTACTTCTGTACAAAGTGTTGAAGACAATAATCAACAACAACAAAAAGTACAAATATCAGCAAGCAAATTGTAAATTTTAAAGATCGGAATTCTCTTCTCAGTAATAAATGATCACCATATTCTTGTATAGTTTATTTTGCCACTAGATTTAAAGAAAGCAAAAAGCAAAGAAGATATGAAAAAAGAATCTTGGAGGATAAATAAAACCTTTTAAGTTAAACAAACAGCTGAAAGTCTGTCCTAAAAGAGAAAAATATCAAAATTGACCCAAAAGCCATGTGAAAAGATTATATACCAAACTGCAGTAGAACCTGCATCTCTAAAGCACAAGAACCCTAGAGGGCCTTTTAAGCTATCAGAAGGTCAAGGCACTATCTCAGCAGCAGTATACCTTTCAATGAGATAGCATTCTTAGAATGTGAACAAAATGCCACAAGAAAAAAATTAAAGAATAAGTAGAATATTTAAAGGTCAATAATTTAGATATCATAGAAAATATGTCATAAAGTCCAATTCCTGCTTTACTTATGAAAAAAGTAAATTTTCTAAATTTCGGAAGAGTGAAAAGCACTGTGGTACAGGAATCAAGAACAATGACTCTAGAGTCAGACAAAAATAGGATCAGGTTCTGATTTCAGCACCTAATAATATAACTTAGTCAAGTTATTTACCATAATTTTTCCTCTTAGCATTGATCTTCTCATCTCTAAAATTAGGAGAAAATCTACCTTACAAAGTTAAAATGAAATGAGATATTAGATGTAAAGCAGTTAGTACAAGTCCTGGCACATAGTAAATACATAGTAAAAGGAAACTCGCTTTTATTTTCCTATTATTGAAGTCTTCCTCAAAGTTATAAATTATCCTTTCAAATGGTCCTTAATTGTCCTAATTTATCATACTCTGCAATCTTGATGAAAACATCTTATTAGAAAAGTACATAACTCGGGGCGCCTGGGTGGTTCAGTCGTTAGGCGTCTGCCTTGGGCTCAGGTCATGATCCTGGGGGTCCTGGGATTGAGCCCCGCATCGGGCTCCCTGCTCGGCGGCTCCCTGCTCAGTGGGAAGCCTGCTTCTCCCTCTCCCACTCCCCCTGCTTGTGTTCCCTCTCTCGCTATGTCTCTCTCTGTCAAATAAATAAATAAAATCTTAAAAAAAAAAAAAAGTACATAACTAAATAGTTAGCAATGCCTATAGTACACCACGGCCATATCCCAAACATCTTTCATCAACTATTTGCAACTCATGTAATTTGGGTACCTTGAAGAAACAGAGTTCTGTGTGAGAGCCTTAGAGAATACAAATCTTTATACTGATGACTAAGTTCATAATACCTAAGCCATCTTTTGGTATACGACTATTTAAGTTAGCATTGCCATGGAAATTTCATGGCTAGTCAGAATTTCAAAAGATTCTGAATTTTCACAAGAAATATATAAAGGTATATATTTCATCTTTCACACTAACTCAATATGGAAGAAAGGACCAAAAAACTGTCCTTTCACAGACTATCCAATTTTTTTTCCTGAGTATGTAAGTAATAACAGTAAGTAAAATAAAATGGCATTTATTTAAGTTTATTTACTAATATTATGAAATCACATTTCAAAATATAATATGCTAAACCAAAGCAGAAACAAATTTTGCAATGCAGTGAGATGAAGCAGAAAGTATACTGGCCTGAGAATTAATGCCATTTATTGATTATTTCTCTGCATGGTTATTTTCTCTGATTCTTAATTTTTTCAATTATAAATTGTGGAGTCCTTACCAGCATAAGTAGCAAGGTAAATGTAAGGTTCAAATAATTTAATAAATGAGAAAAATTGGTAGGAGCTATTAATATAAACTTCATGTTAAAAGCAAATTTTTAAAGAGATGCAACGCTTGTTGAAAGACAACATAATTGTATCTGGTAATAAAGCTACAGCAAGCAAAAAATTACAGTACTAATTTAGTTTTCATTTTGTTTTCATTTAGATGAATGCCTTTCTAAAACTGTATTATGTGACATTTTATAGGGTTCTCATAAATCCATTCTTATCTCAATGATATAATTCAAAACATACTTTCTAAATCAGTTTAAGCTATGTAGAGAAAACAATTTTAATTGCTCAATAATTCTTAAAAGTGATTCACAGATTTTCTAAATTTGCTCTTTTCTTTTACTAAGCTAAATTTTAAGTGAATAAATTGTCACTCAACTAAAATTACACTGGCTTAAAGAAATCTTAAGGTGCCAGAAATACTATAGTATCCAAAAAGTCTTACCATCACAATAACTAAATTATGTAATTTTTAAAAACTTCAAACATGTGTAAATTTAAGAGAAAAATGAATAAATATAATTAGGGATATTCCAAGAACTGGGACCTAACTCTTCTTAATGAAAGATGGGTACACTGTCTCCATATTTCTCTAATAATTTCCTGGTGCCAACTGATGAAAAGAGGAGAAAGACAGTTTATCTTCTCAAAAGCCTTGTATATGTGTCCCAGTAGGTTCTTTCTTGCCTAATGACCAAGGTTTATAAATGTCTGAAAGTTATGTCTCAGGAAAATAGATGTGAATCACATATGGAAATAAAATATACACTAAAATACTGTTTACTTATTTAAACAGAAATTTGTACATTCCACATACTGCTACTTTGGTATTTCTAAAACTCTTGACCCTTTTCTTCATTATTTAAGAAGATGGATTTGGATTATGTTTTCTGTTTTTCTTCTCAATGTCACCAAGAAATTAAAAGGCTAAATTGTCCTGACATAAAAGGACCATCTAAAATGGTTTAGGGGCGCCTGGGTGGCTCAGTTGGTTAAGCAACTGCCTTCGGCTCAGGTCATGATCCTGGAGTCCCTGGATCGAGTCCCGCATCGGGCTCCCTGCTCGGCAGGGAGTCTGCTTCTCCCTCTGACCCTCCTCCCTCTCATGCTCTCTGTCTCTCATTCTCTCTCTCTCAAATAAATAAATAAAATCTTTAAAAAAAAAAAAAATAAAAAAAAAAAAATAAAATGGTTTAGATCCTAAAATGCAAATAAAATTTCTAAAAAAAAAAATGTCATTTTGGTGACTGAATGAGTAATTTTGGTTTACTTAATAGTTTAATTTAGGATGAAATTAAAAGCCAAAAATAAATTTTCCTCCCTTTCATCTCTCTGAAATGAGGTCCTACCTAAGTAAAACTGAAAATAAGACAAAAAGCATCATGTTAAAGTTAAGCAAAGACTGAAGAAAGAATAAGTCTCCTATTCCACATAGCAAGTCCTATACAGAAAACATTACCCAAACCTATACCTTTAAACTGTTCTCCAATGTTCTTATTTGAAGCTTGTAATATCTCTTTTTCTGGTTGTCACCAAAATTACAGAACAAATAACTGGTTCTAATGGATGAAAATACATTTCAGTCAAAGAGACAGGAGATGTAATTCTGCTGAGAAGCAACCTCTTCCTTGAATTCAGCAAAAATTGATTGGGTATTCAGTTATGCACCCAGCAATGTGCCCAGGTATTAGTATCAGAGTAAAAATAATAAAATGTAGTTGCTGCCCTTGTGAAGCTTACTGTCAGGGAGGCAGAGAAACTAAATAGTGTGATAAGTGCTATGATATATGACCAGGCTGCTTAACAAGAGAAAAAACAGGATTAAACACAAATTAGGGTGTGGAATCAAGGAAACTATCCCAAAAAGATGGCATATGAATTCAATGTTGAAGACTAAAAGATGTCCGTAAAAGGGAAAAGGAGAATTGTTTCCAAAATAAGAGAACAAACAGCATGAGCTCAAAGGTATAAAACACGACATTCACTGAGCTACCACTAGTTCCCTAGAGACTAAAGCCCAGTTATGAATGTGGAAGAGACAGACACAAAGCTAGAGATAGACAAAGGTGAGATCATTAAGGGCCTTGTATGCTAAGCTAAGGAGTTTGAGCTTTATCCTGGAGGTTATATGGAGCCACAGAAAGACAGATGTTAAACTAGAGAGCAAAAAGTAACATCTGCCTTTCAGAATGAATAACTTAGCAACAATATAGAGAAATATTCAAGAAAAAAAAAAAAAACACCAAACACAGGAAGCCCAATACTATCATAGTAATAAAGGCACAGTTATCACAGCTTGACTGGGGCAGTGGCAATAAAAATGGAGAAGAGATCATTTCAAGACAGATTTAGGAGGCAAAAATAACTACACATGAAAAATGACTGGATAGGGCGCCTGGGTGGCTCAGTTGGTTAAGCGACTGCCTTCGGCTCAGGTCATGATCCTGGAGTCCCTGGATCGAGTCCCGCATCGGGCTCCCTGCTCGGCAGGGAGTCTGCTTCGCCCTCTGACCCTATCCCCTCTCATGTGTTCTTTCTCTCTCATTCTCTCTCTCAAATAAATAAATAAAATCTTTAAAAAAAAAAAAGAAAGAAAAAAAAAGAAAAATGACTGGATATAAAGGATATGAGAGAAAGAGGAGTCATATACTCAGACAGAGAGGGGATACAGAAATAGGAATAAGTCTAAGAACAAAGATAATGCATTCACTTTGGAACAAGTTCAATTTAGGACCCCTGGAGCTGCGAGAAAAGGTCTGGACTAGCTGGTAGTTCACCCCAGGAAGTGAAAGGAAAACATACAAACACACACACACACAAACACATACACACACACACACACACACAAACACACACACACAGTAAAAACCAAATTAGAATCTTATTGGGACTTTTAACTTCATACTACATTTCAGTTTCATGAACATATAATCCAGCCCCTACCTGACTGACTCTAAGATTTAGGGTGCCTTAGACAGTTAAATTTATATCAGGTATGATCTAATAAGGAAATTCATTTTCTTAGCTTTTTGTTTTGGCCTTTTTTTAAAGAAGTGTCCTCCTTTAAAATTAATATACAGCTATCTACTTTTATTTTTTAAATAACTGTGTGGAAAGTTAGCAGTTTTTATCTGGACTTGGCTTAAAGCACTTATATACTACCATTTAGATTACACACCATATATAACCAAAGCACTACCTAGCTAATGACAAGTTATTCTAATTGAAAGCAAAGTACTTTCCTCAAAACATATTCATTTAAGGGTTAAAACTGTAAATGACACATTAAAAATATTATGTTACAGATCACAAATTCCCAGAGCTAATTCCAGACTCCATACACAATTCCTTTAAAAAATATAAAATAAAACTGGTCTTATTTTCTAAATTAAACTGTATATTTATTATTAAAAATCTGGGGTAATATTTCAATATCAGCTCCTTTTTTTAAAAATGCACGTAAAATACAAGAAAGCTCACAAAGTCAAAAGTGGCAAGGACTTAAATAATATTTAATAGGTATGCTAAAGATGCAGAAAATAAAAATGAACTATTAATTCTGTAAACTCTGTCAAGACATAAATAGATAAGTATATATACTTTTCTTTATTTTCTCCATTCTAGCATACCTTTCATGTTATTTAAACTGGGTCCTTACTTATCTATCTATATATGTATCTTCATTTTATATCATAAATGAATCTCTAAAAATATGTATATGTGAATCACATTATAAAGTAAGTTAAATGTACTAAGATACTTGGCTTTAAAAATAATTTTATGTCAACTTAATGAAGTGCAAAACTATCATTAACTTTGTAAATTGAGATTGTCAGCTTTAAGATTAGAGTGGGGCATACCTGTATATGCAGATTTTCTTAAAAATCATTTCCAACAATCTTAACAATTTTAAGATTATTGGACTTCTACTATTTCAATGTGGTAGGTTGAACAAAATCAATACTGAACAACATACCTTTTAGATAAATTAAGGCTTTGGTGAAGAGGTTCTAATTTTTGACATGTCTCTAGGCTGTCAACAGATGTCGAAGGCAATGAGTCTGATTGCACCTTGTTGGCATCACATAAATTAGCATCGTTTCTAGGTAGGGTCTTTCTGAATTTTCGTCCTAAATCCGTCCATAGGACATTCGTCAACACAACTTTGAGTTGCCTGTTACACACATAAATAATTAAAACATAAAGTACTAAACATTGTATAATACATGAAGTAATCACAAACTATACCAAAAGAAAACCTCCAGAAATTCTCGATTTCAGTTCTTCAATCAATTAACTAGAGTAATAAATAAGTAAAATATTTGCTTAACCATTCTCAAATATATATTAAAAAGTAAAGTCTATTTTACTTAAACTGTAATTTTCTTCAGAATTCTGTCTGGTATACTACAACTGTGGCCACACACATGTATAGCTGCTGGGATTCACGATAACCCATCTGTGCCTATTTATACTTTCAGTGAAACAACAATACACATCTGCATAACTCACCACAGGAGGCAACCACTTTCTGCACTATAATTGTGTTCTTAGTATTTGTTGATTAGGAAAGCATTATTAAAAGTAAAGGTGAGGGGCGCCTAGGTGGCTCAGTTGGTTAAGCGTCTGACTCTTGATTTTGCCTCAGGTCATGATCTCAAGGTCATGAAATCAAGCCCCGCATGGGGCTCCGCACTCAGTGCAAGTCTGCTTGAGATTTTCTAGCTCTCCTTCTGTCCCTCACCCTGCTCACACGTGCTCACGCTCTCTCTCTAAAAATAAAATCTTTAAAACTAAAGGTGAAACATTATATCATCTACAGTCTCAGTAAGTCTACACAGTCTTATGTCTTCATAGTCTTAAGATATAGACTTAATTTTACCTTATTTCTACAAATAGGTCAATTTAAAACATTTACTTTTACTGTACCTATACCCTTTTCAAAACTAAAACTGATAAATGCAAGCAGCTTCAGCTTTTTGCCTCACTACATTTTGGCCATTATTCATTCAATATATCTTTTGCTGATAATACTTGAAGAACTGTGTTCAGTTCTGGAACCAGAGAATAATAGTTCTTGCATTAGTGTGCACAGGCTACCAAATGGACTCAAAACAATGTCAAAGGAGAAATGTCTGAATTGGACATGTTTAATCAGAAGAGTGTCTATTCTATTGCCTGGGCCCCATTTTAGCATTGTTTCTTTAACAAATGTAAGAATATTAAAAAACAGGAGTGCCTGGCTGGCTCAGCTGGTGGAATATGTGACTCTTGATCTCAGGGTTATGAGTTTGAGTCCCATTGGGTGTAAAGATTACTTAAAAATCGTAAAAAAAAAAAAAAAGAAAGAAAGAATATTAAGAAACAGAAAGCAAAGTGCTCATATATTTTAAAGATAAAACAGATCTTGGGGTGCCTGGCTGGCTCAGTTGGTAAAGCATGCAACTCCTGATTTTGGGGTCATGAGTTCAAGCCCCCCGTTGGGCCTAGAGCTTACTTAAAAAATAAATAAAAGATAAACTAAGTCTCAAAGACATCACTTGTTTGCAGCTGCCACTTTGGGCTATCTTCAGACCATCTGGAAGGAGGCAGTATAAGTCTTCAGGAAAACCTCCATAGAATGCACTGAAACTCCAAATATTTTGAGTTAAAAATATTGTTTTTTAATCTATAGATTTTAGAATTATCATTAAATAATAAAGAGATAAGTGACATGTCTATGAATAAATAATTCATTCTTCATTCAACAAATACTTACCAAATACCTTCTAGCAAAACAACTGTACTAGCAGAATCTAGAGATTCAGCAACAAACAAGATGGTTGCAGTGCCTGCCTTCATGGAGCTTACATTCCAGAGAAGAACCACCCAATTAATTACTTAATTACAATTGTGATGAGTGATATGAAGTTAAAGTACAGAGACTGCACTTCTTCTAAACTAGGTCAAGGAAGATTTTACCTAAAATATGACCTTTGAGCTGAAGCTAGACACTATCCAAAAGAAACAGGTGGAAAATAAAGAGCAGTCCAAAAAGGGGGACAAAATACAAATGATCTGATATGAGTAAAGCTTGTTGAAGAAAATCAAAGGACTTACCTGGCTCAACTGCTTAGACTGAAGAGGAAATTTGTACAAGATAAGGATGGACAGTTAGGCAGGACCGATGAACTATATTAATGATTTGAGATTTTATGTCAAGAACAATAGAAATTCACTAGTTTTAACAAAAGAATGATGAGCTCACAGCTGCATTATTAAAAGATCACTTTGATGTCTTATGAAGAATGAAATGGAAGCACTAAGGTTAAGCATTATAAAAATGAATTTAGAGAGGTAACAATGACTTTATCAGGGGCAGTTTAGTGGAATGGTGGGAGCAGAAACAGAATACAGTGGGATGAATAAATGGAAAAGGAGGAAAGGGATATAGCAAACGTAGGCAGTTGACATATGACTGAAAGGGGGATACAGAACAAGAGCTCAAGACAAACGTGAGATGCAGGAAAAGTTTTCTTAGTAATTGGTTCATTAGTTAGTTAGCTTAAGCCAGAAGACATCTCTGTAAGTTTAAGTGCCTAGGGAAGAGGTCAACAGAATAGGAGAGGCTGAAGATAAAAAGACAGAATAATTAACACAGTAAATTTCTTAAGAAATGGTAAGAGCTAATATTTTTTTAACATACACTATATACCAGTTACTATGCTAACCATTTTCCAATGATTTACTTCATTTAAACCTCACAACTACTCTGTGAGGTACAATGGTAATTCTTCTGCAATTAAGACCAAGATAGAACGATTAATAACTAAGCCCAAAGTAAAATGGGTGAGTAGTGAAAGTAGGATCCAAAACCATACACTCTCAACTCTACTGCCAGCACTTTTAACTTCTCCACTATGCTAATTTATGATGGAAGAAGAGGCATCCCCATTCCTTCCTCCAGGAAGTAAAAGGAACAAAGATCACCTTTTCAAAGTGATAGGAAAGGTAAAGGAACAAAGGCTTGAGAAGAAAAAGATTTCAAATCATCACTGTGGAGAGGGAGAATACAAGCAGATTAGAGAAACACAGTAGGACTATCTTGCAGTTTAGGCATCCAGTGAGATTAATAACCATGAATTTATAATGCCACAAATATACTCTGTTTTGTGATTTTTTTTCCACCACTGCTCAGCCACCTTTGTGTCAGCCCAATGCAAAAAAAAGATAATTAGGTTCACAGGTGATTATTAACTACAAAAGAGAAAGGCACCTTTATAAGAAATCTGACAGCTACCACCTTAACCAATGATCAAATGTAGAATCATCAACAGGGGGACAAGCAAACCTTATGTATCCTCTGATATGATGCAATAAGCAAATGACATCAGCTATGAAGTATTTTTGCCAAAAATTTAAGGTGAATCTATCTAATCCATGAGGACGAACCCAGATAAATCATAAAAGTCTAGAATATAGGACATTAGACAAGACAACTGGCCTAAACTCTTCAAAAAAGTCAATGTCATGATTTTTAATAAACAAGACAGAAAGGGTTATTCTAAGATTAAGAGCCTAATGAGACTTAATAACCAAAATATATGATGCATACACTTCAATTTGATCCTATATTTTAAAAAGTAATAAAATAGGGGTGCCTGGGTGGCTCCGTCAGTTAAGCATCCGACTCTTGATTTCAGCTCAGGTCATGATCTCAGGGCTGTGAGACTGAGCCCTGCATTGGGATCCACACTGAGAATGGAGCCTGCTTAAGATTCTCTTTCCCTCTCCCTCTACCCTTCCTCCCACCCCTCTCTCTTCTCTCCCTCTCTAAAAAAAATAGTAATAATTTTTTTAAAAAAGTAATAAAAAATATTTTGGGGACATTTAGGAAATTCTGATTAATTCTAGACTCTATATTAGATAACAAAATGAAATTACTATTAAATTTCTTCATAATATACTGTGGTAATATTTAAGAAAATGTCCTTGTTCTTAGGAAATGCAGGTTGAAATTCTACTTTCAAATGTTTCTAGGAAAAATGTATATTTTTATCTCTACATGTGTATATGTGATATGCACTTACATGCATGTATGAAGAGACTAAAAGAAGGCAAGTGTGGATTAAAGTTAACAACTGGGGGGCACCTGGGTGGCTCAGACGGTTAAGTGTCTGCCTTTGGCTCAGGTCATGATCCCGGGGTCCTAGGATCGAGCCCCACATAGGGCTCCCTGCCGAGCAGGGAGCCTTCTTCTCCCTCTCCCTCTGCCTGCCGCTCCCCCTGCTTGTACTCTCTCCCTGTCTAATAAAAAAATTAAAAGTCTTTAAAAAAAAAAAAGTTAACAACTGGGGAATCTAGATGAGGGATGCATAGGAGTGTTTATTATACTCTTGACAAAATAATCCCATGTCTGGAATCCTATGTCAAGAAAAGTATGAAATACAGGGGAAAAATTTATGCACAGAGATATTCATCATGGTATAATTTATAAAAGCAGCAAATGAAAAGCAACCTTCAATGCCAAGAAACAGCAGAATGGTTAATTAAACCAAGGTAAAGCCACTTTAGCAAATGTTACTTATTAGTCTCTTAAAATCTTCTACTTTAAATTTTAAGGTAGCTAGCTATCTCTGTGTTATTTTCTTTTTTCTACTTGTCTTCATTTGTTTTCTTTTTTTTTTTTTTAAGATTTATTTATTTAGGGGTGCCTGGGTGGCTCAGTCGGTGAAGCGTCTGCCTTCGGCTCAGGTCATGATCCCAGTGTCCTGGGATCGAGTCCCGCGCATCAGGCTCCCTGCTCAGAGGGAAGCCTGCTTCTCCCTCTCCCACTCCCCTTGCTTGTGTTTCCTCTCTTGCTGTGTCTCTCTCTGTCAAATAAAAAATATTTATTTGAGAGAAAGAGAGAGAGCGGGAAGGACAGAGGGAAAGGAAGAAAGAATCTCAAGCAGACTCCTGCTGAGCCCAGAGCCCAATGTGGAGCTTGATCTCACCACCCTGAGATCAGGACCTAAGTGAAAACCAAGAGTAGGAAGCATAACAGGTTGTGCCACCCAGGCACCCCTTTATTTCTATTTTCTATACAAAGCAAGCACTATTCATATGAAAAGAAATGTCAACTAATTAACTTTATCTTAAAGAATGGTCAAGAGTTAGGTTTACCTAGCGAAAAACTATCGCTTCACTAGTGAATATGTATTTTTTACATTTAGGAAATTAGACTATTCATTTAAAAGATTTTGCAACAGCGTGGAGGGATGGAGTAACTAGGTAATGGACATTAAGGAGGGCATGTGATATAATGAGCACTGGATCTTATATAAGACTAATGAATCACAGACCCGCACCTCTGAAACCAATCATACATTACATGTTAATTTAAAAAAATAAAATAAAATAAAAATAAAAGATTTTGCAAGAGGGGTGTCTGGGTGGCTCAGTCCATTAAGCGGCTGACTCTTGATTCTGGCTCAGGTCATGATCTCAGGGTGGTGAGACTGAGCCCCGCATCCGGCTCTGCACTGGGAGTAGAGCCTGCTTAAGATTCTCTCTCCCTCTCCTTCTGCCCCTCCCTCCCCGCTTGTGCATGCTCTCGCTCTCTAAAAAAAAAAGTAAATAAATAAATAAAAGCTTTTACAAGGGTACAGCTTAAAATTCTAAGTGATAAAATAAAAATATTTATAAAATCTTAAGGATATATATGGCATACTTTTGGTCTAACAGGAAAACTAGTGAAAATTAGTAATTTGCTAAATTATTTGGAAAATTATCTTAATGGTAATTTTAACAATTTTAAATATGAAAATATCCAATGTTGGAAAAAGCCATTTTTCTATTCACCCAGACCAATTAAGAATTTATGTTGGAGGGGTACCAGGGTGGTTCAGTCGGTTGAGTGACCGACTCTTGGTTTCGGCTCAGGTCAGGATCTCATGGGTCAAGAAATCGAGCCCCTGTGATTCTGAACTCCTTGCTCAATGGGAGTCTGCTTGAGATTTTCTCTTCCCAATCCCTCTGCCCCTCCCTCCACTCACTCTAAAATAGATAAATAAATCTCTCTCTCTCTTAAATAAATAAATCTTTTTTTTAAAAAAAGAATTTATGTTGGAAAATAATAAACCATTGCTCATTTTACTGATTGTTCTAATAATGTGACTCTAAATGAAAAAGACAATTGAGATTCTCTGGGGAAAATATTTATTTCATGTTTATATATTTGGCTTTATTGTATAATTGTAATTTGGCTGACTAGTAACACCCTAAAGCACAAGTCAGAACACTTTTTTAAAAATTAAACATTTTTACCTTAATATTTTCTTTTTTCCCCAAAATATTAAGATAAAAAATGTTTAATTTCTACATTTAAATACCATAAGATTTCTATGGATACTGGAATAGAAATTAAGGGTGAAGGACAACATTCAAATCATACAAAATAAAACCTAAACTTTATATTTTGGAAACCACACTTAAGTAGAAATACTATACAAAAAAAAAGGTAAGAAATTCAGGAGACAGGTTGATTTTATTTTTTTAAGATTTTATTTACTTATTTGTCACACAGAGAGAGAGAGAGAGCACAAGCAGGGGAAGCGGCAGGCAGAGGGAGAAGCAGGCTCCCCACTGAGTAAGGAGCCTGATGTGGGACTCGATCCCAGGACCCTGGGATCATGACCTGAGCTGAAGGCAGACGTTTAACTGATTGAGCCACCCAGGCATCCCAACAGGTTGATTTTAAAGGAGAGAAAAGCAGTTATAACTGCAAAGACACAAGAAAAGTTCTGTGGTAGTTTTCTATTCTGTAGTGGTAGTTACCAAAGTATATTTGCCTTATATAAAATTTTAAATTATAATAAATAATTTATTGTTTTCCTTTTATTTATCTTTTTGGTAGGTGCATTACATTTTGCAGTGTAAATAAAGAATAGAGAACAGCTAAACAGAGAACTCCACCTAACCCAACATTCTATATACCATTCCTGCTAAAGTACTTGCCTAGGCTTTTTAAAAGTATCCAATTATCTACTTTAGGAAATATCCCTCTCTAAGCTCTCAACCATTATACTACTATTAATTTACAGTTGACCTTTGAACAACATGGGTTTGAATTGTGCAGGTCTACTTATATAAAGACTTTTTTGGATGAATACAGTACAGTACTCTAATTGTATTTTTCCTTTCCTTATGATTTAACAACATTGTCTTTTCTCAAGCTTACTTTAAGAATACAGTATATAATACATAGATCATACAAAATATATGTTAACTGTTTATGTTTTTGGTCAACAATTGGCTAATAGTAGTTCAGTTTTTGGAGTTGGAAGTTAAATGCAGGTTTTCTACTGAGCAAAGGGGTTGGCACCACTAAACCCCACGTTGTTCAAGGATCCAATCTAATTTCATTTACAAGGGAAATAATTACTGATCTATGCATTCAGAGTCTAAAAAATATTACTCCTAGAAATAAAAAAAAACACTATATTTTTTCTAGAGTACTATTTTATACATTTGAAAACCTCTAATTATAGGAAAATTCAGCATAACTACAGCAGAAAAAATCAATTATTTTTGCCTATGAACAAAACACATATTCTAGGTTTTCTTAAAAAGTACAAATTTTGGGGGGCACCTGGGTGCCTCAGTCACTTAAGCACCTGACAACAGCTCAGGTCATGATCTCAGGGTCCTGGGATCAAGTCCCTGAGCCTCTCTCTCTCTCTCTCTCTCTCTCTCTGCCCCTCCCGTCCACTCCTGCTCTCTCTCTCTAATAAATAAATAAAATCTTTTTTAAAAAATTTCAAAAATTTTAATTATGATTTTTAACAAAAGCAGTTTACTCAATGAATATATAAATATGAGTTAACTATATAACTTGGCTAAAAAAAAATGAGAAATCAGAAAAAACAATCATTTCTCAAAACTTGGAGTCCTCTATTTTTTGGTTCTGGAAACTAGCCAGAATAAAAGCAGTGTTTTAATTTCTTTTTTCATAATTTGAGAGCATTTCTTGTCCTTCAAAAACAATGGGTGTAGGATATCAGAATATGCCACCCCAAAATGTGTCACTTTGGCACAAGGACTGTTTTGAACTGAAGACAACTGAGAAACAGCAAATGCCAAAAAAAAAATCTTTGTCCACGCACCACTTGCCTAAATGCTATTCATCACTAGAAATTCTTAGGAGCTCAGAGATGGAATCTACATAACAAGCCTAAACTTTATTTTCCATTAGTTTCCTCCATATATTTACTTTCCCATAGTTTGCCATCGTTGGAAGTCTCAAAACTTTTTCCTTTGTCTTGTCACTTCTCTAGAAATCTATTATTCACTGTTAGACACTACATAAGCCCAAGTTGTATCTACCCCTTTGAGTTATTCATCACAGAATATCTACCTCATAGATGCACATTGCATGTGTTAGTAAACTCTGTTTTTGTCTAATAAATCTGTATTTTGTCAGTCTAACTTGCAGGGCCTCAGCCAGAGAACTGAGAAGGGCAGAGGAAAAAGGTTTTTTCTCTACATGGACAACATATTTGAACACCTCACAAGAAAAAGACGTATGAGGAAGGTATGTGCTATGGTGAGCGCTGTGAATTGTGTAAGACTGATGAATCACAGAGCTGTACCCCTGAAACAAATAATACATCATATGTTAATAAAAAAAATAAAAAGAAGAGAAAAGAAAAAGACATATTAATGGCCAACATGCATATGAAAAGATGCTCAGTATTATTTATCTTATCTTTCTGAGCTTAGAAAACCGGGGAAGAGAGCAAAAAATTTCTATAGACAGTTGGAGAAGATACAAAAGGCCAATAAGTATAAGAAAATATGCTCAATATTGTTATTCACCAAGCAAAAGTGATTAAAACCACAATAAGATACCACTGCACACCTATAACAAGGGAGAGGCTGAATTTTCCTATAATTCCCACTGGTGGGAATATAAAATGGACGATCACTTTCGGAAAACAGTTGGCAGTTTCTTACAAAATTAAAAATGCACTTTCAATGACTCAGCAATCCAGCTCCTAGGTATTTACCCCAAAGAAATGAAAACATACCCACACAGGCATTTGTAAATGAATATTCACAGCAGCTTTATTCATAGTAGGAAAAAACTGGAAACAATCCAAATGTCCACCAAGAGCTGAATGGATCTGAAAGGGCTAAAAACATGTCACCCCTAAAATATGCCACATTGGCATATAATTTTGAACTGAAGCCACTTGAGAAATAGCAAGTGCAGGAAAGGCTCTTTGACCTCCCCTTTCTACCTGAAGGCAGGTCCTAAAATTTCCCATGAGAAAGGTGCCTTTTCTATACCAGGAAGACATTCTTATCACTGCAGACTGAGAGTAGACACCAAAATGGATCTGTACAAACAAACCTACTAAAATAACCCTTATCTTCCATTAGTTTCCCCCATATACTTCTCGTCGCTTTCCCACAATTTGTGCACCTAGAAACACAAACCCTTTTCTTTTGTCTTGTCACTTCACAAATTTATTGTTCTTTGTTAAAAAGATATATAGGATGTCAGTCCTAACCATGTCTTTAGGTCTTCATATTTCCTAAGAGCTTCCATGTGCACTTTTAAAAACTCAAATAATATTTGTATGTTCTTTTCCTGTTGATCTGTCTTACCAGCTTAATTCAAAAGCCCAGCCAAAGAACCTAAGAGGGTAATATAGACAAATCTCCAAAACATGTTCAGTGAAAAAAAACAGACATTGGGGTGCCTGGCTGGCTCAGTCAGTAGAGCATGCCACTCTTGATCTAAGGATTGTAAATTCAAGCCCCATGTTGGGTGTAGAGATTACTTAAAAATAAAATATTAAAAAAAAAAACTGATACAAACGAATATACATACTTTGTTTTCATATATTCCCAACTCTAGAAAGACAAACCTAATCTATAGTGACAGCAGATCAGTAACTAGGATTGGAGGTGGGTGGGCTTGGGGAATAAGTGGGAAAGGGCACATGGAAAGTCTCTGGGGAAGTAGGTATGTTCACAGATTGTGGTGGTAGTGCTAACATGGGTATAAAAATGTGTTAAAATTCATCAAAACAGGGGCGCTCAGGTGGTGCAGTCGGTTAAGCATGACTCTTGGTTTCCGCTCAGGTCATGATCTTAGGGTTGTGAGATAGAGCCCCGAGTGGGGCTCCATGCTCAGCGCAGTCTGCTTGGGATTCTCTCTTCCTCTTCCCCTGCCCCTCCAACACCGCCCCCCCCACCACATGCATTCTCTCTAAATAAATAAATAAATCTTTTTCTTGAAATTTCATCAAAATATACACATAAGATGTGTGTACTTTATTAGATATAAAATATACATCAATAAAGGTGATCAAAAGTCATTAAGAGGGGCGCCTGGATGGCTCGGTCGGTTAAATGTCTGCCTTCAGCTGGGGTCGTGATTCTCAGGGTCCTGGGAACAAGCCCTGAGTCGGACTCCCTGCTCGGCAGGTGGGAGGGGTGGTCTGCTTCTCCCTCTGAGCCCTCTGCCTCTGCCTCCTCTCCCCTGCTCATGCTCTGCCTCTGTCTCTCTCTCTCTCAAATAAATAAAATCGTAAAAGAAAAAATAAGTCATTAAGAATATGCAAATTTATATTGCTTTAGAAAATGAGTCTACCTATTTCGTTTTCCTTATCAAAACCCAAATTAAATGAACTAAATAAGTAACATTTTTATTAATTTATACATGTATACTTTGCAAAATTTGGATTGAAAAATTCATTAGAATAAGTTCAAGGGCTCTAAAAGATCATCATCACTACAGTATGCCTTGGATGCCACCTTTCCAGTACGTGAATTTGTTACCTGGCAATTGGCCAAGTGCCTTAGCAAGCATCTTTTGAATAAGAAAGGTACTTAAGCTGATTCTTTGAAATTAAAACACCAGTCCAAATGGCCAACAGACACATGAAAAAGTGCTCAACATCACTCGGCATCAGGGAAATCCAAATCAAAACCTCAATGAGATACCACCTCACACCAGTCAGAATGGCTAAAATTAACAAGTCAGGAAACGACAGATGTTGGCGGGGATGCGGAGAAAGGGGAACCCTCCTACACTGTTGGTGGGAATGCAAGCTGGTGCAGGCACTCTGGAAAACAGTATGGAGGTTCCTCAAAAAGTTGAAAATAGAGCTACCATATGATCCAGCAATTGCACTACTGGGTATTGACCCCAAAGATACAAATGTAGGGATCCGAAGGGGTACATGCACCCCAATGTTTATAGCAGCAATGTCCACAATAGCCAAACTATGGAAAGAGCCAAGATGTCCATCGACAGATGGATAAAGAAGATGTGGTATATATATACAATGGAATATTATGCAGCCATCAATAGGAATGAGATCTTGCCATTTGCAACGACGTGGATGGAACTGGAGGGTATTATGCTGAGCAAAATAAGTCAAACAGAGAAAGACATGTATCATATGACCTCACTGATATGAGGAATTCTTAATCTCAGGAAACAAACTGAGGGTTGCCAGAGTGGGGGGTGGGGTGGGAGGGATGGGGTGACTGGGTGATAGACACTGGGGAGGGTATGTGCTCTGGTAAGCACTGTGAATTGTGCAAGACTGTTGAATCTCAGATCTGTACCTCTGAAACAAATAATGCAATATATGTTAAGAAAAAAAAAAGAAGAAGATAGCAGGAGGGGAAGAATGAAGGGGGCGAAATCGGAGGGGGAGACGAACCATGAGAGATGATGGACTCTGAAAAACAAACTGAGGGTTCTAGAGGGGTGGAGGGTGGGAGGATGGGTTAGCCTGGTGATGGGTATTAAAGAGGGCACGTTCTGCATGGAGCACTGGGTGTTACGCACAAACAATGAATCATGGAACACTACATCTAAAACTAATGATGTAATATATGGTGATTAACATAACAATAAAAAATTAAAAAAAAAAACACCAGTACTTAACACACATATAGGACTACACTGATTTGGACTTTGAGGAAACCACAGTTGACAGAATAATTTTAATCTATAATCCAGATAGTTAACACAATGAATTGCATGCCTCTGCCACATTCCCCTTTCTTACTCTTAGTCCATTCCAGGTCCTTTAACAAAAAAACCATTGACTGGGTGGCTTAACAACAAACAAGTATTTCTCACAGTTCTGGAGGCTGGGGAATCTAAGATCAAGGCACTGGCAGATTCAATCTGTGGTAAAAGCGTCCTGGTTCCCAGATGGCCACCTTTTCACTGTATCTTGGTAGAAGGGATGAGAGAACTCCTGGGGGTCTCTTTTAAAAGGGTACTAATCCTATTCGTGAGGGCTCCACCCTCATCACCCAATTACCTCCCAAAGGCTTCCCATCTCCTAACACATTACATTAGAGATTAGGATTTTAACATAGATTTTGGGGGGATACAAACATTCGATCCGTAACATATACTTAATGTCAGCCATACTTTAAGTTTCTTTAATCACCTATTGATGATAAATCTTTTTTCCCTGAGGCTGCTCTTAGTAAACATTTCCATCTTATTTCACTTGCATCCAGCACCAGCTTCACAGACATGCAACCTGCACAGCATAGACCCCACGCTTGTTCTAAATGTCTCCCATTGCTATCTTGAAATTCTTGATAATTTTATCTTTGAACCTGTATTTTGTAAGTGAAAGTCACAAAACAATAGTGCATGCACATGAGCAGAGAAAATATTCATCATATGCATGTCCAACCATTCCTGGCTGCTCCATTCACATATAATATTTGAGATGTCCATGAGCAAAAAATTCTGGTGGATTCACCATATGTGGGAGTTCCATGAGATTCAAAGTGAGAAAAAGGCAAGCAGAGGCACTAAAAGTCCTGAGAGGCCACATTTTTTTCATTCAAACAAGTAAATGACTCCAGGAGAAAAAGGAATAAAAAAAAAAGAATCGCATCTAAGAAACACAAATGACTAAGGTGCCCTATTGTATCCTTTCTTACTTGTGTTACTTCCCTATATTAGCCAACCACTTATACTGAAAATGGTGATACAACAGGAAAATGAATGATAGGGCAACTCTTAGTTCCTTTTTTACTTTCATTCATTCTTTTTTTTAATTAATTTTTTATTGTTATGTTAATCACCATACATTACATTACATTACAAAGATGTATCATTAGTTTTAGATGTAGTGTTCCATGATTCATTGTTTGTGCATAACACCCAGTGCTCCATGCAGAACGTGCCCTCTTTAATACCCATCACCAGGCTAACCCATCCTCCCACACCCCTCCCCTCTAGAACCCTCAGTTTGTTTTTCAGAGTCCATCGTCTCTCATGGTTCGTCTCCCCCTCCGATTTCGCCCCCTTCATTCTTCCCCTCCTGCTATCTTCTTCTTCTTTTTTTTTTTCTTAACATATATTGCATTATTTGTTTCAGAGGTACAGATCTGAGATTCAACAGTCTTGCACAATTCACAGTGCCTACCAGAGCACATACCCTCCCCAGTGTCTATCACCCAGTCACCCCATCCCTCCCACCCTACCCCCCACTCCAGCAACCCTCAGTTTGTTTCCTGAGATTAAGAATTCCTCATATCAGTGAGGTCATATGATACATGTCTTTCTCTGTTTGACTTATTTCGCTCAGCAGAATACCCTCCAGTTCCATCCACGTCGTTGCAAATGGCAAGATCTCATTCCTTTTGATGGCTGCATAATATTCCATTGTAGAAGATGTGGTATATACATACAATGGAATATTATGCAGTCATTCATTCTTTATACAGCATTATGCCAAAGACAAAGTTTTGGTAGAATGTAGATGTATCAAAAAGTGATATAAAAGCTGTTAAGTTTAGTTTTGTGCAGCATTTCCACTCTTCTGGTAAGAACAAAATATGTATATAAATAAACTGTGAAATATAAATTGTATAATTTCAGTAATTGTGCATACTGGTTCAATGCTCATATCTGCATTTAAAAAGAGTTAAACAGTATAAAGGTGAACAGTAAAATTCATCCTAATAATTTAAATTTTTTCTTTTTCTTTAGTTAGAACAACATATAGATATAAATAAAAGACACTATAGGAAGTTGAGAAAGAGACAACAAAAGAAAGGAAAATATTTTATAGTTTTAGCACTGTGATATAACAGGAAATATACATTTGGTCTTTTTTCTCTGGTAAATACATCAAGGTGCAGGGAGGGTGACATACCTAAAGAGGTCATGGAACTCCACACCCCCATCCCATACCCTGCCCTATAGACCTCTTCTTTTTGGCTGTTCTTGTGTTGTATCCTTTAAAATAAACCTATAAATGTAAATTAAATGTTGTCTTGAGTTTTGTGAGCCATTCTAACACATTATCAAACCTGAAAAGGAAGTCATGGAAATGCCCAATTTATAGCCAGCCAGTCAGAAATACAGTGACAACCTGAGACTTTCAGCTGGCATATGAAATGAATGCAGTCTTGTGGGACGGAGCCCTTAAATTGTGAGATCTGATGCTAACTCACCACAGAGCGTCAGAACTGAATAGCACTACACCCAGTTGGTGCCTGGAAAGTTGGAAAATGGTATTCGAAAAGACACATGCATTTTGGTGTGAGAAGTGTTGTGAGTAAAAACAGTTCATAAGTACCTTTATTCAATAGCATTTTCTCTATTTTTTTAAACAAGGGACCCTCACTTTCATTTTGTCCAAGGTGCTAAAAGCTGTAGCTGGTCTTACTTGCATAACAATGCTGACAGAAGAAAAGAACCCAGACAGGACCATTGTTCCAGGCCCCACAGCTTTCCAGATGACATCAAAATCAAGACACCCATAGAGATAGCTCTAAAATAATTAAATAATAATTCTAATGTAAATATCATCTGTTTTATTAGGAGTTATTAGAGATCTGATTTAAATTGTCTCATTGAATCTGTTTTGCTGCTAGACCTACTGTAATACTTAATAACAAACTCATAATGTTGGAGAATAGAGCAAACCTTTGGCATAAGGATTATTTTAACCAAAGACAACTGAGAAGAAGCAGATGGGAGAAAAGCTCTCTGTATTACCCTGATACCAAAATTAGACAAAGACACTACAAAAAAAGAAAAATACAGGCCAATATCTCTGATGAACATAGATACAAAAATCCTCAACAAAATATTAACAAATCACATTTGACAATACATTAAAAGGATCATTCACTATTCAAGTGGGGTTTATTCCAGGGATGCAAGGAAGGTTCAATAATTGCAAACCCATCAATGTGATACATCACATTACTGTGGTATCTCTCCCAATCAGATGGGAGCCCCCAAATGTGGGGCGACTGGGTGGAAACTGGTGGCACAGCCAGTGAAGGGATTCACCTGAGGCAGAACAAAGGAGATAGAAGTTTACTGAATACGAAAAGCAAGGGAGCCACAGGCAGGACAGCAAATCAGAGACTGTCTGCAATGAGGCAGTGGGAGAGGGCTATATTTACAGGCAGAAAGCGGGGGCGCCTGGGTGGCTCAGTCGTTAAGCCTCTGCCTTCGGCTCAGGTCATGATCCCATGGTCCCTGGGATCAAGCCCCTGGGATCAAACCCCACGTCGGGCTCCCTGCTCAGCGGGAAGCCTGCTTCTCCCTCTCCCACTCCTCCTGCTTGTGTTCCTGCTCTCACTATGCTTGTGTTCCTGCTCTCGCTATCTCTCTCTCTGTCAAATAAATAAAATCTTTTTTAAAAAAATTAAATAAATAAATAAATGAAGGCTGAAAGTCACTCATCTGCCTTCTGCTCAGATCATGATCCTGGAGTCCTAGGATCAAGCCCCATATCAGGAGTCCCTGCTTGGTGGGGAGTCTGCTTCTCCCTCTGCCCCCTTATCCCACTTAGGCTCGCTCGCTCTCTCTCTCACACTTTCTCTCAAATAATCTTTTTAAAAAATAATAAATAAAAATAAAAAATAAGTAAAGGCAGAAAGTAAGGAGGTATGAGGATGTATGGAATTTTCCCTTTTTTGTTACCTGTGCCTGGTTGTAAGTAGCCCATTGGCTAGTTAGGGCCTACGGATATTTTGAGGTGGATCAAGTGATAGGCCTGTCTATATTCACCTAGGGAGCTGGGGTCACTATGGGCCCTTCTGCCTTGATCAAGTTTTCATAGCTCAAGCCTGTTATCTAAAAGTGGCCTCTATAAGTATTACAAAAGGAAAATAAAAACCATATGATCACTTCAATAGATGCAGGAAAAGCATTTGACAAATACAACACCCATTCATAATAAAAACTCTCAACAAAACTGGTATAGAAAAAACATACCTCAACAAATTAAAGACCATATATAAAAAAACACAGCTAACATCATATTCAATGGTGAAAAACCAGAAGTTTTTCCTCTAAAATTAGGAATAAGATAAGAATGCCCACTCTCACTGCTTTAATTCAACATACTACTGCAAGTCCTAGCTGCAACAATCAGAGAAGAAATAAGAGGCATCCAAATTGGTAAGGAAGAAGTTAAACTTTCATTATTTGAAGCTGATATGATACTATATAGAGAAATCCCTAAAGACTCCATCAAAAAACTATTAGAACTGATAAATTCAGTCAAGTTGCAGGATACAAAATCAACACACAGGAATCTGTTGTGTTTCTATACACTAATAACAAAGTAGAAAAAAGAGAAATTAAGAAAACAATCCCATTTCCAACTATACCAAAAAGAATTAAATACTTAGAATAAACTTAACCAAGTAGGTGAAAGACCTGTACTTTGAAAACTATAAGATGCTGATTAAAGAAATTGAAGACAACACAAACAAATGGAAAGATATACCGTGCTCATGGACTGGAAGAATTAATATTGTTAAATTGTCCATACTACCCAAAGCAATCTACAGATTCAATGCATCCCTATCAAAAACCAGTAATATTTTTCACAGAACTGGAACAAATAGTCCTAAAATTTGTATAGAACTACAAAAAAACCTCTAAAAGACAAACCAACCTTGAAAAGAACACAGCTCAAGTATTACAAGCTCAGATTTCAAGATATACTATACAAAGCTACAATAATCAAAACAATATGGTTCTGGCACAAAAACAGACACATAGATCCATGAAATAGCATATAAAGCCCAGAAACAAGCCCATGCCTATATGGTCAATTAATCTATGACAAAGGAGACAAGAATATACAATGGGGGTAAAAAAGTCTTTGTACTAAATGGTGCTGGGGAAACTGGACACTTTCTTACACCACACACAAAAATAAACTCAAAATGGATTAAAGATCTAAACGTGAGACCTGAAACCATAAAACTCTTGCAAGAAAACATAGGCAGTAATATTTTGGACATCGGCCTTAGCAACCTATTTATGGATATGTCTCCTCAGGCAAGGAAAACAAAAGCAAAAATAAACAATTGGGACTGCACCAAAATAAAAAACTTTTGCACAACAAAGAAAACCATCAACAAAACAAAAAAGCAATCTACTGAATGGGAGAAGATATTTGCATCTATCTGATAAGGAGTTAACATTCAACATATGTAAGTAAGCTATACAACTCAACAACAAAAAATAATCCAATTTAAAAATGAGCAAAGGGGGGCATTTGGGTGGCTCCGTCAGTTAAGCATTCGTCAGTTCAGCTCAGGTCATGATCTCAGGGTCCTGGGATCAAGCTACGCATCAGGCTCCCCACTTGGCAGGGAGTCTGCTTGTCCCTCTCCCTCTGCCCCTCGCCCTGCTAATGTTCTCTTTCTCAAATAAATAAATAATTTTTTTTTTAAATGAGCAGATGACCTAGACAGACACTTTTTCCTAAGAAGCCATACAGATGGCAGACACATGCAGAGATACTCAACATCACTAATCATCAAAGAAATGCAAATCAAAACCACAATGAGAGCACCTCACACCAGTCAGAATGGCTAGCAACAAAAAGACAGGTAAGTAATAAGCGTTGGTGAAGATGTAGAGAAAAGGGAACCCTCGTGCACTGTTGATAGGAATGGATATTATTGCAACCACTGTGGAAAACAGTATGGAGGGTCCTCAAAAAATTAAAAATAGAAATACCATATGATTCAGTAATTCTACCACTGGGTATTCCCCAAAGAAAATGAATTTGAAAAGATATATGCACCCCTATGTTTACTGCAGCATTATTTACAAAAGCCAAGATATGAAAGCAACCCAAGTGTCCACTGATAGATGAATGGATAAAGAAGATGTGGTATATATATATATATATATATATATATATATATATATATATATATGCAATGGAATATTACTCAGCCATAGAAAAGAATGAGAGCTTGCTATTTGCGACAATATGAATGAACTTAGAGCATATTATGCTACATGAAATAAGTCAAAGACAGATCAATACTATATGATTTCACTTACATGTTGAATCTAAAAAACAAAACCAATAAACAGACTCTAAAATACAAAGAACAAACTGGTGGTTGCCAAAGGGGAAGTGGGGTGGAAGATAAGTAAAACAGATGAAGGGGATTAAGAGGTACAAACTTCAGCTATAAAATAAGTAAGTCACAGAGAAGAAAATACAGCCTAGAAAACATAGTCATAATAATACTGTAATAACACTGTATGGTGACTACACTTATTGTGGTGAGCACTGGAAAAAAATAATAATAAAGAAAAGCTCTCTGCCATCCCCCTACTTGCCTAAAAACAGGACATAATTTATTAAGGTATCTCCCTCTCCTGTACCAGGAAAGGCAGAACTCTTAATCACCAAAAGACGATTCTAGATTCTTGCCAGCGCAGAGACAGATAACCAAGAGCTACCTACATAATAAACCTTACCAAATAAGCTTTATCTTCCATTTGTTCCCCCCATATATTTACCTTCCCATTTATTTTATGTAGGGGCTTATAGCCCCTAAAAGCCTAAACCTCTTTTACTTTGTCCTACTGTTCTTTGTTAAAACCCTATATAAACCTCAAATTCTGACCACCCCTGTGATTTACTCATTGAGTTCTTCCACATGTATGGTGATGCATATGTTAATAAACTCTGTTTCCCTCCCATTTTTTTAAAAAGATTTTATTTATTCATTTGACAGAGACAGAGAGCACAAGTAGGCAGAGTACAGGCAGAGGGAGAGGGAGAAGCAGGCTCCCTCTAAGCAGAGAGCCCGATGTGGGGCTGGATCCCAGGATCCCGAGATCATGACCCGAGCTGAAGGCAGATCTTTAACCGACTGAGCCACCCAGGCATCCTGTTTCCCTCCCATTAATCTCTCTTTTCTCAGTTTATTTGCAGGCCCAGCCACTGAATCTAAGTTGCTACAGGAATTTTTCCTCCCCTAAACTTCATACAGAATTAACTGAACTGCGTGTCTCCACTGATCTATAGGAACATAATTCTTGTTAACCAAACTGTGGTTACATTTGTCAACTTTGCCCCAGACCAATGAATTTTGACCTCGTCTCAGCCTGAGCCAGCATACAACCCCTGCCTAGAATAGACTGACCTCAAGCTAAAACATTTTTTGATGTACTGTGCTATCTCAATGGTTGCTCATTCTACTTCCCCAAACCCAGTATTTCAAGCCTTGTTTACTTCTCCCTAAAAAAGAAAAGCCTTTTTCTGGCTGACTTGTGAGATACTTGAAGATCTTATGGTCAGTGTGTTCTCCCTATTACAAAAGTCCCTTTCCTTCTCTTGGAATTATCCCTTTATTTTTCAATCATGTGTCATTTTGTTTCTCAGGGGAAGTTCTCTTATCTTTCACATGGTACCACAGCAATATCTGTGTAGGAAAAAAATGTATTTACATATCTTAATTACAAAATTACATGCCTTCCCTGAATATCACATGTAAAAGAAGATCATTCAAGTCTGGCTTTCACTGCCTTGTAGTCCAGGTGCTGCTTTACTTATACCAGTAACTATTATTTTCTTTCTCCCCAAAAAGTGCTACATATATAAAATGTTGTGTAATTTAAATAGGTAATCCCAGATATATCACTGAGGAAATAAATCTCAGATTTCAATTAGCCTAAAATGCCTTCATTACGTCCCCTAAACAGAGTTTTCTAACATAACTGTTGATTTGATTTCCTTCACATGAATGACAAATTCTTATTATAGAATTCATGTTCAAACAATCCACTTCCCCATGCTTCTCTACTCCCCAATGAAGCCATTTTTTAAAATTTCTACTATTTTTCCTACTAATTACTGACACTGATCTTTTCTTTTAAACAAATCCACTAATAGAATATGAGCATTTTACAATTTTGTTCCAATATGACCCCTTCCATCCAATAAATTCCCAATATACTTACATCAGAAATTATGTTTCAATCTGCAGTGTTTAATCCTTATGTGAGTATTCTTCAAAGCTGAACCACATATCCACTGTAGTTACATTTCCTTTCCTGAACAATATTTTGTTTTTCTAGGAGTTAATTACCTAAATTTTTATTCAATTTTCCTTCTTTTCCACATAACATCACTTATGTTTCACTGATAACCATTAACAAAATATACAGAAATCCAAAACCAAAGTATCAGGTAGCCTATCATCTCCAAAAGGAGAATATGGGACGGAGACTGTGGCCCACACAGCCTGAATTATTTACTACCTGGCTCTCTGCAAAAAAAATGTCTGTCCTTTTACATGCTCATTTTAGTGAAGCATATCATAAAGGAGCTTCCTAAGAAAGTATATATGGCAGGTGATTTTTTTGAGAACCTCTGTGTCTAAAAACGTATTGAATCTACTCTTACACTTGATGAGTTGAATACAGAACAAAAGACTGGAAATAATTTTCTCTTTGAATTTTGAAGACATTGCTTCATAATTTTCTACCATCCAGAGCAGCTAAGAATTTCAATGCCATTATAATTCCTGATCCTTGTAGGTGACTTTTTTTTTTTTTTTTGGTCTCTGAAAGCTATTAAGATTTCTTCTTTACCTCTGATATTCTGAAATCTCATTATGTGCTAAAGTGAAGGTTTCTCTTTTTCCTTTTTCCCCCCTCGACACAGTGCTAACATTCATTAAGGCTTTTCAAACTGGAAACTTATTTTTCAGATGTTGGAGATGTCTTTTAATTTTTTCTTGATAATTCTTCTCTCTACTTTCTCTATTTGATATTCCTAGTACTTAGATGTTTTACTACCCAGTTTGATTCTCTATTTTTCTTTTCTACTATCTCTATCTATTTATTCTATTTAATAGGGGAATATTTTAGCTATATCTTCTACTAGATATTCTTTATTGCTTCAATCATATTTGTAATTTCCAAGGGCTTTTTCTTATTCTCTATATGTCACTTTTTATAGTTGACTATCTATTCTTCATGAATGTGATATCAGTCTGTAAAGACAAAAACAAACAAGATAGTAGGTCTCCAGTTTTCCCCTTGCTTTTCGCTTTTGCCCTTTTCTTTTTTTGTACCTACCTCTACCACCCAGAGAATAGCTGATCTACAAGGTTTACAAAGACAATCCTGAAAAATATTGTAGTGATGGGTATCTGGACCCTAAGTAAGGGCACAAAAATAGGAATGACCTATAGGAATAGTAAAGAAAACAAAGATAAATCTACATATTCAATCACTATATCTAACTGGAAGTGGTTAGATTCCTTTGTTATTTGGCTGTGTCTTGAATTTCCCATCCCACTTTCCTTACATAACAGGCAAAAGAAAAACAGTAAGAATTTTTTAAAGAATTATCAATCTTTAAGAAAAATAAGACAACATGCAGAAAAAAAAATGCTCCAACCTTTCACTGTTCCTTTACTCCTGTTCTCCTTCACAGTTATTGCCTTATTTTGTCTCTAAATTGCACTAAGTCTTGTGTTGTTTTTTTGACTCCTCCATTTTAATATAGTTTTTCCCTGGTTGGCAAATTTTACTTCTAAGTTTTTACTGATGGTAGAAAAAAGACGGAGTTTGGAAAAGAGGACAAAGAGATAAACAGAAACTGTTGAAATTTAATGTGAACGCCATACATTTACAATAAATATTCAAAAGAATACTCCTTTCCTCACATCTTAAAAAGCAATACAAAGAGGATTCTGATTCTGGGAAGATGGTGGAGTAGGACCCAGCAAGAATCACTCTCCCAACCTACAGAACAACTACACTAGCAAAATCTGTCTGATAGAACTATTTTGGAAATCTGGAGTTTACTGAAGAGTAACTTCAGAGAAAGGCTTAGGCAGTAAAATGTCATTAATTTTGGTCAATTTTAGTTCTTAGCAGCAATTTTAGTTCTTAGCTACCCACCCCAAACCTCCAGCCCCTTGGCAACAGCTGGGCACATGTTACAGGAACAGCTTGCACTCAGCACTGTCCAAACCAGAGTGGAAAAAAAGGATCCTATCGGGACGCCTGGGTGGCTCAGTCGGTTAAACGTCTGCCTTCGGCTCAGGTCATGATCCCAGGGTCCTGGGATCGAGTCCCGCATCGGGCTCCCTGCTCCACGGGGAGCCTGCTTCTCCCTCTGCCTCTGCCTCTCTCTCTCTCTATAAATAAATAAAATCTTTAAAAAAAAAAAGGATCCTATCTTCCAAATATTACAGATTTGTGCTCTAATCACTGATTACTGCTTCTAATGTCAAAGGTGCAGAAAAAGAGGCCAAAAGTCATTGTGGTTGTACCTCCCCCCACTATTACAAGCCCCATCCTATCTAGGAAAAGTGACTTCCAGGGAACTTAAAAGGCTAATGCTCCTTTTTTCCTCTCTTCATTTTTCCCTGCTTGGGAGCCAGACATTAAAGACTAGGCCATTCAAAAGTAAATGCATTAAAGGATGAAATTAGAAAGTTACCACATATACATAGGGAAAGGCACAGGCTCAACTAAAACCTGAAAAAAACTTAAATTTATAGCTCACAATGAACTTTGTCAAAGAGACAGCATACAACAATAAAAAAATAAATAAAATAAAAAACAAAAACAGCAAACCCTGGGAAAGGGAGAGAATCTGATTTCCAAACTTATCACATTATTAGATTCAAATGTCCAGTTTTCAACAACAAAAATCATAATGCATAGAAAGAAACAGGAAAGTAGGACCCATTCAAAGGAAAAAAAATTAATCAATAAAGCTGTCCCTGAATGAGACCTGATGGCAGATGTACTAAACAAAGTCTTTTAAAACAAATGTCTTGGGGCGCCTGGGTGGCTCAGTTGTTAAGCGTCTGCCTTCGGCTTAGGTCATGATCCCAGGTCCTGGGATCGAGCCCCGCATCAGGCTCCCTGCTCGGCGGGAAGTCTGCTTCTCCCTCTCCCACTCCCCCTGCTTCTGCTCTCTCACTCCCTCTCTGTGTCAAATAAATAAATAAAATCTTTTTTAAAAATTGCAAAATACCACAAAAGCACTTAATTCTAAGAGGTATTTTTTAGCTATAAATGCTTACCTTATAAAAAATAAAGACCTCAAATCAACAACTTAACTTTACAATTGTAGAAACTAGAAGAAAAAATTAAAATCAAAGCTAACAGAAAAAAGAAATAATAAAAAGCCAAGCAAATGACATATAGAATAGAAAAATAGAGAAGATTAATGAAACCAGAAGTTGGCTCTTTAAAAAAAAATTAATAAACATGGCAAATTTTAGTTAGATGAGTGAAGGAAAAAAGAGAGAAGATGCAAATTTATCAAAATCAAAAATTAAAGTGGGGACATTACTAATGATTCCACAAAAATAAAAAGGATTATTATTGAGTACTATGAACTGTATGTCAACAAACTGGATCATCTAGATGAAACGGACAAATTCCTAAAACTAAAAAACCTAGACTGAATCACAAAGAAACAGAAAATCTGACTTGACCTAAAATTAGTAAGAGGATTGAATCAGTAATCAAAAACCTCCCAACAAAGAAAAGTCCTCGTCCTGATGGTTTCACTGGTAAATTCCAAAATTTTATGAATAACAGCAATCATTCTCAAACTTTTCCAAAAATGGAAGCAAAAAGAACAATTTCTAACTTATTCTATGAGGCCAGCATTACCCTGATACTGAAGCCAGACAAAGACACCACAAGGAAAGAAAACTAAAGACCATTATCCTTTATGAACATTGATTTTAAAATCCTCAACAAAATATTAACAAACCAATTTCGGTAGCAAATTAAAAACATTATACACCATGACCAAGTGGGATTTATTCCTGTAATGCAAGAATGGTTCAACATACAAAAATCGGTCAATATAAAGACCACAGTAACAGAATGAATAGAAAAAAGATAAGTGATTATCCCAACTGACACAAAAAAATTTTGGCAAAGCTCAATATCTTTTTATGAGATATCTTAAAAAAGATATCAATATCTTTTTTATGACAAAAACACTCAACCAGGGATGGAAGGAAACTACTTCAACATAATAAAAGTCATACATGAAAAACCCAAGCAAACATCATACTTACTGGTAAAAGACTAAAATCTTTTCCTGTAAGATCAGGAACAAGAAAAGGATGCCCATTTTTGCCATTTCTCCTCAACACAGTACATAGCCAATGAGACCAAAAAAAGAAAGAAAAAAGGCATCAAAATTGAAAAAGAATAAGTAAAAAGACCTCTATTCAGAGACGGTATAGAAAACCCTAAGGATTCCACAAAAAGACTGTTACACAAATGAACTGAACAAGGTGGCAGGATACAAACTCAACACAAAAATCAGCTGCATATACATTTAACAATGAAAAATCTGAAAGGAAATTATGAAAACAATTCTATTTATAATAGCATCAAAAAGAAGAAAACACTTAAGGAATTAACTTAACCAAAGAGGCAAAAGACATAAAATGAAAACTACAAAACACGGCTAGAAGAAATTAAAGACATGAATAAACATAATCACATCCCATGTTCATGAACTGGAAGGCTAAATGTTAAGATGTCAATACTACTCAAAGCAATCTATAGATTTAATGCAACTGTATCAAAATCATGTTTTTTCCAAAAATAAAAAAACCTATCCCAAAACTCATATGGAACTTTAGGGACTCTCAATGGCCAAAACAATCTTGAAAAAGAAGAACAAAACTGGAGGACTCACACTTCTTTATTTCAAAACTCACTATAAAGTTACAGTAATCAAAACAGTGTGGTATTGGCATATGAAACACACAGATCAACAGAACATAACAGAGAAAGTAAATTCTTACATAGTAAATGATTTTAATCTTTTTTTTAAGTAGGCTCCACACCCAGCATGGAGCCCAATGTGGGGCCTGAACTGACAACCCTGAGATCAAGACCTGAGATGAGATCAAGACTCAGATGCTTAACTGACTGAGCCATACAGGCACCCCTATATAGTAAATGTTTTTTAGCAAGAGTACCAAGACCATTCAATGGGGAAAGGACAGCATTTTCAAGAATGGTGCTGGGAAAACTGGATATCCACATGCCAAAGAATGAAGTTGGACTTCTACTCAATATATACAAACATTAACTCAAAATGGATCAAAGAACTAAATGCAAGAGCTAAAATTATAAAATTTATATAAGAAAACATACGGGAAAATCTTCGTGACCATGACACTGAACTTGGCATTGATTTCTTGGATATAACATCAAAAGCACAGGAAACAAACTACTTTACGAAGATTAAAGGATTTTAAGCATCTCAAGATACTAATAACAGAGTAGAAAGGCAACCCACAAAATGGGATAAAATATTTGCAAGTCATGTATCTGATAAGGGATTAATATTCTGAATATATAGACAACTAAAACTCAACAACAACAAAAAACCTGCCCAATTCAAAAGTGGGCAAAAGGGGTGCCTGGGTGGCTCAGTAGTTAAGCGTCTGGCTTCAGCTCAGGTCATGATCCCAGGGTCCTGCAATCGAACCCCGCATCAGGCTCCCTGCTTGCGGGAAGCCTGCTTCTCCCTCTTCCACTCCTCCTGCTTGTGTTCCCACTCTCGCTGTGTCTCTCTCTGTCAAATAAATAAATAAGAGGGGCGCCTGGGTGGCTCAGTCGTTAAGCGTCTGCCTTTGGCTCAGGTCATGATCCCAGGGTCCTGGGATTGAGCCCCGCGTCAGGCTCCCTGCTCTGCGGGGAGCCTGCTTCTCCCTCTCCCACTGACCCCGCTTGTGTTCCCTCTCTCGCTGTGTCTCTGTCAAATAAATAAATAAATAAATAAATAAGATCTTTAAAAAAAAAAAAAGTGAGCAAAAAACTGGAATAAACAGGGGCGCCTGGGTGGCTCAGTCCTTAAGTGTCTGCCTTCGGCTCAGGTCATGATCCCAGGGTCCTGGGATCGAGCCCCACATCGGGCTCCCTGCTCTGCAGGGAAGCCTGCTTCTCCCTCTCCTACTCCCCTTGCTTGTGTTCCCTCTCTCGCTGTGTCTCTCTCTGTTAAATAAATAAATAAAATCTTAAAAAAAAAAAACTGGAATAAACATTTTTCCAAGAAGATATACAAATGGCCAATAAGCACATGAAAAGATATTTAACATCACTAATTATTAGGGAAACACAAATCAAAAACAAAACCACCTATTACTTCACACCCATTAGGATGGCTATTATGAAAAAAAAAGTGTTGATGAAGATGCAGAGAAAGTGGAACCCTTACATACTACTAGTGGCAATGTAAAACGGTGCAGCTGCTATAAAAAAAGTATAGTGATCCTCAAAAATAAAAAACAGAATTACCATATTGCAGCTCAGTTGGGTAAGCATCTGCCTTCGGCTCAGGTCACAATCCCAGGGTCCTGGGATCGATTTCCATGTGAAGCTCCCTGCTCAGCATGGAGTCTGCTTCTCACTCTGCCCCTCCCCCTGCTCATACTCTCTCTCTCTCCCTTTCTCTCTTTCTCAAATAAATAAATAAAATCTTTTTAAAAAATTTACAAGAAAGGAAATCATACAAAATGTTGTCAGACCACAGTGAAATTCAATTAAAAATTAACAACAGATAACTCAGTCATGGGAACTACTATACAGCACGGTGACTATAGTTAATAACACTGTACTGTATATTTGAAAATGGCTAAGAGAGTGAGAGTAAATCTTAAAAGTTCTCATCACAAGAAAAAAAAATGTATAACTATGCATAGTGACAGACCAACTAGACTTACTGTGGTGATCATTTCTCAATATATACAAATACTAAATCATTACATTCTATACGTGAAAATGATATAATGTTATGTCAATTATATCTCAATAAAAAATTAATAGAAGAAAATCTTTGAAATTTAAAAATATGCAGAAATTAAATTATACACACTTTCATAACGAATGGGTCAAAAAAATCTTACCAATCAGAAAATACTTTCGAGATTAATGAAAAGAATATCACAATATACCCAAATTATGAGATGTAGCTAATATAGCTCAGGGGAAATTTAAAACTATAAATGTCTATGGTAGAAAACAAGACAGATCTCAAATCAATAACCTTACTATACACCTTAAGATTTAGAAAAAGAAGCAAAAACTATTTCCAAAACAAGAACAAGGAAAAAAAAGATTATAGTGGAAATAAATGAAATAGAAAACCAATAGGGAGAACTGATGAAATCAAAAGTTGGTTCTTTGAAAAGATCAACAAAATTAACAAATCTTTAGGGAGACTGAACAGAAAAAGAGAGAGAAGATGCAAATTAGTAAATCAGGAATGAAAAAGAGATCACTAACAATATTACAGTAATTAAAAAGATTATGGGGGCGCCTGGGTGGCTCAGTTGGTTAAGCGACTGCCTTCGGCTCAGGTCATGATCCTGGAGTCCCGGGATCGGGTCCCACATCGGGCTCCCTGCTCAGTGGGGAGTCTGCTTCTCCCTCTGACCCTCCCCCCCTCACGCTCTATCTCATTCTCTCTCTCAAATAAATAAATAAAATCTTTAAAAAAAAAAAAAAAGATTATGAGAGAATATTTTGAACAAACATATGCCAACAAATTAGATAACTTATAAAATGAACAAATTCCTAGAAAGGCAAAAGCTAGCAAAACTGACTCATAAAAAAATAGAAAATCTGAATAGAGCTATAACAAATAAAAATTTACATTTGTAACATGAAAACTTCAGACCCACACACACATGCAAAATGCTAATGACCAGATGGCTCACTGGTGCACTTCATCAAACATTCAAAGAAAAACTAGGGCACCTGGCTGGCTCAGACAGTAGAGCATGTGACTACTGATCTCAGGGCTGTGAGTTCAAGTTCCATGTTGGGTGCAGAGAATACATAAAAATACAGTCTTAGGGATGCCTGGATGGCTCAGTCAGTTGAGCAGATGCCTTCAGCTCAGGTCATCATCCTGGGGTCCTGGGATTGAGTCCCCCATCAGGCTCCTTGCTTGGCAGGGAGCCTGCTTCTCCCTCTGCCTGCCACTCTGCCTGCTTGTGCTCTCTCTCTCTCTCTGTCTCTCTGACAAATAAATAAAATATTTTTAAAAATTTAAATTAAAAAAAATAAAATCTTAAAAACAAAAATATTTAAAGAAAAATTAATATTGACCTTCCAAAAATTCTTCCTGAAAAACAAAGGAAGAGAGAACACTTTTCAACTCATTCTTCAAGGCCAATATTAACCTGACTCCAAAGCCAGACAAAGACAACCTAAGAAAACAGCAGATGAATTTCTCTTCTTAATGCAAATGTAAATATACTCAACAAAATCCTAGCAAACTGAATCCAGCAACATATAAATGGGATCATAAATCAGGATCAAGTGGGATTTATCCCAGGAATCAAAGTTGGTTTAAGATTTAAAAATCAAGTTATGTAATATATTATATTAATAAAGGATACAAATTACATAATATGAATGCAGAAAAGGGATTTGATAAAATCCAACACAGATTCATGATAAAAAACCTCCAACAAATTAGGAATAGAAAGGAACTTCCTGTGGCACCTGGGTGGCTCAGTCCTTAAGCATCTGCCTTCGGCTCAGGTCATGATCCCAGAGTCCTGGGATCGAGCCCCGCATCGGATTCTCTGCTCAGTGGGAAGCCTGCTTCTCACTCTCCCACTCCCCCTGCTTGTGTTCCCTCTCTCGCTGTCTCTCTCTGTCAAATAAATAAATAAAATCTTAAAAAAAAAAAAAAAGGAACTTCCTTATCATGAAAAAGGATATGTCTTAGTCTATCTGAGTTACTATAACAAAATACCATAAAGTGGGTGGCTTACAAACAACATTCATTTCTCATGGTTCTGGAGACTGCTAAGTCTCAGATCAGGGTAACAGCCAGCATGTCAGGCTCTGGTGAAGGCCCTCTTCTAGACTGCAGACTGCCAACTTCTCATTGTGTCCACACAGGTGGAAGAAACTAAGAAGCTCCGTGAGGTTTCTTATTTAGGCAATAATCCCATTCGTGAGGGCTCCGCCCTCATGACTTAAACAACCTCCTAAGGGAACCCACCTCCAAATGCCATCACACTGGGCATTAGAATTTCAACATAAACATTTTGAGGGGACACAAACATTCAAACCATAGCAAAGCATCTATGAAAAACCTAGCTAATGTGATACTTAATGGTAAAATACTGACTGCTTTCCCTCTGAGAGTGGGGAAAAAACAAAGATGTCCATTCTCACCACTTCTATTCCACATTGTACTAGATGTTCTAGACAGGACAATAAAGCAAAGAGAGAAAATTAAAGGCATCCAGTTGGAAAGAAAGAAGTAAAACTGTCTTTGTGAACAAAACTCCAAGAAATCTACTAAAAACTTCTATAACTAGTAAGACTTAAACAAGGTCACAGCATATTATGTCAACATATATAAATCAGTTCCCATACACTAACAATGAACAGTCTGAAAATAAAATTAAGAAAACAATTCCAGTCACAGTAGCATCAAAAAGAAGAAAATAAATTACCAAACACTGTTGAAAGAAATTAAAAAGGATCTAAATAAATGGAAAGATATCTCATGCCCATGAAATCAGAGGACTTTTAAATATTAAGATGGTCAAAATCCCCAAATTAGTCTACAGATTCAACACATCCTCTGTCAAAATCCTTGTTGGCTTTTTTTATTAAAATTGACAAACTGATTCTAAAATTCAACTGAAAATGCAAGGAACCCAGAACAACCAAAATAATCTCAAAAAAATAATAAAGTTGGAAGACTCTCACTTCCCAATTTCAAAACTTAATGCCAAGCTGTAGTAATCAAGACACAGTGGTACTAGCATAAGGACAGACATATAGCTCAATGAAATATAATTCCAAATCCAGCAATAAACCTTTATATTTATAGTCAATTGATTTTCAACAAAAGTACCCAAAAAAATTGATACCTTTTCAACCAATGGTGCTGGGACAACTGCATATTCACAAAAATATAAATTTGGATGCCTATCTCATATCATATCCAAAAATTAACTCTAAATGGATAAAAGACCTAAATCTAATAGTTAGAACCTTAAAACTCTTAGAAGAAAACTCAAGATAAATCACTGTAATGTCAGATTAGGCAACAGTTTCTTAGGACAACAAAAGCACAGCAACAAAAGAAAAATAGATAAATCGTACTTCATCAAAATGAAAAAACTTCTGTGCTTCAAAAGACAACATCAACATCAAGAAAGTGAAACGCTGAATGGGAGAAAATATTTGCAAATCATATATCTGATACAGACTTGTATATAGAATATAAAAAGAATTCTTACAACTCAACAAAAACAGAAACAACACAATTTTAAAATGGCAAAGGATCTAAATAGACTATTCTCCAAAGAAGATATAAAAATGACCAACAACCACATAAAAAGATAATGTTATTAGAAAATGCTATCAAAACCACAATGAGGCACCATTTCACACCCACAGGGACATCTATGGAAGGAAGGAAGGGAGAGAGGGAGGGAGAGAACTAAATATTGGTAATGATATGGAATCATCAATATGTTTTTCATTTCCTACAGACAATTTACTTGAAAAGGGAGAATAAGACTAAGTACCTTATAAAATGCTCTGGCATAAATTTAAGAACTCCAATTAGTCTTCTAATTCATGTGATCTCCCAGTAACCGTAATTTTTACTTTGTTACTCATTTTTTCATTCATTCACTATTCAAAAAAAGAAAATTCAATGCCCTTTTGTACAATAACAACTTTTTAGTCATTTATGGATGTCCAATCCTGAAATGCTCTAAATTTTTTCTGATAATTTCAATTTCAATCCTCCATATATTTAATTCTAGTATAACCATAATTCACTAATATTATGACTAGCCCCACAGTTGCTAAATTGAGCATCCTTCTTACTGCAGACCACAAATGATGAATCAAGCATTATAATCAGTCTATATGTAACTCTTGTTTTACCAGCTAAAGATTATCAAGATGTTTCAAATGCATAAAAAAGGCGGGGGGGGCGGGAGTTAAAATGACTTAGAATCACAAAAAGTTCAAGCTTGGAAGGAACCTTAGAATTGAATCTTGAATTCAGTCTTTGTATTTCAAAAGTATGGTAACTAAGACCCAAAGAGGCTAGATGAATCACCCATGATCACACTATTTATAAACAGTGTAAGCCCATCCTATGTCATACACACATATATCTTACCTTTCTGGTGATGTTTTAGAAGTGACAGGACGTCCACGGACAATTTTCCTACTTTTATGGTCTAGAGAGAGGACCTTATTTCTCAGGCTTCTTTTCCACTGGGGGGGGAAAAATGGAATTTAATACTAAATATAACAACATGACAATTAAAAGGCACTTAAATTTGTTTTTATTTAGAAATTCAAGATAAACAGCCAAATTCATAGGTCACAGAAGAAAAAAAGTGCAACTACAAAACCACCTCGCTCTTTTGCTAGTGCAGAAATATAAGCCCACCAAAAAAATAGAAGGAAGATATTTTAAAATGTCGAGGTAACTTTAGTTAGGAAATCAACAGTTTGAGACTCCAAAGCTTACATAGTCATACAATTTTTGTAAGACTAAAGGAAATAAAAATCATTATATACCAAGTTAAACAGGGTCTGTGATTTTGAAGTAACTGCATTTATAACAATTGGAAGGGATTACAACTTGTTCCCTATGAATTGCTACATGGAAAATTTTAGGAAAGTCAGATATCTTACTAACAGGGTTTAGATTTAATCTGACTAAACACAAAAGTTAAAATTATTTAACACAAAAGAGTATGAATCTAGACAAGTAAATTATTTATCTTCTCTGCATTAGTTTCCTTATCATTAAAATGGACATAATAGTAGCTCTCTCACAAGGATATAAGATGACTATATATGTAATAAGTTTAAAACACTGTTTTCCTTAAAGAGATCTGTATACCTGTGTTTATAGCAGCATGTTCACAAAAGCTAAAAGGTAGAAGTAATTCAAGTGTCCCATCAATAAAAGAAAGAATAAACAAAATGTGGTATATACAATGAAATATCATTCAGTCTTAAAAAGTTAATTTTGACATATGCCACAACATGGATGATCCCTGATGACTGTGGAAGAACAAAAAATATATATATTGGTCTCTGCCCCCAGTTCCTGGCACAGAGCTCCTAAAACCCTTGTAATTTCCTGGATTGATAAGAGCATCTTTTGTTACAATATTTGATCTTTGATCCCCATTCCTAACAAAGGGCTCCTGAAACCCTTGTAATTTCCTGTGTGATAGGAGTGTCTTTTGTACTAATGAGGTGACTCTGGATGGGCTCCTGGAAGGCTCCTGGATGAGCACTGGTCACCAGAAAGACTAAGCCATAATTAGAAGCTTGGAATTTTTAGTCCCACCCTCCATTCTCTAGAGAGGGGGAAAAGAGCTGAAAACAGACTGAATAAGTTATACCTACATGTGGAAACTTCCATTAAAAATCCCAACAGTATGGGGTTCAGAGAGCTCTCAGGTTGGTGAACACATCTACATACTACACATGGGAACTCCAAAGGACAGAGGCTCCTGCACTGGAGACCCTCCCAGACCTCGCCCTATGTATCTCTTCATCTAGCTGTTCAGTGGTATCCTTTATCGTATCCTTTAATAAACTGATAAATTTAAGTATTTAAGTTTCCTTATCCTTAAGGAACCTGATGGGGTAGCTGTGGGAACCTCAGATTTATAGCCACTCGATCACAAGCACAGGTGACAGCTGGACTTGTGACTGGCATCTGAAGTGGGATGGGAGGACTCTTACAGGACTGAGCCCTTAACTTGTGGGGTCTGACACTATTTCCAAGTAGTGTCAGAATTGAATTAAATTGTAAACTACACAGCTGGTGTCACATAGCACTGCTTGGTAGGGGAAAACCCACACATATCTGGTGTCAAAAGTACTGTAAATATGATAGTAGTGTGAGAGTAAATGAGAAGCAAAGGAGGAAGACTCGGTTTTTCCCAACACAATGACATTATGCTAAGTGACTTATCAGTAACAAAAAGACAAATACTATATGATTCAAGTTATACAAAGTATCTAAAGTAGTCAAATTCATAAAGATAGAAAGTAGAATGGTGGTTGCCTGGGGCTGGGAGAGGGGGAAATGGAGAAGTATTGTTTAATGGGTAGAGTGTTTCAGGTTTTCAAGATATAAAGAGTTCTGGAGATAGATGGTGGTAATGGTTGCACAACAATGTGAATGTACTTCATGCCAGTGAATTGCACCCTTAAAAATGGTTAAAATGATAAATTTAATGTTATGTATATTTTACCACAATTTAAAATAAAATTTTAAAAGATAAAAAAAATTTAAGTAATGAAAAACAAGAACATGACAGCCCTCGATAAACATCCTTTTTAATTCTCTAGAAATTATGTTATCTCATTATCACCAAAGCCCTGCATGGTATAAAACACATTTTATCAGAGGAAAGTGAAGTTTGACCAATGAACCCAAGCCTATCTCCTTTCCAATGCTTTAATTCTAAATTATACAAATTCTCAGAAATCCCCCATCAAGATATCAACTTTAAACACATTTGTCACTCCCATTTCACTACAAAATGTACATCTATCAAAATAACAAGATTAAAACTACATCTTCTCTCCATTTTCACTATCACTGTCTTACCTCTTCTTACCACTGTCTGCCTCTTCTTATTTCTGACCTGGACTCTTAACAATGTTATCCTAATGGGATTCCCTGCCAATGGTCTCTAACCCCTCTAATCTAGCATCTGCTCCATCATGAAAGTTAAATCTTTCAAAAATGCAAATCTGATGTCACTCTCCTGCTTAAATTCTTAAGTGTTTCTGACTACCTAAAGGAGGAAAAAAATAATAATAATAATAATTGTGTTTTCATTTCTCACTTCAGCTTCCCATGCATCTTGTATTCTGACCATACTAAACTATCTGTAATTCCCTGAAAGTGCTATGCAGTTTCATCCTTCAACATGTTTCCTTACTAGAATATGCTTTACCCTCCCTAGTTCTCTTTGTCCAGTAAGCTTTAATCTAGTACCACCACCAAGAAACCTTCCTCACCCTCTAGCAGACTAAATCAATCTCTTCTACAATACCATTATAAGTTTTGCATATCTCTATTATTGATAACAATTCTCACAATGAATTATATTACCTATTTACATCCAACTGCAACCAGGACTGGAAATGATTTGGCTTAAGGGTTGAACTCTCAGAACTACTGGCCAACTAGTTCCCTGTAATTGTTCCACTAATCTCACAGTAAATGCAACCTTCGCATTTTATGTTATTGAATTTTTTGTATCCCACTAATCATTCTGTAATCTGGTTTGCCTATATGTGCAAAATGATGAAAGTACTAGTCTTTGAGCCTCAGATTCTATACAGAGAAAACAACATTATTCCCACCAAAGAGGGGGCAAAAAAGAATGAGAGCTTTTTGGGGTTTTAAGATTTTATTTATTTACTTGAGAGAGAAAGAGCAAGAGAGAGAGAGCATGAGCAGGGGAAGGAGCAGAGGGAGAGGGAGAGGGAGAAGCAGACTCCCTGCCGAGAAGGAAGCCCCGATGCAGGGCTCCCATCGATCCCAGGACCCTGGGATCATGACCCCAGCCAAAGGCAGACGCTTAACTGACTGAGTGACCCAGGCACCCAAAAGAACGAGAGTTTTAAACTATTACAAAAATAAGATGAACTCATGGAGACAAACTGGAGATAACTTTAATAGGAGGGAGATTGATTAAAATGGCATTAACTCTAAATTCTTGAATCCTACCATATCCAAGGGTAACCTGAAGTATATCCAGAGATGTTATCAAATTAAAATAAAATTCACTTAGACTTTGATCACTTGTTTCTTATAGTTAATATCACATTAAAATATTTACATATTTTCTCTTTAAAAATTAGTTAAGAATTGTAGGCTGGGTTAATAATTTGTATTTTTCACAGTTATGATTTGTTTTTCTTTTAGTCTATGAACCTATTATATGCTATCTCTGAAAAATAAAAATCAGGTAACAAAGAATTCTCCTATAAACTGATTATGAATGGGAATTTATTCACATACATAATCTGAAAGCTACCTGACCACAAATAGGAAAGTTAAGATAGCATGAATAATTTTATTTTAAATATGAAAAATGCTTTTAGAAGAAAAAAAGACTTTGTTTACAGACAGGATTAAAGCATTCAGTTACATCATTTTATCCCTCTCATTCTGGCAAGGACACCAAAATAAATACTATGCTAATTAAAATAAAACAGTCCACAGTAACTACTAAAATTTTTCTTGGACAAAATCAACTCTACATGCATTCTAAGTGGTGTGGGGTTCACAATCTCAACTGAGTGCTTCCTTAGATGCTAAAAAGGAACCAAAGCTGTATCTTGAGGAAAATGGTGACTTTGTTCACAACTACTCACCCCTGTCACAGCTTACTGTAATAAAAATGCATGATGACTTTCCAACCAATTGAGATTATTGGTCTGCATTTAACTTTGTATCAGAATTTCAACTCTATTGGTTCTTCATCCAGTTTCCAAAGTAAGTAACATGTAATGCCAACAATGAAAACACTTACCAAAAACATAACCTGAAATTATTTGCTAGCCAGTATCTATTGAGCCACTAGATGAATTATGGGGGAAGGTCTGGGGAATCCTGCATACTCTTCAACCACTTTTCCCCAATGTTTTCCCCAAACACCCTACATGACTACAGAAAAATATATAACCAGGTAATTAACAATGAGACAATTCATGACCTTATTAAGATTTCACCTGTTTTATATGCACACATTTGGTATGAGTGCATTTTTAGTTTAGTGCTATTTTATCATATGTGCACATCTGTGTGACCACAACCAAAGTCAAAACATAGAAAAGTTGGGTCACACAAATCCTTTCTGCTCCCTTTTTATAAACACTGCTGCCACCCTCCCTTCCACTAACTCCTAGCCTCTAAAGGCCCTGAGAGTTTTCCTAGCAAATCAGACATTTAAGAAAATGAATTCTACACTCTCTATTCCATTAACTAGAATTCCCATTCTATAATGTAAGCATTGCACTGAAACTGAACCCATATAATGTCAGTAAAAGAAGAAAAAAACCTAACGTCCAACATCTCTGGTAAGCATAAACAAAAACACTCAACAAAAAAATTAGCAGATCGGGGGTGCCTGGGTGGCTCAGTTGGTTAAGCACCTGCCTTCAGCTCAGGTCATGATCTCAGGGTCCTAGGATCGAGCCCCACATCGGCCTCCCTGCTCAGCGGGGAGCCTGCTTCTCCCCCTCCTCCCCACTTGTGCTCTCTGTCTCTCTCTCTGTCCAATAAATAAATAAAATCTTTAAAAAAAATTAGATCAAAACAAGTAATATGTGAAAAGAATAATACAATACAGGAAATTAGGGTTTATTCCAGGGCAGAAAGGTCGTTCAATATTCAAAGATCAAACCAAAAAAAAAGACCCAACTGTACACTGAACACAGTATGAAAAGTCAAGGGATAAAGATATGCCATTCTAACACAGATCAAAAGAAAGTTAGAATAGCTATACTGATTTCAGACTCAACAAACTTCAGAAAAAGAAAAATTACCAATTTGGAGGGATATAGGGATAAAGAAAAATACTACATAATGATAAAGGGATCAATTCTCCAAGAAGACATAAGAATCTTTAATATTTATGTGCTCAACAATAAAGCACCAACATACATAAGGCAAAAATTGATAAAAATACAAGGACAAATAGAATCAATAATTTTAGTTGAAGACTTCAAAACTGCTCCATCAGAAACAGACAGATCCAGCAGGCAGATTATCAGTAAAGACAGACTTAAACTGAACAACACCATCAATCAACTGTATCCAAGTAACACTTATAGAATACTTCATCTAAGGTGGCGCCTGGGTGGCTCAGTCGTTAAGCGTCTGCCTTCGGCTCAGGTCATGATCCCAGGGTCCTAGGATCGAGCCCCGCATCGGGCTTCCTGCTCTGCAGGAGGCCTGCTTCTCCCTCTCCCACTCCCCCTGCTTGTGTTCTCTCTCTCGGTGTATCTCGCTCTGTCAAATAAATAAAATCTTTAAAAAAAAAAAATACTTCATCTAAAAACAGAAGAATACACATACTCAAGCTCATACGCTAAGTGGGGAATTCATCGCATTGGATGTAGCTATTTAAAAAAAGAGACAGGGGTGCCTGAGTGGCTCAGTCGTTGAGCGTCTGCCTTCGGCTCAGGTCATGATCCCAGGGTCCTGGGATCGAGCCCCACATCGGGCTCCCCACTCAGCGGGAGGCCTGCTTCTCCCACTCCCCCTGCTTGTGTTCCCTCTCTGGCTGTGTCCCTCTCTGCCAAATAAATAAATAACAATCTTTAAAAAAAAATAAAATAAAATAAAAAATAAAAAAATAAAAAAAGAGACAATTCAGGCAGCCTGGATGGCTCACTGGGTTAAGCAGCTGCCTTCGGCTCAGGACATGCTCCCAGGGTCCTGGGATTGAGTCCCACATCGGGCTCCCTACTCAGCGGGGAGTCTGCTTCTCCCCCTGCCCCTCCCCCTACTTGTGCATGCACACTCTCTCTCTCTCTAATAAATAAAATAAAATCTTAAAAAAACAAAATAAATTTTAAAAAGAGACAATTCTAAAATCAATAATCTAAACTTCTTGCTTTGGAAACTAAAAAACAAAGAGCAAAATTATTCCAAAGTAGCAGATAAAAAGAAAAATAGAGCAGAAATCGATGAAATTGAAAATAAGAAATCAATAGAGAAAAATCGACAAAACCAAAAACTGCTTCTTTAAAAAGAACAATAAAATTGACAAACCTCAACCCAGGTTAACTAAGAAAAAAAGATAAAACACTAATTACTAATATGAGAAATGAAAGACAGGTAATCACTACTAATCCCATGGACACTATATAAAAATAATAAAAAATGCTATAAACAACTCTACTCTCACATGTTTGATAACCTAGATGAAATGAGCTAATACCTTGAAAGACACAATCTACCAAAACTTGCACAATGAGAAATACATAATCTGAATAGGCTCATATCTATTAAAGAAATTGAATCAATATTTAATACCTTCCAAAACAGACAGCACTGGGCCCAGATTGGTTCACTGATGAATTCTACCAAACATTTAAGCAACCACTTATACCAATTCTCAACAATTTCTTCCAGAAAACAGAAGCAGAGGAACACTTCCAAACTCATTCTATGAGGACAGCATTACCTTAACATCAAAACCAGAAAAATATATTATAAGACAGTGAAACTACACAATCTCTCTTAGAAACACAGATGCAAAAATCTCAAAAGAATCAAATCCAACAATGTACAAAAAGAATTATACAGGGGCGCCTGGGTGGCTCAGTCGTTAAGCGTGTGCCTTCGGCTCAGGTCATGATCCCAGGCTCCTGGGATCGAGCCCAGCATTGGGCTCCCTGCTCGGTGGGAAGCCTGCTTCTCCCTCTCCCACTCCCCCGCTTGTGTTCCCTCTCTCACTGTGTCTCTCTCTGTTAAATAAATAAATAAAATCTTTAAAAAAAAAAAAAGAAGTATACATCATGAACAAGTGAGATTTATTTCAAATATGCAATGCTGGATAATGGATTGGAAAATCCATTAAGGACAACAAGCCAAATAAGAAAAATCCAATGATCATATCAATAGATGCAGAAAAAAAGCATCTGACAAACTCTAAAAGCCATTTATGATTTTTTTTTAAAGAAAATTCTCAGCAAAGTAGCAATAGAGGGGAATGTTCTCAATCTAATAAAGAACATCTGCAGTAAACCTACAGAAAATATACTTAATAGTGAGAAATCAAATGCTTCCACACTAAGATAAAAAACAAAGCAAGGATGCACCTTTTCATCACTCCTATTCAGCCTCATACTAAAGTCCTAGATAATGTTGTAAGATAAGAAAAGGAAATAAAAAGTATACAGATTGGGGGGAAAAAAATAAAATTTTATTTAAGGTGACATAATTGTCTATGTAGAAAATCCCAAAGAATCAATTAAAAAAAAAAAAAAAAACTCCTTCAACAAATAAGCCATTATAGCAATGGTGCAGGAAACAATATATTTATACAAAAGTCAATTACTTTCTTCTTTGAAACTAATTTACAATGAGGGGCGCCTGGGTGGCTCAGTTGGTTAAGCGTCTGCCTTCAGCTCAGGTCATGGTCCCAGAGTCCTGGGACCAAATCCCGCATCAGGTTCCCTGCTCTGTGGGAAGCCTGCTTCTCTCTCTCCCTCTGCCTGCCTCTCTGCCTACTTGTGCTCTCTATCTCTGTGTCAAGTAAATAAATAAATAAATAATCTTTAAAAGTAATTTACATTGGAATTTGAAAAACAGTACTATCTACATTAGCACAAAAAAACATTTATGGACAAATCAAATAAAATACATATAAAATCTATATGACAAAAATCACAAAACTGTGTTAAAAGGTAATCAAAGTTCTAAATAGATATTTCACATACATGGATAGGAAGACTCAATATTCCAACGATGTCTTCCCAACGTGATCTATAGTCAACACAATTAAATATCCCAGAAAGTTAGTTTGTGGATGTTGACAAAGTGATTCTAAATTTTAAATAGAAAGCCAAAGACCCAGAATAGCCAATACAATATTGAAGAAAAACAAACTCAGAAAACTTACACTCCTAATGTCAAGACTTACTAGTCTTATTAGTTACTGTAGACTTAAAGCTGCAGTAACCAAGATAGCTTGGCATGGACAAAAGAACAAACAAATAGATCAATGGAACAGAATAAATAGCTGAGAAATAGATCCACATAATGCAATCAACTGATCTATGACGTAGGCTAGTATTTTCAACAAATGGTGCTGCTATCCCTGTAGAAAGATACAGAGACGTAAGTCTTACATCTTTCAAAAAATTAATGCAAAATGGGCCACAGATCTAAATATAAAATGCAAAACTATAAAATTCCTAAAAGGTTTTCTCATCAGAGAAAACTTAGGTGACCTTGGGTTAGGCAGTTACTTCTTAGATATAATACCTAAAGCACTATCCATGAAGAAAAAAAATGATAATTTGGGCTTCACTGAAATTAAAACTTCTGCTTTGTGAAAGACCATTAAGGAAATGAAAAGATAACACAAAGACTAGGGGAAAAAAACTTTGCAAAACACATATCTGATAAAAAGACTGGTATCCAAATGTACAATGGACTCTTAAAACTCAAAAATAAGAAAACAATCCAATTTTTTTTTTTTTTTTTTTAAGATTTTATTTATTTGACAGAGAGAGACACAGCGAGAGAGGGAACACAAGCAGGGGGGAGTGGGAGAGGGAGAAGCAGGTTTCCCGCTGAGCAGGGAGCCCGATGTGGGGCTCGATCCCAGGACCCTGGGATCATGACCTGAGCCAAAGGCAGACGCTTAACGACTGAGCCACCCAGGCGCCCCGAAAACAATCCAATTTTAAAAAGAGCCAAAGATCTGAAGGCACACTTCACCAAAGAAAATACACAGCTGGCAAATATACATATGAAAAGAAACTCAAGAAAATATGTCATCAGAGAACTGCAAGTTAAAACAAGATACCACTGTACAGCCTATTAGAATGGCTAAAACACAAAACATTGACAATACCAAATGTCAACTAGAATGTGGAGCATCAGGAAATCCCATTAGATGCTGGTGGGAATGCAATATGGTACAACCATTTTGGAAGACAGTTTAGCAGTTCCCAACAAAACTAAACCTACCCTTAACATACAACCCAACAACTGCAATCCTTAGTATTTAGTGAAATAAGTCAGAAACGTGTCCACACAAAAACATGCACATGAATGTTTACTGTAGCTTTATTCATAACTGCCAAAACTTGGAAGCAACCAAGATGTCTTTCAACAGGTGATGGATAAATAAACTGTGCTACATCCATTTAACAGAATATTATTCAGCAATAAAAACAAATAAATAGTGGGGAAGGCTGTGCGTGTGTGGAGGCAGGGGACATATGGAAACTACTTTCTGCCCAATTTTGCTGCAAACCTAAAGCTGCTCTAAAAAATAGTCTTGTAAAAATTCTTTGTTTTTTAAGTATTTATTTATTTTAGAGAGAGAGATGGAGAGCATGCATGAGTGGGCAGAAAGGCAGAGGGAAAAGGAGCAAAGAAGCAGACTCCCTGCTGAATGGAGAGCCTGATGCAGGGCTTGATCTCAGGACCCTGAGATCATGACCTGAGCCAAAAAAAAAAAATTGGATGCTTAACTGACTGAGCCACTCAGACGCCCACCAAAAATTCTTTTTTTTTTTTTTAAAGAAATGAGCTATCAAGCCCAAAAAAGACATGAATGTAAAAGCATATTGCTACACGGAAGAAGACAATCTGAAAAAGCTGCATGATTCCATGTGACATTATTGAAAAAGTAAAACTGGAGATAATAAAAAGATCAGTGGAGCACAAAGATTTTTTTAACAGTGAAATTATTCTGTATCACATTGTAATGGTAGATACATGCCATTATACACTTGTCAAAACAAAGAATATACCAGACAAAACATGAACCCTAATGTAAACTATGGACTTCAACTAACAATAATCTACCAGGGATAATTCCAGTTAAAGATGACAATGTAGTAGGCTCCTGAAATCACTTCCTCCCACAGACATACCAAATCTACAGTTACATACAGAACAATTCCCTCTGAAAAAATCCAGAAACTAGCTGAAAAACTCCTCTAAATATCACAGGAATGAGAAAAAAAAAAAAACACTGGAACATGTGGGAGAAGCTGAGATAATCTTGCCATAACCACACTACCAGCAAAATGGAACACAACCAGGAGGAAACTGACAACTCCCAGCTTCTGCCTAAGGTACAAAGGATCTGGACCCCACATCTGGCACCCTGACCTTTATGATTATCACCAAGAGACAGGCTACTAAAACATCTAGCTTTGAAAGCCAATGGGGCTTGCATCCATGAGACTCACAAGGCTATAGCAAACCAAGAGACAGTTCTTAAAAGGCTCACATGGACTCACCATGGCTAACACTCCAGGACCCATCATAGAGGTAGCAGACTAAAACACACCCAGAAAGAGGTCTGTTTATCTTAGAAGCTGCAGCCTGAGGACAGGCTTCTAATTTAACACGCATTTAGAGGCCAACTACAATTCTCTCCAGAGACTATGGAGGCAAGCAGATGCCATCTCTATGTCTCCCTCTGCTTCACTCCAGAATGCCACTATCTCCTGAAAAGGAGCTTATGCACAAGTCTGACATGCTGGTTTTTGCAGCTGCTATCTACGGGATGCCCCTTGATCACATGGCTGTGGTGGCCAGTGGGGAATATGCTCATGGATTCCACAGGACTGAAACAAACAGAGAAACAGTTCTTAACACCAGCTATCCCCCAGGGCACACAGCACAAAGGGAGCAGACTCATCTACCAGTCTTCCCCTGGAAGAGGTATCTTTGCATACTTTTAAAGCTGCTGCCTGAGGATCCAGCTTCCAATCAGCCTGACTAAGATCACCCCTTAGAGACACTGACAGGTCTTGGCACACCCTAAACTATCGGGAGCCACTAAAGAACAAAGAAGTCAGCTTGGACAGTCCCAAAGGTTTGAGAGACAACAAGAGCTAAGATAGAGTTCAACTCCTATACAAGATCACACCTTCAAGACTAGGAAGTGGCTGTTTCATATACTGCACAGAAACCAACTAGAGTGGAGGAAAATGAAGCAAAGGAATATGTTCCAAACAAAAGAACAATATAAAATCTCAAAAAAAGACCTTAATGAAATGGAGAAAGTGACTTAACCTGATAAATAGTTCAAAATAACTGTTATAAAGATGCTCACTAACATCAGGAGAACAATGCATAGACAAAGTGAAAATGTCAACAAAGAGAATATATTAAGTACCAAACAGAAATCACAGAGCTGAAGATTACAATAACAGAACTGAAAACTTCAATTAGAGAGATTCAACAGTAGACTAAATGAAGTAGAAGAAAGGACCAGCAAACTCAAAGACAGGGCACTAGAATTCACCCATTCAGAAGACCAAAAAGGAAAAGAAATTAACAAGAGTGAAGATATATTAAGGGATTTATGGAACATCAGGTAGACCAATATTCACATTATAGGGGTCCCAGAAGAAGAGAGAGAGAAGCGCCAGAAAATTATCTGAAGAAATAATGGGGAGGAAACAGACATTCAAATCCAGGAAGCCCAGAAAGTTCCAAAATAGATGTTCCAAATTAGATCTCCAAAGAGATTCACACCAAGACACATTATAGTTAAATTGCAAAAAATTAAACACAAGGAGAATATAAAAAGCAACAAGAGAAAAACAACTTGTTATACACAAGGAAACCCCCTCCCAAAAGATTACTAGCAGATTTTTCAGCAGAAACTTTGCAGGCCAGAAAAAAGTGCCATTATGTATTAAAAGTGATGAAACAGGGGCACCTGGCTGACTGTTGGTAGAGCATGCAACACTTGATCTCAGGGGGTCATGAATTTGAGCCCCACAATGGGGATAGAGATCACTTAAAAATAAATAAACTTTAAAAAAAAAAAAAAGGTACTCAAACAACCAACCAAAAACAAGAATAAAATCACCAAAGGTGTCTTTCAGAATTGAAGGAGAGATAGAGTTTTCCAGACAAGCAGAAGGTAAAGGACCTTATCACCACTAGACTAGCTTTATAAGAAATGTTGTAGGGACTTCCTTAACCAAAAACAAAAGGATGCTAATTAGTAAGAAGAAAACATGAAAGTATGAATCTCACTAGTAAAGGCAAATATATAAATTCAGAATAATCTAATATAATTGTGGTGGGCTAACCAGTTCTAAGTATAATATGAAGGCTAAAAGAAAAATGTAAAAAAAAAAAAAAAACATAACTCTAACTATAGTAATTCATTAATGGATACACAAAATACAAACTGTGACATCAAAAACAAAATGGGCAGTGGATAAAAATGTAGAGCTTTAGAATGAATTCAAGTTTAAGTGGTTACCAACTTAAAATATACTGCTATAAAAATGTATGTAAGCCTCATGGTAAACACAAGCAAAAATCTCCAGTAGATACACAAAAGATAAAGGGAAAGGTATCAAACAATATCACTACAGAAGATCATCAAATCACAAAGGAATAGAGCAAGAGAAAGGAAAGAAATAAGGGAATTACAAAACAGTCAAAAACCAATTAACAAAATGGCAGTAAGTCCATACCTATCAATAATTCTTTAAATGTAAATGGAATAAATTCCCTAATCAAAAGACAGAATGATTAAATGGATTAAAAAAAAAAAACAACTATATACTGCCTACAAGAGACTCACCTCACCTTTAAAAACACACATAAGTTAAAAAAGAAGGGATGGGAAAAGATATTCCTTACAAAGGGAAACCAAAAAAAGCTGGGGTAAGTATGCTTAATGAGACAAAATACACTTTAAAACAGAAACTGCAATAATTGACAAAGTAGGTCATGATATAATGATAAAGGGGCCAATCCAACAAGAGTATATAACATTTATAAGTATTTATGAACCCAATATAGGAACATCTAAATATGTAAAGCAAATACTAAGAAATCTAAAGGGAGAAATAAACAATACAATAATAGTAAGAGATTCAATACCCCACTTTCACCAATGGATAGATCATCCAGACAGAAAATCAGTAAGGAAGGATTGGACTTAAACAGCACATTAGACCAGATGGACTTAAAAGACATTTATAGAACATTCTTCTCAAGCATACATGGAACATTCTCTGGGACATTTCATACATTAGGCCACAAAACAAGTCTTAATAAAATTAAGAAGATTGGTGGGGGGTGCCTGGGTAGCTCAGTGAGTTAAGCATCTGACTCTTGATTTCAGTTCAGGTCATGATCTCAGGATCGTGAAATCAAGCCCAGCATTGGGCTCAACACTGGGCATGGAGACTGCTCAAGATTCTCTCTCTCCCTCTACCCCCCCCCCAAAAAAAAGATTGGTGGGGAGAATGGGAGTGGGTGGGTGGTGATGGTAAAAAATTAAAAAAAATTTTAACCTAAAAATGTTTTAAATAAATAAATATAAGAAGATTGATATCATACCAAGCATCTTTTTCAAACACAATGGTATGAAACTACACATCAATCACAAGAAGAACACTGAAAAACTCACAAATATGTGAAGATTAAACAATATGCTCCTGAACAACCAATTGGTCAAAGAAGAAATCAAAAGAAAAATAAAAAATATCTTGAGACATATGAAAATGGCAATATATAAAAACTTATGGGATGCAGCAAAAGCAGTACTAAGAGAAAAGTTCATAGCAATAAACATCTACATTAAGAAACAAAAAGATCTGAAATGTGACTTTACACTTCAAGGGATTAGAAAAAGTACAAACTAAGCCCCTAAGTTACTGGAATGAAGGAAGTAACAAAGATCAGAGTGGAAACTGAGACTAAAGAGACAACAGAAAAGATTAATGAAACTAAGAGCTGGTATTTTGAAAAAATAAACAAAACTGACAAATCTTTAGCTAGACTCGCCAAGAAAAAGAGAGAGAATTCAATAAGTAAAAACCGAAATGAAAGAGGAGACATTATCAATGATACCACCAAACTACAAAAAATCATAAGAGGCTACTATGAAAAATTAATTAAACAACACCACTCAGGACAACCTAGAAGAAATAGGTAAATTCCTAGAAACATGACCTACCAAGAATGAATCATGAAGAAACAGAAAATCTGAACAGCCTGATTACTAGTAAGGAGATTGAATCAGTAATCAAAAACCACCCAACAAATAAAAGTACAGGACAGAGAGTTTCCCTGGTGAAGTGTACCCAACATTTAAATAAGAATTATTATCAATTTTTCTCAAACTCCTCCAAAACATAGAAGAGGAATCACTCCCAAACTTATTCTACGGGCCTTCAATACTCTAATACCAAAATCAGACAAGGACACTCAAGAAAATTATAGACCAGAGGCGTGCCTGGGTGGCTCAGTCGGTTACGAGTCTGCCTTCAGCTCAGGTCATGATCTCGGGGTCCCGGGATTGAGCCCTGTGTCGGACTCCCTGCTCAGTGGGGAGTTTGCTTCTCCCTTTCCCACTGCCCCTCCCCACCACTCATGCTCTCTCTGTCTCTCACACACACTCTCTCTCTCAAATAAATAAAATCTTTAAAAAAAAAAAAATTACAGACCAATATCACTGATGAAAATAGCTACAAAAATCCTCAATAAAATATTAGCAAATCCAATTCAACAATACAAAAGAATCATACACCAGGATCAAATAGGACTTATTCCAGGGGCGCCTGGGTGGCTCAGTCATTAAGCATCTGCCTTCAGCTCAGGTCATGATCCCAGGGTCCTGGGATCGAGCCCCGCATCAGGCTCCCTGCTTGGCGGGGAGCCTGCTTCTCCTTCTCCCACTCCCCTCCTCGTGTCCCCTCTCTCGCTGTGTCTCTCTCTGTCAAATAAATAAATAAAATGTTCAAAAAAAAAAAAAATAGGATTTATTCCAGGGATGCAAGTAAGGTTCAGCACCCACCAATCAATCAATGTGAAAGAATAAAAGTAAAACATATCATCATCTCAACAGATGCAAAAAAGCATCTGATAAAATTCAACATCCATTCATAATAAAAACTCTCAACAAAGTAAATATATATGGAATGTACCTAAATATAATAAAGATCATATATCACAGCCCACAGTGCCTATCATACTCAATCATGAAAAGCTGAAAGTTTTTCCTCTAAAATCAGGAAGAAGACAAGGTTTCCAACTCTCCCCACTTTTCTTTAACTGAATACTAGAAGTCCAAAGAAATCTCACAATTAGGCAAAAAATAAATAAATAAAAGACAACCAAATCAAAAAGAAGTAAAATTGTCTCTATTTACAGATGACATGATATTATATATAGAAAAGCTTAAATATGCCACCAGAAACTTAGAACTAATCAACAATTTCAGTAAAGTTGCAGGATACAAAAATCAATGTCATTTCCATATACTAACAACAAACTATCAGAGATATTAAGAAAACAATCCCATATAAAGCAAAAAAAAAAAAAAAAAAACCCACAAAACAAAACAAAACAAACCATCTAGGAATAAATTCAACCAAGAAGATGAAAGTCTGGTACATTGAAAACTGTAAGACACTGACAAAAGAAACTGAAAAAGACATAAATAAATGAAAAAATATTCTGTGCTCATGGATTAGAAGAATATTGATAAAATGTCCACACTACTCAAAGTAAACTACAAATTCAATGCAATCCCTATCAACATTCCAACAGCACTTTTCACAGAAATAGAACAAATAATCCTAAAATTTGTATGCAACAACAAAAGAGCCTGAATAGTCAAAGCAATCTTAAGAAGAAAAAGTTAGAGGCATCATACTCCCTCATTTGAAACTACATTACAAAGCTATAGTAATCAAAACAGTATGGCATTGGCATAAAAACAGACCTAAGATCAATGGAAAAAAAAAAAAGAGAGAGATCAATGGAACAGAACAGAGCCCAGAAATAAACCCATGCATATATATTCAATTAATAAATAAAAGGAACAAAAAACATACAATGGGGAAAGAATACTCTCTTCAATAAATGGTGCTGGAAAACTGGACAGCCTTATATGAAATAGTGAAATTGGACCACTATCTTACACCACATAAAAAAGTCAACTTAAAATGGATTAAAAACTTGAACATAAGACCTGAAACCATAAAGCTCCTAGAAGATGGCAAGTTCCTTGATGTTGGTCTTAGCAATGATTTTTTGAATCTGACACATAAGCAAAGGCAACAAAGACAGAAATAAATAAGTGGGACTATATCAAACTAAAAAGCTTCTGTACAGCAAAATGAAAAGGCGGGCGCCTGGGTGGCTCAGTTGTTTAAGCGACTGCCTTCGGCTCAGGTCATGATCCTGGAGTCCCGGGATCGAGTCCCGCATCGGGCTCCCTGCTCGGCGGGGAGTTTGCTTCTCCCTCTGATTCTCCCCCTCTCATGCTCTCTCTCTATCACTGTCTCTCTCAATAAATAAATAAAAATCTTTAAAAAAAAAAAAAAAAAAAAATGAAAAGGCAACCTACAGAATGTAGAAATTATTTGCAAATCACATATCTAATAAGAGGTTAATATCCAAAATATATAAAGAACTCATACAACTCAATAGCATTAAAAAAAATCCAATTTAAAAATGGGTAGAAAGGGGTGCTTGGGTGGCTCAGTCAGTTAAGCATCTGCCTAGGGCTCAGGTCATGATCCCAGGGTCCTGGGATCCAGCCCCACACTAGGCTCCCTGCTCAGCAGGGAGTCTGCTTCTCCCTCTGCCTTCTCCCCCTGCTTGTGCTCACTCGCTCGCTCTCTCTCTGTGTCAAATAAATAAAATTTTAAAAATTAAAAAATTAATTAATTAAAAAAATAAAAAATAAAAATGGGCAGAGGGTCAGGGCACTTGGGTGGCTCAGTTGGTTAAGCGTCTACATTTGGCTCAGGTCATGATCCAGGGTCCTGGGATCAAGCCCCCCATCAGGAGCCTGCTTCTCCCTCTCCCTCTGCCTCTCCCTCTCCCTCTGTCCCCTCCCCCTGCTGATGCTTTCTCTCTCTATCTCACACTCTCTCTCTAATAAATAAAATCTTGAAAAAAAATAAAATGGGCAGAGGGTCTGAATAGATATTTTTCCAAAGAAGACATACAAATGGGCAATACCTACATGAAAAGGTGCTCAACATCACTAATCATCAGAGAAATGCAAATCAAAACCACAGTGAGCTATCACGTCATACCTGTTAGAACAGACATTATCATAAAGACAGACATAACAAGTGTTGATGAGGATGTGGAGAAAAGGGAATCCTTGTGCACTGTTGGTGGGAATGTAAATTGGTACAACCAATATGGAAAACAGTATGAAGCTTCCTCAAAAAATTAAAAATAGAGGGGCGCCTGGGTGGCTCAGTCGTTGTGCGTCTGCCTTCAGCTCAGGTCATGATCCCAGGGTCCTGGGATTGAGCCCCGCATCGGCTCCCTGCTCCGCAGGAAGCCTGCTTCTCCCTCTCCCACTCCCCCAGCTTGTGTTCCCTCTCTCCCTCTCCCACTCCCCCTGCTTGTGTTCCCTCTTTCACTGTGTCTCTCTGTCAAATAAATAAATAAAATCTTAAAAAAAAAAATTAAAAATAGAACTACCATATAACCCAGCAATTCTACTTCCACTTCTGGGTATTTGTCCTTAGGAAATGAAATCACCATTTCAAAAAGATATCTGCAACCCCATATTCATTGCAGCATTATTTACAATAACCAAGAGATGGAAACAATGTGTCTGTCAATAGATGAATGGAAAAAGAAAATGTGGTATACAAACACAATGGAAAATTATTCAACGATAAAAAAAAATCTTGCCATTTGCACAACATGGATGGGCCCTGAGGGCCTAATGCTAACTGAAATAAGTCAGAAAAAGAAACAAATACTGTATGATCTCACTTATAGGAGGAATCTAAGGGAAAAAAAGAAAATCTGAACTCATAAAAAGAACAAATTTGTAGTTGCCAGAGGTGGGAAGTGAGCAAAGTGGGTGAAGGGGGTCAAAAGGTATAAACTTTTAGTTACAAGATAAATAAGTCCTGGGAATGTGATATACAGCATGGTGATTTACTTAACGATATTGATTATTTATCTGAAGTTGTTAAGAAACTAGATCTTAAAAGTCTCATCATAAGAAAACTATTACTATGTGTGCTAATGGATGTTAATTAAACTACTGTGCTGGGGCGCCTGGGTGGCTCAGATGGTGAAGCGTCTGCCTTCAGCTCAGGTCATGATCCCAGGGTCCTGGGATCGAGCCCCACGTTGGGCTCCTGGCTCAGCGGGGAGCCTACTTCTCCCTCTCCGTCTGCCTCTCCCCCTGCTCATGCTCTCTCTTTCTGTCTGTATCTCTGTGTCTCAAATGAATAAATAAAATCTGTAAAAAAATAAATAAATAAACTACTGTGCTAATCATTCTGCAATATATAAATATATCAAAATATTATGCTGTACACCTAAAACTAATACAATGTTATATGTCAGTTATATCCAATAAATAATAATAATAATTTATCAGTATTGGCTTATCAACTGTAACAAATGTACCACACTGATACAAAGATATTAATAAAGGAAATTGTGTGGGGGTAACAGGGAGGGGGAACTGAGGGGTATATAGGTACTGCCAGTACCATCCCTTCAATTTTTTTGTAAACCTAATATTACTCTAAAAAATAAAATCCGTTAATTAAAAAAACAAACAAACTGGCAATATCAAGTGCTAAGAAAGATACAAAGCACCCAGAACTCTCCATACATTGCTGCTGGAAATGCAAAAATGGTACAACCACTCTGGAAATCAGTTTGGCAGTTAATATACACTTATCATATGACCCAGGAATCCCACTCCTAAATATTTACCCTAGAGAAATTAAAATTTATGCTCACAAAAAACCATGTATGCAAATATTTATAGCAACTTTATTCTTAATGGCCAAAACCAGGAAACAACCCATATGTCCTTCAATGGGGAGAACAGAAAAACTACTGATACACACAAAAACATGAATGAATTTCAATGGCATTATGCTAAGTAAAAAGTCATTCTCAAAACATTACACACTCTATGATTCCATTTATGTGACATTCTGGAAAATGTAGAGGTATAGCTACAGAAAACAATGTTACCAGGGGTTAAAAGTGGGGACAAAGTATAATTACAAAGGGGACAGCACCAGGGAATTTTTTGGAGTAATGGAACAGTACAATATCTTCATTGTCATGATACTTATATGAGTCTATACTGATCTTGTAACTCAGAACTGTACACTGAGAAAAAAAACTACAAATACACACACACACACACACCTTTATTATGGTGGTGGTTGCAAAAGCATATACATTTGTCAAAGTCAGAGAAGAATTAAAATGGATTAATTTAACTGTATATAAATTAATTCTCAATAAAACTTATTTTTAAAAGGGCAAAAAAATTGAATACACACTTCACAAAAAAAGATATACAATAGCCAATCAACATATGAAAATGTCTTAACACCATTAGTCATCAGAAAAATGCAAATTAAAACCAAGTCAAAAACTCCATCAACAGAAGAATTAAATAAACAAAATGTGTTATAGCCACAAAATGGAATATTACTTAGCAATAAAAAGGAACAAACCACTGATAGATGCAAAACAGAGATGAATTTCAACATTTTACTGAGTAAAGGAAGCAAAACATAAAAGAGTAGTGTATGAACAGGCAAAACTACCCTACAGAAATAGAAATCAGAAAAGTGGTTCCAGTAGTGGGGTGGGGGTTGGGACAGCAGGCAAAGCTAAGATACAATGGAAAGGGAGACAAGGGAACTTTCAAGGCTCATGACAATGCTCTATTCCTTTGGAAACAATGGGACAGTGAACATCACTTTTCATATTATAGGGAACCATTTTTTTTTTTTAAAGGTTTTATTTATTTATTTGACAGAGAGAAAGACAGCCAGAGAGGGAACACAAGCAGGGGGAGTGGGAGAGGGAGAAGCAGGCCTCCCGCGGAGCAGGGAGCCGGATGCGGGGCTCGATCCCAGGACCCTGGGATCATGACCTGAGCCGAAGGCAGACGCTTAACAACTGAGCCACCCAGGCGCCCCTAAAGGGAACCATTTTTGAGTGGGATTGGTTACATATGTCACATTAGTCAATATTCATCCAGTTATATACCTAAGACCTGTGGAACCTATTTCATGAAATAATATCTCAATAAAAACCACAAATAAGTAAACAAATGAGTTAAAATTCTGCTAAAGACTATGCAAAGTTATCTTTGTCATTCACAGAAACCCACTAAAAACAATTTAAAAAGGGTGTGTGGGGAGTGCCTGGCTGGCTCAGTCAGTAAAGCATGGGACTTTTGATCTCAGGGTTGTAAATTCAAGTCCCACAATTGGTGTAGAGATTACTTTAAAAAAAAAAATAAATCTTAAAAAAAGGTATGTGAGAGAAACTACGCAAGATACTGGTACAACCTCAAACTCTACAAACTATGAAGCATACTTAGCAAAACCTGTGAAGTCTAAAGAAACAAAAGAGCATAGCAATGCTGACACATGTATCACTTTAAATCTCAAACGGGATACAGATTTCCAAAACCTTAAGTATCACTATCTTCAGGAAGACATCCAACGGGTGGGAAACTAGGCCTAGGAAAAGAAAATATGTCTCTGAAGACACCCTGTTTTATTCAGTGGGTTAGAGGGAACTAGAAGAAAGTAAATGGTTAGCTTCTCAGGAAAAGGAGACTGCTGAAATAGAGAGTTAAGGGAAAAGAGAAGACAGAAGATTATAACACAATGACTTAATACTTAAAGAGCTCTCAGGTAATCCACATCTGCCTCTTGAAGGCCAAAAACTAAAAGATATGTATGACCCAAGAGTAAAGGAAAAAACACATTTAGTGAGATACCGCTTAAGAAAATTAAGCCTATGGCTACTTCCAAGAGAGAGAGAGAGAGAGAGAGAGAGAGAGAGTGTGTGTGTGTGTGTGTGTGTGTGTGTGTTTAAAATTATTTAGGGGCACCTGGGTGGCTCAGTTGGCTAAGCGTCTGCCTTCGGTTCAGGTCATGATCCCGGGGTCCTGGGATCGAGCCCCGCATCAGGCTCCCTGCTCAGCAGGGAAGTCTGCTTCTCCCTCTGCCCCTCCCCTGACTCGTGTGCTCTCTCTCTCTCTCAAATAAAAAATAAAATCTTAAAAAAAAATAAAATAAAATTATATATATTGTACATATGTTTATTCCACAATAAATTCAATATCCTAAGACAGAATACATAAATGCAAAGAGACCAAATTTTCTTAAAATAATGTTTTTTTCTTCCTATTAAATTGGCAACAATTTTACTGTATGATAATATCCAGTGCCAGTAAGTTTCTAGAAAAATGGGAGCTCTCATTGGTGACAATACAAATTGTGCATATTTTCTGAGAGACAATTTTGTAATGTTCATTAAAATTTCATATATAAATTCCCTTCAACCTAGTAATTCTGCTCAAAAATGGTTTTCTACATATGAAAAACGATGTGTAAAAAAAAAGGAAAAAACTTGTTCACTGCAGCATTGTTTCCATTCGCAAAACTCTAGAAACAACTAATACCAGTGAACTAAGTGGATTATGTATATGGTGACAGATGATAGCTACACTTGTGAGCATAGCATAACATAAAGGGAAGCTGAATCACCATGTTGTATACCTGAAACTAATGTAATATTGTGTGTCAATTTTACTAAAAAAAAATTTTTTTTAATTATGGTATATTGTAAATTTTTACAGTACTACAAAGCCAACAAAAATAAATAAAAGAAGTAGATCTAAATGTATTAAAATAGGGAAACCTGGATGGCTCAGTCAGTAGAGCATGTGATTCTTGATCTCAGGGTTGTGAGTTCAAGCCCCACGTTAAGTGCAGAGATTACTTAAATAAATAAATCTTTATTTATTTATTTTAGGTTTTATTTATATATTTGAGAGAGAGGGCGAGAAAGTGAGGGAGAACACAAGTAGGGAGGAGGGATAAAGGGGAGAGGAAGAAGCAGACTCCCTGCTAAGCAAGGAGCCTGATTCAGGACCCCCAGGACCCTGGGATCATGACCTGAGCAAAGGTAGATGCTTAACCAACTGAGCCACCCAGGCACCCAATAAATAAATCTTTAAAAATAAAAAAAATGTGTTAAAACAGAAAAAAAAATTTTAGCATCTATTAAATGAAAACAAAGCACAGAACAGTATATATTTCATGATCTCTGTTCTGTAACAATTAAAAAATAATACAAATTATTATTTATGTAGGCATATGTATTTTTTTTCTTGAAAGGAATGAAAAAAAAAGTATTAATGGTGGTTGCCTTTAGGAAAAAGGAACAGAGAAAGATTATTTATTTCACCTGTACCTTTCTTTACATCCCAAATTTTCTAACCTTATGCAAATTTTTTTTATGTCAGCAGAAGTCATCTTGTCTCATTTATTATTTCCCTTTTTTGTACCTTGTATATAAAACAAACAAATGTATTATTTGATAGTTAAATTTTTAAAAAATGTTAAAGCAACTAATATTAATGACAAATCTCTCCTCTGAGAACAAGTTATAATAAATGGTTAACTTTTCTTGTCTGTAACATAAAAACATTCAACATGACTTAAAATTTGTTATCCTAAAATGCTAATCTTATGAACTGAATTGTGCTTCCCCCTGCCAATTTCATATGTTAAAGTCCTCACCATCAATATGACCATATGGGGAGATGGGGCGTTTACAAAGATAATTAAGTTTAAATGAGGTCATAAGGGTAGGGACCTAATCCAACAGGGCTAGCGTCCTTATAAGAGGAGAAGCACCAGGGATGCGGGTACACAGAAAAAAAGGTCATAGGAAGAAACAGCAAGAAGATGGCCATCTATAAGCCAAGGAGAAAGGCCTTAGAAAAACCAACCCTGCATGCACCTTGATCTTGGACTTCAGCCTCCAGAACTGTTAGAAAAGAAATTTCTGTTGTTTAAGCCACGCAATCTGTGGTATTTTGTTATGTTAGCCTAGCAGACTAATACAGGCTCAAATGGATAAACTGGAAAATCTGAGAAAAATTCTATTTTTAAAAATTGACTGTGAGTTATACCAGGCATGAGGAAAAAAATAATACTTAAAATGTGTCATCTTGGGGCGCCTGGGTGGCTCAGTCGGTTAAGTGTCTGCCTTTGACTTAGGTCATGATCCCAGGGTCCTGGGATCGAGACCCACGTTGGGCTCCCGACTCAGCGGGAAGCCTGCTCCTCCCTCTCCTGCTCCCCCTGCCTGTGCACTCTCTCCCTCTCCCTCTCTCTCTCTCTAATAAATAAAATCTTTAAAAAAAAAAAAAAGTGCCATCTTAAGCCTTATTCATGAAAGCTCCATAATATACCATATACCTTTTAAAGTACAGTTGTGTCACATTTTAAGATATACCCTCTTAAATTTACAAAACAAGAGCAAAAGAGCAAATGATTCTAATAAGCTTAATATGCTCATAAATTTAAAATATCTTTTATAATAACGAGATTTAAATTTCAAGAAAACAATCATATAAAATAAGGTATATTTAAACTAAAGGAGACCCCAACCTCAAAGCATCACTTCAACAAATACCAGAAATAAACTAATTAAAAACCTGCATATAGGGGCGCCTGGGTGGCTCAGTCGGTTAAGCAGCTGCCTTCGGCTCAGGTCATGATCCTGGGGTTCTGGGATCAAGCCCCACGTCCAGCTCCCTGCTCAGCAGAGAGCCTGCTTCTCCCTCTCCCCCTGCCTGCCACTCTGCCTACTTGTGCTCTCTATCTCTCTGTCAAATAAATAAATAAAATCTTTTAAAAAAATAAAAAATAAATAAAAATAAAAACCTGCATATAACACAAAAAACCCAAGCAACGATATATAAGAAAATGAAAATTCAGTTTTATTTAAATATTTTAAACACACCAAACAACACTATGAACTTAAAAGAAATTAGTTTTTATTTACCCCCTGCAAAGGGAGATCCCAGTGTTCTGAGCTTCTGAGTTTGGACAGTGGGGACTGAACACGAACATCTTCCGGTTTTGCATTTAACATTTTTGTTATCTGAAATCAGAATGAGAAAATAATCAGTTTAACTGAAATATAAATAAGAACTGAATCATATTAACCGAACTAACAGAACCATTATATTAACCTGCCTTAATACTTTGCTATTAGTTTTTTGGGTTTTTTGATTTTTTAAAATAAGCTTTACACCTAACATGAGGCTTGAACTCATGACCCTCAGATCAAGAGTCACATGCTCTACTGACTGAGCCAACCATGCGCCCCATTTTGCAATTAGTTTTAAAGAGTTTTAAATTCAGTGCTTAGGGGCCCCTGGGTGGCTTAGTCGGTTAAGCATCTGCCTTCGGCTCAGGTCATGATCCCAGGGTCCTGGGATCCAGCCCCGCATGGGGTTCCCTGCTTAGCGGGGAGCCTGCTTCTCCCTCTCCCTGCTGCTCTGCCTGCTTGTGTGCTCTCTCTCTCTTTCTCTCTGCCAAATAAATAAAATCTTTAAAAAAATAAATAAATTCAGTGCTTAATTTACAGGCAGTTAAATATAATTTATTTAAAAAACCTCTCATTCAGCATTAAGGTAGATAAATTAAGTATCACAATAGCCTCCTAACTATTCTCTTACCCGCAGTCTCTACCTCTTCTAATCTTTCAAACACTATCCCCATAGTTCTCTAATACACAAACCTACTGATCGCTACAATATTTAACATACAACGGCACCCACTACTCAAAGATAAAACTCTTAACAATCTGGGTTCCTTAACATCAGCCACACATCACTGACTCTACACCCCAACCGCACCATTTACTCAACTTCCTTCAAACACGTATTATTATTTTATATCTCTAGACCTTTGTATGTACTGTTCCCTTTGTATGTATGTATGAATGCCCTTCCCTCTACTTTTCCCTTGTGAAATACTTCAAATTCTGCTCAAAATTATTCTCCTATCCACACAACTGTCACTCCCGCAACCAAGGCATTCTTTTCTCTCAGTATTAGTACTTGGTACATTTTTATTATGTTATTTATATTACATGTATCAAACTGTATTATAAATATTTGTCTACATGTCTGTCTTCTCCAGGCTATGGAGGTCTTTAAAGAGAGTACCCTGTGTGCCTGGGTGGCTCAGTCAGTTAAGTGTCTGCCTTCAGCTCGGGTTGTGATCCCACAGTCCTGGAATCAAGTTCAGCATCTGGCTCCCTGCTCAGTGGGGAGTCTCCTTCTCCCTCTGCCTCTGTCCGCCCCTTCCCCCCCACCCCCCCGCTGCTCATGCTCTCTCTCTCACTCACTCTCACTCTCTCTCAAATAAATAAAATCTTTTTAAAAAATTAAAAAATAAAATAAAGAGAGTACCCTGACTTAGTCGCCTTTATATATCCGAAGTATATGGCTCATGATGTGCTGAATGAGTGTATGGATTGTAACCACAAGTTTGAAATCACTTGTTTGGAACTTAAAATACCTTAAATTTCACATTAAGAGAAAGTTATAAACAATAGTTAAGCATCAAATTCAGCCTATAAAATATAACATACAATAAGTACTATATCAACTACAACTAGCAACAATCCATAAAATGATTTCAGTGAGAGTAGAGCAAAAGTCAGGAGGATAGAATAAATTTGAAGAAAGGATACCTCAACTCTTATATCACTAGCACCTCTGAGTTGATCCTCTTAGGTACTAATAACTTCTTAATTATTTATATCTAATCTGTATTAAAAGGTATCTCTTCATAATTCTTCATCTGCAAAAGACAATTTTATCTCTAAATCATTTCCTTTGGGGGCGCCGGTGTGGCTCAGTCGGTTAAGCGTCTGCCTTCAGCTCAGGTCATGATCCCAGGGTCCTGGGATTGAGCCCTGCATCAGGCTACCTGCTCAGCAGGGAGCCTGCTTCTCCCTCTCCCTCTGCCTGTCGCTCCCCTTGCTTGCGCTCTCTCTGTCAAATAAAGAAATAAAATCTTTAAAAATAATAATAATAAAATAAATCATTTCCTTTATATTCTTAATTAGGGAACAACAATTGCTTCCTCAAAGGGTAAAGGTAAGGGCTTCAGGCTGTTCACACCCATGGATCCTCTGTGAGCAGGTTATTTAGCCTACACTGGATTTTGCGGCATACTATATTTTCCAAAAATGGCCACAATATTCCACATCCCACATGCTCTTCTTACGATGTGACACTGACAGTCCTCCAACACCAGGGCACTCTACATTCCTTCCCCTTGAATCTGGGCAGAACTGTGACTTCCAAGGCTAAATCATTAAAGGCATTATTTATATTGCTTCAGCCTGCCTCTCACATTCCTGTGTGTCCTCCCTCCCTTCCTTTTTTTTTTTTCCCCTTCTCTTTCTCTCAGTATACATTCCTCAGGAGACCTGAACCACTAAGTAAAAAATCTTGGACACCATTAAGCAGCTATACTGGAAGATACTGACTCTTCTCAGCACAGATATCAAGATAAGTGAGTGAGCAACCTTTACAGGCCCTAGCCTCCAAGCCAACCTAGCTAACTCCCACGTAAAACAAAGAAGAGTTATCTTCAATTGAACCCTGCCCAGACTGCAGATTCCTGAGCAAAGTAAGTTCAAGCCACTAAGTTTGGGGGTAATTTGTTACATGGCCCTAGTAATAACCTAAAAAGTTACTCAGTTCAAACTTGAAGGACAGGGGCGCCTGGGAGGCTCACTCAGTTAAGTGTCTGACTTCAACTCAGGTCATGATCTCAGGGTCCTCGGATGGAGAACCGTGTGGGACTCCCCACTCTGCGGGAAATCTGCTTCTTCCTCTCCTGCTGGCTCTGCCCCTCTTCCCACTCATGCGCATTCACACGCGCTCTCTCTCTCTCTCTCTCTCAAAAAAAATAAATAAAATCTTTAAAAAAAAAATCTAAAAAAAAAAAACTTGAAGGACAGCAACTAAGATGTGGAAAAAGTAAGAGTTGGTTATGCATGTTGAGTATATTGTAAAATTAGTTTCTTATAAAATACTGCTGATGTCTTCCATGGAAGATTTTGTATTCCTTTTTCACAGTAATTAGTTTTCAATCACTTTACCTACGAATGGTTTAGACTCAGTATTAATGAATTATTTACACTAATAAATATTCATGCATACTTCCATTAGGATGGACACAAATCGTAATCTATTCTATTTTCAAAAAGGGCAGTTCTCTATTCCTCCAAAGTATAGACACATGAAATCAGGATGTTTATTAAAACTCTATCCATTAGGGGGCGCCTGGGTGGCTCAGTTGGTTAAGCGACTGCCTTCGGCTCAGGTCATGATCCTGGAGTCCCTGGATCGAGTCCCGCATCGGGCTCCCTGCTCGGCAGGGAGTCTGCTTCTCCCTCTGACCCTCCCCCCTCTCATGTGCCTGCTCTCTCTCATTCTCTCTCTCTCTCTCAAATAAATAAATAAAAAATCTTTAAAAAAAAAAAAAAACTCTATCCATTAGCATCAAAAGCTTTAAAAATCGAAGTATATATAAATATTTATGAACAGGGATATAGACTCCATATTACTTTTAATATAGAAAAACTAGAAACAATAATAAAAGAATAATTAAACAGAATTATGGCAAAACTAAACCAAATGAGATACTATTCGGTTGTTATTAAATAACATGTTCCTGAAGATTAATGATATTAAGAAATTATTTTGGGAGCTCAGTCAGAAGAGCATGCAACTCTTGATCTCAGGGTCATGAGTCTGAGCCCCATACCTGGTGTAGAGATTACTAAAAAATATAAATAAACTTAAATTTAAAAAAAGAAATTATTTTGAATATAAGTATAAAAGAAAAAATACAGAATCTTTCTTTTTTTTTTTTTTTAAAGATTTTATTTATTAATTTGAAAGAGAGAGACACAGCAAGAGAGGGAACACAAGCAGGGGGAGTGGGAGAGGGAGAAGCAGGCTCCCCGTGGAGCAGGGAGCCCGATGCAGGGCTCGATCCTAGGAGCCTGGGATCATAACCTGAGCCGAAGGCAGACGCTTAACGACTGAGCCACCCAGGCGCCCCGTTTTACTTATTTTTTAATAGGAATACAATGCAATTATAAAAGGAAAGGGAAAAAAATATTAACATTTAAAGCTCCAGAAAAACCTCTCCTGTAGCTTCCTGATTAATAACTTATAGATTTCAATCTCTCACTCTAATATTGTATATGAGTATAGGACAAGCAGATTTCAGGTACAACTAACTACTCTACTGTCAATTTTTTCTACACTAACTTCATGTGCATATTATGGTTGAACAAATAAGTAAATATATGGTAGATAATGACAGAAAAAAAGTTAAAAATAAAAAAAAGGGAAAAGGCTAGGATAAGCTCTGTGGTGTTGGACTGGAATCAGAAGTATCAGTATTGGGGCACCTGGGTGGCTCAGTTGGTTAAGCGTCTGCCTTCAGCTCAGGTCATGATCCCAGTGTCCTGGGATCGAGCCCCGCATCGGGCTCCCTGCTCAGCCAGGAGTCTGCTTCTCCCTCTCCCTCTGCCTGCTGCTCTGCCTACGTGTGCTCTCTCTCTGTCAAATAAATAAAATCTTTTAAAAAAAAGAAGTATCAGTACTAAACTCATGGTTTCTCATAGATGTACAGATAGAGAAATATAGAGATGTGTGTATGTGTATGGGTTAGCATAGAAAAATTTTTCTAGGGGCACCTGCGTGGCTCAGTCGTTAAGCGTCTGCCTTCGGCTCAGGTCATGATCCCAGGCTCCTGGGATCAAGCCCCACATCGGGCTCCCTGCTCGGCGGGAAGCCTGCTTCTCCCTCTCCCACTCCCCCTGCTTGTGTTCCCTCTCTCGCTGTCGCTCTCTCTGTGTCAAATAAATAAAATCTTTAAAAACAAACAAAAAAAAATTTTCTAGTCTTCTCTAGTGAGAGCCTAGAAACAATGACACCCCAAGAGCAATGAGCACACCTAGGTGCACCCAGACCTAGATTTCTAAATACTACTCTTCAATAAAAGAACCAGGGCTCCTTAAAAAGTATCTTGGAGTACCAGAAATAAGTGCTAAAAAAAGGAGCATGTTAAAAGGGCATAGGATCCAAACTGAAAGATCTTCTAATAGCTAAGCTAAACATTTCGTTTCAATCAAAAAAGCCAATAATGCTGTAATAAATTATAACCCATAGAATACTCTTGAGTCCATATTAATAAAAATAAGTAATTGAATAAATAAATAAGGAGAAAAGAGGGGTAGCTCTCCCTTACAGAAGAACTTCAATTAATAAATGTAGAGGGAATGAGGGAAAAAGAAAATCACCAATAGAATATCATATACACAAATGTTGCACACCAGATCCACTGCTAGATGGTAAAACAGTGGGTGAAAGTTTAAGAAACAGTATATTTGCATAGATTCAAAGTATCTCTCCCACGATATCTACTTACTACAAAGTGAAGGAGTAACTTTACAATGGAATAACCAGGTAGAAGCCATCTTAAGCAGGTAGTCAAGACTGACATCACCAGTAATAAGACGTATCATTATTGTGTATTGTGTACTCCTGACAGGATACACTAAGAAGGGCATATCATGTGATATTCTTCCCAAAAAGCCATAACTTTTATCTAATCATAAGAAACCTGAGACAGGGGCACCTGGCTGGCTCAGTCGGAAGAGCATGCAACTCCTGATCTCAAGGTTTTGAGTTCAAGCCCCACATTGGGTGTAGAGATTACTTAAAAATAAAATCTTTTAAAAAAGAAAAGAAACCTGAGACAAACTGAAACTGAGGAATTCAACAAAATACTGACAAAATCATAGTACTCTAAAAATGTCATGATCATGAAAGAACAAAGACTGAAGAACTGTCACAGAATCAAGGAAATCAAGGAGACATGACACCTAAATGCAACGTGGGATCCTGGAATGGAAAAACGACATTATTTAAAAAAAAAGCTGAAGATATCCAAGTAATGTCTGTAGCTTAAAGTATTGTACCAAAGTTAATTTTTAAATTTTGGTCATTGTACTGTGGTTATATAAGATATTAACACTAGGGGAAGCTGAATGAAGGGTAGATGAGAACTCTGTAGTATTTCTGTAAATTTTCTATAAATCTAAAGTTACTTGAAAATAAAAAGTTAAATACGGCCGTACATCTAAAAATAACAAAGAGAAATGCATTTACTCAATATTAGGAATTTCTCCACTGATACATCAGAAAGAGAGAGTTCAACTGAAATATCATCTAATGGTGGACTTTCAACTGCATGAAGCAGCAACCGAAAACAGCATTTCACTTCACTGGAAGTATTAAACACAAAAGAAATAGTAGTCAATACAGAGGTATTTAAAGCTGGGTATGGCAGTGTAAGAATTTATTTTTAACCCCCTCATTTACGCCATGTAAGCCAAATCCAGAATTTTAAAAGAAATCATACCCACAAATGTAAAGTAAGCCAAGGTGGAAGAGTATCTAAAGCCATGCTCTCTATTTGGTCTTGTCTGTGTACTCTTGATTCCCTCTCAGAGCCCTCGTTATGATTTCTTCTCCAGCTTTGTTCCATGAAATGTACCAAATTAAAGTTCTCTGTGCCAAATTAAAAGTCCTCTGTGCATAATTTGGAATGCTTCAGAAAAAAGTATCTAATAAATTATATGTATAATGAATATCAGGGTACTACTGTGTTTAAGTCACAAAATTCTAGAGGAAAAAAAGATTATCTTTCTAAAAAGAAATTAAATTTTTGAAACACTTCCTACATAGGTAGAAACTTCATTTTGCTTCTTTTGCTACTCTTGGCTTACACAGAAGAAATAAAATAAAATAAAGTAAAATAAATAAATAAATTTTAATAGGAAATATTTCAAATAGTAATTTTCAGCACATGACTTGAGCACAACCTCTCTATATCTACAGTATTACAATTAATGAATGTGAGGTATGCTAATATATTCAGTTATCAAAGAAATGCTGGGTTATGTTTCATATAAAATCTAAAATAAGGCCTAGAAAGTATACTGATACATCTTACAATGATTTAAACAAGGCAGATCCCAGAAAGTGTTTCTTTCTTGGTTAACCTTTGAATTAATTAGGATATACCATTCCCTGCAAAACAGTAATTAGTTATGGTTTTATAATATTTTCTTTAAATTTTTATTAAAAAGAAAAATAGCAAAATACTTTCAATATTGGTAACTCTAAAGATAATGAATAGATTAAAAGCAAAACTAATGCATACCTTATGTAACTCAGAAGATGAAGACTTTTTCCTTTTTCCTTCTGTGATAATTTCTACAAAGACATGGTAAAAATTATCATTTAACATCTAAATGAAATAAACAATGTGATAAAACAAATCCTTTCACAGCCATCCTTTGTTTTAAATTAACTTGCTAGGGTCAGAATTTGTACTGATACATTTTACAAAACCTAACAGACTAAACATAAAGGTCAAAAAATAATCAGAAGAATAGCAAATTCTCACAAAATGCCTTCATTAAATAACATGTATGATGACAATAGAAAAAAGAAGAAAACTTGGCTCTAGGAACTAAATAAGATATTCCCTGGCAAAAGTCCAACAGGTATTCAATAAATGCTGGTTGAACCATATGACCAGATAAACGTTGATAATAGGGGAAGCTGGGGGGAGGGGGGGTGAAGCAAAAGGTGAGAGGTATGTTTGGAATATTCTACAAAAACACTTCCAGTTCTACTACATATTTAAGCATCTCTGCAACTAGGAACAGTTTAACTGTCTCCTCACCAACATTTTTCAGACTTCCTGTGGATTTTTCCTTTATGATTCTTTCATTCAATCAGCAAATATTTACTGAATGTCTATCATGTGCCTGGCATGTTAGGCAGTAGGGATAGTGTAGTAAGCAAATTAAACACAGTCTAAGCTTTTCAGGAACTTACAATTTACTGGAATATATCAAAGATTTCACAATAAAAAGTAATAGTAGAAATCCACACATATGTGGTCACTTATTTATAAAAAGATATCACTACAATTAGGTAAGAAAGAGATGATCTTTACACTAATGTTGAAGCAATCTGATAACCAAAAGGGAAAATAAATAAACCTTGACCTCTACCTCACGCTATAAACATAAGTTAATTGGATCATAGATTTTAATGTCAAAGCTTCTAGAGTAAAAAGGAGGGGAATAACTTCATGACCTCAGGGTAGGCAAAAATTTCTCAACCAAGACACAATTAGTACTAACCATAAAGGAAAAGATTAATAAACTCAACTTCATTAAAATTCATCAAACTTCATCATTAAGAGAGTAAGAAGGCAAACCACAGACCGGAAGATTATTATTTATATTTATTATTTATAATACATTTATCTATGTACAGTATGGTGACAGTTAATACTGTATAATACATACATCTGTCAAAGGACTCAGACCAGAATATATAAAGAACTCCTACAAAGCAAGACAACCCAATCTTCAAATGGGCAAAAGCCTTGAATTAGGAGTACCTGAGGAGAGAAGGAATACTGACTAGAACAGGATACAAGTAAGCCTTCTGAGATGCTGGAAGTGTTTTATATCTTGATTTAGCTGATTGTTACACAAGTGTATTTTTATACAAGTACAAAAAGTTATCAAACTATACTAAAGATATGCATACCATGCTGTAATACTTCAACTTAAAAACAAAACAAAAAAAGCTTTAAAAACAACAATTATAACAAACGGACTATACCTTATTCAAAAATCTATATAGCTGAAATAATTTCTCTAAGTTCATAATACATAGCAGTAATTTCACTACAGGTATACATCGGAGATACCATAATAAAGTAAATATCACAATAAAGTGAGTAGTTTCCTATTCCATATAAGTTATGTTTACACTCCACTGAAGTCTATTAAGTTTGCAACAGCACTATGTCTAAAATAACCATATACATATCTTAATTAAAAATATCTAATTGCTAAAAAATGCTAACCATCATCTGACCTTTCAGCATGTCTCAGGGAATAGGGAGGCCCAAGGAGAAGAAGAGAGACAGGGAACAGCCAGTCAGTAGAGCAATCAGAACACACACATTTATTAAGTTTGCTGTCTTATACGGGTGTGGTTTGTGGCACCCTAAAACAATTTACAAAAGTAACATCAAAGATCACTGATCACCAATCACCATAACAAATATAATAATGAAAGCTTGAAATATTGCAAGAATTTCCAAAATGTGACACAGAGACATGAAGCAAGCAAATGCTATTGGAAAAATTGTGCCACGAACTTTCAATTTGTAAAAAACACATTATCTGCAAAGCACAATAAAACAAGACATGCCTGTATATGCATTTATACCTCTATACTTAAGCTTTTGATAAATTCAAACAATTTTCAATAAAGTAGCATTCCTTAGACTACCAAAAATAAAAATTTTTAAATAAATGGTAAGAAAGCCCTTACCTTATATTCACTTTTATGTGTATTTTAAATTTAATAAAATGTTTTAAAAAGTATCAGTTGCCCAAATTGTAATTTATAGATTAATATTCCCAAACTGACTCATGAGTTAAAAATGCACCTATCCTGTTTTACAGCATGTTTCCCTATTTCCTTTAAAATTAATATTCTTGTGACTTCCCAAAATTTTAGGGGTTTTTATAATTGAGCTATTCCATTTTATACTACATTGGCTTTGGGTCATTTAAATAAACATATGATGTGCCTCTTCTTGTGATTATCTGGTATATTGTGGTGCTCAAAAGTTAATGATTTTAAAGCTCGACAACCTAAATTTCTATTCTGGCTTACTTGTGACTTCTGAGACTAAGACAAGAGAGAATATCCAGCTTTTCAATTAAGATTAAAATGAGATAGCCTATATTATTTAGCATTATGTCTGGCATATAGTTAGTGCAAAATAAATGGTAACTATTATTTTAATAGTTTATATTGAAATATTACTCTTCAAGAGACCTCAGTATATTAGTATTAGCACACAGGAAAATCTAATTATTCTCATTCTAAATACATGAGTCAAACGATTGAAAGACATGACTTTTTCCCAAGTAGCTTGTGGAATCACTCACTCATTTACTCCATAAACATTTCTTTAAGATGATGATTACCACGGCCAGCCACTAGGCGAAGTACACAAATTATTTTTATTTAGTCTTTACAAAAGCCTTATGAGATCAGTAACAGTATTATCACCATTTTACAGATGAAAAATTTAGATTTGAGGAATCCAAATAACTTTCCCAAAGTCACCATGTTGATTCATCACTGGTCTAATACCAGAGGTAGCTTTCTTAACCAGTACACTCCAGGCATGCTATGGGATATAAGATTAATAAGATAGTCCCTGTGTCAATGTCAATAGTATAACAGAACAGATTAAACAATTTAGGAAGCTAGAATATATGATGGAATCTGATATAAATATCATGTAAGAAGTGCTAAGACCCATGGAAGTTCAGAAATAGATTATGATCTGTTTTGAGTTAATTAGGAGATAGTTCTTGGAAAGGCACAACTGAACTGAGCTTTGAAGTTTTAGATAATGAGCAAATTTTAGATAGGCAGAAATGGATGAAAGGACAGTTCAGTGCCAGGTGCACTCAAGAGGTGAGTTATCATTATAAGTATATGCAAAGTAGGATAAAGCAGCCCATATTTGCCAGCCTTCTAAATTATTAAAGACTCCTATTAGAGTTTATCCACCTAGAAAGCAGTTTTGAGACAGCACCATAATAACAAACTTCCGATCTGGATCTTTGAAGCTACTCAATCCTATCCATAACCCATTCCCTGTTTTACCATTCTCTCTAATCTACTTTCCAATTCTCTGTCTTCCATCATCAGACCTGGGAATCACATTCACCACCCTAGATGCCAATCCCCACAGCCTATTATCTTGCTAGTCTCTCACGTTTTATGTAATTCGACTCTACCCCTTCATCCACATTCTTCTCCATCTCTTCCCTAGCCCACTAAATTCCTTTCCAGAGTCAGTACAATGTTCTTCAATTCTGAATCTTTTCCTGGAACATTTCCTCCACCTTAGTTTAACTGAATCCTAGCTTTTTATTGACTACATTATTTTTTTTAAGGTTTTCTCAAGATTCTTCTCTCACTTATAAAATCAGGAGTAGGGATTAACAATCTCCTCCTCCCACTACCACTTCCAATTAATATTTTATCTTTATTGCATAATCCCTTCTTTAAAATTCCCATAAGTTGGATATATTACTTCACCATATTTGTGATTGCCATGCACTGACCCAATACCCTCTCCAACATTCCTAGAATTCTGATACTTGATTCATAGTTTTCTTCTCTATCTCTAAAATTTACCATCATTGTGAAGCTCTAAAACTTCCGTAAGTCAACTCACTTAAAACAGCGGACTCACTCCAACACACTTCTACACATCCCCATTTCAGCAACATACATTTGTCAATGGATTTAAGGAATACTGTTGCACTTCTCAAGTTCTCAAAAGTGAACTTTTCATTCTACAACCCACAGTTCTTTGACCCTTTCATTTCTTCACTCACACTGAACCCATTTTTTGCCTCCATATCTTGTCCTACCCTTCAACCTTAAGTAAAACTAAATTCATTTTTTTCCAAATTCTTGCTGCTAGACTGCTTAGCACTGCTGAACAAAGTCACATAATAGTAACTGCAACAACTATGACTACTACTACTACAAAACTCGCACTTGTTTTAATGACTTTCAAAATTACTTAACAATTCTTTTATTCATGCCTAATTGACCACCTAGTGCATTTTGAGCTATCAATACCACTTGAAAGTCCTTTTACCAAAGATGATCTTTCCTTACTTTGTGTAGAAGCTATGACTGCAATATCCTTACCTTCTCAAAATTTATCTATATCTTTATCCATCTTCCCTCCTTTCTGCACATCTCAAGAAACTATCTTTTGATTCCAATCTCCCCCGTTTCTTCTGAAACCTCACCCCATCAATTATCTCCTACTTAGTATCTTTCTCTCTCCACTCACCCCTTTGCCACTCACCTGATTTAAGTCTCAAAGTCTAATGAAAAAAAAAATTCCTTACTACCTTATTTACTTCTCCAACTTGTTTCAGAAATCTTTTTACATCTCATTTTCCTTGTTTCATTCAGCCTCTTGAAATCTGGCTTTTGGGACGCCTGGGTGGCTCAGTTGGTTAAGCGTCCACCTTCGGCTCAGGTCATGATCCCAGGGTCCTGGGATCGAGTTCAACATCAGGCTCCCTGCTCAGCGGGGAGTCTGCTTCTCCCTCTGCCTGCCTCTCCCCCTGCTTGTTCTTGCTCTCTCTGGCAAATAAATAAATAAAATCTTAAAAAAAAAAAGAACGAACGAAATCTGGCTTTTGTCCCTACTAAAACCAGTGGTAAAAGTGACCTCCTAATTGCCAAATTCAGCACCCTCATACTATTTTAACTCTAATCTACATTGCTTATCACTCTCCTCCCTTGCTTCCCAAACCTTTCTTTCCTAATTTGCCTATCTGCCTACCAATGTTTCTTCCTTCCTACTTTGAAATTAAATGTGATTCATGACTTTTCTCACTCTATACCTTCTGTGGTGATTCCATTCATTCCAATGGCTTCAGCTAATGTCTAGGCAGATAAGGTAGTTTTATCATGATTAATTGCAGATTCTGATTTTGAACTTCAATCATGGTTCATTACACTTACAATGCAAAATATGCAGACATCACCTGAGCCTACTGAAAAAATAAAGTTGTATCATCATGGGACACTAGAGCCTCAAGATGAAAACTAGGGGGAGGGAAGAGTTTCAAAATCAAGCAAGTGTGAATAACACTGCATTCTCAGCTACTCTCCTGAAGAGGCACAATGTACAACAGCAAAAGGCTCTAAAACTCCTGCAATAAATAAAATTTTCTTATAATTACAGTTCTCATACTTATTTGTCCATAGAAACTTATTTTTCCCAAGTAAGACTCACTAATGTCCTGTGACAGTAAAAGAAGTTTAAATTATGTATTTTGTAATCAGAAAGACCAGATTTTGAATCCTAGCTATTTCTTACTTGCTACTGCTAAAGTTGCTTACCCTCCCTAAATCCCAGTTTCCTCATCTGTAGATCAGAAATAATAACTACCTCATAGGGCTTTTGAAAGAATTAAAGTCTGTAAAATTTTTAGTACACTGCTTAGTACTGAAGTTCTCAAAAAAACATGTATCCTTAACTTAAATGAGAGTGAACACAGATTTCCAAGGATGATGCCTGAAGCAATCAGCTGAAAACCTGAAATTCACTTGAACTATCCTGTTTAATTCAAAGATTCATTTGAAAACTGTTATCAAGGACTTTATCTGTTATACTTTTGTTGTTGTTAAACATTTCTAATGGTCATTCTCCCTTGAATGACCCATGCATTTAATTATTATTTCATTCAACTGTTAGTGGGCCGGTCTCTGGTGCCAGATATTTTTTAATCTGTGTCCCATTTAATTTACTGCTTTTGATATGTGGTGAACTTGGAAGTAAGGAATTCATGCTCATTGGGGTTACAAATAATTTTAAAATATAGATTCAATATACTCTAAAGAAAAGCCTGAGAAGCTTCTCACGAGTGAACTTTAACATACAGACTGTGTAATTTCTCCTCTCACTGCTCAGAGGTATTTTTTGCTTAATTCCTGATTCATGGCCACATTCCAGAAAAGTAAGGTAATCAGAGCTTTGGTGATTTTTTTTTTTTAAGATTTCATTTACTTATTTGACAGAGACACAGCGAGAGAGGGAACACAAGCTTTACTTATGAAATTTTTCCTTTAATTTTAAAATATTTACCAATTCATTTAAAAACAATAAACTCATTGCATGTTAACATGGCTAAAGTACTTTATGAAAAATAACTATTTTTTAAAAAATACTAAGAAGAGGGGTGCCTGGGTGGCTCAGTCGTTAAGCGTCTGCCTTCGGCTCAGGTCATGATCTCAGGGTCCTGGGATCGAGCCCCACATCGGGCTCCCTGCTAGGTGGGAAGCCTGCTTCTCCCTCTCCCACTCCCCCTGCTTGTGTTCCCTCTCTCGCTGTGCCTCTCTCTGTCAAATAAATAAATAAAATCTTTAAAAAAAAAAAAATACTAAGAAGAATGGCAATATTTTACCTATTTGCAAATCTCTTTAATGTCTGGCTTAATAAAAGACAACTGTTTTGGGACACCTGGGTGGCTCAGTGGGTTAAGCAACCGCCTTAGGCTCAGGTCATGATCCCAGGGTCTTGGGTTCCTTGCTCTGTCTGCCTCTCCCCTCATTCCACTCTTACAGTTATCAGTTACATAAGTCCATAAATTCTTGTTTTGTGTGTAGCTTAAACCAGTTGGAACTGGGTTTCTGCTACTCGCAACTAAAAGAGTTCTGAGCAATACACTATACAACCCTTCACAGTTCTTCCTTATTTAGAACATTCAGGGAAACCTAATGCAGTCTCACAGAGGAAACTTCAAAACTTCATGTTTTTTCTTTCTACTGCTATCCACATTCTACTTCTAACTTAGAAATCTTCCTGTTTTATTAATCAAATTCCCCTCTTTGAGTATTATGAAATCCTGATGACCATAAATGTCACTTCCAGTCATGAGTTCAAGTTAGCAACCACTCCTAATGAAATGACAAATATATGCACATAAATGTCACACAGAACCCAGAATCCCTTCAAACCAACTGATTAGTTTTATTTGATAATTTATGTAAAAATTAAATATACACTATTCAGAATCATTCTTAAAAACTAATATTCATCTCTTTTTTATTTATTTGAGTGAGAGAGCACGAACAGGAGGGAGGGCAGAGGCAGAGGGAGAAGCAGACTCCCCGCGGAGCAGGGAGCCCGATGTGGGACTCAATCCCAGGACTCTGGGATCATGACCTGAGCCAAAGGCAGACACCCAACCAACTGAGCCACCCAGGCGCCCTAATATTCATCTCTTAAAACCAGATGAATACAGGAGAACAGCTAGGTAATATTAGATTTGAGAATGGGTTTTATACAATAACAATTACTTTTGAGAAAGGACAGCTCCAAAAGGAAGGTCTTCGGGGGTAAAAAAAAAAAAAACTTCTCCAGAGGGATAGCTAATATAAATATCAATGTCTTTTAAGAAATAACAGCTTCATTATCAAATTTTACTTCCCACAACCACTTGCATCAAATTAAATGTAATAAATAACTCTAAGTGTAACAAGGGAAAGAAGAGGCGATTTGCTGAAGGACAGTGTTAATATCTTGCTGCCCCCCCAAAAAAAATGTATTAAGCCAAGATGAAATGCACTTATTGAAAAAAAGGCTGTGCATCTTAAACTGAGGAATAACTCCTAAAGTTCTATTAGAAAGCACAGAAAAGATACCATATAAACAATGTGCATTTTCTTAACGTGTAAATTTTACATTAAGGTCTTAGAGGAGAAAAAAAAGTATGTTAAAACAAACATTGATAGGGCGCCTGGGTGGCTCAGTCAGTTGGGCATCTGCCTTTGGCTGGGGTCACGATCCCAGCATCCTGGATCTAGCCCCAGGTCGGGCTCCCTGCTCAGTGGGGAGCCTGCTTCTCCCTCCCCATCTGCCTCTCCCCGTGCTTGTGCTCTCTCTCGCTCTCTCTCAAATAAATAAATAAAATCTTTAAAAAAAAAAAAAAACACTGATCTATTGGAGGCCTATATTTATATATGTACCCCATGTACTTTCAAAGGCAAAGAGTATCCCTAGGATACACACACACACACACACACACACACACACAAATGGTAACAATAGTTGCTTATGAAAAGGGATTCAGGTTTTTAACTGCTTCGAGCAATGTCCCATAAATCCTGTCCACTTCTCCTTTGCAAAGAAGGCAGAAAAATGCTTGAGATGCACTGCCACAAGGGACTCCTAATAAATTTGGAATTGTTAAGACTGTCTCTGCAAATGATACGGTAAGAAGGGAGAAAATGAAACGAAATAATTGATTCATTGGGTGTTAGTTTGTGTACTAGACTGTAAGCTTATTAAAGATAGAGTCCTCCCCCTCTCCTCCTCTGGTTCGTCCACAGGACTTAACACGAGGAATTGAGGTACTCTTAGTGGATGAGATCTTTGACAAAAACTTGTTACTGGGAGGAGCTCTACCTCATGTCTTATAACTCCACTTTTGTGTTTCCGAGATGTAGTACCCCAAACTGAAGATAGTCATTTAAACCGTAAAGCAATTTCAAAAATAAAAATATGCTGAGATTAAAAACACAATGGAAGCCCGGCTTCAAATCCTTTGTTCGACTTTTTAATCACTTCTGGAAGAAGCAGCAAGAGGCTGGAAAAGAAAAAGGTTATTAAGAGGGTCTGTTCAGAAGAACGAAACCCCGTTACAGCAATTATCAGAGGGACGAAGTATCAATTAGCAAGCCCCGCCGTTCTCTCTTTGCAGCCGCTTCTCCCTGCCCCGAGATGAGGGGGTGAGAAAGAGGCTAAGTGGAGAATCAAAGGAAAAGAGAAAAAGTGGGGTCAGGCGAGGGAAGTGAAACTGGTACATTAGTGGAATTAAAGGAAGGCGTGGCAGGACACCGGCAAGCCAACCGGCAAGATCCATGGGCCGATGAGACTCAAGCAGGGTGTTTGCGGGAAGAGGGGAAAACTGGAAGGGGTGCTGGGGTGGAAAGCGGCCAAGGCTTCGATGACAGCTTGGACTTGGTCTACGACTCGCAGGGGTGGGGGCGACCCGGGAGTCTTCCATTGTGCGCGCCCCTCCGCTCCTGCCTTCCCCTCCCCTCCCTGCACGAGCCGGAGTCGGAGCTCGAGCCCGAGCCCGAGCGGGAGCCCGAGCCCTCACAGCTCTGGGCCGTAGCACCCGTCGCCTCCTGTGCCTCCCATTTGCCCAAGGTAGAAGAGAATAGGCTCAGCCCTCCTCTGACCCTTTCTCACCGGATGAAGATCGACGTCGCCCGGTCTTCCCCTTGTCCATCTTCTCCTCCTCCTGCTGGAGTCGCAGTTGCAGTCGCTGTCACCTCAAGACCCCTCAGGCTGGGGGAGGGAGGGGGAGGGGAAAGGGAGAAAAAAAAAAAAAGCCAGGAAAGTGCGAACAGCGCTTGCGCAAGAGCCGTCGCCTGCCCTCAGACCGGAAATCAGCCGCCCCTCCCACCTCACCCGGAAATCACTTCCTGGGACTTGTTTTCTCTGCTGCTTGCACCTCGAGTGCTTATTTAGTGGAGCCAATCTTATTATCTGTGCACCTATGGGAAAGTGAGGTTGCGTGTATGGTTTTAGCCCGAGATCGTCAGAGGCTTTGTTTACTTTGAAGACTGGGTAGACCGAAAATTGAAAGAGGGGAAACTAGGAATTCCTGTAGTTTAGTGGCTCTCGCGAGGTGACCCAGAAAAATGAGAATAAAACGTTACTTCTAAAATTAAGTTAAATTAAAATGTTACCCTTTCTGCAGTATTACTTTACTCACGATCTCTCATATACTTGTCCTCAAGGAGCGTCCCCAAACTCAGTAAAGTCACCTGTTAGCCTAGCTATCGGTTTAGCATTCGGAGTGGAAATGTATTTGGTCAGCTGAGGAAAAGATGTCATAGTAACAGAGGATCTTTTTTTAAAATTCAAATTCGTCATTTTTAAAGGCCCAGAAAAAAAGAAAAACTAGACCTCAATTTTTTAAAACAAAATGCTGAGGTGATAGAAAGTAGATGGCTGTAAATTGAAATTCGTTCAACTAGCATTTATTACAGTACTTCAGGAGCAAGACCAGTCCTCAATGAACGCAGTCTAGTATTTTTAGACTGATTTTTTTTTTTTAGGTCTTTCAAAGGGCCCATCAGTTTAGCAAATTGTCCTATTTGTCGGCCATGATGTACATATTTGAGTAATTTTTTTAATGTGTAAGCTGTAATCACAATAAGTTAAAAAAAATTCAGCAGAGCGGTTTAATCAAAGGCAAAGTGGTATTGGAATGTTCCAAGCCAAAAGGGATCCTGGAGCTTAACATCCGATCCCCTCCCCCCATTTTACCAAGGCCAAAAAAGGGACTTGCCCAACTCACCACTAGAGCCCAGTCTCGTGCTTCTTGAGTCAAATTTGGCCTCTTAATTACTGTGTGGTCTGTGCTGAGGTATAGGTAAGCCTCCAGGTGCAAAAGCCTATTTGGGCTCAGAGAAGTGTTTTACAGGGAAAGAATGGTTGAAAAACAGGAATATTTCAGGGCTTGATGAGATTGACATTCACTACAACGGTTTCATTTGGAGACCCTACTTTATTTCTGTTTAACAAATCAAAACACTGCTTACAGAAAAATATCTCAATTTTAAGTTTCTTTACAAATCAACTTTTTTTTTAAAGATTTTTCTTATTTTTATTTTTAAGTAATCTCTATACCCAACGTGGGGCTGGAATTTACAACCCTGAGATCAAGAGTCCTATGCTCTACTGACTGAGCCAGCCAGGTGCCCCATAAATCAACTTTTTTAATTGAGCAATTTAACTCCGGAATCAAACCAGCTTAATTCATTTGCCAATATTGTAGGAAACAAATTAACTGCAAAAGATGGAAATAGAGCTGAGACATGGGAACATAATAAAGGAAAGTGTAAGTAGGCCTTATCCATTTTCACCCAAATTAGCAGCTTCCCTATAAGTAAGTGGTTTTAAAGTTTAGCAGTAAGAAGTTAACTTATAAGAAATGAAATTATAAGAAGTTAATCAACTTATTCACCTTGCAAATATATTGTTTAAACTTGTTGAACCAAATATACCATTCCTGCTAATGAAGATTTAGAAAGCCAGTTTGTTTCTTTGAATTAGAACTTGTTTTGAATAACATGTGAAGATAGATGAACTTGAAGCTCAAGAATTTCAAATTTGCTTTTTAACCAGTATTTTTATTGTTATAGTATTCATCTCTGCCTTATAGTTAACTACATTGCAAACAACTAAAGGACTAAAAGTTTACTTCGTACTTTTTAGCGAGTCATTTAACAACTTCATTTTGTTTTTTATGAAAGACTGATTAAGTGATCTTTTATAGTGTTTTATTATGCTCGGGTGAAAGTTTCCTCATTTTAAAAATGTAAAAGACGCCCCCTCCCCCCAAAAAAATGGTTGTCCTAGTATGTTTGGGAATAATGTCATTTCTCTTTTGTACATCGAGCTCACACTGTATAGAGCCTTTCAAATTAAAATCATTTGAGATTAGAAATTCATCAGCCCAGTATTTTATAAGAGAGAATGGACAGGTTTTATCTCAATGGGTATGGTTCTTTATTAAGTGTTAAAAGTGCATATAAAGTTATTAAATTAGGTATTCGTTGTATTTTTGTTCTAAGCAATGGGTATAGTGGGTATCGTTTTAATAGTTTCAAGACAAAGTGGCAGTGTGAAATTGATCAACCCTTTATTTTACCCCTTGATAAACAATTTCTTGGAAGAGAACTTAATAAAATTTGCAAAAGGCCCTTTCTCATCACAAGTGAATTAACTTTAAGTACAATATGAATGTAAAGAGGTTTATTTTTTTTAAGATTTTTTATTTATTTGAGAGAGAGAGAGAGACCGAGTGGGGGGTGGGGTGGAGGAAAAGGAGAAGCAGACTCCCCACTGAGCAGAGAGCCCAACTTGGGGCTCAATCCTAACCTGAGCTGAAGACAGACACTCAACTGACTGAGCCACCCAGGCACCCCTGTGAAGAAGTTTAGATGGGCACTGTGAACATCTTGACTTCCTGTTTTAAAAACTAAAATAAACAATCTGGAACTTCTTACCACGGGTGCCAGGAAAACCTAGATTTTGCAAAGATATATGGAGCACTGTATTATGTTGCTATTTACTTCATTTTCATTGGTAATTGATTCTTTTCTTTAAAATGCTGAGAATTCTGTGAAGGAAGTTTTTATTCCACATATAAATGAAGTTACCTGTGAATCATGAAAAGACACATATAGGTTGTTCCGTTTTAAAGACATCTTCCTTTTTAAGATAATCAATTGTAACTGCCTTGCAGTGGAATAGCCTGTTTCCAGAAGTTATGAAAACCTGCAGTAATTCTAGGTATTCAAGCAGCAGATGGATAATCTTTTGTCCAAAAAGCTATAGAAGGAATGTATGCACAAACCTTTAACTGAAGATCCCTAAATTGTCATGCCCTGGGGCTGAACCCAAGGTATCTTGTACATATACCACTAATTTCTTTGAAGTGTTCTTTTTTTTTTTTTTAAAGATTTTATTTATTAATTTGACAGAGAGAGACACAGCGAGAGAGGGAACACAAGCAGGGGGAGTGGGAGAGGGAGAAGTAGGCTTCCCGCAGAGCGGGGAGCCCGATGCAGGGCTCGATCCCAGGCCCCTGGGACCATGACCTGAGCCGAAGGCAGACGCTTAACGACTGAGCCACCCAAGCACCCCTGGAGTGTTCTATCTTAAAATGAAATGTTTAGTCAGCATTTCTGTGCCTTAATACATTTGGTTAGTTTCAAGAGAAAAATTTCATTTTATGTTACTATTTAGTAAAATTGAGGCTTTAGGTAGTCTCGTCTTCTTTAGCCTTTAACAGTTTGGTACCCACTTACCTCTGAATAATCCAAATCAAAAAACATAGTGTCTAGGATTGGACAAAGTCCATAAATCCAAAAATCTAGTTTTCAAAATTACTTGGGAGCATCTTTTCTTACACTATCTCTAGGCCCCACCTCAAACCTTTTAAATCAGAATCTCCTAGAAGTGGAACCTAATAACCTGTATGTTTAAAATTTTTCCCAGGAAGACGTATCAAGTATTTTTTTAAGTACAAAACTGAACTACTAAACAATAATTTCCAGGGCTGTACACTTAGGAGATAAAACCATAAAGAAATGCAAAGCAGTGATTTCTATAAAAGTCCAGAGTGGTTACTTTTGGAGAGAGGGATAAGCGTTTGAAGGGACGTAAGGAATGGCTGGCATGGCCCATGGTGGTTAGAGGATGTTTCTCTTTATAATTGTTCACTAAACTTTTTTTTTAACTTTCCTAGAAAATTCTGTTGCATACTCAAATTTGGGAAACCCAGGATTTGGTGACATCTGATATATTTTTTTTTTTCTTTCTACCTCTAAAATCCTGTTTTCTCTGTCTTTGCCTCAGGTAGATTAAATTCAGCTATTTTAGTCTTTGCTGGGGAGAGATAGGTAGGGAGAAGGAATACTAAGAGGAAGGGATTTAGTTTGCTTTTTTTGAACCTTCTACATAATGTCATTTCATAAGCTTTATCATTTTCTACTATTTTCTATAATTTACTAAATGGAGTTGTATACAGAAATAATTTTAGTAAAAAACTTCATAATTGCATTCTGTGTTTAGAAAATAATGTTGCTTTTGTACCAAATAGTCATTCTTTTCTTAAAATATGTTTTAAAGGATTCTTTGTTTTATTTTCTAGAAAAACAAATAAATAAAATAATGTTCATTGTAAAAAAAAGTATTTAGATAGTTTTAGCATCCTTCATTCTGTGCTTCTTAATGGCATAGGATATACAAAAGGAACTCTTAAGTATACCAAAGGACTATAATTACTATAATAAGGTATTATTGTGTAATCAGGAGTTAGGCCCTGACTTCTCAGATTTAAATTTATATTTTCTTTCCTCTCTCTCTCTCTCTCTTTTTTTTTTTTTTTGATGTTGAAACCCAGGAACAAAGTAAAATTATGTTTTCATAAAAGCTTACTATTCACCTGTGAAGAATGTAAAATATTGTTAAGTATACTTTATGATCCTAAAAAGGAAAGGAGTTCCTTAAAATCAAGCTAATTAAAATTATTTGCATCTGTGATTCTGTTGCCCCATCTACTCTCAAGTAGAGAGTCAAGTTCATAGAAAGTAGAACGGTGCTGGGGCAAAGGGGAAATGAGGAGTTATCCCTTAATGGTTACCAAGTTAGAGTTTTGTAAGATGAAAAATGTTCTGTGGGTGGATAACAGTAATGGTTGCACAACAATGTGAATGTACTTAATTCACAACTAACTATACAACTAAAAATGGTTAAAATGGTAAATTTTAGTATATTATACCACAATTTTTTAAATAAATAAAAACAATAGCCATCCCTAGAACAAAAAATAACAGCTGTGTCAACCACTTATTCCAAGTCTCTAGAAAGACCTAATTTAAAATTCTCACTAATGATTATATACTATTCTCTATTATTCCATTTAATGTAAAATGACTAGGCTATGGGATATAAGACACTAAGTGTCTAACAAATGCCTTCACTAAATTTTTGGTGGATGAATGAAATAAACAGTTAAATATTATGCATTTATAAGATCACTGATAAAAATGAATCTTCTCTCAGGTTCCTAGAACTGCCTGAATCACTTTGAGCATGTCATTTTACCTTTGAAAGCCTCACTTCTCTATAAAATAAACATACTAAGAATATCAATAACGTGCTTTGCAGCTCTAACAATCTTATTCCTAAAACTAAGCTATCTTATTCCAATCCATTCTTTCAAAAACTAGAAAGTTTGATTTCTCTCCTTTATTTTAATGGACCATCTTGATTTGTAAAAGAGAAAACATATAGATGCATAGGATATTCTCTAAAAATGATTATTAAATTGACATTGATTAACTTTAAAATTATACAAGAAGCCTCTATAATTTTTAAAAAGCTTTGTATGCATCTTTCTCCTGTATATACAGCTAGAGGACTTTTGTTCTTTACTTCGTTATGCCCTTAGCAAAATCATAAAATCCTAACAACAATATTTAAGCCTAGAATTCAGGCATTTTCCAAGAACTGGAGATAGAGTAGTGAACAAAACAAAGCCTTTGTCCCTGCTCTCATGGAACTTCTATTCTAATGCAAGAATGGGGGAGGACGGACAATAAGTATATGTCAGCTGGTAGGTAGTAAGTGCTTAAGAGAGAGAGAGAGGCAGCAGAGAGAAGAAAAGAAAAAAAGAGAGAGAGGGAGGGAAAGAAAGAGAGAAAAAAAGAAGAATCATAGGGGAATGAGGAAGAATTGGAGAGGATTGCCCTTTGAGATAGAATGCTCAGATCTCTGATCAGATAACAAGTGGGCAGAAACTTGAAGGAAATAAAGCCCTACAGATATCTAGGGGAAGAGTGTTCCAAGCTGTAGGCATAGCAAGGGGGAATGCCCTTAAACAGGAGCTTGCTTCATAGGTTGGAGGCAAAAAGGCCAGGTGTGGCTAGGGTGAAGTAAGCAAGAGCTTGGTGGGAAATGCACCTGAGAAAGAGCTAAGAGCCAGATCATGCAGCTAGATGAGTAAGCAAGTAAGAAAATGGAAGGAAATGACATTGAAGAGCTAAGGGCCATGTGGGACCTTGTAGGTGACGATAAGGACCTAGGCTTTTTTTTTTTTAAGATTTTATTTACTTATTTGTCAGGAAGAGAGAGAGAGAGCACAAGCAGGGGGAGCTGCAGGCAGAGGGAGAAGCAGGCTCCCCACTGAGCAAGGATATGGGGCTCGATCCCAGGATCCTGGGATCATGACCTGAGCTGAAGGCAGATGCTTAACTGACTGAGCCACCCAGGTGTCCCAGGACCTAGGCTTTTATTCTGAGAGGGGAAACCATTGAGAATTTTGAACAGGGGTGTGAGATCCAATTTAGAGGTTTTGAAAAGATCATTCTAGCTGCTATGTGGAAAACGGACTGCAGGGTGATAAGAGTTTATGCCAAGAGATTGCACAGGAGACTTGATAATGAAGGTGAGAGTTGTTGGTGACTTGGACTAGGGTGGTAGAGGTGGAGGGATGATAAGTGATTCAATGACAGATATATTTCAAATAACAGAACCTAAAGATTTACTGATTGATTGGGTTGAGTGTAAAAGAGAAGGAAAGTTTGCAACATGAGTAACTGAAAGAATAAAGTTGCCATTTACTAAGGTAGTAAAGAGTAGAGAGAGAGTAGATTGAAGGAAGGGTTTTGGACATGTTAAGCTTGAGATGGCTATTTGACATCTAAGTAAATATGTCGAATAGACAGCTGGATATGAATTCAGGGGAGAGTTACAGGTTGGAGTATATTAACCAAGCAAAATGTGCTAAAATAAATTCTAAAGAATTGTCTCGCTTTTCGTTCTGCAAGGTAACTGTCTACTTTGCTCTTGGTCACCCCATCTCCACCTGTCCTTTTTATATCTGTGTGCCATTTGGTTATTCTAGTTTGCAAACTCTCATTCATTACCCCTGAGAATTGCCTCTCAAACAACTAAGTACACACTTAACAAAAGTGGAAAAGAATAATTAAATGTTGTACTATATGCTATTAGAAAATACCGATTTTGTTTATTTTACTCTGTGATTAAAAGAAAAGTTAAATCACTAGCTAACAAGATTCTTGGTTCAGTTCACTGAGTTTTAAATATACTGGATCTTTCTCTTTATTTCAGTACAGAAAAAGGCAGTTTTCAGCCCAGCACCTGAATAAACAGGGTATTTTTTTAAAAGTTTAAGTAATCTACCCCCAACATGGGGCTTGAACTCTTCACGCTGAGATCAAGAGTTGCATGCTCTGGGCGCCTGGGTGGCTCAGATGGTTAAGCGTCTGCCTTCGGCTCAGGTCATGATCCCAGGGTCCTGGGATCGAGTCCCGCATCGGGCTCTCTGCTCCTTGGGAGCCTGCTTCTCCCTCTGCCTCTCTCTATCTCTGTCTCTCATGAATAAATAAATAAAATCTTAAAAAAAAAAAAAAAAAGAGTTGCAAGCTCTTACGACTGAACCAGCCAGGCACCCCTAAATACTATATTAGATCTAACAGACTACTGCTTTTCTATGCAAACCATGCCAAATTATAAAATAGACCTTCCTTTTTAGAGAGCAATCTGGCAATCAATATCTGGTAAAGTGGAAGATGCTGATACAATCTAGAAATTCCACTTTCAAGTATATTGCCTAGGGAAATTCTTGATATGTGTACAAAAATATAGCTATAAAAATGTTCATCGCAGCTTTGTTTATAATAGTGAAAAAAGAGTAACCTAAATGTTCTTCAACAAGAAAATAGTTAAACTATGGCATATTCAAAGGCATATTCAAACAATGGAACACCATAAACAGACAAATGAACAACCTAGGACTACATTTATCAATATGGATAAATATCACAATGTTAAAGTGAAAAAGGAAGACTGGAAAGATATATATATATATATGGTTTTTTATTTCACATCTCAAAAAGGAATATCATCCTGTCTAATTTCACAGAACCTTTCATGTGTGAGACACTGTGTAAGATGGTTTTTACCTACATTAGTTAATTTTTCACAACAGCCTTGTGAAACAAATAATGTTATACCTATTTTACATTTATTTATTCAAAAAATATTAATGTAATATGTGCCAGAGGGCATTCTAAGTATCGAAGATATAGTAGTTAAATGAAATTTCATGGGGTGCCTGGGTGGCTCAGTCGGTTAAGCATTTGCCTTCAGCTCAGGTCATGTTCCCAGGGTCCTGGGAAGGAGCCCCACATCAGACTCCCTGATCAGCAGGGAGACTGCTTCCTCCTCTCCCTCTGCCTGCCGCTCCCCCTGCTTGTGCTCTCTCACTCTCTCTTCTGTCAGATAAATAAATAAAATCTTTAAAAACAAAACAAACAAAATTTCTGTTCTGCTAGAGCTTTTTCCAGTGAAGGAAGACATATAATTTAAAAATATGCGAGCAAGGGGTGCCTGGGTGGCTCAGTCAGTTTAGTGTCCAATTCTTGATTTCGGCTCAGGTCATGATCTCAGGGTCATGAGATCAGGCTTTGTGCTGGGCCTGGAGCCTGCTTAAGATTCTCTCTCTCTCAGTTATTAGTTAAGTCCTGGCTGTTTAGTGCCAGTTGTAGCAGAGGTTATTGTTTAGCTTCCTGGATTGTCACTAGAGGTAGTGGTCTGACTTCCTACAACTCTGACTTGTAGCAGGCTGGCTTTCTGGGCTGTTTATTGGGGTTGGCTTCCTGGACAAGATACTATGGGTTCTGTCATTATATATGGTCTGGCCATTGTCCCTTACTTCACTGTGCCTTACTACTTTGCATAATTCACAATTATTTTGAGTTAAAGTCTTTAGCATAAAAGGGTAATGTCTTAGTGAAGTGCTTAATTTTAGCATGATTTCCCACAGGAATAATTTAACAAGCTGAAAATTTTATTTTTTCTACCAATGACATACTATTGCTTTTTACTTTCAGTGGTTACCAGTGACTCAGGAGCTGAGCTTCCAGAAATTTATTGAACAATCTGACTTACTAGAAGAACTTAAATATGACTTCAATGAAAAAGCTGAATTGAGACACACTGAGACACAAAGGCCTTTTGTCTTTAACTATTATAAAAATGTCCTTGAGAGGAATAGCAAGCGCTACCAGGCCCTTGGCCATTTGCTTGCACAATACATTTATGAGCTTTTGGAGAAAGTATGCAAATTACAAAAAGTGTATATCCCACCAGAGGCTGATAAGGAACCAAGAAGCTTCTTTTTCATGAGTGAGAGAGCATTAACAAGTCATCATTCTGTTCTTCTTGTCCTTCTTCAAGACCATGGGGTCTTTAGAGCTGGTCAGTGGAGTCAGCAAGCAATAATACATCATGGTCTCCAACATGGAAGTCAGATACCGTGTATTCAAATGGCATTGCAAGCACATTATGATGTAATTGTGCTAAACCCCAATGACAATTTTGTGGACCTAAAGATGGAAAAAGAGTGGAAAGACCTTTTAACACAAAATATTGGGTCCTCTTCCCTAAAAATGGTTCAGGCAGAGAATTTTTTATCTCTCCAGCAACCTCTCCAGTGCATCCCTAAAAGATGCAGCAACACCCCTGAAGAACACATGGCTTACATTTGGGATTACTTCATTTCAAAGACTGAAGGCAAAGATGTTGCTTTCATTGTACATGGTTATGGAGGTTTGGTTTTTATGGACTTACTTGTTCGTAGAAAGTGGGAAGTGATGAACAAAGTATATGCTGTTGCACTTATTGACTCTGAACATCATGTAGGACACCAGCTGGGAAGTGATGTGCAGTTATTAGCCTGGATAAAGCACCACTGCCGTGAATGGGTGACAAGTCCTAAGCCTTTGGATAAACCTGCAGCTACTGTTTTAAAAAAGGAGTTTCCTATTGTTTCTGCTGGTACAGAAAAACACAACTTAGCCCCTTCCTCTAGCCTTCAGTCAATTTTTAAATACTTTAAAAGAGCTTTGAAAGCCAAAACAACTATTAATTTCTCTCGAGTGCCAATAGTAACGAGAAGCTCCACAAAAAGAAAGCAAAGTGCTTAAGTTGCTTTTTTGTCATCTAAGATTTTTTTTTTGTCTCACTGAAATGTTGCTAATGTAGATGCTAGAAGAAAAAGAATACTTTGCAGTATTATATTATGAAAAGAATATACACAGTGTTATATTCTGGCTTGAGGTTTGATTTGTTACTTTCTTTGAAAAGTGAATTTGTTCTCTTTTGTAGCCCTATTGATGAACAGTCAATACCATCATTAATATTTTACAGTATTATTCAAGTTAGAGGATCTTTTGAAAAGCTCTCTTATGATTTAATAGAATGTAGTTGATACAGATTAAATCCTAAGTCTTTGGTTTCTATGTTGTTAATGCCATATTAAAACTATAAGTGAACATAAAAATTATCATAAACTCTATTTTTATATGTTTGTGTTCTTTTGCTTAAATTTATTAGTCTTCTGTTCAAATGTATTGAAGGTATTTACTCACACCTTCAGCTAATATTTGAGTGTCTACTATGTACCAGTCAATTGTAGCTTTTGAGGATACCAGCAAACAAGGCCAACATTGCCTTTATCCTTGTGGAGTTCACAATGAACAACAAATTGCTAGTGTGAAGAGTGTTCAGAAATATAAGGTGCCATGGAACATCTAGTATGAGAGCTAACAGCCTTGGGGGCCAGGGAATGCCTCCCTGAGAAAATTATGCTTAGTTTAAAGGATAATAGCAATTAGGTGGGAAAACAAATTCATAGGCAAAGGAATAGCATATGCAAAAGTCTTAACATGGGAGAAAGAAGTCCAGTTCAGCTGAAGCTAAAAAATTATGGGTGAGTAATGTCAAAGAAAAAATTATTCATGACATTTGTTAAAGACATAAGGCAGACTTTATGTAGGAAGGATTACTGCAATGGGGTTTTGCAGTAAGGGAGAGAGATCAGACTCAACTTCTGACTCAACAAGGACAATCGAAGGGGGGGGGAATGTTATAGCCAAAGTGTAGGATGAGGGTCAGTGAATGGAAAACTAACCAAGAGGAAACATCAGGCATAAGAGAGATTCTTAATAGGCTGACTCAATATAATTCTTACTGGAGGCAGGCCAGGATGAGGAGGCCTGGAGGATGAGGAATTTTATCAGATCTTGAGGATGATCAGATGCCAAAATGGGAGATTTTCACTAACTGACAGCAGAATTCTTGCTAAGACTGGATTAAGTGACAACAACAACAACAACAACAACAAAAACTGGACTAAGTGGACCAAGGATGGAGTCCAACGCTGGAGCCTAGTTGAGAAGAGGGCTCATAGGAGCCGGGCTCAGATTTGGCAGTTTGCTCAAGGCTGCAATGTCCATGGTTATGATTTTCGACTTTATTCTCATAACAGTGAGAAACGTTGGATGGTTTTAGACCGGAGAATATTCTCAGCTTTACATATTATAAAGAATATCCTGATTGCAGTTCAGGGAATAGATTAGAGGAAGGACAAGCTTGGAGACTGAGAGACCAAATTAATTTTGGTAGTAGTGTGAGAAATACTTAATACTAATACTTACCTACTAATACTAATATAGTTAACACTAATACTTAAATACTAATATTTAATTATGTAATAGTTATGCTATATGCCAATACTTTTGTTTCTGTGAACAAAATTTTGTGATTGGAGGTCAGGAATAAAGAGAACGAAATAATAAGGATTACTCCCAGATTTTTTGGCTTGAGCAACTATATGTATAGAAATGCCATTTGCTGAAATAGGGACTACTGGTGAAAAATTTATTTTGGCTGTTCCAGAAGTTCTAAAAAGAGAAAAAGGAGGAGGTTACAAATTATCTTTAGCTCTGCCCATAGATGAGTAAAAGAGGAACCCATAGTAGACATTGCATTTGAAAAATTAACTCTGGGAGCTCCTGGGTGGCTCAGTTGGTTAAGCGACTGCCTTCAGCTCAGGTCATGATCCCAGGATCCTGGCATCGAGCCCCATGTCGGGCTCCCTGCTCTGTGAAGGAGCCTGCTTCTCCCTCTCCCTCTGCCTACTGCTCCCCCTGCTTGTGCTCTCTCTGTCAAATAAATAAAATCGTTAAAAAAAAAAAAGAAAAGAAAAGAAAAAGAAAAATTAACTCTGCCACAGGGTGCCTGGGTGGTTCAGCCACTTGTTTCCAGCTCTTGATTTTGGCTAAGGTCATGATCTTGGGGTCATGGAATCAAGCCCTACATGGGGCTCTGTGCACTGGGTGTGGAGCCTGCTTGAGGTTCTCTCTCTCTCCCTCTCCCTCTGCCCCTCCCTCCCACCCCACCCCCACTTGTGTGTGCGTGAATGCACGAGTGCATACTCTCTCTCTCAAAAAAAAAAAAAAGAAAGGAAAAATTAACTCTGCTATATCTAATAGGACATACAGATTTTTCTGATAGAGCTATTTCTAGTGTCTTCCTGGTGTTCCTATTCACAGTGTTTTTTAACCCAGCATATAATATAATTCCTGTTATGTACTGAATATTTGCATCCTCTGAAATTTATATGTTGAAATCCTAATCCTCAGTGTGATAGGAGGTGGGGCCTTTGAAAGGTGATTTGATCATGAGGGTGGATCCTCATGAATGGGATTAGTGTTCCTATGAAGGATACCTCAGAGAACTCCCTTCTACCATGTGAGGACACAGCAAGAAGACATTCATCTGTGAATCAGGAAGCAGCCCTTTACCAGACACTGAATCTGCCAGTGCCTTGCTCTTGGACGACCCAACCTCTAGAAATGTAAGAAATAAACATTTGTTTAAGCCTCCCAGTTTGTGATACCCTGTTATAGCAGACCAGACAGACTAGGACAAATCTTTATCATTAAAGACTTATTTCCAATTTCTCTTCTTTCTGTACCATGTCTTAAGTGGCATAATGAAAAAAAAAAAACACTGAACGGTAAATTGGGATATGCAGGTTTTAAATGAAACTCAGCCTTGGATAAACCAGTTATTCTCTCCCAGCCTTTACTTTCCAATTTGTAATTGAAGTGAGCTTTGAAGTCCCTTTCGATATAGTCTATGTAGAATGTATTTAATGCACTTAATGTGAAAAGCACCAAAAAAAGTTTTTAAGAAGTTGCCATAAAAGCTCTTCTGTCAGGACACCTGGGTGGCTCAGTCATTAAGCGTCTGCCTTCGGCTCAGGTCATGATCCCAGGGTCCTGGGATCAAGCCCCACATCGGGCTCCCTGCTCGGCAGGAAGCCTGCTTCTCCCTCTCCCACTCCCCCTGCTTGTGTTCCTGCTCTCGCTGTCTCTCTCTCTGTCAAATAAATAAGTAAAATCTTAAAAAAAAAAAACAAAAAAACGCTCTTCTGTCTTGCACTTAACTAACTTGAAGTTGATATTTCTCATAACTCCCGATTTGCTATTTAATCTGGTAGTCAGGTATATTAGTTATCTATAGCTGCATAACAGATTACCCCCAAAACTTGGTGGCTTAAAACAAATATTTATTATTTCACAGTTTCTGTTGTTCAGAAATTCAGGAGCAGTTTAACTGGGTAATTTTGGCTCAGGATCTCTCAGGAAAGTACAGTCAAGATTGTCTGGGGTTGCAGTGATCTTTAAAGCTTGACTGGCTGTTTGGCAGAAGGCCTTGATTCCTCACCATGTGGACTTCTTCCATATGCTGCTTCTGCTAAAGAAGTTATTCTGGCACTTGTTAAAATGGTAAGGAAGACTTAATTCAAAACTGTTGTAATTAGGGATATTGCAATAGGGCAGGGAGATTGAACTCAACTCTGAATACAGCAAAGATAGGGTGTCAGTGACGGAAAACTACTAAGAGGAGGCATCAGGGTAGGGAGATTATTGCTAAAGGCAAGCCAGGGCCTTAGACAACAAGAGTGGGAAATGAGGAACTTGATCAGCTATCAAGAGTTGATTTAGCAGGATTCTTGCTAAGACTAAGCTCTGCATCCTCACAGAAGGCCAAGGTTGAGGACTAGTCCAGAAGAGGGCTCAGAGGAGCCTAAGTAAAGTTTAGTGAAGAAGAGAGCCTTTGTCATTTGTATGTCTTCAGGACATGGCAGCTCTCCCAGGGTGAATCATCCAGGTGAAGGAGCACAAGCAGGAAAAGGCACTGCCTTTTTATGACCTATTCTCTGAGTTGCATACTGGTCCACTTTTTTTTTATTTGTTAGAAATGAGTCACTAAGTCCAAGGGAAGAGGAATTAGGCTCCACCTCTTAAAGAGAGAGTCAAAGAATTGGGGGACATATTTTAGACCACTGCATGCGAAATGATGCCAAATGAAATTAATGGTATAGTAACTCAACTCAGTTATTGGTTATAATATTATCTCTGCTCTAGGAGCATGTTTATCTCATCTTTCAAATTTTTTCTTGTTTATTTATCTATTTATAGAAAGGGCGTGTGCATGTGAAAGCCTGGAGGGGGGGGATCATAAGCAGGTTCCATGCCCAATGTGGCGCCTGATGCAGGGCTCGATAACACAATCCTGAGATCAGGACCTGAGCCGAAATCAAGAGTTGGTCACCAACTAAGCCACCCAGGTGCCCCTTTTTCTTGTTTTAATAAACAGCTCTGTGTATTTAGAAGCTAGTTTCTCTTTTTCAGCAAAACAGCATTTTTGCCATAGACAAATGCTTGTTTTGAAAATAAAGTTTATTTTAAGCTTTCTCTTCCAGGGGTCACCCTAATCTGTTCCTGTACTCTGACTTTTGATGTTGATCTATTTTTACACCTTGAAGTTAAAAAAAAAAATCATCCAGTTTCTTGGCTATAAACTGCAGACCAGAGATGTGTCCTGATAGGGAAAAGACTGTTAGGAGAGGCCTTCAGGAAAATCCTAAGTTCTTGTGACATCACCATATGATTTCTTTTCCTTGTGGAAAATAGTTAGAGGTAATGGGCTATTATCATTGTTTGTAAGCAAAGTGCATCAAGATTTGTGTGTCACTTTCCAATACCAGACTAAACGTATCTTAACAAAAAGGACAACACATTGTTTGTTAAGGGAAGTCTCTTTTTTAAAAAGAAAACAAGAAACTCCTTACTTGCTTTTCAAAGTTTCTTCAAACACAGTGGTTCTCTAACGTCAGAGTGCATTAGGATAACCTGGAGATCTTGTTAAGACAAAGACTGATGAGCCTCACTGCCAAAGTTTCTGATTCAGTAGAGGTAGGTGGGGCATGAAATTTTGCCTTTCTAACTAGTTTCCAAGTGATGCTGATGCTGTTCCTGCTGCTCTAGGGATCATACTTTGTGAACCACTGTTAGAAAGACTAGGTAGGGGTGCCTGGGTGGCTCAGTTGATTAAGCGTCTGCCTTCTGCTCAGGTCATGATCCCAGGTTTCTGGGATCGAGCCCCACGTCGGGCTTCCTGCTTAGTGCTGAGTCTGCTTCTGCCTCTCCCCTCTGCTCATGTTCTCTCTCTGGCTCTCTCTCTCAAATAAATAAATAAATAAAACTTAAAAAAAAGAAAGACTAGGTAATAAATGTAAATAAAGTTAAATTTACCTCATGTGAGGTGAAAGTTATGATGGATTATCATCTGGCCTAGTTTCCTACCCTGAGGAAAGCAACAAAAGGGGTTTGTTCATTGAGCCCATGTTTACGATCCATGTGAACTGACACATTTATCTTTCCCTCCTGTAGTAAGGGAAGGGTTGCATCTCACTCTTCAAGACCAGTCCTTCCAGTTGTCTTTCACATAATATAAAAACAAATACAAATTAAAAATAAGATATTTAAGTCCATTTCCAGAAATGGAAACTCAAAGTAAGCTGCCATATCTACAAATTGGCTTCTATCCCCACCTGTCTCTTCCTTTCTTCCTGTTACAAAGGAATAGAATTTCCTCCTATCCAAGACCAATTCCCTGCAATTGTCCTCTGAATACCATCTCTTCCAATCTTCTCAGGAAGTTCACTCTTCTCACTTTTATTTTCCTCACTCCCTTGCTAAAAATCCTATCAGTTGGTCAAGTCTCTCCCAACATAACAGTAATAAATAACTAACAAAAATTTCCTGGATGCCACACCTAGGAACTGAACCCATTGTATATTGCCCCTGCCAAATTTCATTAAAACATTTACACTTGCTGACTCCATTTTCTCATAATCCACTAATTCCTTAACCACTCTCATCTGACTTCAGCCTCCAAACCTCACAATATGGTCCCAACGCAATGGATGCATCTCAGTCTGTGTCACGTGATATATAGGCAGCATTTGACCTAGTTGACCCATTTGAACCTTACTGGGTCACTCTTCCTTGAAACGCTCTTCCCTTGGCTTCTGTCATATTCTGATTATTTCCCCCCTATATCTCTAGCTGCTCATTTTCAGTCTCCTTTGCTTAACTCCTCCTCTTTACCCAGACACTGGGTAATCTCTTCTACACACATGGTTTCACAGACACTGGTTTCAAAGCCTCTTTCATAGCTCTCAAATCTCTAGCTTTGGTTCATTCCCTTTCTCCTTAACTCTAGCCCCATGCAGCCAACTGCCATATATTGTAAAGGAGACATCATCTGACTTTGAAGGGAGCTCAGTCATTATGTCTAAAATTGCTCTCACCAACTCTGCCCTCACCCCATCTACTCCTTTCCCCCTTCCCTGCACAACTAATCACTGTCTGTCCCAATGCTCAAAGTATAATATTGACTTCTCCTTCTACCCCCAAATCCCAATCACCAAATTCTATCATTTTTACTTCTTAAATATCTTCCAAATCTGTTACTCTGTCAATAGTGTCCTTTGATGTACGAAAGTTTTTAATTTTGTATAAAATGTCTGCTTTCTTGTTGCTTGTGCTTTTGAGGTCATATACAAGAAATTATTGCCAAATCCAATGTCATGAAGTTTTCCCCCATGTTTCCTTCTAAGAGTTTTATAGTTTTGACTCTTATGTTGAAGTCTTTGATCCATTTTGAGTTAATTTTTATATGGTTTTAGGTTAAGGGTCCAACTTTTTTCAGCACCCTTCCTTGAAAAAGACTGTCCTTTCCCCAGTGAATGATGCTGTGCCTAATGCTTTAATAGTGACAACTAAATTAAAACACTTTAAAATGTGCTGGCTAAAGAAAGCACTGCAGACTGGATTTTGACCCAACGGCCACTAATTTGCAGGGCGTGACTTAATTTTTCACATTAAATTTAACAAATTAACTGAGGGGAGTGAGAGATATTTTGTGTTGCCTATCATGTTCCAAGCAATGTACCAGGTGCTGGTGATAAACTGGTCACAAAGGTTCATTGTTAAAGTCCTAGCATCAAGCTGTTTAAAGTTGAGCGAGACTTGTGAAAACATGATTTTATTTTAGCACTATGTGAGTAAATGCTGATAAATACGCGCACCAAGCAGAGAATAGGTTAAGAGAAGAGGAAAAGAAATATTTTAAATAGTGGTGTAACAAAATAAAACCAGCTACAAGCACACACCGGTTGAGAGGATCCCTGGCATGGCCCCAAAGCCAGCAACCAGCATTCTCCATGACAGCACTGCTTTTCAGGCAGAAATGCTTTCCCCTAGTGGCAGGACGTCATAAGGAAGCGCCGGGGAGAGTGGGCGGGATTTCCGGCCGCGGCTGACCCGTAAGGTACGGAAACTAAACCGACTAGCGTAGTTGCGTGAGGTGCGGATTCCTGCGCAGCCTTTCCCCGCCTGAGTACTGCGTCCGTTCCGGGTCTCTGCGGTTGGCACCAGTGGGAGTCACTGTCTCTGCACTCATGGTATGGGCATGTTTCTTGTCTTCTTAATTGTGTGTGTTGAGTGAGAGGACACGGGAAACCGTTCTAAGATACACTTAGTGGAGCATGTGCGCCAAGAAGGCCCACAGATAAGTGGAAGCCCAGTGATTTTTAAATCCCTGGAACAAGAGCAATGTTTACCAAAATGATATCCTTGTTTGTTTTAAAATTTGGGTTTCAGGGGCGCCTGGGTGGCTCAGTCGTTGAGCGTTTGTCTTCCGCTCAGGTCATGATCCCAGGGTCCTAGGATCGAGCCCTGCATCGGGCTCCCTGCTCGGCGGGAAGCCTGCTTCTCCCTCTCCCACTCCCCCTGCTTGTGTTCCCTCTCTCGCTGTGTCTCTCTGTCAAATAAATAAATAAAATCTTTTAAAAAAATAAAATAAAATTTGGGTTTCATTTCTATGATATCCTAAAAAATCTTTACCGGTTGCAAAGATAGAAGTCCAAAGACTTTGTTTCTGAAATCATGTTTCCCATGTTGGGGCTGAGGACTCCCCGTTAAATATTTCAGGGAGTCTAAATGGTTTTTTCTTTAAAAGGTGACTGAACATAGGGCGCCTGGCTAGGTCAGTCGAAGAGCATGCAACTCTTGATATTGGGGGCCTGAGTTCCAGCCCACGTTGGGTGTAGAGATTACTTAAAAAGCAAAACAACAACAACAAAAACTTAATTTTTTTTTTTAAAGATTTTATTTATTTATTTGAGAGAGAGAGAGCACATGAGAGGGGGGAGGGTCAGAGGGAGAAGCAGACTCCCTGCCAAGCAGGGAGCCCGATGCGGGACTGGATCCCGGGACTCCAGGATCATGACCTGAGCCGAAGGCAGTCGCTTAACCAACTGAGCCACCCAGGCGCCCACTTAATTTTTTTTTTTAAAGTAAGCTGTATACCCAACCTGGGGCTTGAACTCAGGGCACCCCCCCCATCAAGAGTCACATGCTCTACCAACTGAGCCAGCCAGCTGCCCCCCCAAAATAAACTTTTAAAGATGTCTGAACATGTTTTAAATGTGAAAAGCATAGGTCCATGATATTTATTCGAAAAATACTTGAATGATTCCTGTGAGCCATAAACTGCCAAGCACTGGGTTCAAGGTTAATATAAATAGTCCATGGGGCACCTGGGTGGCTCAGATGGTTGAGCATCTGCCTTCAGCTGGGGTCATGATCCTGGAGTCCTGGGATCGAGCCCACTTTGGGCTCCTTGCTCAGCGGGGAGCCTGCTTCTCCCTCTCCCTCTGCCTGCCAGTCCCCCTGCTTGTGCGCTGTCTCTCTCAAATGAATAAATAAAATCTTTAAAAAATAAAAATAAAAAAATAAATAGTCCTTGTCCTGATAGAGTTTACCATCTAGTCAGGCAAATAAGTAACCTGGCAATTACAAAACAGTGTTACAAATATGATAGAGAGGTAGAGGGTGCTATAAGAACTAGTAGGAGGAATACTTGATCTAAAGCTTGAGGTGAAGAATAGCTAGCTGAAGAGGTAAGCAAAAGGCAATTTTGTGGAAAACTTTAAAAGTCATGTTTATAAGTTTGGAATTTAACCTGGCAGCTATGGGTTTAAAAATACACTGTGGGGACCATACGAGTGTATTGATCAGATTTGCACTGAGGCAGGCAGAGCAAATCTGGAGGCTAGGGGATGCAATTAAGATGATGGGATTCAAAAGAAGTTAATGGATTCAAGATGTATTTAGAAAGTAAAGTGAATGTAATTCAAATAGATTATAGATATGGTGGGTGTGAGAGAGGACGGTAATAAAATGACCCCCAGTTTCTGGCTTCAGCAAATAGATGAATAGCAGTGTCCCTCCCTGAAACCATGTGGAAGGTAAAGCAGATTGGAAAGGGAAGGGAGGGAGATTATTTTAATATGTTGCATTTGAAGTGTTTCTTCTGATGCGTGGTGGTTGAAGCCACAGAGGTAGATCAGACCTCACATGGAAAATTTTATATTGGGGGGGGAAAGAGGGGGAGGGCTAAAGACAGAATTCAGAGGCACATCTGCTATTAAAGGAGGGGAAGACATTTGAGCATCAGGGCACAGCTTAGAGAGCCACTCTCAGAAGCATGCAGAGTCATTAAATGAAGCAGAGGGAAGAAGGAATTTTTCAAGTATTTCAGTTGCATTTTGTAAAATGTTCATTTCCTTTTTTTTTTCTTCAAATCCTGTACGAGTTTCACATTTTTAAGCATCTTCATTGTTTTGTGGATATCCAGACCTTTAGGAAAAATTGTGGAGCTTATATAAATTTGCCCTAATTTTGGACATTTTGTTTGGCAATAACATTATTTGCTGCAAAATAAACTCTGAACTGGAGAAAAGAGGTTTATTTTGTTCTTGTTTTTAAAGATTTTATTTATTTGGGAGAGAGCGTGAGTGGGGGTGGGGAGGCAGAGGGGGAAACCAGACTCTCGGCTGAGCAGGGAACTCGATATCGGGCTCAATCCCAGGACCCATGAGGTCATGACCCAAGCTGAAGGCATCAGCTTAACCAACTAAGGCACCCAGGCGCCCCTATTTTGTTTTGTTTTTAAATCAGTAGGTCTTTCTATATTTCTGTTTTGAAAACATGAAAGCATCGATACAGGAGCTCCTAAGTGCTTTTTACTAGTTGCCATCCTCTGTAATTTTTCTGCCCTTTGTCTTACTGTCTTCATGTGTTGCTTATGTTAAGGAGCTTGTGTTTGGATCTGCATCCGGACTTAGTATAGAATGGAGAAGAATATAGCATCATGATCTCACCCATATCAGCAGAACATTACTTTCTTATCCAGTAATACTGATATTCTGGGCCCCTAGATACAAATCTAAAAAGGATCTTTCTTTTCCTCAAAGCAATAGTGAAATTTATGTCTAAAATAAGAACCCAAATAAGTTTTAAACTTTTTTTTTTTTTTTTTTTTTTTAAGATTTTATTTATTTATTCATGAGAGACAGAGAGAGAGAGAGAGGCAGAGGGAGAAGCAGGCTCCCAAGGAGCAGGGAGCCCGATGCGGGACTCGATCCCAGGACGCTGGGATCATGACCTGAGCCGAAGGCAGACGCTTAACCATCTGAGCCACCCAGGCACCCCCAAATAAGTTTTAAACTTTTTGCCTGATGAGTGATCACAGGCTCTATGCCACGGGAGTCTAGGAAAAATTAATGGTACAACAAAGTTGTGCTCACTTTGTGTTTCAAAAATCAATTGCTTTTTTGGTGTCTCAAATTTATACTTGCACAATTAGTTGACGGGTTTTAAAAATCTTTATCTAACTTTTCATTACATTTTGCTTCTTTTGTAGGGGTCTTACATGCCTGTTTTCCTCAAAATGAGTGGTAGTATCACCTTAAGATCTTGTGCCAGATTTTTGGTGCCACTTACCAATCCTGGAAAGAGAAGGGTTTTATGTTCAACAGTTCTGCAGAGATACATGTCTTCCAAAATACCAGCTGTGTCCTATCCTAAAAAGGAGAGTACATCACCTCTTGAACAGCTGGGATTGGATGGGTGGAAAATTACAATGAAATCTACTGTGGAAGAAGAAGATGTTTCAACAGTCTCGAGTAGCAAGGATGAAGATCCTCTAGCTGCCATCAGGGAGTTAATTGAGATGTGGAGATTGCTTGGCAAAGAAGTACCAGAAGACATGAGTGAAGAAGAACTTAAAACTGCTATGGAATGTGTTTCTAAATCATCAAAAAAAAAATACTTAAAATATTTATATATTAAGGAAAAAAAGAAAAAAGCTAAGCAAATAAAAAAGGAAATGAAAGCAGCAACAAAGGAAAAAGCAATAAAAGAACAGTTGCTAGAAACCACTAAGGAAGATAAACAGCAAAACTTTCTATTTCTACGACTTTGGGATAGGAATATGGACATTGCCATGGGCTGGAAAGGTGCTCAGGCCATGCAGTTTGGACAACCTTTGGTTTTTGACATGGATTATGATAATTATATGAAACCAAAAGAACTCCAGAATACTGTTTCCCAACTTCTAGAAAGTGAAGGATGGAACAGAAGAGATGTTGATCCTTTCCATCTTTATTTCTGCAACTTTAAAATAGATGGTGCTTATCATAAAGAGTTAGTTAAACGTTACAGGGAAAAATGGGACAAGTTGCTTTTAACAGCAACAGAAAAGTCTCATGTAGATTTATTCCCAAAGGATAGCATTATATATTTAACTGCAGATTCTCCCAATGTTATGACTACTTTCAAGCATGATAAAATTTATATAGTGGGATCTTTCGTTGATAAGACTATGCAGACAGGCACATCCCTAGCCAAGGCAAAACGGCTGAAGCTGGCAACAGAATGCCTTCCATTAGATAGATATTTACAGTGGGACACTGGTACCAAAAATCTCACCTTAGATCAAATGATGCGTATTTTGTTATGTCTGAAAAACACTGGTAGTTGGGAAGAGGCTCTGAAGTTTGTTCCTAGGAGAAAACATACTGGTTATCTGGAGATTCCTCAGCATTCTCAAGAGCTTGTCAACAGATTGAAGAAGTCAAAGACCTTTAATTCGTTTCCAAAAGGCTCTCTAAATAGACACACACACAAACGGTGGCTTAAATGAGAAAATTTGGTAACTTAAAAAAATAAATGGTCGCAATATATGTAAATCAAACCATGATGCTGTATGCCTAAGCTTATACTGTAATGAATGTCAGTTATTAATAAAACTGGAAGAAAAAATGGAGTGGGAATACAATTCTACTGGTCTTTTTCTTCCTGAATGGAATTCACTTACTCTTTCTTTTAAAAGTTGTCTTTCCAAACTAACTGAAGTGTTTTTTCCCCAATTAATTAAATTTCTGCAAAACTTTGGAAATATATTTTGTTTACTATAAAAATAAACTTAATAATCTTAGTAAAAAGAATTGTCCAAGTTTGTTGAGCCCAGTAAAACAATTGTACCATTGCTGTGGCTTTTTTGTGAATATTTTTGAGTCTTAGACTCCATTTTCTTTTTCTTTTTTAGATTTTTTTATTAGGGGGAGAGAGTGTGCATGAGTGGGGGCGGGGGGGGGGTAGAGAGAGGGACAAGCAGACTCCTTGCTCAGCAGGGAGCCCGATGAGGGACTCCCATCCCAGGACCCCAGGATTATGACCTGAGCCAAAGGCAGGTGCTTCACCAAATGAAACACCCAGGTGCCCCTCCTTTTTTTTTTTTTTAATTTATTTATTTAGAGCAGGGGGAGAGGGAAAGAATCCTCAAGCAGATTCCCTGCTGGGGGCAGAGGCCCCTGATCTGAGGCTCAATCCCAGGACCCTTAGATCATGACCTGAGCTGAAATCAAGAGTCACCCGCTTAACTGACAGCCACCCAGGAACCCCTCCATTTTCCTTTTTTTTTTTTTTTTTTTAGAGATTTTATTTATTTGTTAGCACAAGCAGGGGGAGTGGCAGGCAGAGGGAGAGGGAGAAGCAGGCTCCCCGCTGAGCAGGGAGCCCGATGGACTCGATCCTAGGACCCTGGGGTCATGACCTGAGACGAAGGCAGTCGCTTAACCGACCAAGCCACCCAGGCGCCCTCCATTTTCCTTCTTAAATGTTCTTTTAGCAATGTCAACAACTACCCTTTTATCAGAAATTGTTTTTTTTCTCTTAATTATTACTTTTTTTATTATGTTATGTTAATCACCATACATTACATCATTAGTTTTTGATGTAGTGTTCATCATTCATTGTGTTTTGTTTTTTTAAGATTTTGTTTACAGAAGACTTTAAACTTCAGGTGGTGGTTCACTTATTAAAGTAACATTTGGTACAGTGCTGGGCATGTCATAGGCACTGAAGTTTATTGTTTAACTGAATTTTGGTTAAAAGGTTAAGACATCCCTTGGCATGTCATGGGATTTGCCTATATTATGAAAAACGGGTTTGGGGGGATGAAATTTATTTCGTGTCCTCTTAGGAAGAAAAAGGGGGGTTTACTTGATGACTGTAGGAAGAAAAGGGAGGGTTTACTTGACTGTTACATACAGCACTTTCCTATTGTATAGAGAGCTTTCCTTTTTTTTGAGACAAAGAGCAGGAGCTGGGGGAGGGGAGAGGCAGAGGGACAAGCTGACTCCCTGCTGAGCGGGAAGCTGGATCAGGGGCTCCATCCCAGGACCCTGAGATCATGACCAGAGCCGAAGTCAGCTGCTTAACTGAGCCACCTAGGTGCCCCAGCTTTCCTTTTCTAGGAAAAACTTTTCTCCAGCCATGTGACCTGAGTGGAAGCTGCTATATTTTTACAGACCTCCTGGCCACAGCTGATTATCCCCAAGGAAACACCTCATTCAAACTTAGAGATAGGCTAGTCAGAACCCTTTTCTAGGATTTTTGGATTTGAGAACTAAACCTGTGTCACTATCTGATGGTGGACTTGACAGATAGGAAGCCCTGGAATTGATGGTGGCCTTCCTTTTTACGAAGGAAGACAGGCTATATAGTAGGGAGTGAAGCTTACATATAAAAATAAGACCAATTTTTGGAGCTGTTTAAATCCCTGCTTCCAATTATCCCTGAGGTACAGCTACAGATTTGCCTTTAGCATTCACTGGTTGGTTGAATCTCATGTAATACCCCGGTAATTTCTCTAATAAATTCCCCTTTTTTGCCTAAGCCAGTTTGAGTTGGGTTTCTGCCACTTGCTACCTAATAAGTCCTACTATACTTGAGAAAATGTGTACTTGTTTCCTAAGAAAAGAACTTTAGGAAATGTTCATTGTAGACTACCGGCACTCTTAAATTTTTTGAAAACATAGGAAATAGAGATGGATAGCCAACTACTACTACCTAGTTTTTGAACTGGAAATTAACATGAGATGCAGTCCAATACATTTCTTAAAGCAGGATTTAATCTTTTACCAAATACTACTAAGTACTCTGCCAAGCAATATGCAGTTTACATGAATTAAACAATTATACTATTATTATATATATTATACTAAACTACAATTATAGTACCTATAACTTAGTTGCTTAATAATACCTTTTTTACAGATAAGGAAAATTTACTCGAAATTCAGCCTTTAAGTGTAGTCTCAGAATTCAAAAGATCTGTCTGACTTTAAAGTCCCGGCTTTCAACCTATAAATTATACACTCTATAATAAGTCGAGTATGAAGTGCAATGGAAAAAACGATGCCTAACCTAAACTCATGAGTGGGATTAGGAAGGGCCTTGAGAAAGTGATGTATAAACTTAGAATTGATGATAAGTGTGATATGAATGAATTTCAACCTTTGACCCAACTAAGTGGCAAGGTGCTACTACTTGAGCCATTTGAGATATAGTGAAGATAAAACAGCATAGTACTTAAGAACAGGGTTTAGGATTTCCTGGCAGGACTGGCACCTAGAGCGAGGCAAACAAGTCTTCTAGAGCACCTTACTGATCTCCCAAGTCCTAGCCCTACTCCCTGGGTTCCAGCTACACTATAGGCTCTGATGCCTAAATTGCTTAATCTCTTGAAATTTCAGTTTTCCTCCTCTATAAAAAGGAGATTAGAAATAGTTTTTGACTCATATAAAACATTTAATATTGAGTCTGGCCCATAAATGCTAAGTAAATATTAACTAGTTATGTAATTTAGGCTATGTTCAAAATATATGGAATTTTTTTTTAAGATTTTATTTGTTTATTTGACAGAGATGGCGAGAGAGAGCATAGGCGGGGGAGGAAGGGGGGGCAAGCAGAGGGAGAAGCAGGCTCCCCACTGAGCAAGGAGCCCAAAGTGGGACTCGATCCCAGGACCATGGGATCATGACCTGAGCTGAAGGCAGATGCCTAATCAATTGAGCCACCCAGGCACCCCAAAATGTATGGAATTTCTAATCTAGTATATGCAAGTTATTTGTCTTTTTGAGGAGTATATTCTTATTTCTTTGTTGCAGTGGTATGCTAAGGTATTTCATTGAGGTAACACTAGAATTTAAAAAGACCATTTTGTTTCCAAATGGCTAAGCAGTAACTGATTTCTTTCTGTCTTTTTTTTTAAGATTTTATTTATTTGAGAGAGAGAGAGAAAGCACAAGCATGGGGAGAAGCAGACTCCCCACCGAGCAGGAAGCTCTATACCAGGCTCAATCCTTGGATTCTAGGATCATGACCCGATCCAAAGGTGGACATAACCAACCCAGCCACCCAGGTGCCCCCGATTTCTAACTCTTACACAGATAAATTACAATGGCAAATTCATCCACAGTTTGAACTCATACAATTTTAATTTTCCAAATGTTTTGGAATTTGGAATTTAACAGACCCTAGATACTTTAACTTCTCCAAACTAAATGGTCTGCTTTCCCAGTCACTAAGTAGGAAGTAGTGGCTCTTTTATCTCAAACACTCAATAATTTATTCTTCCACTCTGAAGGTAATTTTTTGTTGCCTACGTTCTAATTATCTTCTTACCTAGTAGGCAGATGTTTTCATGTAATACCATTTCCAGCTCTCTCCTTTTGCTCTTTTCAAACATGCTACCAACTTCCTAAATTTTAATTATTAAAACAATTTTAGGGGCGCCTGGGTGGCTCAGCCGTTTAGCATCTGCCTTCGGCTCAGGTCATGATCCCAGGGTCCTGGGATCGAGCCCCACATCGGGCTCCTTGCTCAGCAGGGAGGCCTGCTTCTCCCTCTCCCACTCCCCCTGCTTGTGTTCCCTCTCTCGCTGTCTGTCTCTCTCTGTCAAAAAATAAATAAAAATTAAAAAAAAAAAAACAATTTTAAAAGGAAGAAGTCTTTACTTGTTAACTATTATCCCTACTATATTACCCATTTTTAAGTTCTTAATATCTAAGCCAGAGTCTTCAAGCAAGTATTAAGAACTTACTGTTTCCATTTCCTCCCCACACTGCTATTCAATAGCATATATGCTTTTAAAATTCCCAGTAGCCATATTAAAAATAAGTAAGCAGGTGAAACTAATATATTTTATTTAACCCATATGCCCACAGGATTATCACTTCAATGTGTAATCTGTATAAAAACTAATGAGATTTTACATTCGTATTTTTTTATATGCTAAGCCTTCAAAATTTGGTATGTGTTTTAATGGTTACAGCATATCTTAATTTGAATGTCATTTGATCCCCATGACCACCCTTAGAGGAGGTACAATTATTTTTTTATATATATTTTTTAAGATTTTATTTATTTATTTGTCAGAGAGAGAGAGAGAGAGGGTGCACAAGCAGGGGAAGTGGCAGACAGGGAGAAGCAGGCTCCCCGCTGAGCAAGGAGCCTGATGCGGGGTTGGATCCCAGGAACCTGAAATCATGACCTGGGCTGAAGGTAGATGTTCAACTGACTGAGCCACCCAGGTGCCCCTTCTTAAGACTAATTTCTGTTAACACTTTTAATATAGGGCAAACCCAGAAACTCCAGGTCCCTAGGCAAGGAATTGACCCCATATGGCAAGAGGGTAGTATAAATATAGGGAGACAAGGAAGATGAGTCTAGAAAGTTAGGCTCGGGCCCAATGTAACACTTGGACCTCATTCTGCAAACCCTAGGGATTCACTAAAGTTTTGTTTTTTTTAAAGATTTTATTTATTTATTTGACAAAGACACAGCAAGAGAGGGAACACAAGCAGGGGGAGCCGAAGAGGGAGAAGCAGGATCTCCGCGGAGCAGGGAGCCCGACGTGGGACTTGATCCCAGGACCCTGGGACCATGACCTGAGCCAAAGGCAGATGCTTAACAACTGAGCCACCCAGGTGCCCTCACTAAAGTTTTCTAAGTAAGGTGGAAATGACTGCAATCTTAACTGAATGAGGTAACTTCTCTCTTTTTAAAAAGATTTTATTTGTCAGAGAAAGAGCACACAAGCAGGGGAAGCAGCAGACAGAGGGAGAAGCAGGTTCCCCGCTGAGCAAGGAGCTGGATGTGGGACTTGATCCCAAGACCCCGGGGTCATGACTGAGCCAGACAGACGCTTAACTGACTGAGCCACCCAGGCCACCGAGGTAACTTCTTTAAGTTGATATGACAATTACAACCTACAGAAAAAGTAGTTTTACCATTTGGCTACGTGACATTAGACAAATTACTGTTTGGCCTCAATTCTCATAGCTAATTAAAAAGAGAGTAATTCTGCATTGGACTGTTGTAGGGATTAAACAAGATAGTGTCTGACACAAGAGGGCGCCCCATAAATATTATGTTTTGTTTTTAGGACTTTTTTTTTTTAAGTTTTATATATGTAAATAATCTCTACACCCAACATGGGGCTGGAACTCAGGAGCCCAAGATCAGCCCCACGCTCTTCTGAGCCAGCCAGGAGACCCCACTGCCCTCCTTTTTTTTTTTTTTTTTTTTTTTAAGAAAGCACAGGTGATCCAGAAAGACCAGAATGAATAGAGCAGGCTCGCTTCAGGTGTAGTCACACCCTGGTCTGCAGAAACCTTACATGATTCCACCAACGTTTGCAGAGTGATGCTCCCATATCTCCCCCACTTCTCCGGACCAGGAAAACCTAAGCAAGCTCCAGTCAAGTCCCTAACCAGTCTTCCATAGACACGCAGCCCAACCTTCCCCGCCCTTCGTTCAGAGGCGACTCGCAGATGATGTCACATTCACTTCCGTTTCCAAAACGGCCTCTTTTCACTTTCCAGGGCCGCTCTAGGCTGCTGCCTCGCCAGCTAGCTCCGAAACTCAATGGTTGCTGGGCGGGGCCGTGACGTCCTTGGCGTGGCTGCAGGGGAGGCCGCGGCGGGGAAAATGGCGGACGGGAAGGCGGGAGAGGAGAAGCCCGAGAAACCGCAGCGAGCTGGAGCCGCCGGAGGTGAACACAACCCCAGCGTCGCGGGCTGCGTGGGATGCTCTGGGCCTTTCTTTGAGGTCCCCGGGGTGGGGGGAGTAGGATGGGAGCGAGAATGGGCGGATCTGGCGCTCACCCGGCCAGGTGCTGGGCCCAGACGAGACCCGGGCACGCCCGGCGCGGCCCGCTGGGGTCCGGGCCCACATCGCTTCCTTGCCGGGGGAGAGCCGGCCACTGTCCGTCACCTGCTGGCCCCACCGGAGGCCCTGCTTCCGAGGAGAGGGGAGATGGGTACCAGAAAGGGGGACCGAACTCGGGGTGGGACCAGGAGCGGCAGTGCAGGAGCCGCTACCGCCACACCGGAGACGCACATCACAAAACACACGCGCACACACACAGTGGGAGTCACCGAGCAGTGGCTGCAGGAACTGGCCGCAGGCCGAGTTTCCGACGGTGTTGGCCTCTAAGTTACACCTAGGAGTTAGTTTGCTTCTCCCTTTTCGCCGAGGAGGTCGACGATCCCGGCCTTTTCTCTTATTTTTAAGCCGAATATTGACCCTGTAACGGGATGGGTCGAGGTGGAGGGAAAGAATACCTTTGCCTGCCCGCTGGTTTAAGCTGCGGGGTCTAGGGTTAGGGTTTGATTGCTTTTGAAGTGTCTGCTTTTTCTTAGTTAGGCTGTTGCCAGCTAACTGCATGACAGATATTTAGGTGGCCTAATAGGCTAGTGTGACTTTTCCTGTATTTTGTTATGATGCTAACTCAGGTTACAGCTATCTCCATTCTGTATCCTCCACCCCTGTAAATTTGGGCCTTGTGCATGAAGGTAAAGAAACATCTCTCCAAGCCCCCACCCCCCTTTGTCGCAACAAGGCAAGTAACTTAACACGTGCGAGGTGATCATAATATCTTTAGAACGTTTTAAGTATTACTCTCTATTCTGACTCCCTCAAATCTTATCCCTGAAAATATTTAGTTTGAGAAAATACCGAGGATTAAGAGCATATGAAGGCAATTATTAGGACCTCACTAACATGACGTTTAATATGAATTGCCTTGGGAACAAAAACTGAGAAAAGCGTAATATTCAGTTACTTAATTAAACAGCAATTTAGACCATATAGTACTATCTCATTAGGGATGTTTTTTCCCCTCAAAAATCGTTTTGGAAATTATTGAGTAAAATGACATAAAAAATCAGTAGTTTGAGAAAAAACAAAGATCTGCAACCTGAAGAATCTTAACTGGCTTTTAGACTATCTTTTAACTTTGTAGAACAGCTTTTTAAGTGTCTTGAGAGTATTAAAGATGTGTTTAATGTGTTGCCAAAATGTACCTTAAGTGTCAGCATAACCAGACTGTAATTTATCCACCACCCTTTCAGTTAGGGATAATTAACTCTGTAGTATGAATGTTGAAGTTTCTATTGTAGCATGTTTTTGTATGTGGAGTGGTAGTATAAAATTAACTGGGATGATTGATATCAAAAGTTATGGTACCCTTATTGGTGATTTAGACTAAGTACTATCCCTTAATAACTTTGCCATAATTTGCCTTGGATGTGCCTGCCTTAACAAGAAGATAGTACTGTTGCATAGAAATCATTTTTGAATGTCAGATATTTTTAATGAATTTGTACAGAGAAATCATAGCTAAAACATTTAATACTGTGGATTGGCTGAATTGCTAATTTTGTGGCAAGTTGGCACTATTTTGAAACACTCTCAAGTTTGTCTTAGGAGCTTACCTAGCTGATTTTTAGCTCCTGTTGAAGAGTCCAGTAATTGGAAGTGTAATTTTTTCTAAGTAGCTATGAGTGAATTCATGTCAGTAAGAGAAGCTATTGAACTTGCTCTCACCCTAAAGAGGAGGAGAATGCTAAGGATAAGGCTTTGGGCAGATTTTTATTCTCCCTTCGGCAAAATTTTTGTGGCTCCTTGAAACTGAAATCTTAGAAAAAAGCTGTCCATATCATAATCATGGCCATCTTGTGCTGTTTTAAGCTATCTAATAACTATTTTAATGAAATTGACATTTCTTCTGCCAGCCACTAGGAGGGTCTTGAATATGTTCTCATTTAAGCTGTACACCAGTCCTTTTGGAGAGGTAGCTATGTGCCCTTTTTTCAGATGAAGCTACCAGAATACAAATGGGTCATGAAGGATATACCCTTATGGACTTAAACTTTATTAGGTACTTCTTTTTCATAGTAAGGTAACTTTGTCCTCCAAGACCTACCTTTCCTCTCCAGCTACTCAATAGAAAAGAAAAAAAAAATGCCAGTACCACGTGTAATTTGATTTCACATTAACTACACACTTGTTAGCTCAGAATGAATGCAAACTAGATAAAAACCCCTTTTATTAAAATATTCCTTGATAAAGAATCTAGTACTTTTATATAATTATATTAATGTTTTGCTATCAATTGTGATTTTATTTTTAGAAAACTGATCACATATTTACTCATTCTTTAAAATATAAATTATGTTAAAAAATAAAAATAAATAAAATATAAATTATGTTGCTAAAAATTTTCACATTGCTAATCCATGGTCATCTAAAATTTTTGTTTTCCGTGGTCCAAAATACAAAGATCCCATTAAATAAATAGAAAACAGGAATTCTTGATTAAAAGCCCCCAAATGCTAAAGTGTAGTACATGTTGTATTTAAAGAAAAACACCTTAATGGACATAGGAATTAATGTTTATATTTAATGATATATTTCAAAGTTCACATTAGGTTGAAATAATTTTCTCTTCTAATGAACTATATATATAGACTTGTCCAGTCACATTGATAATAATATAGATTTGGCTGTCACACTTTTCCATTTTCATTGCTTATTCCATTTGCTTTATTTCCTAAATGTTTTGTATATTTTACTATATAATTATTAGAGGAGAATTACCTAAAAAGAAAATAAAAGCTCCAATCTGTGTGACACATTGAGCCATTTAAGGCTAAGTAATGAGTACTAATAGTACACCCATCTTTTTCTTCACTCCTTTTCCCCCATCTTTTCACTGAAGAGTGGATATTTTCTAAAGCTGTTGAGTATCTATAAATGCTTTAAAAAGAAAAGAAAACAACAAACTTAAGAGTTGAGCACAGCCAGACAGTTATTTACTATGTCCAAAAATAATTTGCTGGATTTGGAATCAGTCATGTTTGTTTTATTATTATTTTTTTTTAAGATTTTATTTATTTGTCAGAGAGAGACAGAGCACAAGCAGGGGGAGGGGGCAGGCAAAGGGGGAAGCAGGCTCCCCATTGAGCAAGGAGCCCAATGTGGTACTCAATCCTAGGACCTGGGATCATGCCCTGAGCCAAAGGCAGACGCTTAACGGACTGAGCCACCCAGGCATCCCTGGAATCAGTCATGTTTAGAAATGACCTGCCAAACATAATATGTTCCATCTCCATTGTGGACCTGAGATGTGGGTGGTCTTAATAGATTGCCTCTTAAGGTGACAAGAAAGCATATGTGAATAAAATTGAATTTTGATTTCACATTAATTAGTTGATTACTTAATTAGTGGTAGTTTTCCCAACTCCCCTGTTCATGCTCCCTTTTCTACAGTAGTGTCCATAGGTATTTTCCCTATAGCATCATGGGATTGGACAGATAGTATTGTGTCCCATATATTATCACATACTAGTTCAGCCAGCTGTCACACTTAATGGTATTAATATATAGTAAGATTTACGTTTTTCACTTTGTTTTATACTTATGCTTTAGCTTTTCTAGATTCTTTTTTTTTTTTTTTTTAAGATTTTATTTTTTTTTGTTTCACACAGAGCAAGCACAAGTAGGAGGAGCAGCAGGGCAGAGGGAGAAGGAGAAGCAGACTCCCCACGGAGCAGGGAGCCCGATGTAGGGCTTGATCCCAGGACCCTGGGATCATGAGCTGAGCCGAAGGCAGACGCTTAACTGACTGAGCCACCCAGGCACCCTGTAGTTTTTCTAGATTCTTTGTTCCAGAATTATTTTCTGGGTAAAAGGAGACCTAGAATTAAGAAAAGATAGGGTTTTTTTAAAGAACTGGAAATCTTGACTAATTATGTATAGCTCTTGGGTCACAGTTCAAAGAGCAGAGTATATTGCAGTCAAGATTAAATGTTCTTTATGCTATTTGTTTTGATGTTTTTCGGAGTTTGTGTTTGCACAAAACTTGTGCCTTAGTGTATAGATTGTTTCTTTATGTAAACCCAGTGCATTTTATATATGTTTCTATATGTTCCCATATATAGAGACTGTGTTTTCAATTTTAGTCAGTCACAAAGAAATAGTTATCATTGTTTAGGTTCTACAGTAAAACTCATACTTGATTAAAGCTATAAATAGAATGCAGAATAAAATTTAGGAGGTACCTGGGTGGCTCAATCGTTAAGTGTCTGCCTTTGGCTCAGGTCGTGGTCCCAGAGTCCTGGGATCGAGCCCCGCATTGGGCTCCCTGGTCGGCCGGAAGCCTGCTTCTCCCTCTCCCACTCCCCCTGTTTGTGTTCTCTCTCTGTCAAATAAATAAATAAAATCTTTAAAAATATAAATAAAATTTAGAATAATGCTTTTAGTTCTAAACTTAGGCTTTGAAAAAACTAATGTTGGCATAATACTGTTTTTTTTTTTTAAGAAATTCTAAATTAATTTTTTAAAGATTTTATTTGTTTATTTGAGAGAGAGAGGATGGGGGTTGGGGGACTGAGGGAGAGGGAGAAGCAGACTCCCCGCTGAACGGGGAGCCCAATGTGGGACTCTATCCCAGGATCCTGAGATCATGACCTGAGCTGAAGGCAAACACTTAACCGACTGAGCCACCCAGGTGCCCCTAGAAATTCTAAATTGATTTCTGTATTTCAGCTATTAAATATTGATCTTACATTCTTTAGGTGCTTTTGTAATTTCATATCTAAATAAGTAAATGGCACCTCCAGCAACCATTCCAGTGCTATCTTTGTCTCCTGAGGAAATACCAAAGCCTAGTCCTGCTTAATTCCCCTACATTGTTATTACAGCTTTCACCCCCTGTCCAAAGGGAATAAAGAGTTCCTGTTATCTTTCCTCTAAACAAAATCAAATGTTCTGTTCAAAGTGCTTATTAATCTAGAGACCTCATCCTTCCAAAATTATATAGATTGAGAGCTATAGCCTCTGGATTTTATAATCTGTTACTTATCCATCTATTTGTGTTTGATTTTCCACTTTTCCCCCATTCTAGTTGTTTGTCCTGTTAACTTGTTGTCAGGGCTATTGCTTAGAGCCTAGTGTAGCAGAAAACATTCTATAGGGTGAATTGGGGAAAGAAAATAAAATTTTTAATCAACCAGACTTCTTCTATCTTACCATTCAGTATGCTCTTAAATAGCCTTCTCCTCTAAAGGACTAAAGATACTCAAGATGCAAACTTATTTTGTCATTGATTAATACAAATACAAGCAAAATTACTGAAAGCCATCTTACATTCCAAATCTACATATGTATGGCTTCTATTTGAAATTATAATTAGCTTGTCTTTCTTTCATGAGAAAAAGTAGTGTGTAAACCTAAGTATGATTGTTAAAATAGGTGATAATCAAGCTTTCAGAGTAGAATTAAATTACATAAGAGGGAATGACTTGATGTCTTCCTTCAGTTTCCATTTCAACTCTAAAAATTGTGTGAGAGGTACGTGAGGAATACATCACTCAAGAAACTTACTCCAGGCTGTATTAATGTTGTAGTTCTGGTAATAATAGGCCATTCATAACTAGGTACTTTTTGTATAACTAGTACTACATAATTGAAGAATGTCAGAATTTATTAATCAAATGTATTGTTCTGTGATGTGACCAATTGCTCACACACTAGTTTGTGTAGAAGAATTCATAGACCTTAATTTCTAAAAAGCAAAATCCCACAAATGACTAGATTATTATATAACTTTTATAATAGTGTTTAGTTGAAGGGTCTTAGATTTTGTGAACTCTATGTTTATAATTTTAAATTGCTCTGTATTTTATGCTAGTTAATTCATGGGAGCCTCTCTACTGGCACACAATCTCAGTTCCTGCTGTATACTCTAACAAACAGTGGAGGAGACTGTTGGGTCAGTAGGTGACAACTGCAGAGGTATCTTCCTTATAACGATGCTTTTTGAGGTTGCTGCTCCCATCAATCTGCTCAGTAAAAATAGCTCATCTTGGTAAGTTGTTTCGACTTCACCAGGACCTGAAGAAGAAGCAGAAAAACCTGTGAAAACTAAGACTGTTTCTTCCAGTAATGGAGGGGAAAGTTCCAGTCGCAGCGCTGAGAAGCGATCAGCTGAAGAAGAAGCTGCAGACCTCCCAACAAAGCCTACAAAGATCTCCAAGTTTGGATTTGCCATAGGTAGTCAGACGACAAAGAAAGCCTCAGCCATATCCATCAAACTTGGATCAAGTGTGAGTTGTTATTTTACCTGTATGATGTTCATAATGGGACTTAAGAATTTTTGTTTCAGGAACCTGCTATTGGGGGTTATGGTAAATCCAGTCTAAAAAGGTATATTAGTGTGTGAACTTACACGTAAGTATTTAAGAAGTTACCAGCTCTGCATTCAGGAATGGTGTGGAAAAATTATAACTCAAGAAAACGTTTTTAAAAGGTTTGGAAGGAGCAACTATTATAAGGAATATATGTGATTTATAAAGTAACAGCTTAGAATTTTTTCCAAGTTGAGCAAAAACCTCTGAAAAATATTTTCAGGAAGAATTTCGGTTTATTTTTCTTATCTTTTAATTCCAGTAATATTAAAAATAATATCTCTAGAAATCAGTACTAGTGAGGTATTACTTAATAACTGCTTCTTGATTACTTCGGAGCTACAAATGGACATTGAGCCCTGTATATCCTATGACAGATCAACTTTTGAGCCCTTGTTTTAAATATAAACCTTGAATTAATTTAATTATTAACCATGGAGTATCTGGAAAGTTTTAAAATATTAGATTGAAACATATGAAGTTTCTAGATTTGACTATTTCTGACCTACAAAAGTGACAATTTCATATGTTTCATATGTTTCAACCACATAGATCTTTAAGAAAAAAATGTTAGGTAGTGTATTACTCTTAGCTTTAGAAAATAGTTACATTCTTGTGTAAGGAGAATAATCCTAGAATTATTAGGATTATTGCCTAAGTTGTTTATTCATATCTGTTCTGTGAAAATTAATGCTCATTTGCCAGATGCATAGAGCTTTATTTTTGCATTAGATGTTCATTCAGAGATCTCAGAAATATGATACGAATCAGGTTCCCGTTAGAGTCTGTGTGTTTGAGTTACACTCTAGTTTTAAAAGAGCTACCATTTCTCAGAACCCCTACTCCTACCCTAATGTTGTTTTGCCTTTTTCTTTCTTCCTTTCTTTAAAAAATTCATTCTGGACAAAAGACATTCAGCTTGTAACTTCATTACTTCATGACTTTTCTTCCCATTTGAGCTGATTTTTTCTTTTCAGTCCTTTTTTTAAATAAAGTTGCATAGACCAACTGCATAAATATTTGTGGGATTTTTTTGATAGTCATTAAACATGTATTCTTATGTACACTTCCATATAGATGTTATTCTTGATAATAGATTTTACTGGGGTCAGCACACTCCTAAACTAGATATCTAAATCCCTATTTTTTCTAAATCATTAACATGATTTAGTAATTGCTGATCATTTTAGATGGGAGGGTTTTGTTTGAAAATGCCTATTCAATAAAACTTTTAATCTTTGGAAAACAAAAACCTGTTTTTATAAAGTAAACTTTAGTATAAACACAGTCATCTTGGGGAAGTGAGTTTTAAGATAACAAAAAATAGTTGAAACTATCCTTTTGATTATATGATTGGAAAAGTAATTGATCAACAGGCACTTACTTGTGTCATATGCTGTATGTACAACATCAGACACCTGACATCTTTAAAAAAAGGATATTTCTAGAGTCTCTATGCATAATCTCCAAATTAACATTTTTTATTCCTTCAAAAGCAAACATTTATAAAAAGTGTTTGTGTTATAGAAGAAAGGGTGGTTCCTTTTGTTTCAGTAGATCAGAGAAGATTTCACTGATGAGGTGATGTTTGAGTTGGCCTTAACTGTAGACAGGAGGCAAAGGGCATCTCAGATAAAAAGAATTTTGTGCAAAAGCAGTTTGGATTTGAAGCCATTCAGGAAATTGTTTGTAGTTGGAAAGCGGTATGCAAATGTAGGGATAGAAAGCCCCCCAGATGAGACCATAGAACGGAATCATAAAGGACTTACATAATATAGTTTGGTTTTATTCTTTAGGTTCTAGCAGAGCTATGGAACTGTTATATGGAAACTTTTAAACAGATTTGTATTTTAGACATATCACTCTGGTACCGTTATAGGGGATTAGAGGGAATAAACACTGAAAGGTGGGGGGATGGTATTTCTAACAGTAGCTGAGGCAAGTAATGCTAAGGGGCCTTCGGTGTCGGTAGTTGATGGGAATGCAGAGGGAGATGTAGGTCTATTAGATAGAGATTTAAGCAACAAGACTTTACAATAGAATGCAAGTTGAGGAAAAGGTTTTCTGGCTTGGGTACTTAGAACACTGTGAAATTAAAGTACCCATTGGGTCTCTGAGTGGAGCTAACTAGTCGGCATATGACATCCTGTTTGGGGCAGCCATTGGATTTGGTAGTTAAAACTATGGGAGTGAATGGAGTTGACTAGGGAAGTACAGAGAAGGAAAGGAAAGATCCCTAAAGATAGATTCTTGGGTGTCTGTCATTTGGCGGGGGGAACGGGGAAACGGAACAAAAGATCAGAGAATTAGAATAGCATCTAAAAAGCATTGTCAGAGAAGTCAAGGTAGGAGTGTTTCAAAAAATAGCAGGTGATTAGAGTCAAAGGCGGCGCACTGGTCATTGGTGACCCTATAGAACCAAGGTTACCCGATTCTAGGTGAGTGAGGAGCCATGGGGGAATGAAGGAGGAAGCCAGATTGCAGTGGGTTATCGACAAAATGGATGGTGAGAGGATGAAGGTAGTGAGGACAACTGACGTCAGAAACTTAGATTAGATAGAAGAGAAGCATGTTTACAGGCTACAGGTCAGAAAGCTACCCACTAGAGAGATGAGTCTTAGTGTCTTTTATGTTCTTTCTCAAGGCACACTGCACTTCATTTTTTGTTACTGTGGGAAAGTAGTACTAATCATTTTCTTTTACCTTTTCCAGATACCCGTTAGCTACATGATACTGTATATCCTGACTAGAAAATGTTTTACAGGATGAAAACAAATGGACATATAATTAATAAAGTTAAAGCTACCCGTTGATAACCACATTTTTAAAAAGAAAAAATGGATTTTTTTAAAGTTTGTTCTGAGTTCCTTACTATATGTTTCTATGAAAACATAAAATCAAGTCTTTGAAGATGTTATTTGTATCATTAAACAAGCCTGTATAAACATTATGTGATACTTTTAACATTATGTGATACTTTTTAATGTGTTTCTTCTTCAGAAGCCTAAAGAAACTGTTCCAACGCTTGCTCCAAAAACCCTTTCAGTAGCAGCAGCTTTTAATGAAGATGAAGATGTAAGTCAACACCTAGTTTTGTTTATTTTACTTTAACCAGTTAGTTCTTAAAGGAAGATGTTAGTGGCAGATTGTAGGTTGTACTAATGGTACTAGAGAATTTAGTAATTCTGAATAGTTTTTTGTGTGTGATGCCTGCAAAATCTGGATATTTCTATTTATTTTATTTGGTTGTAGGATTATTTAAAATATTGCCTTTGGGAGCAATGAACTTAAGAATCAAATCAACAGGGGCTTCTGGGTGGCTCAGTTGGTTGTGACTCTTGATCTCGGCTCAGGTCTTGATCTCACAGTCATGAGTTTGAGCCCCATACTGGGCATGGAGCCTACTTAAAAAAAAAAAGAATCAAATAAACAGATGCTTATTATGAACAGTAATAATACACATATGTGCTAGGAAATATGTAGGGTCCAAAAAAAGAAAAATTTAATGCTGCTGCCTTTAATAATTTTATAGTTGGAGTCTTCAGTGATGAGACATCGTGCATGCATGCAACTTCAAAAAGGCAGCTGTAATGCTTTCTTCTGGTATCCCCATGAAGAATAGCAAATAGTGCAGGTGATTCTGCCAGAAGTCTATTCAGTAAGCACGTGTTCCAGAGTGAGCATTACTTATCTGCTGTTCTCTTAGTTTCCTTATGCCTTAGGCATAAGGCAGTCTTAGTTTCCTCATGCCTCTCACAGTGCCCCCTCTTATGCTTATGAATAACATATGATATGGAATTTTAAGCATTATTTTGACTGATTTTTTTCTTTGGTCTCTGACTTTCGAAACTAACCCCCACTTAAAATGTGACCCCATTGTATAACAGGTGTTAACAGGGTACATGAGTAATTGCTCCCAAAACAGTATGGTTAAGAATTATACATTCAGAGGAGCATACTGTGGGCTGAAGTGATTGGGAAGAATATATAGAGAAGAAATAGGAGTTGGATACCGAAACATTAGGCAGTGTTTTGACAAACTGAGGAATACCTTTATAAGCTAAGAGTTATAAGAGTAGTAAATACTTAGGAGCTGCATTTGACTGGACTGGAGATTTTTGTAGAGAAGTTTGAGCAAGGATGAATATGGAATATTTGGAGCCCAAATCAACAGGTAAAGAATTACTGTAGTTATCACTGTATTCTTTGGACTTACTCATCGTACACATTGGGGTGATTTCTACATGCTAGGCACAGTGAGATTACAAAGATAAATCAGACATGTTCCTCTAGGAATTCAGCCTAGCAGGGCATAAAATAGTACAAAATAAAAAAAGTATCTGAAGATATAAAGTGGTGTGGAAATTCAGGGAAGGAAGAGAGGCCAAGTAACTAGATGCAGCAGCATGGAAAGACCACGACCACTGGACTGGCAATGGGAAGACCTGGATTCTTTTCCTTTCTTGTCTAGTTACTAACCAGTAGAAAGCCTGTGAATAAGTCACTTTACCTTTTTGGAGCCTTAGTTTTTCAGCTGTAAAATGAAGGCTTAGTTTAAATCATATATTTTTAAACTAGTTCTCAGAGTTCTGGGATTCTGTGGAAATGTCTCAGGAGTTACTGTGGTGTTAGGTGATCCCTAACAAGCAGGGCTCTGGTTTCCTGCCCCCTTTTCATTTGTAGCTGTTCTTTAATTTGTTTGATACTTAGGGACCCAAATAAGATTTTTTTGAGGAAAAAAGTATTTCAGCCCCTCAAAAAAAGTTTGAAAAGTACTAATTTAATAATATTTAATGTTTTGTCATGATTCTTACGAGTTTAGGTAGCTTTTTTTTTTTTAAAGATTTTATTTATTTATTTGATAGAGAGATAGCAAGAGCAGGAACACAAGCAGAGGGAGTGGGAGAGGGAGAAGCAGGCCTCCCGCTGAGCAGGGAGCCCGATGCTGGGCTCGATCCCAGGACCCTGGGATCATGACCTGAGCCGAAGGCAGATGCTTAACAACTGAGCCACCCAGGCGCCCCTTTAGGTAGCTTTTTGGTATGTACAGAATGTATGAGGGAAGGATAGTATAGGAAGAAGGGGAACAGCATGTGCAAAAGTAGAGAGGCTGGAAATGGTAAGCTACGTGATAGTACTGGCTTACTTTGAATGCCTAACAGTTTGGATATCTTTTCACGTAACTTTATTTTATCCTTCATATATTCCTTTGAATCGTGTGATGTAGTTATTCCTGTTTTGCGAATGGAGAAATTAGCAAGTTGATGGTAAAGGATATAAACTTTAATTTGTCTCTTAGATAAAAGAATGTGTGCATCTAAAATCTTCATCTGGTTTTTCTTTTTTCTGCAGAACATAGTTAAGTAACCTTGGATATATATCTGAGCCTCAAGCATGTTGGACAATGAGGGCATCCATTTAATTAATTTGAAATTTAAAAATATATTTTATATATTTTCAAAAAAATATATTTGAAAACAAAATATATTTATATCTATATAAATTATCTATATAAATTTATATCTATATATTACATCTATATTAATATAGATATAGTATCTATTATAGAGATAGTGTTATAGCTATATTAATATAGATGTAGTATCTAATATATAATATCTAATTATATCTATATTAAATCTATATAAATTTATATTTATAAAGATATATTAATATATCTATATTAAAAATATAGATCTCCTTAGTCTCCTTTAATTTGGACAACTCTTGGTTCTTTCTCTTTTATGGCATTAACATTTTTGAAGAGTTCAGGCCAATTATTTTGTAAAATATTCCTTAGATTGAATTTGTGTGATGTTTCCTCATGATTAGATTCATATTAACTTATTTTGGCAAGAATACCACAGAGGTGATGCCAAGTTCTTAATGTTATCATATCAGGGAGCACATGTTGTCAGTATGTCCCATTACTGACAGTGTTAACCTTGATCATTTGATTAAAGTGATGTCTGCCAGATTTCTGTACTTTTCAAATTACTGTTTTACCTTTTGTAATAAAAATTTATTTTTGGGAATATGCTTTAAGAATACATGGGGGCGCCTGGCTGGCTCAGTCAGTAGAGCATGTGACTCTTGATCTCAGGATTCTGAGTTCAAGCTCCGTGTTGGGTGTGGAGCCTACTTAAAATAAAAAAAAAATAAGATGAACCATGAGAGACGATGGACTCTGAAAAACAAACTGAGGGTTCTAGAGGGGTGGAGGGTGGGAGGATGGGTTAGCCTGGTGATGGGTATTAAAGAGGGCACGTTCTGCATGGAGCACTGGGTGATACACACAAACAATGAATCATGGAACACTACATCAAAAACTAATGATGTGATGTATGGTGATTAACATGACAATAAAATAAAAATATAAATCTTATAGAATAAAAAAAATTTTTTTTAATAAAATAATAAAAAATTAAATTTATGGGGCGCCTGGCTGGCTCAGTCAGTAGAACATGGGACTCTTGATCTCGGGGTCATAAGTTTGAGCTCCAAGTTGGGTGTAGAGGTTACTTAAAAATAAAATCTTTAATTAAAAAAAAGAATACATGAAAATATATAATTTTTTAAACACTCCCATGAGTGTCAGCATCCATTGATGATTCCTGCCAGAATCAATTTTTATAAATGTTTGCCAAGTGGTGATTTTTCTCATTGTTTTATCTCTTTTATATTTATTGTCTCTTCCTGTAAGGGAGAGCTTTCCCTTATTTATATAAGTGTAAGCTCATGGATTCTTTTTTTTTTTTTCAAGATTTTATTTATATATTTGACAGAGACACAGCGAGAGAGGGAACACAAGCAGGGGGAGTGGGGAAGGGAGAAGCAGGCTTCCCACTGAGCAGGGAGCCCGATGTGGGACTGGAGCCTGATGTGGGACTTGATACCAGGACCTGAGCCCAAGGCAGACGCCTAATGACTGAGCCACCCAGGAGCCCCTCATGGATTCTTTATTCAGTAGGCAGTAATGCTCAAATTATCTCAGATTTGACCAGGAGAAACTCCTTTAGTCTAGATCTTAAGGACACTCTTTTAAAAAAGAATATTTAGGGGCTCCTGGCTGGCTCAGTTGGTAGACCATGCATGTGATTCTTGGTCTCGGGGTCATGAGTTAAAGCCCCATGTCAGTCGTGGAGCCTACTTAAAAATAAAAAAATTGTCTCACCAGCAACATTCATACATAAAAACAGATCTAAAAAGAATTTAACTTATCACATATCTTTTCAACATCTTTAGAAGTATAGAAAGAATGAACTTTAAAGATACCTTTTTAGTAAAGGAGACATTTTTAGAAGGAGCAATACCATAAAGTTGTTAAGAATCTTTGCTTTGGCATCTAGCTGTTTTGCTGTTTATTAGCTTTTTAACTTTAGACAAATTAACCTTATTTACCTCACCTTTAAAATGCAAATGATGATAATTATAGCTACCTAGCAGGATTGTTAGGTGTTTTTTTTGTTTTTCTTTTAAAGATTTATTTATTTGAGAGAGAGTCGGGGAAGGGGCAGAGGAAGAGAATCCCAAGCCAACTCCCCCACTCCCCCCCACCCCACCACAGCATGGAACCCAGCTCAGGGCTTGATTCCACCACCCTGAGATCATACCCAAACTGAAACCAAGAGTCAGATGGATGCTCAACCAACTGAGCCACCCAGGTGCCCTGAGGATTGTTAGGATTTTAAAAGAGAGTGCATATTAAAGCATTTAGCACAGTGTGTACTGCATAGTAAACAAATGGTTTGGATTTTAGAATGTCAGGTTTTTACCAGATTTTTTTCTTTATGCAAAGCCAGCACACTTGAAGATTATGTGTTTCTTTTTAAAATGTAGTTAAGATAAATACTTTTCTCCTTTTACCAAGATTTATAGTATTGAAAGTGCTAGAAGACTTAGATACAAAATTTAGTATTACTAGTAATCAAGTGAATTTAATAAACATGTAACACATCTCTGTTTGCTTTTTTTTTTTTCCTCCAGAGTGAGCCAGAGGAAATGCCTCCAGAAGCAAAGATGAGGATGAAGAATATTGGAAGGTATATATTTTTTTATAGATATTGTAGAGAATGATCTTTTAAAATGATCTTTATTGTTTGGGCTTTTCTTGCATATTTAGGCAAAACAATTTTGTTTTGTGAGCTGTCAGTGATCTTATTTTCTCTCCTGGTAAGAGAAATTGAGTATCTTATGAAAAAATAATAATTTTAAGGATATTTCTTTTCAGATACATGTAATCTGTATTTTCTTCAGATAGCTATGAGAAACGTTTCTGATTTAAAATTTAAGTTTTTTCAGTATAAAAAAGAAAAGGCTTTCACTCATTCACCTGTCATATTATTCTCACCATTTAATCTTGATTGTACATGTCATTTTTTCCTAATTAAGATGCCAAATACCAAAATTGGACAAGTATTTTAATTTTCCTCCATGTTTCTGTTGTCATGGAAATAACATACCAAGTTAACGTAATGCCCATTTTCTTGTATTTAAGATAACTTAGAGGCTAGTAAGGAAGTTCGGATTTAAATCAACCCATAGTTTGTCCCCATTTCTACCAAATTATAAACTCCCAGAGAACTAAGTCCATATGCAAGCATCTATATCAGACTTGGAGTCTAGGGTTCAAATAGGAACAGTCCCGGTGACTGCCTGCCCGCTTTCCTTTCATACTGGGACCTAAAGTAGGAAATACATCTGATCTTATAACCTTGTCTAAACACCCAGTTTGTTTGTTTATATGTTTAAAAACGTAAAAGATGTAAAACTGAAACAAATCCACAGTGACACTGAACCTTTCTATGTGTAATATATCTTCATGTTTTTCTTCTATTTCATTTTTTATAGATGCTGATGGCAAGCCATCAGTTGATTTCATGACCCTGTTAAAGCGTTTCAAGCAACAGTTCTAAACACAGTTGTGGTTGCCACCCTTAGCTATATGTCAGAATCACCTTAGGTGTTTGTTAAACATGCTGGTCTCTCAGACCTACTGAATCTGGAATTTTAGGACTGGGTCTTATAGAAAGGGTATTTTTTAAAAACTCTCTAGGGGCTTGTGATACTCAGCCCTTGTCCATAATAGGTACTAAATACAAATATGTTTTGAATGAGTTAAACACATGGCCCGAAAGGCTTTATGTAACTTTTAAATAAATTTCCTGTCTTTTAACACAGGGATACACCAACATCAGCAGGACCAAACTCCTTCAATAAAGGAAAGCATGGTTTTTCTGATAACCAGAAGCTATGGGAGCGAAATATAAAATCTCATCTTGGAAATGTCCATGACCAAGACAATTAAATGATGTGTTTTGAAATTGGGGTGTGGGGTGGGTGTAAAGTTAAAAGGAACAGTTTCCTTTTTTAAAGAATGGTATAAGACTATCTTTGGAGCCGCCTTTTTTTTTTTTCTTTTTTTTTTTTTTTAAGATTGAGTGGTACACTAATAAATGAGAGTTTGAAATTAGAGGTAATTTATGTTTTATATACAGATTTCAAGACATTTGCTAATTTTGTAGTTTCATGTGATTAGTTTCCAAAGGTTACAGATAATAAAAAATCAGAAATGGTACCTTTCTAAGAATTGCATATTTTTTTAGACACAACTATTAGCACATTAAGAGGAACGCAAAAAGTTATTGTCTATTAAACTGCAAGCAGTTACTCTTAACTCCCTTATTAACCTAAAGTGTCTGGCTCCCAGGAACAGCCTTATAGAAGAGGGAGTATTGTATTGGGAGGAAAATGTTACTGGACTATTGACTGAAAGTACGTTAGATAAAATTAAAATACAGCTTTTTTTTTTTTTCCTAATGGGCATTTGTTTTGTTTCAAGTCATCATAAACTAGAGATTATTGCATTGCTATCAGTTGGTACAGATGCTTAGCTCTTTAAAATTTTTTTTAAAATTTTATGTAAATTGTTGAGTATTTGAAATAGCCCACTTCACTTTAACGGGTCTTGTCTACCTTCATTAGTCTTCAAAGACCATTTGCTACCAAAGTAAATCAGTATTTTGAATGTGCTTCTCTTGGTTTTTGTTATTAGCTAGTTCCTGTAAGCATTTCCACCAGATCTTGAGGCAAATCATAAGGAAGCTGTTTCTTTTAAAATACAAACCACCACCAAAAATTTAAATGTACATAATACTTAAATATTTGGCTGTTTTTATTTTTAAAAGGTAGAAACACCAAAAAAGCAACATTGTATGAAGATGAAAATGAGAAAGATGCACTTTCTGTAACTTTGTTAAAGCTTAATTTAAGTTACTAACTTGTGAAAGCGAGTTTGATTTGAACTTAATACAAGAATTCTTATTTTAGTACAGTAATATGGTTTATTTGAAGTGTATACATATTAACCAATGGCCTCTCAAAAGCACATTTTAGGTACTGAAGATAAAAAGAAAGAAAATGCATCTTTAAACATATTTTATGGATTCTTTGACCACATATATGTTGTTAGATCTGTGTATTGTAGGGTTTTTTTAAAATTTTTGTATACGAATTATTTTTTAATGTGACAGTTATAAACACATCTTTAAAAGCGTAGTCACAGATAAAAGAAACACCATATAATGATTTCTTTGAATACTCCTGCAATGTTTAATTTGGAGGCAGCTTCAGACTATTTTATTGGTGGTAACTACTTGCTGAGCTCTTTTAATAGGTAATAACTCCAGAGAAGCAGCCTGTATATATTCCTAACATTTTGTTCATTTGCATTTAAGTTTAGAGTAAGCCCCAAGTAAAACAATGGAAATGTATATAGAACTATTAGTCCTTACATGATTTAATTATATCAAGATACATGAATTTAACTTGCTTTAATGTAGGCAGACTTTCCACTTTTGTCCATTTTACTGTTTATGTTAAAATAACATCCCTCTCCTACATATTCTTTTCTTGACTCAAATGAAATATTAACCTAAGGTCAAGATGGGAGAGAAACGACTGAGATGAATGTCTTTACTAAAATACCAATAAATTTGTCAAACTCAATAGTGTTCTTATTTTCTATTCTACATAATTGTTGCTGGGGTTTTTGTTTTGTTTTTTTATTTTTTTAACAAAAAAGACGAGCCAGATGTTATGATTGTTGCTCTTGCCCAGATTGTTGGCCAAAGTAATGGGAAATTTAAAATTAGTATTTATTGGAGTCTACCTAACTTAGCACATAGTTCTATAGCATTACAGTATCTGGGGTTGGAAAAGACTTAATCTAAATCCTCCCTCTCCTTCACTGCCAAAGTGTTTTCTGTCCTGTGCCGTAGAAAATCCTGCCAAGGCATATCTTTGGAAATCCCTAAGTGTTAGAAGGTATACATAGTGTCTGCCATCCATTGGCTCCATGTCATGTGTTTGAAATGTTTATACGGCTGCTGCCCAGTAGGTCAGGTCCTAGTAAATAAAAAATTGAGCTACATTTTAGAATTAAGATTCATTCCAGTTTGAATAATTACAGATGAAGGCTGTTTGTTTTCAAATGTTTTTCCTTCGCCCTAGTAATCAAGATTAGCTTGACTTAGCGTGGAGGAAAGTTACTTTCCTGGTCACGTGAAGGTACTTTTTTGAATTTTAAACTTCATTTTGAAAAAAATTTCAGACTTAACATTGTGAAAATATTACAGGGTATTTCCATGTTCTCCAAATGTTAACATCTTAAATAACTACAGGACAATTGTCAAAATCAGGGAATTAACATTATTATAATACTTTAATATTAATTACCTTGTACTGTTGTTCTACAGACTTTTTTCACATTTCACCATTTGCTCCACTAATCTTTCTAGTCAAAGATCCACTTCATTATCCCACATGGTGTAGTTGTCCTCTTTCTTTAATCCTTTAATCTGGGACACTTCATTGTTTGTTCATGACCTTAGACTTTTTAAAAAGGACAGGGAGGTTATTTGTAAAAGATCCTCAGTTGGGGGTTTGCCTACTATTTCCTCATGGTTAAATTGAGTTTATGAATTTTTGGCAAGAATAACACAGAACTGACGTGTCCTCGGTGTAGCAGCAAGTGCATGATGATAATTTGTCCTGTTGCTTACACTGTTAATATTGATCACTTGCTGAAGGTGGTGTCTGCCAGATTTCTCCACTGTCAAATTACTGTTTTCTTTGTAATTAGTATCTTGTGGGGAAATTCTAGGGACTATGTAAGTACCCTATTTCTCATACTGTTGCCCACTAAGAGGGCAGGCATTCGTGGTTCTTTTTTTTTAATAATGTCTTTTTTTTTTTTTTAAAGATTTTATTTATTTATTTGACAGAGAGAGACACAGCGAGAAGGGAACACAAGCAGGGGGAGGGGGAGAGGGAGAAGCAGCAGGCCCCCCGCCGAGCAGGGAGCCCGATGCGGGGCTCGATCCCAGGACCCTGGGATCATGACCCGAGCCTAAGGCAGACGCTTAATGACTGAGCCACCCAGGCGCCCCTGCATTCATGGTTCTTTTTTCTTCCCCCGTGGTTCTTTCCTGAAACAATTGTTAGTGTAGAATTTGCCAAGGGATGGTTTGCTATTTCCAACATTTCTTCTGATTTTAGTAGTTGAAATTCTGCTCTGAGGAAGTCCCCCCGCCCATTCATTATTTATTTATTTTATTTTATTGATAATGGGCCCATGTAACCTTACGTTATTCTTTAGGTTACGACCCATTACTACCATTATTTATTTTGTAGCTCAGAATGTCCCAATTTGCCCATGCAAACTCCTTTCAGTTGACCCTCGTGTCTTTTTGATGTTGCCATCCTTTTAATACTTAAATTCTGGCAACAAAAGATACACTGTACCCATCTTGGATTTTCTCTTCTCCAGCCCTGGAATTAGTGATTTCTCTAAGCATGGTTCCTTCTAGAGACGGTGGTCTTTAGAAATCAAAATAGTACTAGATCTCATTGGTACTGAGGTATCATTGCTTCTGGCCTGCTTAACAGAGCTAGAAAATGTGTGTAATATAGACACCTATATCTATTTCTAGATTGATGTATGTGTGTGTATCTCCAATACCAGGCCAACACCAGAGTTGATTCTAGTCTTCCTATATTTGAAACTTATCCAACAGTAAGAAATCTATCTGCAGTATGTTCACTTTTATTTGCCCAATTTGTAGAATACACAGAAAATACTTTCAGAATTATTAACCATGTATCTACCAATGAAAAAACAGCTTACCAGCCTGTGCAGTATTTGTGTATAGTTGCTTTTTTTTTTTTTAGTCTTACAGTGCATAATCAAAATACTGTTTCACAAAGTAATGTGGGTTCTTTTCTCAGTTACCCCTTTCAGTATGGTTATGCTACCCTTTTGTAATGAAATTAGTTAACTTGTTTTTGTTTGTATCTCACAATGAATGCTGCCCATTCTTTGTTAATTTGTGTTTTTTTTTGTATGTAAAATATTAGCATAGTTCTAAAAGTTAGAACTATACAAAAAGTGTCACTCCTTCCTATCCTTTCTAGCTCTTTCTCTTTCTCCTAGCCTTTCTATCCCGTTTGCACCTATCCCCTGTAGGTAATCTATTTCTGGTTTCTGTTTTATCCTTCCTGTCTCTTTTGAATAAATAGATGAGTGGTCATTATTTCCCTTTTTTTCTTACATGATATGTAGCATGTTATAGTTAACTTTTGTATTTTGGTGGTTTTTTCCTACTTTACAGTATACCCTGGAAACTATACCAGTTCATGGAGATCTTACTCCAAAAACATTTTTAACAGCTATATAGTGTGAATATACTATAGTTTATGCAATTACTCTTCTATGTATGGGCATTTAGGTCATTTCCAATATTTTGCCATTACAGTGCTATAATTGAGTAACCTTGTGCATGTGTATTTTCATATTGTTGCGATGTATCTTCCTTCAGGTAAATTCCCAAACATAGGATTGCTGAGTCAAAATATAAGTGTATATGTACTTTTGTTAGATTTTGCCAAATTCTCATCCAAAAGGGTTGTACCAAGTTTGTTTTCCCACCAGGAATGTATAAGAGTTCATGCCTCTTTTCACAGCCTTGCCAACAGGATGTTTAGGTCATGCTTTTTAATTTTTGCCAAATCAGATAGGTAAAAAATGGTATTTCAGATTAGTTTTGATTTGCATCTCTAGCTACGAATGAAGTAAGGTATCCTCTATATTTAAGGGCCATTTGAATATCTTTATGAATAGTCTGTTCATGTCATTCCCATTTTACTATGGGTTTTTGGTCCTTTCTCAAATTTTAAGAATTCCTTATGTACTAACTCTTTCTCTTTGATGTGTTATAGTTTTCCCAATTAATTGTCCTTTGGCTTTGATTTTGGTGCTTTTTTTTGTTTTTTTTTTTTGCAATGGAGAAAGCTTTCATTTTTTCTGTAGTAAACTCTGTTAATTTTTTATTGCCTCTCAATTTAATGTTAATATTTAGAAAGCCTTTCTCTATACTGATATTAGAGATGAATTTACCCGTGTTTTTCTTGTGCTTTTGTATTGTTTCATTTTTTTAATTTAAGGAGATGCCTACTAATTTGGAGCATATTCTTGTGCATTTGTGAGATCAGGATCTAATTTTAGTTAACTGGTATCTATGATAATAAGCCATCATAATCAAGAGCACTTTGCTTTTGTGTCTTTCAGGGCTGTTTTAAATTTTTTCTCCTATAGGTTTTGCATATTTCTTGTAAGCTTAGTCCTAAGTATTTAATCTTTATTGTTATTGAAATGAGGTTTTCTCTACCATTGTGTGCTGATTGTTTTAGGATATGAAGGCAATTTCTGTATGTTAATTCTGTGTCTTGCTATCTTACTGAATTCTCATATTGAGTTTTATCGTTTCTCTAGGATTTTTCAGGTATATCATCATATCACCTGCAAATAGAGTTGGTTTTAATTCTTTACCAGTTTCTGTGCCTCTAATTCATTTTTCTTGTCTAACTGTATTGCTTAATACCACTAGTACAGTATTGAATAAGAGAAATAACGGGCACCCTTCCCTTATTCTTGTTCTCAGTAGAAATGTTTCCAGTGTTTAACCATTAAATAAGATGCTGCCTTTAGGACTAAACATACTTTATCATGTTAAAAATATCCGTCAATTCCTATTTTTTTAAGTGCTTTTTATCAGAGATGGGTGTTGAATTTTGTCAAAGGCTTTTTGAAGATTATATCAAGGGAAAACTAATACGGACAGTCCCCACCTTACCAATGGTTTGACTTATAATTTTTCAACTTCATGATGCTTCACAGTGATAACACGTCTGGCAAAAAGATATACGTTCAGTAGAAACCAGACTTAGAATTTTGAATTTTTATCTTTTCCTGGGCTGGCAGTGTGCAGCTAGCTACCAGTCAGCCATTCAATCACAAGGGTAGACAACTGATACACTTAAAACTATTCAGGACACATACAGCCATTCTGTTTTTTGCGTTGAGTGCAGTATTCAATAAATTACATGAGATATTAGACACTTTTTTGTACAGTACACTTTGCGTTAGATGGTTTTCCCAACTGTAGACTAATAATGTAGGTGTTGGAGCACCTTTAAGTTAGGCCAAGCTAAGCTATGGTGTTTAGTAGGTTAGGTGTATTAAATGCGTTTTTGACTTAACATTATTTCCAACTCCAGTGGGTTTATGGGGCTGTAACACCATCCTAAGTCAAGGAGGATCTGCATAAAGATTTTAAGTGTGAGAACTCTCAGGTGTAGCAGAAGTAGCAACTGCTGGGACAATCTACCACCTTAGGGCTCAGGGAGTAAGTGAACAAGGGAAAGATTTAACATCTTAGAGGAGAGACCAAGAGGCCAAATTTCAGATATTTGAGGAGAGAGTGTGTTCCCTGCAGGGAAGAACAGCATACTGAGGGGGGCCCACCATCAACAGTGAAGACAAATTTTGGGAATCCCTGATTCCACTGCATGACAAATCCCTGGTAATATGTACCCTTCCACTCCTATGGGAATCGTTGGCTAGCAATGATTATTGCTTTTTGTTTTTATTTTTTGCTTCTTTTCATTGTCCTATACTTTGCAAATTTCCTACATCGATCCTACATTACTTGGATCATTGGAGAAATGAGTGAGAATAGAGGTATCCCTAAATAAGGTGAATTAGGTTAGCTGTCATTCTAGCATGTCTGAATTAGATATGAGAACTTTTTTTTTTAAGATTGATTGATTGATTTACGTATTTATTTATTTGTCAGGGGAAGCAGCAGGCAGCTGGAGAAGCAGGCTCCCCACTGAGCAGGGAGCCCGATGCGGGGCTCGATCCCGGGACCCTGGGATCATGACCTGAGCCGAAGGCAGATGCTTAACTGGCTGAGCCACCCAGGCACCCCTGTGTGAGAACTTTCTTAAACCAAAGGCTTTGACCCACATCACAGTAGATATCCACTTAATTAATACACATGGACAAAGAACTAATTGACAGCTGTGTACATTTTTTTTATGTAGTCCAAAAGTGCTGTTATCATAAATCTTTTTTCTTTCCTGAGAGTAAATCCTCCCTGGGAGCACTTTATCTGCAGTGTCCATTGAATTCACATTGCTTAATATTTAGAAAAAATAAAAACTGTTGTGTACTATGTAAAATATCAAGGATAACCACTATAACTTTACTGCAGGAACAGTTACCTGAACTCTTGAGTCTCTCACTGATATAGTATGTCATCCAAATGCACCACAAAATGCATTTCACTCGGAGTCTAGCATTGTCCTGATTTCATGCTGGTCATACACCTTGAGTTGCTTATTTCTGCTTCTTGCTTTCGGAACTCCATAACTAAATCATAGGTGCTGTAAGATTTGGATAGATCAATAGAACTGTGAATTTACCCACATAACCATGCCTCAAAATAAAACAAAGTTCCTATATAATTTATATACCTTGACTATAAGAAAAAAAAGATCAAAACAAGCAGAACACTTGAAATCCAGTAATGCAAGCAAAGTAACATTAAAAGAATATAAGTACTAATTAGATGTTGAAACATTGGCAAATGACTAAAGCAAATCTAACTGAAGATGCAATTTTTTTTTTTTTTGAGAGGCAGAGGTGAGGGAAGAGGCAGAGGGAGAGAGAATCTTAAGCAGGTTCCACACCCAGTGTGGAGCCCAATACAGGGCTCAGTATCACAACCCTGAGATCATGACCTGAGCCAAAATGAAGAGGCACACGCTTAACCGACTGAGCCACCCAGGCACCCCTGAAGATGCAAATTTTTTTTATTTTAAGATTTTATTTTTAATCAGTACACCCAGCGTGGGACTCCAACTTACAACCCCCACATCAAGAGTTGTATGCTCTACTGATGGAGCCAGCCAGGTGTTCCCGTGAAGATGCAAATTGAGAATGATAAGGTGTATCTGTGGGGACAGAATAGATGGGAACTCTACTTTTCTGCTCAATTTTGCTATGAACCTAAAACTGCTCTTTAAAAAAAAGTTTATTAAAAAAAAAATCAAGGTGTGAGTAGTGGTTTAGCTCAGTCACAAGGTGCCTCTCCACCATAAATATAATACTCAGTTGGATATAAAACCCTCAGAATATTCTAACAACACTGTTGTCATGCTGTGTGTGGATATCAACTTTGTGTATGAACATTCATACATATTTACCATACAAGCAGATTTCTCAAAACAGGATTTCAGTGTAGTTATACTCTCAGAGGATCACTTTGAGAAAAAAAAATGTCACTTTCCCAGCTTTTAAACATGTTTCTTCTCTGGGCGCCTGGGTGGCTCAGTCAGTTAAGCGTCTGCCTTCAGCTCAAGTCATGATCTTGGGGTCCTGGGATCACGCTCCACATCAGGCTCCCTGCTCAGTGGGGCATCTGCTTCCTCTCCCTCTTCCACTCCCCCGTTTGTGCTCTCTCTCTCTGTCAAATAAATAAAATCTTTTTGAAAAAGCATTATTTAAAAAAAAACCCAGGGGCACCTGGGTGGCTCAGTTGGTTAAGCGACTGCCTTCAGCTCAGGTCATGATCCTGGAGTCCCGGGATCGAGTCCCGCATGGGGCTCCCTGCTCAGCGGGGAGTCTGCTGCTCCCTGTGACACTCCCCCGTCTCATGCTCCCTCTCTGTCTCATTCTTTCTCTCTCAAATAAATAAAATCTTTAAAAAAAAAAAAAACAAGGGCGCCTGGGTGGCTCAGTCGTTAAGCATCTGCCTTCAGCTCAGGTCATGATCCCAGGGTGCTGGGATCGAGCCCCGCATCGGGCTCCCTGCTTGTCGGGAAGCCTGCTTCTCCCACTCCCCCGCTTGTGTCCCTTCTCTTGCTGTGTCTCTCTCTGTCAAATAAATAAAATCTTTAAAAAAACAAAACAAAACAAAAAACACCATATTCTCATTCTATCCCATTTAAGTACTGTGGCAGGCATTGGCTGTGTGCTGCCCTAAGGAAGGAAATCGGGTCTCATCACTTGTACCAGAGACCTTGCTTTCTGTGATAGGAGTAACTTAAGACAAAGCAGCTGCTATGTGGTGCCAACTTTTATTTTTATTTTTTTCTTCCAATTTTTTATAAATTCCGGTTTAACATACGGCCTTTCCAACTTTTAATAAAGTATGCTGGTACAGTGCCACCATGTTGAAATGGAGAATTATAACAGCATCTCTTGTCCCGTACAGAGTTACTTGCATTCCTGTTGTGGTTTCTTTGTTACAGACAGGGAGCCATTAGAAAACGGGAGCTTCAAGATGAAGGGCAGTTTTAAATAATTGAAGTAATGGGTATAACATAAAAAGGATAATAGGGCAAGCATGGGAGCTAGGAAAGCAAGGTATTGGTAGCATGCTACATGAATGAGTTTATAAAAGCTTAGAATGATATGTTAACATTAATTAGCAGTAATAAGATGGAAGTAACGTCAGAGACATTGCTAAGGAATGTAGTGGTTGAATCAATGATGGGAGATGGAAGCATCCCAGGAGACTAAGGGTTTGGACCTACTAGCTGGGAGAGTGGTAGACGCTGCAGAGGGGGAAAAATTGACAAATATATACAGGGTAACTTTTAAGTTTTTAAGAAAAATCGCCAGCCAGAATTTAGGTAAGTAGCAGATGATGACAGAAAATCCATAGATGGTTTTCTTTTTCCTTTTTTTAAAATTTAAATTTAATTAGTTAACATATAATGTGTTACTAGTTTCAGAGGTAGAGGTCAGTGATTCATCCCACTGCTCATTACGTCACGTGCCCTCCTTAATGTCCATCACCCAGTTACTCTATCCTCCCACCCCCGTCCCCTCCAGCAACCTTCATTTTGTTTCCTATGATTAAGAGCCTCTTACGGTGGGGTGCCTGGGTGGCTCAGTCAGTTAAGCGTCTACCTTTGGCTCAGGTCATGATTCGAGGGTCCTGGGATCGAGCCCCATGTTGGGCTCCCTGCTCAGCGGGAAGCCCACTTCTCCCTCTCCCTTTGCCTGCCGCTCTGCCTACTTGTGCTCTCTCTCTGTCAAATAAATAAAATATTAAAAAAAAAAAGTCTCTTATGGTTTGTTTCCCTCGCTGATTTCATCTTGTTTTATTTTTCCTCTCTTCCTCTGTGATCCTCTGTTTTGTTTTGTTTTTTCTATTTTGTTTTTAAAATTCCACATGAGTGAGATCATATGATAATTGTTTTTCTCTGATTGACCTATTTTGCTTAGCATAATACCCTCTAGTTCCATCCATGTCTTTGCAAATGGCAAGATTTCATTTTTTGATGGCTGAGTAATATTCCATTGTATATGTATACATCTTCTTTACCATTCATCTGTCCGTGGACATCTGGGCTTTTTCCATAGTCTGCCTATTGTGGACATTGCTGCTATAAACATTGGGGTGCAGGTGCCCCTTCAGATCATTACATATGTATCTTTGGGGTAAATACCCAGTAGTGCAATTGCTGGGTCATAGGGTAGCTCTATTTTCAACTTTTTGAGGAACCTCCATACCGTTTTCCAGAGTGGCTGCACCAGCTTGCATTCCCACCAACAGTGCAAAAGGGTTCCCCTTTCTCTGCATCCTCACCAACATCTGTTGTTTCCCGACTTGTTAATTTTAGCCATTCTGACTGGTGTGAGGTGGTATCTCATTGAGGTTTTGATTAGTATTTCCCTGATGCTGAGTGATGTAGAGCATTTTTTCATGCGTCTATTGGCCATTTGGATGTCTTCTTTGGAGAAATGTCTGTTCACATCTTCTTCCCATTTCTTGATTGGATTATTTGTTTTTTGGGTGTTGAGTTTGATAAGCCATAGAGGGTTTTCAAAGGGTACTAGACTATTTGAGGGAATGTGGTCAACATTAAGCCTGATTGTATAGTGGTAAGTACCATTGGTATGGGAGTTATTAGACTATTTCTCTTTTGTCTGTTTCTACATCTTCTGAATGGGATTATATGTGTCTGAATGTACCAGTTCTACAGCTCATGAAGTGGATGCCCATGAAGTAGAAGACTCTGCCAAGAACTTCAGCATCACGTCCAGGCAAACTACTGAATAATAGTTAAAACAATATACAAATAACAAGCTAATGGGAGGAGGGGACTGGGATCTTTTTTTTTTAGGCTTATTTATTTATGTATGTATGTATGTAGAGAGAGCAGGGGGAGGGGCCAAGAAAAGGGAGAGAAAATCTCAAGCAGACTCTGCTGAGTGTGGAGCCAGACACAGGGCTGGATCTCACAACCCTGAGATCATGACCTGAGCCGAAACAGCATCGTCCTGGAATCTTTCAAGAGGCAGAAAAGTAAAAGGACTGTGGAACAGGTAGGGCAAAAAAAGCAAAATGGCATATTTGTATGCAAATGTGTTGGTAATTATGCCTTACTTTTTAATTGGACTAAATATTCCTATGGAAAGATAAAGTCTGGCAGCTGGATTAAAAAAAAAAAGGACAGCTATATACTATGTATAAGAGACATACCTTAAATATAAGAACATGGACAGGTTGAAAGCATGATGGTGAAATATACCATATGAATACCAAAAAAGCTAATGTAGCTCTTTTAATTTCAGCCAAAGTAGACTTGAAGCCAGGAGTATTACAAGGGACACCTCATTTTATCTTTTCATAATGATAAAAGGTTCATGGGACACCTGGGTGGCTCAGTCGTTAAGCGGCTGCCTTCGGCTCAGGTCGTGATCCCAGGGTCCTGGGATCGAGCCCCGCATCCGGCTCCCTGCTCCGCGGGAAGCCTGCTTCTCCCTCTCCCACTCCCCCTGCTTGTGTTCCCTCTCTCGCTGTGTCTCTGTCAAATAAATAAAATCTTTAAAAATAAATAAATAAATAAAATAATAAAAGTTCAACTAACCAGGAAGTTAGAATTCTATATTTTATGCACCTAATAACACTTTAAGATACATAAAGCAAAAATTGTGAAAATTAAAAGAGGCAAATCCACATTCATACAAGGATATTTTAACAAGCTATTCTTAGTAACTGATAGGACAAACCAAAAAAAATCAGTATGGGTATAGAATATTTGAACAAAAGTAATAATTTGACCTAATTTACACATTAAAACAATGCCCAAAATACAGAATATTTTTACATTCTCATAAAACGTTTGCAAAAATTGACAATGTGCTTGTTCATAAAACAGCCCTCGGCATATTTCAATGAATAGAAAATATACAGAATGTGTATCTGAGTACAGAATTCTTAGAAATCAATAACAAAAAGATTTAAAAGTCCATGTTTTGGGGTGCCTGGGTGGCTCAGTCATTAAGCGTCTGCCTTTGGCTCAGGTCATGATCCCAGGGTCCTGGGATCAAGCCCCGCATCGGGCTCCCTGCTCAGCGGGAAGCCTGCTTCTCCCTCTCCCTCTGCCCCTGCTTGTGTTCCTTCTCTCACTGTGTCTCTCTCTGTCAAATAAATAAATAAAATCTTTAAAAATAAATAAATAAATAAATAAAAGTCCGTGTTTAGAAATAGAGTATATTCCTCCAAATAACGTGTCAAGGAATTATGAAAATTTTTAAATATTTTGAATCTTCAATAATAGTGAAAGAATACCATATCCAGATATGTAGGATGCTGCTAAAGCTGAGCTTAGAGAAAGCTTGGAACATAGATTAGATGGCAGTAATGTATTATAATTTCCTGACTGTATTGCAGTTATTCAAAAGAATACTTCTTTATAAGAAATACATAATAATTCAGATGTGGTGGGGCATCAGGTTGACAAGTTACTCTAAAAAGTCTCAAGAGGGGCACCTGGGTGGCTCAGTTGGTTAAGCAGCTGACTCATTATCTCGGCTCAGGTCATGATCTCTTGGGTCATGGGATAGAGCCCCATGTAGGAAGTGGGAAGTCTGTGCTCAGTGGGAAGTCTGCTTGAGATTCTCTCCCTCTGCCCTTTCCCACACTGGAGCTCTCTCTATCTCTCTAAAATAAATAAATCTTTAAAAATAAAATGTCTCAAAAAATTAATTTTTCTGTGAGTTTGATTATTCAAAATTATATATATATATTTCGTTTGTTTTAGAGTGTGTGTGGGTGCACACACACATGCTTGCCGGTCGGTGTGTGGGGCAGTGAGGGGCAGAAAGAGAGAGAGAGAATCTTAAGCAGTTTCCATACCCAGTACGAGCGCAATCTCACGACCTTGAGATCATGACCTCAGCCAAAATCAAGGGTGGGACGCTTAACCCACTGAGCCACCCAGGTGCCCCCCAAATAATGTATTTTTAATACTATTTTCCTTGTGCTGTACTTTTCATCTCCATGACTTATTTTAGAACTGGAAGTTTGTACCTATTAATCACCCTCACCTATTTTACCCATCACTTGACTCCTCCCTTCTGGGGAGGAATTACTGGATCATATGGTATTTCTATGTTTAAGTTTTTGAGGAACCTCCATACTGTTTTCCATAGTGGCTGCACCAATTTACATTCTCAGCAACAGTGCACAAGTGTTCTTTTTCCCCACATCCTTGCCAACATTTATTTCTTGTGTTTTTGATTATAGCCATTCTGACTGGTGTGAGTTGGTAACTCATTGTGGCTTTAATTTGCATTTTCCTGGTGATTGGTGATGTCGGACATGTTTTCATTTGCCTGTTGGCCATCTCTATGTCTTCTTTGGAAATAGGTCTATTCAGGTCCTCTGCCTATTTTTTAACTGGATTGTTTTTTAGTGTATAATGTCCTTATATATTTTGGATAGTGACCCCTTATTGAATATACCATTTGCAAATATCTTCTCCCATTCACTAGGTTGCCTTTTTGTTTTGTTGATGGTTTCCGTTGGTTTCCAAAAGCTTTTTATTTTGGTGTAGTCCCAAATAGTTTATTTTTGCTTTTGTTTCCCTTGCCTGAGGAGATACATCCATAAATATATTATTAAGGCCTACGTCCAAGAGATTAATGCCTATACTTTCTTGATGGAGTTTTATGGTTTCAGGTCACATTTAGATCTCTAATCTATTTTAGTTTGTATGTGGTATGAGAAAGTGGTCCAGTTTCATTCTTTTGCGTGTAGCTATCCTGTTTTCCCCACACCATTTATTAAAGAGACCGTCTTTCCCCATTGTATATTCTTGCCTCCTTTGTCATTGATTAATTGACCATATAGGCATGAGTTTATTTCCAGGCTCTCTATCCTGTTATATTGATCTATCTATCTATCTTTGTGCCAGTACCATACTGTTTTGATTACTACAGCTTTGTTGTATATCTTGAAATCTGGGATTGTGATTCCTCTACCTTTGTTCTTTCTCAAGATTGCTTTAGCTTTTCAGGAGCTACAAATTTTAGGATTATTTGTTCTAGTTCGATGAAAAATCCTATTGGTATTTTGTTAGGGATTGCATTGAACGAGTAGATTGCTTTGGGTGGTATGGATATTTTAACAATATTAATTTTTCCTATTTATGAGCATGGCATATCCCCCTATTTGTGACATCCTTAATTTCTTTCACCAATGTCTAATAGTTTTCAGAGTATAGGTCTTTTACCTCCATGGTTAAATTCATTCCTAGGTGCAATTGTAAATGGGGTTATTTTCTTAATTTCTCTTTCTGCTACTTCACTATTGGTGTATAGAAATACAAATGATTTCTGCATATTAATTTTGTATCCTGCAACTTTACTGAATTCATTTATTCTAAGAGTGTTCTGGTAGAATCTTTAGGGTTTTCTGTATATATTATCATGCCATCTTCAAATGACTCCTGTACTTCCTTGACAACTTGGATGCCTTTTATTTTTCATGTCTAATTGCTGCAGCTAGGATTTCCAGTACTATATTGAAATGAATGTGGTAAGCATGGACATCCTTGTCTTGTTCCTTACCTTAGAGGAAATGCTTTCAGTTTTTCACCATTGATATGATGTTATCTGTTGGCTTTTCATATATGGACCTTATTATTTTGAGATATGTTCCTTCAAAGAACCCACTTTGTTGAGACTTTTTATCATGAACAGATGTTGTATTTTGTCAGATGCTTTTTCTGCACCTATTGAAATGATCATACAACTTTTTTTCTTTCTCTTGTTAATGTGATGTATCACATTTATTGATTTGCAATATAAACCACCTTCACATGCCTGGAATAATTCCTGTTTGATTGTGGTGAATGATCTTTTTTTTTTTAATACTTTTTTTTTTTTAAGTAAACTCTACCCCCAACAGGGGGCTCAAACTCATGACCCCAAGATCAAGAGTCACATGCTCTATCAACTGAGCCAGCTAGGTGCCCTGGTGAATGATCTTTTTGAATTCTGTTTGCTAGTATTTGTTCATGGTTTTTTTGCATCTGGTTCATCAGGAATATTGGCCTGTAGTTGTTGGTTTTTTGTTTTTTTGTTTTGTTTTTTTTTTTATTTTTGTAGCATCTTTGCCTAGTTTTGGTATCAAGGTAATGCTGGCCTCGTAGAATGAATTTGGAACTTTTCTTTCAATTTCTTGGAATAGTTTGAGAAGGATAGGTATTAGCTTTTTTTCTTTTTTTTAAGATTTTATGATTTGACAGACAAAGATAGTGAGAAAGAACACAAGCAGGGAGGAGAGGGAGAAGCAGGCTCCCCACTGAGCAGGGAGTCAGCATGGGGCTCAGTCCCACGACCCTGAGATCATGACCTGAGCCAAAGGCAGATGCTTAACTGACTGAGCCACCCAGATGCCCCGGTATTAGCTCTTCTCTAAATGTTTGGTAGAATTCACCAGTGAAGGCATCTGGTCCTGGATTTTTTTTCTTTTTAAGACTTTTTATTTATTTGACACAGAGAGAGATAGTGAGAGAGAGCACACAAGCAGGGGGAGCGGCAGGCAGAGGGAGAAGCAGGTTCCCCGCTGAGCAGGGAGCCTGATGTGGGACTCGATCCCACGACCCTGGGATCATGACCTGAGCCTAAGGCAGACGCTTAACTGACTGAGCCACGCAGGCACCCCTGGTCCTGGATTTTTGTTGGGAGTTGATTACCAGTTCAAGTTCATTACTAGTAGTTGGTCTGCTCAAATTTTCTATTTCTTCATGATTCACTTTTGGATGAATATATGTTTCTAGGAATTTGTCCATTTCTTCTAGCTTGTCCAGTTTGTTGGCATATTATTTTTCTTAGTATTCTCTCATAATCCTTTGTATTCCTGTGGTGTCAGTAGTTATTTCTCCTCTTTTTTTTTTTTTTTAAGATTTTATTTATTTATTCGTCAGAGAGAGAGAGAGAGCACAAGCAGGGGGAGCGGCAGGCAGAGGGAGAAGCAGGCTTCCCACTGAGCAGGGAGCCCGATGTGGGACTCGATCCCAGGACCCTGGGATCGTGGCCTGAACTGAAGGCAATCGCTTAACTGACTGAGCCACCCAGGTGCCCACATTTATTTCTTCTCTAATCTTTATTATTTCCTTCTACTAACTTTGGGTTTTGTTTTTCTAGTTCCTTTCATTGTAAGGTTAGATTGTTTGAGGTTTTTCTTATTTCTTGAGGGTAGGTCTGTATTGCTATAAACTTCCCTGTTAAAACTGCTTTTGCTGTATCCCAAAAATTTTTGGAATGTTTTATTTCCATTTTCATTTTTCTCCATTTTTTCTTTTTGATGTCCACTTGGATTTCTTTGTTGTCCCATTGGTTGTTTAGTAACATTGTTTAGACTCCATGTGTTTGCTTTTTTTAGTTTTTTTCTTATAATTTCTAGTTTCATACAGTTGTGTCAGAAAATTACTTGATACTATTTCAGTCTTAAATTTATTGAGTCTTGTTTTGTGGCCTAACATGTGATCTGTTCTGAAGAATATCCCATGTGCACCTGAAAAGAATACTGCAATACTGAAGATGATTTGGAGGAGGATCAACTTCTTGTATGACAGATGAGTTGTGCTGACCTGCTTCCCAATGAAAACGGTGAAAATTGTAAAAACAAAAATAAAAGCAACCATTTAAAGTCTCTGGAAATGGCCCAACAGCAAATGAAAGACATGTATTCAAGAAAAATCTATGAAGGTTTGTTAAGAAAGGCAACCACCACCTCATGAACAGAGACAACAGTGGTCAGAGCCTCAATATCTTCAGCTCAGTTTGCCCAAGGTAGAACCTCTGTTTCACAAGCGGTGGCTGGATGGAAGAGAGGAACCACCACCTCTCAGCCACACGCACCCGGGCCTTATCTCAGCAGCAGAAAGCTGGGGGCAGGATGAGGAAGACTGATGTCCTGATCCTCCCAGGTAGAGAGCCCTCCAACTGGGAGCTAGTGGGAGAAGGAGTCCTACGATCTTGGATGCAGCACTCTGGGGTGGTGTCTCCACCTCACTGAGCTGAGATGGTTGGGGAAGGAGTGGTCTTGGTTCAAATACCACAGACTTTTACATACAATTCATTTATGACACTACGCAGAGTTAGCACAGACCCCCCAAGTTAGGGGCTCAGTCCCACAGGACTACTGCAGCCACTTCAGATGCCAACTGCAAGTCTTGGATATCCCCAAGGCACTCACTCTTCTGCCTGGCTGACTATAAATTTGAGGGCTTCTATGGAGCTCCTCCTCTGGTGATTCAGTAGAACAAATCACAGAACTCACTAAAAGTGCTTTACTTAAAATTACAGTTTTATTATAAAGTATGCAAGTCAGAAAAAGCCATGTGGAAGAGACCTATAGGGCAAGGTCTGGAAGGCAGGAGCACAGGACCTTCTGTCCCTGTGACACCCACCAAGCACATCCATATGTTCAGCAACCAGGAACTCTCTGAGTCTCTAAGTTTTGTTGAGGCTACATTACATGGGCATGGTTAATTAATGAATTAATAGCTGGAGCCCCTCTCCCCTCTGGAGATTGCAGGGTGGTGCTAAAATTCTAACTCTCTAATCACATGGTTGATTTTTCTGGCAATAAGCCCCCATTCTTAAGCTATCTGCCTCACCATGTTAATTTCAGATTTTTATTCTGAGATGGAAAAAAAGACAAGGATGCCAACTATCACACCTACTTAACATTGTACTGGAGGTCCTATAGAAAGCAGTAAGGCAAGCTAGAATTGGAATAGGAGAAATAAAACTTACTTCCAAATAACATAATTGGGTATGGAGACAGTCAAAACTAAATTAATAAGGGAATTTAAAAAGGTTGTTGGATAAAAGGTCTTATTTCCTATGTCAGAAAATTTTAAACATTTCACCTTTTAGAATGTTTTGCTGTAGCTTTTTGTAGACAGCTTTTATCAGATGAAAGTTCCCTTGATATACAAAAGTGTTTTGTATTTTTACATACCAACAAACTGAAAAATAAAAAATGACATTCACAATTGCATAAAAATATATCTAATAGGTTTACACAAACTAAAACATTTTGAGAGATATTAAAGATAACTTACATAAGTGAAGAAGTATGTTCATGGAATGAAAATTCAGTTATTAGATATCAATTCTCTCCAAATTGATCTAGAAGTTCAATACAATTCCAGCCAAAATCCCAACAGGATTTTATTATAGAAATTGTAAGTTCATGATAGAATATACAAGCAATCTGAAATAAGAACAAAGTGGGAGGATTTACTCTACCAGATATCAGAATTATTATAAACCTACAATATTAAGACTGTGGTCCTAAGTACTGTAAGGATTTAGTATTGTTGCAATTTGGTATTGCAAGGAATTGGTGCAAGAGTACAGAAATAAAAGCAAAAAAGCAGAATAGATTCCAGAAAGAAATCTACATAGCATGTACCCTTGATTTATACAATGGCATTGCTGAACAATGGAAAAAAAAAATCAGTGTATTCAGAAAATTATGTGCCCAATTGGAAATCTATACTATAAAAAAAGCTTGAGGGGCACCTGAGTAGCTCAGTCGGTTAAGTGTCTGCCTTCAGCTCAGGTCATAATCCCAGGGTCCTAGGATCAAGTCCGCGTTGGGCTCTCTTCTCAGCGGGGAGTATGTTTCTCTCTCTCCCTCTGCCTCTCCCCCTGCTTGTGCTCACTCTCTGTCAAATAAAATCTTAAAAAAAAAAAAAGCTTGATGTCTCCCTCTATTTCAGATAGATTATAGATCTAAATATAAAAGACAAAGGTATAAAGCTTTTAAAAGATAAAGTAGGGAAATATAATGATCTTTGGGCAGGAAAAGATTGTAAAAGGGCACAAATTTATTACCTGGACTACATTAAAATTAGAGACATTCATCAAAAGATACCATTAATAGAATGAAAAGACAAGCTGTAAAATAGGAGATGGCAATTGTAAAACAGCTTGTTTTCAGAAAGAAAAAAGACAAAAAATGGGTACGATATTCAATTGCCTCACAAAAAGGGTATCTGAATTGTCAACAAATAAATGGTGTTCAGCTTTATTAGTCATCTGGGAAGTGTAAATTAAAACGACATGGGATACTAAGCACATTCATCTCAGAATGGCTAAAGTAGGTAATAAGTAAGCATGCAGAGCAACCACCACTGGTGAGAGTAAATTGGTATAACCTCTTTGGGAAATATTTTCACAAATCCAATTATCTCAAATTCTACTCTAAGTTATGTATCCAACAAAAATGCATGCCCATGTATATACCAAGAGGATAAAAATGGCCCTACAACATTCCTCAGGATAACCCCAAACTGAAAATAACCCAAATATCCATCAATGGTGGAATGGTGAAGTTGTGGTATATACACATAATTTTTTTGCAGAGCACAGACCAGACACAGTAAGAGTTTAAAATGAACAGAATACATCCAACCAGCAAGATAAGAAAGGATCAATCAAAAAGGGAAGCAGGAATAAGCGCCTATAAAGAACCAGTTGGAAATACTAAGATAAATATAATTTTTAAAATGAAGAATAGATAATTAAGAACAGTTACAGATCAGGTTGAGGAACTCCAAGAAGGTTATCAGGAAGCAAGAAAAAGATGGGGAGGGGCGCCTGGGTGGCTCAGTCGTTAGGTGTCTGCCTTCGGCTCGGGTCGTGATCCCAGGGTCCTGGGATCGAGCCCCACATCCGGCTCCCTGCTCGGCGGGAAGCCTGCTTCTCCCTCTCCCACTCCCCCTGAGTTCCTGCTCTCGCTCTCTCTCTCTCTGTCAAACACATAAATAAAATCTTAAGAAAAAGAAAAAGATGGGGAGAGGGAAGAGGTATTCAGGGTAGAAATAAAACGTTTGGAAACAAAAAGTAACCAGAAGGGGAAATATTTAAAGAAACACTATTTGGTTTCCAGAGTTAAACTCAAAATGCATGAAACTCTCCACTTGATAAAATGTAACAAACTCCTTTGAAATTCACAATACTAAATTTGGAAGAAAGGCAATGTCCTAGAGTCCCCAGATAAGAGGAAACGGAGTTGAACTTGTAACCTTGTGGTAGACGGGATTGGCAGTTTCAGAGGGGGGGCTTTGACAGCTAAAAGGCAACGAGATCAGGATTTAGGCTTACAGAAATTGGAAAAAAAAATTAAACACAACACAGGGACCACCCGAGCGCCTGGCTGGCTCAGTTAGTAGAGCACGCGACTCAGAGCACGGACTCTTGATCTCAGGGTCTTGAGTTCAAGCCCCAAGTTGGGCAGGGAGCGTACTTAAAAAAGAAACAAAACAAAACACTGGGACCACTGAAGAGCTCCATCTTCAGTGAAAGAACAGTCAAGAAACCAACTCAGTTCACCAGTCCAGGCAGATAAGGATACTTGTCTGTCCCAGGCTGGGCTGTCAGTGGGCAAAAGCCTCCCTTGAAGATTTAGAATGGCGAGCTTGCTCTCAAACTGGTCTGAAGTTCAAAATTTACAGGTGCTGCTGCTCTGGGAAACCATAGTCTGAGAATTAATATAAAAGTAGTACCTAACCATGAACACTCTTGGAGCAACCTAGCAGAAGCAAACACAAAACCTCAACCTACGTGGGTGGCACAGGCTTCCAAAGATGAGGCCCTATTGGAGATGAGTTCATACTCCAATATCTGTAAGACTCTTGAGGAAAAATTCAATAAACAGCAGTATTTAAACTTCAAAACATCAAAAGGCTATAAGCATGGTATATTTAAACTGGCTAAGTTACTTACGCATCTTTGCTCCATAAGCTTCTACAAACTCTAATTGATCAATATATAGGATCAAGAGGAAGCAAAGGCTTTTATTATGTATGTTCCAAACATTAGATGTAAAAGTGTTTATGAACTTCCAAGAGATTACAGGTTTGACAAGAACGATCCCGAGCAGGAAACATCATGCATGCACAGTTTACACCAATGCATTAAAAAAACGACAAAACACTGAAGGTTTGGATTAGCTCTAAGTCCAGCAGTTTAGGCAACCCTGTGAAATTCTGAATACAGCCACTTTTAATAAAACAAATTAAAACCCATGTCAGATAATTAATTCATTGCTATCAATTCATACATTTCAATGACTAACAGCAATGACTCAAACTGCTGAGCAGCAAGAGTAATAAGTACATTTAACTAGGGGTACCCACACAATTAGAGGAGAGTCACCTGACAACAACAAAGCAATGCGTGATTCTAAAAAGGAATTGTAAATTAAATATAGAAGTTTCCCCCATGGCATTATAAAACTGAATTTTTGGAATCCTAACACTTGTTTCTACATGGAATTATGTAATTCTACACATTTTTTAAAAAGTCATGCCGAACGTGGGGCTTGAACTCACGACCGTAAGGCTGAGAGTCACATGCTCTACCAACTGAGCCAGCCAGGCACCCTATAACCCTACACATTTAAATTACCCAAAGTAGGGGTGCCTGGGTGGCTCAGTCATTAAGCGTCTGCCTTCGGCTCAGGTCACAGTCCCAGGGTTCTGGGATCGAGCCCTGCATCGGGCTCCCTGCTCGGCGGGAAGCCTGCTTCTCCCTCTCTCACTCCCCCTGCTTGTGTTCCCTTTCTCACTGTCTCTCTCTGTCAAATACATAAATAAAATCTTAAAAAAAAAAAATTAAAAATTAAAAAAAAAAATTACCCAAGTAGGCAGTAAATCACACTACTTCCAATTTTGTGGCAAAATTATGTCTACGAGTAAGAAGTTTTAATATTATTACGTTTTCACCCAATGGTTATTTTTTTATTATATTAATCACCATACATTACATCATTAGTTTTGATGTAGTGTTCCATGATTCATTGTATTTTAATGTATTCTATTCCCCTTCCCTTTAAACATGGATTGACTTTAATAACATATCTTTATAATAACAGCAACTGATTTATGAATAGAAAAGTGACAAGCTAAACTCCAAAGCTTATGCTTTTAAACAAGATTCAACATCTTTTATTTACAATTTTTGACATACATTAATGGTCTTATACAATTAACTAAATCTAATAACAATGGTGAAGATGGAACATAAAAGACACAATTCCAGATTTTAGTCAGGTTGAAATACATTTTCACTAACTGAAAAGTATGAGAAACAAGCAGCCATTATAAAGTTGTAGACTGTATGTCAATTCACTTAAAATTGAAAGTCAGCCACACAGCTATAGAAACAATGGGAAATTTGCAAATGCAAATATTACATATGCAGACAATGCATGCATGGCATCACATTTAATCTTTATCTTTTAAGCCATTTTTTAAAGTAAACTGGAATAAGTATCTTAATAATATATGTACATCAAGGCACATTCTTTTCTTGTGCTTTAGGAATGATTTACATATGATTTGCTTATATCTTCATTTTATAGCTTATATTAGCTTCCAATACTTAAAAAGTTTAATTTTAACAATTATAGTTTGAGTGGTAGTTTCCCCACAGGAGAGAAATGTGGCATCTCCCCACAGTTATTTTGAAGATCAGAAAACTGGATAGCTTCTAGAAGTGGGAATTTAAAAATCAAACACACAAATTAATATAATTCTTAGGTAACTTTTAAAAATAATTTACTTTCAACAATTTGGTGGACCATAATCAATTAACTTCTTTAAATAGTATACTGAGGGCTGAATTGAAGACTTTTCAATATTCTGAAGTTACTTGACAATTATATGGTATCCACAGGACCGCTGTAGAGGTCTATATTGCTATCCTATTTCTAAATTGCAGTTTTTCAACAGAATTGAACAATTAAACATGATACAAAAGCTGCAAACATACCAAATCTAGTTTTAATTTGTTCATTCTTCAGCAAAAGAATGAGATTTTTTTTTCATTCATTGTCTCATGTTATCAAGGAGAAATTTCCCATCAACAGTGTTTAACAACAGTGTTCTTTGCTCATGGTCAATTTACTTGCCTTGAAGAGATAGTATATAGTAAGGCTTTAATAGGCATTTCATGCATTTTAATGGCATTTAAAAAATCAGCTATTTATTTAAGGGTTCCCCATATAGATAAGTATACTGTGCAAACTTGATTACAACATGTAACTCATTAAGTGCTTTAAAATAGAATAAATCCCTGACTTATAAGGGGTTAAAATAAATAGTAAGTCAAGAATCACAGATTTGAAGCATTTTAAAAATGTAATACACGTATACATCCTACTAAAATGCTTTATATTAGAATTTTTTTAAACCTATAAACAGGGCAAATGAAATCACAGAACCTATTTTTAGAATAAAAGAGAAGATCTGACTAGTGCAGCCTTTATAAACTGACTAGTGCAGCCTTTTAAACTCAAAGTATATAATAATGTCAAAATGCAAGTGAAACTATACAGTTTTTAATTTAGTCCAGTCCTTTATAAACATTAATTCATAAAAAGTACACCATGATAAACCAATGCCATCAAGTGGATTTGTTTTCAATTTCTTTGCCGTATACGGACTTTTCAACAGAACCCATTAGCCAGAAAACCATTCAGAAATGTTCAAACATCACTGAACAGCCCAGAGCCTTGACCTGCGAACACCAGGCAGATAGTGACGTCGTCCTGTAAACAGATGTTCTGTGAGTTCAGTGTACATGGGATGTCACTTCTTTGACCCCCGCTGCTACAGTCACTCTGCTTCTGAAATGTGTGCCACCTCTACCTCTACAGTCTGAATAGCTTCTGCCACTTCCGAGAGCTTTTGTCCTTGCTGTTGTGCCAACACATAATTAACCACTTGCATAATGCTTTGGTCAGAGAGCGTAGAGACTGACGGACACTCTTCCGTAGCCGCAACAGCTTCGAGCGCTTCCATGGTCTCTCCCGTCACCACCACTGTCTCCAGTTCCTGAGGACCACTGCTTTCTTGTTCCTGCATGTCTGCTGTTAAGATACTAACAGCATGCTCCACTTGAGTTCCTTGGTTATGAAACTGAAGGGTATCTTTTTCCAGCATAATTTTGCAAGGCACGTAATCTCTGTGGAATTTAGTCATATGTTTACGCAGTGTTCGAGCATCTATGTAGGCTTCGCTACATACGGGGCAGACATAGGGCCGCTCGCCAGTATGTGTTCTGACATGGCGTTTTAGAGATCGGGCATCAGCCCAAGCTACTCCACAGGTTAAGCATTCAAATGGCTTAACTCCTACGAAAAAAGAGAGAGAGACAGAGAGAGAGAGGTGTGTGTGTAAGGTACAAGTAACAAAATATATTAAAGTTTCCTGATAAATAATGCTTTTTCTTTAAGGAGAGTAACCCAGGGACGCCTGGGTGGCTCATTCGGTTGAGTATCTGCCTTCAGCTCGGGTCATGGTCCCAGGGTCCTGGGATCAAGTCCTGCATCGGGCTCCCTGCTCGGCGGGGAGCCTGCTTCTCCCTCTACCTCTGTTCCTTCTCCCTGCTCATGCCCTCTCTCTGAAAAGTAATTAAATAAAATATTAAAAAAAATAATAAGTACAGTAACCCATTACCCTTTCTATATGGACTATGGCCATCTTTTATCCAGGACCTAACGGTGTACCTTAGAATAAACTAGATTCTGCAATATAATCTCTCTACAGGTGTTCCCAGAGATAGAAGTTACTGAGAGAAGTTTTGAGTTTCCATGCATAGTCTCATTTAACCTTCCCTGCAATACTATAATCTTAGGATAAGGTAACAGAAGCTTCCAATAGTCCAGTTCAGCATAAAAATGTTGACCTAGAATATTAAGCTCACTAAAAAACGAACCTATCTACATACACAATAACTAGGTACCCAGGTTCAGGATCACCTCAATCACTTGAATAAATATTACGTAATATGGGATTCAACTCTTATCAAAGGAAGATGAGGTTAACAGGCAAGAGGGCTGGTAAAGGGAGACTCACTACTGGACTTTTTATTCTACTTAAATATATGCATAATATTTGGTACCATTACCTTCATGGTTGTTCATGTGTCTCCTATACTCTCTTAGCTGAGTGAATTTTCTTCCACATTGTTCACACACCCGTTCTAGGTTCTGCTTTGCTCTTCCTTTTTTTCCATGGGTAGCTTTCTTTACATGCCTTCTGAACAATGCTTTCTCATAAAATTCTTTGCCACATATATTACACCTATAACGGGGGTACAAAAAAACCCTAAATTATTTTTTCCAAAGCACCAGCATCCAAAAGAATTAATTCAAGCACATATACGTCTCAATGAAGTTCAGATCCTGCTCAAATTTATCTACCTGTAAGGCTCAGTGACAGAATGAGACTTCACATGGGAATACCAATCTTTCTTCCAGCTATAGCACTTATCACAAAACTGGCACTGGAATGGCTTCACACCAAGATGTTTGTTCATGTGCTGACGAAGATCTCTAGCTTCAAAGAAACTTTTTTCACATCTGCAATAACAAAGTTTAACCACTCAATCAGATCACTTTATTATTCTTTTAAAACAAATTTCCAAGACTCAGTAATACTCATGGCTTTCTAGAACTCTAAAAAATGATCCCAATTTAAAAACAAAAGAATTTAGCCACCTGGGTGGCTCAGTCGGTTAAGCGTCTGCCTTCGGTTCAGGTCATGATCCCAGGGTCCTGGGACAGAGCCCCGCATCGGGCTCCCTGCTCGCTGGGGAGCCTGCTTCTCCCTCTCCCTCTGCCACTCCCCCTGCTTGCGCTTGCTCTCTCTGTCAAATAAATAAAATCTTTAAATAAATACATAATTTATTTATAAATTAAAAAAACACAAGAATTTGCTACTATTCCAATCTTGCAATATGGCTTCAGGGTTTTAAGTTCTTTTAGCTCAAGGAGTACTGGAAACATTTTACATTTTTATTTAAATTCCAGTTAGTTAACATACAATTCAGGTGTACAATATAGTGATTCAGCACTTCCATACAATACCCGGTGCTCACCACAAGTGCCCTCCTTAATCCCCATCACCTATCTACCCCATCCCCCCACCCACCTCCCCTCTGTTAACCATCAGTTTGTTCTCTATAGTTCAGTCTGTTTCTTGGTTTGCCTTCCTCTTTTTTCCCTTTGCTTGTCTGTTTTGTTTCTAGTACTAGAAACATTTTAGAAAGAACCATGCAGAGCTCTCAAAGGCTATTATGTGAGACATTGGTTTTCTTTCTCCCCCTAAACCCCATCTGATCCCCCGCTTTTACCCTCTCCCTTTCTCTGTCCATGTGCTCAGAGTAGGCCTCACTGTCGACCACAGGATGGAGCAACTGCCTCCGGCCTAAGTCAATCAGAGTACAGCGTTCCCTTGGCTGTAATTACTGATCATAATCAAATGACTTAACCAGATCCAATCTCAGATCTCAGAACCTATACAGGAATTACCAGAAAAGCAGCTTGATGATTTGGGAGTTGAGAGGATGTGAGGCTAAAACCATTGCTACTGCCTTGTCCAGAGTGCCTTGGAGACACCAAGTGCTAATGAATGTGAATCTAGTTTATGTTAAATCATTCAGACTCCTAGACTTTACCTTTCATTCAAGCCAGTTTAGGTTGGGTTTTCTTTCACTTGCAACTAAAAATCTAATGATAATAAAATATCTTTGTTTTAATAGTAAGACTGATTAAAGTGACATCAGCAAATATGGCAGTCAGGAAATCCATAAGCCTGTTGCTCCAGACAAAACTGGCCTAAACTATGAGAATCAATTTTACTCGAAGTCTGGAAACTGATTAAAAGTGTACAGTGAACAGGCAAACATATAATAATTTTAAAAATCATTAAATGTTGGTAAGAGAGCTTTGTAGCATTTGAACTTACCTTGGTCCCATTCCCTGCTTCTCAGCTCAGCAGCAGCCATGAAGACTGCATTCCCACCATGGGTTCCCCAATGCCCGAGGACTTATTCTCAAAGAACTGTGGTTGTCTCTTTCAACCCACCTGGTGACTCCTTGAAGGATCCCCTCAAAGAGTCTGCATTTAGTTTGCCCAACTCTATTAGGGCTGAGGATTGCGGGGGGAAAGGAGAAGTCTTTTGAAAACATTTAAAGGCAAATGTATTCACCTCCGCCGCATGGGGCAAGAAATGATAGTTTGGTTCAAACAATATACAAACCAAGAGCTTGGGAGAAAAAGCTGGGGAATGAAATGGTGGTGGATTAGGGGCTTTGAAAAACTCTCACATACTCCCAGGAATTGAGAAGTCCACACACTTGCCCAGGGCAATACATACTTAGAAAAGACCTGAGAAGGCCCTAAGCTCTCATCTCTAGCCGACTCTGCACAAACAGGAAGAGAAGGCCAAGATAGAGTTGTAACAGCTGAAGGCATTCTGGAATTGGGTAGTGGTGATGTCTAATTGCACAATGTACTAAATGTACTAAAAGTCAGTGAACTGTACACTTTAAAATGATGAATTTTACATTAAGTGAGTTTTATCTCAATTATAAAAGAGAAATTTCAGGAGGCTTTGGAAAATAAAAAGAGGGAGAAAAGAAAAAGAGTCTGAAGAGAGGAAAAACTAGCAGACAACCCAGCACCTTAGACGAACTGCCTAGAAAAAAAAATCTCTGGCTTGCACTGGGGACCCCTTCCTTCCTACAGTCTCCACCCCCAGGTAATACATTTGAAGAATGTCTTTAAGTTATTTCAAGTGAGTGAGTTATGTGTTATGTAATACCTAAATAAAACTAAAAAATCATAAATAGCAATATCTAGGCAAAAAAAAAGATTGATTAAAATCAAGCATAAATAACAATTCAATATTATCTTCAAACATTTCCTTGGGTTTTTTTTTTTTTGCTTTATTGAGGTATAACTGACAAAATTTTATGATATTTAAAATGTACATCATAATGGTTTGATACATGTATCCATTGTCAAAGGATTCTTCCCATCGAGTTAATTCACGTGTCCATCACATCAGATATATATAGATGTAAGTTCTACTCCCTTAGCTAATTTCATTTATATAATATTGTTATCGACTAGAGTTACCTCAGATATTTTCTTGTGAAAACAACTTTCAAATAAACCTATTAAGAACACAAGAAAATTGAACAGTTTATGTATTAAATACTTACTGAGTACAGTGATAGCCTCGAACTTCAGGCTTTGGCTGGTGTTTCTTTAGATGCTTGCTGAGTCCAGAGCCCCTGTGAAAAGACTTTCCACAAACTGAGCAAAGGTACTTGGACTCACCTATAAAAAATTAAAAACACATCACAAATCCAACAATCAGGTGCTCTTCCAAAAGAATACTTTATGTCCTACTTCAGAAGTTATTTTATCAAGGGGACACAGAAGCTATTACATTTGGCAGTCATCTTCTCAGAAGAACAACAAACTAGGTCAAAATTTCTATTTCCTCTCAACTACAGTACGAGCAAGATTACCACTACCCAAAGAACGTCCTGCGCTTGTATAATCATCTGGATTGTAATAGTACAGAGTTGAATACAAGTTCTAGAGCTGCTATCTACCCTTCACCAGCCATTTCCACATAACTGCTTTAAGCATTGGAAAATAATTACCTATAGACTAAAAATTCTAATAAAATTATAAGCCCTACACCATGTTGACAGTTACATCTGCCTATTAATTTATTTTTTAAAAATTTTTTATTTATTTGAGAGAGAATGAGGTGGGGTGGTGGAGAGGGAGAAGCAAGCTCCTCACTAAGCAGGGAGCCCAATGTGGGGCTCGATCCCAGGACCCTGAGATCATGACCTGAGCTGAAGGCAGACGCTTAACCGAATGAGCCACCCAGGGGCCCCATTAACTTTTTTTTTTTTAAGATTTTATTTATTTATTTGACAGAGAGAGACACAGTGAGAGAGGAACACAAGCAGGGGGAGTCGGAGAGGGAGAAGCAGACTTCCTGCGGAGCAGGGAGCCCGATGTGGAACACGATCCCAGGGTCCTGAGCCAAAGGCAGACGCTTAACGACTGAGCCACCCAGGCGCCCCGTTTTGTTTTTTAAGATTTTATTTATTTATTTGACAGAGAGAGAGCACAAGTAGGCAGAGAGGTAGGCAGAGGGAGAGGGAGAAGCAGGCTTTCCGCGGAGCAGGGAGCCTGATGTGGGACTCAATCCCAGGACCCTGGATCATGACCTGAGCCAAAGGCAGACGCTTAACGACTGAGCCACCCAGGCGACCCCATTAACTTTTTAAAAGCATGACCATTTCTTTAAGTGCCTGGATCTAAATATTGCATAATTTAATACTCAGTACGCTTTTTTCTACACTGAGGTAAACAATGACTATTTTTACACCAATAAATAGCTCTAAAATTAGATTTAAGAACACTTTTTAGCCTTACTTTAATAAAAAACTGCACACAGTGTATCAATATAATTTCTAAAATAATTATAGCATAATCAATATAACGGTAACTTAAGAGTATATAATGTGTAACTATGTCAATACAAATTTCTCATTACCTGTGTGAATACTCATATGTTCTTGAAGACTCCGTTTGGTAACAAATGACTTAACACATAGTTCACACTGGAACTGCTTTTGAGATTGATGGAGACTCTGGTGTAATTTTAGGCCATGCTTGTAGATGAAAGTCTTTCCACAGACCTGCGACAGCACAGGTGTTTAAACCGGTAAAACAGAAAAGAGAAATCAGGGCTGTTTCTGAAGAATGAGGACAGAAAAAGTGTATGCCATTTTAAAGAAAAATATCTATAAACAAAATGACAAACTGAAAGCTGAAACAAGTGTCAAGGATGTTAACTGGTTGGTCATCTTCTGACTCAGTACTTAACAAATACTACTACTTTTCTTAGATCCAGGTGATCACTGAAGGAGCTCAAAGCAGTACAACAGACCCTCAACACTGTCCTTGTGAGACACGTGTACCTTCTATATTAAAAGAGACATGAGAGCTTAATCACAAGAAAATATACTAATTTCTTGCTACACCAACTAGAACAGTGCTTCTCAAACTCTGATGAAGAACCAGGGTTTCATTTTTTTTTTTTCTCTTTCCCCAATCCATTTTTTGTTAAATATGATAACAATGTCACAACAATGTCAACTGCCATGACAGTTTCTAAATGTATACTCTCAATTTCTGTACTTATCTTCCATGGACCACACACATTTTGAGTAGAGCTACATGAAAAGACCAGAGGCCCAGTTAATACTTATCTTTAAAATTTAAGAATAAAATGATGCTTAGGACTTGGCTTCAAAAGAAATGATGGGGCGGGGGAGTAGGACAGTGAGTGACAGTAAACATAAAACACAGCTGACCATGTGTTGATAACTACTGAAGCTGGATAAAGGGTACATGAGGTTCTAGTCTATTCTCTCATAATAAAAAGCAAAAAAAAAAAAAAAGAGAGAGAGAATCATTAAAAATCTCATTGGTGAAAAAAATGGGTCATGCTTATATGCAAGGCTACAGGGGCTACTAGAAAATTTTCACTGTTCCAAATAGCCCTAATCTGGTTCATCACAGGATTCTTCACCTAGTTTTGTTTTGGCATTTAGATAGTCTCAGTCCTCAGCTCTAGAAAACACACAGCACAGGCAGGATTTTTGTTAAGGAGATTTGTTTAAACCATGGGTTCCTTTCCAGTCCAGACTGGTTCTGCTGAAGGTTAAAGGGATGAATGGGATAATGAACTGGTTATTCTCACCTAGTACATCCTCTGAATCCTAGTAAGTTTCATGAACATCCTAACAGATTCATTTCAAATTACAACAAATTAAATAGCAAATGAAAGAACACAATTGGGAATCACCCTTTAATCCAGGCAACAAACTGAAAAAGTCCTAGAATTCTCTGTGACATTTTATAGGAGTGAGGGTGACTCAGAATCAACCAGTTTCATCACTAGTTAAGTACAAATCTTCTTTATATAATAAAATAAACTTCATGGCTTTACCTGGCACGCATGTGGCTTTACACCTGTATGCTTTAACATGTGTATTCGGAGAGAATATAATTTAGGTAATGTCCTTCCACATATGGAACATATAAATTCTCGTTTGGTTCTCCCCTTCTCAGATGATGTTCCCGATGTCTCATTAGACGTAGAATTGGAAGAGGATGAAGTGGGTGCATCTTTTCTGGTATGTCGAATAAGATGTGCTCGCAAGGAGGCACTGTACTGAAACTGTTTTTTACACAACTACAAAAAAGTAAATAAAATGCTGTCTAAATGTAATTCCGTAACAAATGTTAAATGAAACTTGACTATTTCAATTTCCCATTTTGTTACAATTATATAAATGAATAAACACATACATTATATAAAAGACAATACGCTAGGTATCAGATATAAGGATGAAAGGGGTCAAGACCCAGCCCCTACTCTGGAGAGGTTGATAATCTAACCACAGAGGGAGTAATCAAAGCAATGAAGAAAGGCATCAATGAGGAGACGAGGTCTGTCTAGAAGGAATGGTAGGACACAGATACAGAAGAATGCTATCATCATATGAGTACTAATAGTTGTTAGGTGGAGCAAAACTAGGGGTTAGAAAAAGTAGAAAGATAAAACTGTGATGGTCCTTAAAATTCTTCTTTTGGTCTACTACTTCAGCCATTTTTTTTTTTTTTTTTACTCTCTCATGATGCTTATCTTGGTAACTCTAAGTAACATGAATCATGGATGAGGATTCTCTTCCCTCACCCCTCCGCTCCCTCCACATATGCAGACCCTTCCTGTTACCTTACTTTCTCAATATAGCTATGTCCCAGTTTTGACCAATTTCTGTGTTCACATTTTTCCAATGATGTAGTTATTATTACAGCTGGGTCATATAGTACACTCTGATTCTCTTTCCTTCCTTTTTCTGTTTTATTTCTCTTTATACTTAGTGCTAATTCAATACCAAACCCTTCCTTCAATTGTCTACTGAGAGGAGATTGAAAGACATCACCTTAAAGAGATCTCTGTCAAAGAATTTTGTCCTGTTCCAACCTGGACTGGTTGTTTCCTATGCTTGGACTCTGTAGAATTGGACCCCATGTTTCCCAGGTCTTGCTCATTTTAGTGGAACACCTCTGCCAATAAGCTTCCTGAGAAAGGGAGTTTGGGAGGTAAAACTTTTAGACCTTGCATGTCTAAAAGTGTTCTTATTCTACCATCGCAAATAACTGATAGTTTGGATACAGATTTTAAGGTGGAAATCACTTCCCTTTAGAATTTTAAAGACCTTGTGCCTTTCCTTCTTTTCTAGTTTCCAGTGTTGCTGCTGAAAAGCCTGAAGCCATTCTGACCTTTATCCTTTCTATGAGTCCATCTTTTTTCTCTATCGTTATTCATAAGATTTTTTTCTTTGTCCCTTGATTTAAAGATTTCATAATTTATCTTGATATACATTTACTTACGGATGACGTGGTTGCGGGCATTCAACGTGTCCCTTTTCACAAGGAAACTTAAGTTCTAATATTTTTCCTTATCGCACAAATGATTTCCTTCTCATGTTCCCTTTGGTGTTATCTGGATATTAGACATCCTATACCAATTCTCTAAGTTTCTTTACTCTCATTTTCTAACTTGTCTTTCGCATTATTTTCTGAGACATTTAGTCTATTTCCCAATTTTTCTGAGATTTTTCTATTTGTGGATCCTCAAAGTTGCTTTTTTCTTGAAATATTTACCCTGAGTCTGATCATCCCTGACATCTACATATATTTCAGTAAGTTACAAAACTGACTGGAGTTTCTGTATAAGTGGGGTGGGTGCAGGGGAAGCTGTCAACCACAGGCTTTTGTCAGCACTGTCTCCAAGTCCTTTGTTATTGGGCTTCGGATTTCTCATCTCTGAGAAACCTTTCTGCTTTTGGGTTAAGAGTCTGGCTGCTAATATTCTGGGACTTGAGTAGGTAAAGAGAACTTGAAAGGTTTCAACATTCAGTATGAAAGGTTTTATTTTCCCTTTTTTTTTTTGGGGTATAGTACATTCACCCTCACTGTACACAGTGTTCCCCAGAGCAGTCATGGTTTTATTGCTTTCAGAAAGTAGAAGAGAAGGTGGTGGTGATTTAACTGCTTAAAAACTTTCTAACAATGAGACTCACTTCTTCTTTCAAAGTAGCAAGTAACACTAATTCCTGAGGCATTTGGTACTTCTGCAATACAATGTGGACAGATTCTTAGCTTTCCCCACTGAAAGCCTGGGAATGAGCCCTTTCAAATCTGCTAAATCAGTTATTTCCTCTATTTATCAGGGGCCAGAATGTAGTTGCTAAGGTTTCCTCCCCATTCTCTTTACCCTTCTATGAGCTTATATTTTTCAATTTTTAAAGTTTATTTATTTTTAAGTAATCTCTACTCTCAGTGTGGGGCTCGAACTCACGACCTTCTGAGATCAAGAGTCACATGCTCTACCGACTGAGACTGCCAGGTGCCCCTGAGCTTTTATTTTTTAAATGATAATTTCAGTCTTGTCTTACTAGGGTAGTATCAGGAAGAAGCAAAGATAGATCACTGTTTTTTGTGGGGTTTTTGGGGGGAGGGGGATCAAAGAAATGACGTATGTAAATCAGAAGATGACTCTTACATAGCAAAATAAGGGAGACAGAGAAACACTGAGAGAATACAAGCAGAATAACAATGAAACAGTAAACTGGATTCTGTTTATCACGAAGTTAGAACCATCTTCAATTAGCTTTCCAATTACTTACCGGACATTTGTAATCTCTAGCTCTTTCATGTTTCAGTGTGTGCATTATAAGGGCATATCGTCTCTGAAAAACCATTCCACATTCCCCACATTTATGGGATGCTGCTTCTTCAGTATTCTCTTTAGTATCCCTTTTTGGCTGTTTCATCTTTTTCCCTCTTTGAACTAATTTCTGGGCTACCTAATTAAGGGACAGAAAACGCAATCTAAGTAAATATTTTAATTTTTTTAAAAAAAGGTTTATTTACTTGAGAGAGAGAGAGTGCAAGCGAGAGAGCACAAGCAGGGGAGAGGGGCAGAGGAAGAGGGAGAAGCATACTCCCCGCTGAGCAGGGAGCCTGATGCAGGGCTCGATCCCAGGACCCCGGGACCATGACCTGAGCCGAAGGCAGATGCTTAACCAACTGAGCCACCCATGCATCCCAACTCATTTCAATTTTTAAAGTCATGAATCATGTTATTTCAAATTAATATCTTAGTAATATTGGTATTTAAAACATTAAGTTGCTTTCCTGCACCTACTGCCCTTCCTCCCAAAATAATTTTCATGATAGGTATATTAAGTTTATGAACAGAATGCTTTTGACTTAAAGCTAACACCACAAAGGTCACCTCTTCATCATACCTGCTGAACTGCTGACTTGGGAATGGCTTTCCGTTTTTGCAGCTTTTTCTCCATTCCTTTGTGCAGTCGGATATAACCCCCTTCATTAACAGAACGCTGCCGAAGCCTGCTTCTGTAAGTTTCATCATCAGGGCCAAGGTCTGTCTTTGTTGTCAGTGCAACTAGATTTTCCTGATCTTTTAAAGACTGGCCAAGGTTCTGCATTTGTTCTGGAATGTCTTCAGCACAGATATCTTCAGTTGATATGTCATTAACCATACCACTGTTTTCTGGAGAGCTACTGATTACATTCTCTTTTGAAAGTTTGGGATGAATATTAGAAACTGTGCTATCTTCTCTGCTGTTTAAAGTTTCTAGTTCTGTCTCATCATTTTTTGTTACTAAGTCCACAGACTCCATTTCAGGATGGGAACCAGTTACACAGCCCGCAGGTGACAGAGTGGCTTGAGCCTCTGAAGAAACCTGGGGTTCAGGGTGTTGTCCTTGCTCTCCATTCTGCTCAGCTTCGGGCAATTCTCCATTCACCAACAGTACAATTTCACAATCCCCAAGTTCAGTAGATAATGTTGTTGTGGTTCCCTCGCTGCTAGCCACAGGAGGTGCGGTACCTCCATTCTGTTCTGGTAAGGCCTGGGTAGATGCAACCGTTTGGACCTCACCCTTCTTATACACTGTTAGCTGCTTTTCTTCCATTAGTTTATGTACACTTTCACAGATTTCTAAAACTTCCGACATGAAAAGATGGCGAGCCAAGATGGCTACATCAGCCATGCTACAGAAGTCAAAACTTAGCACAGAAGTGTAGGCGAACTCCAGTAAAGGAAGGAAGCTTGCCTTACAAAAACCTACATGGAACCAAAAAAAAGGGGGGGTACAAAAATGTTAAATAACTACTCAAACACCTTAGAAAAACAATTAATACATGATTATGACAATATAAAATAAAATACAAAGGCAAAAAGGCAAATATGACCATTTATTCTGCAATTAAACACTCTGGATTTGTTTTGTGTTCTGGTTGCTTAATAAGCCTTGACTAACTCACTTCTATGAGCCGAGTCTCTCAATACCTAAAATAGAAAATAATATCAGACTTACTACCTCAAAGAGTTGTTGTAAGCAGTCATTTTCAAACTGTACTCCTTAGAACCCCGGGGGTTCCTCAAATTCCCCTCAAGAAACAGCTGCTGGAGAATGGAGGGTAAAAAAAGAGAGGGAGGCAGGTAAGTAGGCAGGGTTCAACCAACCTGTCCCCTAACCTCACTTCTGTAAGTATAACTGTATATTTTAATAATAGAAGTCCATCTAAAAATATGATTGTGAACAAAGGGCTGTACTACTGAAAATTTAAGAACAAGATCTAACACAGGGGGACAGCAAAATTTTTCTGTAAAGAATCAGATAATAATTATTGCAGGCCATAAGGTGTCTGTTTTAACTACTCAACTCTGCCACTGTAGCTGAAAAGAGGGGCCAAAGATAATACATACACAAATGAGCATGGCTGTGTTCCAATATCACTTTATTTACAAAATGGGAGGGAAGGGAGGATTGCCCCTTTGGACTACAGTTTGCCTATTCCTGGTCTAAGAAAGAAAATAATTACTATACACAGGAGGTATTACATTCTTGTTTTATGTGAGAAAATAAAAGCACTTTATCTGTAAGTTCTCAATACTTTACTTTCAAAAGCCATTAATATTCATGATTCAAAAATCAGAAGATAAAACAGTGAGTGATAAGTCCAACTCCATCTCCACAACCAGTATGATTAAGAATCTGTACAGCTTTCAGAACTTCTTTATACAGTTAAGCAAATAATCTTATTCCCCCTTCTTACAGTAGGTACCATATTACATACACTGTCCTATGCCTTGCTTTCCTGGTATCATAATTTATCTTAGAGATCTTTTACTGAAATAAAGAGTGAAAGCAACCTTTTAAAAACTCACATTTGCTCTATTTTTCAGTTTTGACTCAAGGTACATAAAATGCAGTCCTTTCATATAAGCAGATAAATGATGGACAAAGAAGGGAAGCCTTAAACTGTGAGGTATATTAACAGTCCATTGAGAACTGAGGGCACTACACATTAACATCATCATCATGGCTAATTCAGTCATCCTAGGAAAGTTGGTAATTAAACAGGCTAAAGCCATGTTACTTCTGCTACAAATTACAAGATCAAGTTAAATAAGCTTGAGCTAAGTATTTCTTTCAAAAAACACAAACAGAATAATGTATTTTGGTCTTCTACCTAGCGCCTTTTTAATTTCTAAGTTTGAAGTCATAAAAAAAATTTCCCACGAAAGAATTAACACTGTTCCAAGTAACACTTTAAATATCTAAAACAATTTTTTCAAAGGCACAGTCATATATGTTTACTGTAAAATATAAAAACGTGCAAAAGAAAAGTTAAAAAAAACATTCATAATTCTGCTAAGAGGTAAGAGACAGATAATTTCAGTATTTTGTTTTTACCCCTAGCCTTTTTACATACACATATACAGACTCTGCAAAACATCTTAATCAAAATGGACAATTTTGCAAGATAAAAAAGGTCCAGAGATCCATTACACAACAATGTGAACATAGTTAATACTTAAAAGTCATTAAGAGGATAAATTTTATAATGTGTGTTTACCAAAATTAAAACTAAAAAAAGAAAAAAAAATGGGCAAAACAGTTGGTTATAGGTAGTGTCAGGGAACATCATCAAAAAGATGTGATCTCCAGCTGACCTGTGAACTGGACTCTGGGGACTCAAAGGCTCCTCATCCCCTGCCCCGTCTTTGGAATGTGGGTGCCATTTGCCTTTCCTGCTCCCTGAGGCTGCTCTAAGGACATAACCGTGAGACACTGATGTGATACTGAAAACACCTACACTGATGTGACTGCACCCAGTTAAGGCCTCTTTCTAAACTTTTAAGTTTGGTGTGGAGATCCACTCATCTTGCTGCCGCCCAAAACAAGCCTCATATATAAATGCCCTTTGCTTGTTAAAATTGCCACCTACCAACGTGGAATGGCCTGCCTGTTTCTTTGGTACAGGGGCCACTTTCCGGTTATACCAGGGAAGTTCATGGGAGGGTTACGAACCAACAGAAAGAAAAATTATGACAGGGACTGCCACAACCAGCAGTATGGCTAACTAAGATAGCCTAATTTGACCTACCTACTTAAAAAAAAAAGAGAGAGAGAGAGAGAAATATTTTAAGGTATTATTTTAAATATACTTGGCACCCCAGCACTGAGTGAAAGAGGTAAGAAATCTTTCCTGATTAGTCATGACCACAAACCAACCTTAATTTGGTGGGATTTTTTGTTGAATATATAGCACTTTGGTAGTCAAAAAATCCTCAGGCTCAGAATTTAAAGCAGTCCTAGACTGCTAATGCCCTCAGCATCTTAAGAATCAAGTGTTTTCTCTGTGGAAAACACCTTCAACCCAGAACTCAAAAGATTTCCCACAAAGTTCTAAAGAATATGAATTCATTGTGCACAAATTAAAAAAAAAAAATCACAAACAAGGCGCCATGAACAAAAGCTAGTGGAAACAAACAGCATGAATCAAATCAGCAAAGATTTTAAGTATTGCTATGATCAAATATAGAAAGTCAAGAGTGGCATATCACCAGTAAAGAGCAAAACGTCATAAAAAGTAGCGTCCTAAAAAAGACATTTGAAAAAGAAGTACATGGAGAAGAGGGGTGCCTGGCTGGCTCAGAGCATACGACTCTTGATCTCAGGTTTGTGAGTTCAAGCCCCATGCTGGGCACAGAGCTTAGTTAAATAAAATTAAAAATTAAAAAAAAAAAAATGGAAAAGAGACTGGAATAAAAAATTCAATAAATTAATTTAACAGCAAATGAAACACAGCTAAATACCAGGTCAATTAAAATTTTCCAGAATAATCTACACAGAGATAAATACAAAAGAGAAATTAAGGGTCACAGAATATAAAGTGAGAATGTCTATCTAATTGCAATTTCAAAAGGTAGAAGAGAGAAAATGAGGCAGAAACAAGTTTTGAAGGCATACTGGCTGAGACTTTTTCTCAACTGATTAAGGACAACAATCTCAATTGCTGGGTTCAGGAAGTTCAACAATTTCTATGCAGGACAGTTGAAAGTCAAAGATCCTCATGCTGGATTAAGAACGAAATCCAGAAATACGATGTTTAAAGAGAAATGTAAAACGTAAAGACACAAAAAGGTTGGAAATAAAAGATGGAAGATATGCTAGGCAAATAGTAATGAAAATACTGTTTACGTATCTAAAAAATATTTACTAAAGCAGCCAAAATAGAAATTTATAAGAGCAGCCAACATACATTTTAAGGATAAAAAGCATCAGTAAAGATAGGGTCATTACCTAATGATAAAAGGATATTTTATCATAAATCAGTAATTCTAAACTTACATGCATCTAACATGGCCTCAAGATACACAAAACAAAAACTGAAGAAACTCAGTAATAGACAAATGAATCATACTAGTTAATATTCTAAAGCACCTCTGTCAATAACTGATAGATCAAGCACACAAAATAATCAGTAAAGAATTAACAAGCCGGAATATACTGAATATTGCTCCCAACTGAAAAAACATTCTATTCAAGCAAAATGAAGCTTATAAAAATAGACCACATGTAGGGTTAAAAACAACAAATCTGCAGTATTTTTTTTTTTTTTTTAAATATTTTATTTATTTATTTATTTGACAGAGAGAAAGTGAGAGCACAAGCCAGGAGACAGAGGGAGAAGCAGGTTCCTCACTGAGCGGGGAGCCTGACATGGGACTCGATCCCAGGACTCTGGGATCATGACCTGAGCCGAAGGCAGCCGCTTAACCAACTGAGCCACTCAGGCGCCCCAAATCTGCAGTATTAAAGAGAAACTTATAGCCTTGAATGCTTAAACCAGAAAGTTAGAAAGGCCGGGAGTTATTGGGTTAAAAGCATTATACCCTTCCTCTCTCGCTGTGTCTCTCTGTCAAATAAATAAAATCTTTAAAAAAAAAAAAAAAAAAAAAAAGCATTATACCTAACAGTCAAAAAAAGACCACGTAACAGGGGCCCCTGTCTGGCTTAGTCAGTAGAGCATGTGACTCTTGATCTCATGGTTGTAAGTCTGAGCCCCACACTGGGTGTACAGTTTACTTTAAAAAATAAAATAAAATAAAAAGATAGTAACATTCAAATAGGGTAAAAGGAAGATTAAAGAAGGGAAATCAGTAAAAGAAAATAACAACTGGTTTTTTTAAAATAATTTTTTGTTTTTTTAAAGATTTTATTTACTTATTTTAGAGTGAGTGAGAGCACGTGCAAGCTGGTGAGGGGCACAGCAAGACGGAGAGGGACAAGCAGGATCTGCACTGATCTGCACCCCAGTGTGGGGCTTGATCTCATGACCCTGAGATCATTACCTGAGCCGAAATCAAGAGTCTGCTGCTCAACCAACTGAGCCATCCAGGTGACGCAACAGCTGTTCTTTGAACGGTGTGTCAAGAAAAATTAGTCAAAACTTGGTAAGAGGCAAAAAAAGATTACCAGGTGCTAAGAGCAGTGCTGAATATGCACCACTGACTGACTGCTATTGACTAGACTATTTTACAACTCTGTAAAAATTAACTTACAGAAAAACGATAGAAAATGCAAACGAGGAGTGCCTGGGTGGCTCAGTAGGTTGAGTGTTCAACTCTTGGTTTCGGCTCAGGTCATGATCTCAGGGTCATGAGATCAAGCCCTGCGTTGGGCTCCAAGCTCAGCAGGGAGTCTGCTTGAGGTTCTCTATCTCCCTATCTGCCCCTTCCCCCGCTTGCATGTGTGTGTGCTCTCGCGCGCTCTCTCAAAATAAAGAAAGAAAACTTGAATAACTCTCTAACCATTAAATGTGCTAGATTAGTAGTTAAAAAATCTTCCCAACTCCACTACAAGCTCAGGCAACTTTAAGCTACCATTCTACCAAACACTGGTTGCTGAGAAAACTGAAAAAGAACACTCATATACCTCTCTTTATGCTTCAGATGCATAAAAGATAGGAAAAAAATTCCAAAGTTAACTTAAATCAAAAGACTACATCTGTGATGAGTTTTATTATTCAGATAGCCCAGTATAAGACATATTTTCTCCTGAGTCATCAAACTCAGAAAAAAGTAAATATCGTTAATCTAAAATATAATGCAATTCTATGCTCCATGAAAATTTTTGCTCACCATTGTATCCCCAAAGCCCAGGCTAGTTCCTCACACACAGCGGATGCTTAATAAATATTTTTAAATAATTAAACATAGCTACTGCAAAGAAAAAAATATATGTGTTTGTCTTCCCAGAAGAAGTGATTTTAAAAAGTATAAGTTGGGGTGCCTGGCTGGCTCAGTCAGTAAAGCATGCAACCCTTTATCTTGGGGTCATGAGTTTGAGCTCCATACTGGGTGTGAAGTCTACTTTAAATATTAAAAAAAAGTATAAGGTAGAAAAGGATCAGTGGTTAACTAAGTAAGTATTTATATACCTGGATGAAGTCACTTTTTTGTTTGAGAAAAGGGAAATGATATTTCACACAGTGATGTCAGTAATTCAGTAATCAAGAGTTACAGTAAGTTAATATTATGAAAAAATGTATAAATAAGGTTACCTATTTTAATTCTTCCTAAATTTTCATTTGTTGACTCCTAAGCCAATATATAAGTTCTAGTGAGCCAAAAGAAAGTCAAATTATTAATTTACAATAATAAAATCAAAGAAAAAAAGCCACACCTAGAATTTTGATTATTGTATATTGTTTGATTACTCAAACTAATGAATTCTAATAATCTTTAAAAATGAAAAACAACAGACCTACAAAAGTGCTCTATTATTACATGTTCCACAACATAAGATGCAGGCAGTCAATTTTTTTTAGCAGTCATAATCTGTTATTATGTTATTATGTTTTAAATAACATATTCACTTAGTGTACTATAACACTGATGCAGTTATAGATTTCTCTCAAACTGTTTTTAGCCATGTAACAAATTTTTCTACTGCTACATTTGTCTCACCTAAGAGGTAGTGATAGAAAATGACAGCCTTTTCCATAACCGTACCTTGGAAACTTTGCTAAAAGGAAGGACTTTTTTTCAATTCAGCTTAGTCTACTACTATAAGTGGGCTTCTCCCACTACAGCATAAATCCTGAGTTTCTAAGACACACACACACACACACACCCTTCTTCCAATAAGTACTTATAAACAAAAAGGAAGAATATTAGAAAATTCTTACCAGAAAGATCCACCACTGCCTCATGACTGGAAACAGCTCCTTTCTCAATAAAAAGATCTCGAAAATATTCACTATTAGCTGACAAAACAGATTTATGAGCTTTGTACTCTTCTCCCTCAATTAACAAAGTAACATCACAGAACTGGTTGGAGAGTCTCTGTTCGTTGAGCTGTTTTAAGACAGCCTGACAATGTTTTGGAGAAGAACGTTTCACCACTCCTTTGGTGTCAACCTATCAAAATAAGTTTAAGACCAAGAGTTGTATTATATATCATTTGTATTTGTACCTTTAACAGAATTTAAAACATGACACATTCATTTTTAAAGACACCATTAATTAATATGAAGAAACAGCCAGATATCATATCTATATATTTAAATAAAAATTAGGTCATTCTCACTATTTTCTGCTATGTTCATTCTACTTGACCCAATGAAAACCTGCATCTCACTTCTAGCTGCCTCTTCTTGCCAGTCAGAAATATGATGATGTATGAAAGTAATGGAGGTAAAAAACAAAGGCCTAGCCAGTTTGATTTTTACCTTGTTTCACGACCTAGAGACTGCTTCCAGAAATGTATTCTGTCTACCTGTACCAATATAGCATTTAAAAAGACAGCAAGAATGATTAACAACAAACAAAGTAACATTCTGAAGAGAAGAAACAACAGGAATATTTATGATTAATGAAAAAGCAGTATTAGCATACTTTTAGTGTACGTAACAACAGAGTGCATTACCTGACACACAGACTTAAATTTCCAATCTCAGTGCCAACAGTCAAGCAATCTCAGTACTTTAAGAAAAAAATTCACCAAGACTACAAATACTAATACATTAGTTATAGATGTTAAAGGTGAATGGAAAGTTCCACTTACAAATACAAGTTCATGTTTGGATACTGGCTTCTTTTTTGCAGGCTTGGAGGCTGTAGTTGGAGGTGAAGTAAAATTGCTCAGATCATCTTCTGATTCATTACTTTCTTCTCCAGATTCAAGGTCTAATCCCAATTCTTCCAGCATTTCTGAAGTATCTGATATTGGACGGGAGCGATCTAGTTTCTCCTGGCATTTGCTACACTGTTTAATGTAATCTTTCACTTGCTTTAATATACCTATAATAAAAATAAAAAGTCAAATTTAATGCTGTCATTTGAAAATTGACAATTATTTATTGTTAGTTAATCTATGTATACTGATGTATGAGTGCCCATGTCCAGACACACACGTCCCATAAAGTATGTAAAAGTGATTTCTTTAGAATGTAACGTACATTTTTTTCATAGATGTAAGGTTGATGGTTTGCGTCCATGCTTATTTTTGTTTATTCCCAGTTATTCACTTCCCCACCATATAAGATGATTATGTAACAGTGCCCATTTCCATGTGATTTGCAACTCATTCATGCTATAGGAACTATATGAAAATGCCAACATGACCTTCATGAGCAGTAATATAATGTGGTTACCTCTCCACCCTATTAATATCAGGCTTGACCATGCAATTTGCTTTGGTCAATGGAATATGAATAAATGTAACGTGTGCCATGTCTCAGAAGCTTTAAGAGGCACGGTTTCCCATTAGTGCTCTGATCTTTGTCCCTTCTCTCAAATAACGGCATGTTCCAGATGGATGCCATCCTTCAGAGCCTGAATTGCAGATGAAAAAAGACAGGTGGAGTCAACTGCAACCTGAACTACAACTACAACTTGTAATGAGTGTGAAATCAATCTCATTTTTGAAAGCTATGAGATTTTAGGGTTGTATGAAAAAACAGCATACACAATCTACAAAAGTTAGATTATACACAAGCCACTCCTAAAACCCTATTCTGAATTTCAACTTCTAGCTCAGCACGTTGGGGTAGGGGTAAGGAGCAGGGAGAAACACTACACACAACCCCCCCAACACACACATCCACCCACCCACCATCATCCTTGTAAGGTAAGACCAATTAATTTCCATCCTACAAACGAGAAAATGAAGCCCTAAGAGGTAAGAAACTTGTCCAAAGTTGCATCTACTAAATTGCGTAACTAGGCCTCCAAAAGCCAAGTGCTTTTCAGTATATTATGCTAACTTACACAGCAACACATTTGTCCATCAGTATGACAGAAAATTCTCCCCCCACAATCCCCAAGTAAAATGTAAATGAAAGGCTCATTAATAAGCTAAAATGATATAGAGATATATAGTGAATTCCTGAAAAGAATTTCAAGATGTCAAATTATACCATGGTTCCTTGCACTTTCAACCTTCAGATAATATTCAAGCAATATTTCTCAAATTGTATTATGTCCCGGGGTGCCTGGGTGGCTCAGTTAAGTGGCTGCCTTTGGCTCAGGTCATGATCTCAGGGTCCTGGGATAGAGCCCCACAACAGGCTCCCCGCTCAGCAGGGAGTCTGCTTCTCCCTCTCGCTCTCCCTGCTTGTGACAGCTCAATCTCTCTGTCAAATAAATAAATAAAATCTTAAAAAAAAATTGTATTATGTCCCATACTTACTAAAAAAGTATACACTGGACTAATAAATTCAGAAAATTATACTCTCATTTTACACGCACATAATAGATATTATCATATTCAAACCTCTGAGAGTTCTATAGTGAAGAAACCTGTTCAACAAGAATTTGCCAAATTTATTCGTTCATAGACCCCCTTTCCCCCACCCAAAATGTAACTTAGGAAATAATGGGTTAGGATTAAATAAAACTTCCATAAAAAATGAATTTGCATGGGCATATTTAAAGATTTTTTTTTTTTTTAATTTGACAGAGAGAGACACAGCAAGAGAGGGAACACAAGCAGGGGGAGTGGGAGAGGGAGAAGCACGCTTCCCGCGGAGCAGGGAGCCTCATGCGGGGCTCGATCCCAGGACCCTGGGATCATGACCTGAGCCAAAGGCAGACGCTTAACGACTGAGCCACCCAGGCGCCCCTGCATGGGCATATTTAGAGGACAATATATATTCTAATGTCTGAAAATGCTAAAGTCAATAAAAAGTCTATACCAATATGAGGTATGTAGTGAGCAGATTAAAAAAAAATGATGAAAAGCCTGGAGGGATATATATATCTTTTACATACAATTAAGAGTAAATGGAGAGGCGCCTGGCTGGCTCAGTCGGTAGAGCATGTGACTCTTATCTCAGGGTTGTGGGTTCAAGCCCCACATTGGGCATAGAGCTTACTTAAAATAAAAAGAAAAAACATGTTCATTCTCTTTGTTTAAAAAAAAAAAAGTAGGGCGCCTGGGTGGCTCAGTTGGTTAAGCGACTGCCTTCGGCTCAGGTCATGATCCTGGAGTCCCTGGATCGAGTCCCGCATCGGGCTCCCTGCTCGGCAGGGAGCCTGCTTCTCCCTATGACCCTCACCCCTCTCATGTGCTCTCTCTCTCTCATTCTCTCTGTCTCAAATAAATAAATAAAATCTTAAAAAAAAAAAAAAAAAGTAAATGGATTGGGGTGATGAAAAATTTCTGAAGATGAACAGTGGTGATGGTCGCACAACAATGTGAATGTACTCAATGTCACTGAACTGAATACTTAAAATGGTAAATTTTATATTACATATATTTTACAATAAAAAATGTAAATGAGTACAAACTTCCAATTATAAATAAGTCATGGGGATGAAAAGTACTGCATAGGGGATATAGTCAATAATATGGTAATAACTTTCTATGGTGATATATGGCACCTAAACTTACCATGGTGAGCGTTTCCTAACATATATAATTGTTGAATCCCCATGCTGTACACCTGAAACTAATATGGTATTGCATGTCTACTATACTTCAATAAAAAGAGTAAATTATGAATAGAAGACACACAAAATATATAAATATATATTATTTTATTTTTTTATTTGACAGTGAGAGAGGAAACACAAGCAGGGGGAGTGGGAAAGGGAGAAGCAGGCTTCCCGCCGAGCAGGGAGCCCAATGCGGGGCTCGATCCCAGGACCCTGAGATCATGACCTGAGCCGAAGGCAGACGTTTAACAACTGAGCCACCCAGGCGCCCCGAGAATACATATATATTTTTTAAGATTTTATTTATTTGAGAGAAAGAGAGAGACCGCATGCACCCATGTGCAGGCCACAGGACTGAGGGGGAGGAAGAAGGACAAGCAGACTCAGCACTGAGCAAGGAGCCTGATGCAGGGCTCAATCCCAAGACCCTGAGATTGTGACTTGAGCCGAAATCAAGAGTTGGACACTCAACCAAATGAACCATGCAAGCACCTTGAGAATATAGATTTCTAAGTAAAAAACATACTTAGAGAATGTGGAAATTTCCATGTTCACAATAAACAAAGAAGGCGGCATTTTTTCCTAATTCATTCTGCCTGTTATTTCCAAACATTTTATGATTCTACACAGTTCAGTATATTCTACATACAGCAGAAGTCTGATTACACTATAAACTAAGGTTGAGTTCAAATGGTATTGGAGAAACTACATAGGAAGCATTTTGAAAAGTCCGAAAATAACAAAAACTGCAGGAAAAAATTATTAATGTATGATAGTCAATCAACTGTCTCAGAAGGGGACTCGATGTTTCAAGTCCTTTCATCTGAGTGTTAATGCTTTGATGGGATCATCTTAAATCTAGCTTTACAGATTCAGAAACCTGACCTCTTTAGTTCATCCAGAGTTGATTAAGCTGAAAGACTGACTCAGGTTAACCACTAAAAAGGCATCAATGTATAAATATAGTTAATTTACTACATTACTGCAAAGGGTTGAAACTACTTATGCAGCAAAATCTGAATCCACTAACTAGCTTTGTGACCATGGCCAAGTTGCCAAACCTCTCTATGCCTATATGTCATCAGCTGTAAAATGGGATAACAATATGGTGCTGTTGTGATTGCTAATATTTATAAAGCTCTTTGAACAGTTACTACATAAGTATTTGTTAAATACAGTAATACTCACTGATCAATCTCTCTGGTACTTAAAAACAAAAAAACAAAAACAAAAAACCCACATAAAACACCACGTTACCATTAAAAGATTCTTCACTGAGCATAGAATCAAAACAAAGAAAGCTGAAAGACCTTGGCGGGTAGTCCTCTAATAAAACAACTTGAGAACAGTTTCTTACTCTAGAGCAGGGTTTCTCAACCTCAGCAGTGTTGACATTTTGGGCCAAGATGATTCTTGTTGCAGTGGGGTGCCAAGGGTTGTCCTGTCCATTCTTATTGTAGAATGTTTAGGAGCATTCCTGACCTCTACCCAACTAAATGTCAATAGCAACACTTCAACCAGCACCACCACCACCAGTTGTGACAACCAAAATTGTCTCCAGACACAGTCAGACGTCCCCTGGGAGGCAAAATATGTCCCTGGGTTGAGAACCAATGCTTTAGAGATTTGCCAGATTGAACAATTTGCTCCTGAAAGCTGTTCAAGAACCTCCTTCCCTGTCAGTTTTGGATGCAATGACCACCCCCAGTCCCGGGGCTTCCATTTTTAGCTCCACGCATTTTAGTTCCTCCTTGATCTGTTTTGTTTTCCTCAAAGAGCTTACAATGGTTAGTTGTAGCTATATTTACAAAGACCCAGTTCTTAGTGGGTTTTCTAGAGATTACATCCTCCTCTTCTAGACCAAGTAACAGTGGCACAATTTATCCTATGGTGTAAACAAAAATAAATCAGTCCTTAGGGTAGGAACTTCTGCAGGCAGCTAATTTAACCTATTACTTTTTTTTTTTTTGTAGTTTTAATCTGTTTCCCCTCCTAATTTCATCTTCATATTTTGGAAGCATTTCACTGTAGATCCCTATGCATCAGCATCTGACTGAGGCAGGGGAGAGAATAATTTATTTTGAAACTCCAGCACATAATTCAATACAGGATAAAATAAGAGGGTGTGTGTGGGGGGCGAGAATATTTATTAACATTTTACATTCTGAAATATGCTATATGTAAATGTTAGACACTGAGCCAAAGTTTTTCAACTGTGCTCAAAGGAGGGAAATTGCTACAAATTTGCCTGAGCACTACAATATAACTTACGATGGCAGCATTCTGAAAAGGCAGAATGAATAATGAATCTCAGTAAACTGTCCTTGATACAACTTCTAGTGGAATGACTCTGGAATAGTTCTTTTTTTTTTTGGCACCTACATTGATCAAATCTTAATTAGCTTTCAGATAAACAGTCTACAATGGCTTTGGAGTATGTATATCTTGAGTAGAAACAAAAAAACAATCCAAATGATAATGTATTAAATATCAAGATGAATAGTTACTTTAAAAAAACTTTTTTGAATGAATAGCTAATAATGGGGGGCAAACTTCTCTGATGATTATGAATTCTTATTATTTTTCTTTTTTTAAGTAAACTTTATGCTCAACATGCGGTTTGAACTCACGACCCTGAGATCAAGAGTCACATGCTCTATGGACTGAGCCAGCTAGGTGCCCCAAATTCTTATTTTAAAGGAGGAAATACTAAAATAATAAAAGTAATGAGACCATCAAATAACAAAAACTCATTACATGTTAACAAAATAGCATTTTATGAAAAAAATCACTATTTTCCAAAACAAAACTAGTAAGAAAAGGGGTACTACTTTACATTTTTGAAAATCTTTTTAATGTGTGGCTCAACAGAAGACAGATCATCATATATGCCTCTGCATTCAATCTGTTGCCATATATCATATGTCACGTAGTCTCTGGAAAACTCCACTGTATACTTGGGAGACAATGAGTAAAAAAGGCAAATAAGCCTTGGAATTTTCATGAAAATAATTTTGACTTTATGGATCCTCTGAAAGGATCTCAGGGCCTCCCTTGCCAGGGGTTTAGTACTGTAAGTATGATACTTCAAGAATAGCTATTCTAGTTGCTTAAGGACTTTTAAATTTTACAAATGTATACAAATAACAAATGTATCTTTTTCATTTTTCAATTAAACATAAACATGGTCTCAGTTTTTTTGTCTAAGACACTGCACACAAAAAGCAAACAAAACCCCCCCTCCAAACTGCATTCACGATCATTCACAGACAATAAATTTAGGGAAGGAATTTTTTTTAAGATTTTATTTATTTATTTCAGAAAGAGAGAGCACGCGAGAGAGAACAAGCAGGGGGAGCTGCAGAGGAAGAGACTGAGCAGGGACTCTGGCAGCGGGACTCGATCCCAGGACCCTGAGATCAAGACCCGAGCAAAAGGCAGACGCTTAACCCACTGAGCCACCCAGGGGCCCTGGGAAGGAAAATTCTTAACACTAAACCCTTACAGCACCATATAACAGTGGGTAAGAGTGTGAAATTACAAAGGTCCGCTGTGTGACCTCTGACATATTTAACCTCCTGGTGCTTTTAGTTTTCTCATCTGTAAAAGAGAGAAAGGTTTCCACCTTACAAGGTTTTATCAAGATTAAATGAGTGAAAAACTAAGAGCTCAGAACTAAGCCTGCATGTAAAACTCTGATCAATGTTACTTTTAGCTGTAATTGTCATTTTTAACATGTCATAAAGTATTTTTTTTTAATTCTGAAGTAATTTCTACACCCAACGTGGGGCTCGAACTTACCACCCAGAGATCAAGAATCGCATGCTCCTCGGACTGAACTAGTCAGGCACCCCAGCATGTCGTAAAGTATCAAACCTGAAACATTTGCTCAAGTTTGGTCTGACCAAACCAGTCCTAACAAAATGCAGCAATTACTCCGTGTTTACTCCTCACACTTTTGTCCCTTTAGAGGAATTTCATTCAAATATCGGTTTAAAATAGAAAATAAATGACGGGAAAGCATTTAAGAAGACAATACAGCTGGACCGTTTTTGAAAAGACGAAGAACTCTAAGGAACAAAAGGAAGGACTACCCATTAGTTTGTCAATTAACAGGCTTGATGACAAAGTTCATAAACTGAAAAGAACTTCAGAATGTATTCAGTAGTCTAATTTCTTTAGTCACAGGTAAGTAACCGAGACTCCCAACTTCTCCAGAGCCATAAGGAGAGCGAGTGGCAGAATCCTTCCAGACAAAACCTCTTTTATCAGGGCCTGCAAAGCTTTCGCTAATTCTAACCGAACAGGTTCAATGTAAATCAACTTTGTGGACAGTGAGAGCGGTAAAGGTGCCAAAGACCCTTGCTCTCCTTCCCTAACCTGGTTCCCAAGGAGTCAAAAAACTTTAGAGCAGTTATTTCCTGACTATTACAACCACAGTAACCGTATCTTCTCCGGGTAGACATAGTGCCTCACAGTTTCCAAAGAGCTTTTCACGGTATCAGAGGAAAGAACATGAAAACATTCAGAATGAAGGGTTATCTGCTATTCTTCACATTGAATTCTTGCCCCATAATCGAAGTTGAAGATGGCTGTTTCCAGACAGTCACTTCAAATCACCTCTTGCCTTATTGCTTATTTACGCCGCCGTAGCACAGTTTGAGGAATGCGTGCAAGCAGATCCAGAGAACCTCAAAACCGCAGGCCAAAACCCTAGCGGAAACGGCCGGAGGAAGCAGCCCAGGCTTGGGGCGGACCGTCCCTCCCCCAGACCGTCAGCACAACAGGATTTCAGGAGGCACAACACGTAGCTCCGCACAACCGCCGCCCCGCGCCGCCCAGGAGCGTCCCCGGAGGGCAGGAGCCGCCGCCTCCAGCGCAGCCGACGGAGGCGGGGCCGCCGTAGCCCGCACGTCCCGGCCCCTCCCGGCGGCTGGCCCGGCCCCCGGGGAAGCCCCCTTCGCCCCACCCCGGGCCAGGGCCCGCCCCCAGCTTCCCCGGCCTCCTTCCTGTGGGAAGTGCGGCTCCTTTCGCGTCCCCCACCCTCTCGGCTCCGCCTGGCAGCCGCTCCGCCGCCGAGCGCAGGTTGGGCCGGCGAGGGGCGTCTGGGACCCCCAAACTCGCTCGTGCACAATCAGGCCCGCCTCCGCCAGCGGGCCTTGCCCGGGCAACAAGTCGCTGCCCGCCCCCTCGCCACGGGCGAGGTCCTACCTCGCCACCAGTAAGTCTTGGACAAGTCGTGCCAGGTCTGATGCCGGGTGTGGTGAGTGCCACCCGGGCCCAGGTGCGCCGCCTCGATGAGCCCCCGGCGCCGCTCCGGCTGCAGCACCACCTCCAGCTCCGCGAAGGTCTTGCGGTGCCGCTGCCGCCGCTGGTAGTACAGAGTCCCACCGCGCACCACATAGCAGGCGGCCGCCTTGCGGATTTTACGCTTGACATTGCCCTCGGTGCCCGGCGCATACGGCTCACGCTCGTTTGTCAGGTATCGAAGAATGGCCCGGTAGCTTTCCTCGCTTGACATCGCTGACGGCGGCTCCCTGAGGGCGCCTGTCAGTGGTGGGGGAGGAAGACAACGCACTGGCTCCGGGCGGATGCAACAACGGCGGCGGGACTGTAGGGAGGAACCGGTGTATCAGAGGTGAGTGCTCTTCGACGGCGCCCGCAGCGCGAAGGGAGAACGGACGAATTGGTAACCAGGGGGAACTGCACTTCTCCAGCGCGCGGGATCCACTGGCGACTGACAAAATGGCTGCTGCACCACCGGAAGTGACGTGATCAGGGCAGTGGGTGAGGGGACTGAGTCCTGATTGGAGCGCACCGGCTTTCTGGCTTGATGAAGCCGACCGAGTGACGTCAGGACTGCGGGCGGACATATTGGAAGCGGGTAGGCCCTTCTTGGGAGACCGAAGTTGCTTCGAGCAGACATCTTAAGTCCTGGCAGTTTCCCTTTTTATTTTTCCCCTTTCTCAAGCCCTGAGCACGTGTAGGACTTGGTGGGCTGTTATCTTGCTCGAGGTACGCCAAAATGTAGAGGACTCTGTTTTTACCTCCGCCTACCTTCTGAGATTCCCCCGACAACATAAAAGCATCAGATTTTGAGGCTCTTAGTAAAATGTAAGCCTATGGACACAAGACCAAAGGCAGCCCCATTCACATGTAAATGTAATTTCCAGTTAAACGTTTGAAATCCAAGTCCTTCAATGATAGGACTTACTGTAATTTCTAAACTTAAAACTGTTGGCTCCAAATCACGCATGAATAGTCGGGATTTTTCTGGAATGATCGTCGTACATAGGGGCAGTTTTCTATATATGAAGGTAAGGATGTTGGCAATGAGTGGGGAGGAGTATTTAGCACTCTTACAGCTTAATTTGCACATATTTTTACATAAATGGGGAATTCTCCATTTTACACCCAATATTTACTGAATGCACAAAAGGCTGAGGCGACTTGAACTGCATTTTCCAGTGTGCACTGTGGGTTCTATTTCACATTTTTAGCGGGTAGCCCAGAGTGGTGACCTCTGTCACCCTAACGTGGGTTTAATCAGCAGCGCAGACAAGACCACAGGCCTATGACATCCTACTTGACAACGGGTCAGGCACTGACAGTGCTTTGCTGGCGCCTGAGAACTCCGGGCCAACCCCTTCTCCCCATCTTGGAGTCTGCAGTCGCTGGGTGAGGCTCTTTGACCTTGTGGAGACAGGTTAGGGGCAGACAACAGGTGAATGCACTGGGCTCAAAAAATAGGATGGCACCCAGTCTCTGTGGTACTTGTGGGTGGGGGTTGCAGAAATTAACAGATGGTCTAGATACTTGAGGCAGCATCCTTGAATGACTCTGGCTGTAGGTACGTGAGCTCCCAGACGCAGAGGAAAGACAGAACCAATAGACCTGGGATTTACTTAGGGTCACTCAATCCATAGACTGAGACAGAGGGGAAGGGAGGAGGAATTAGAAGGTGGAAATGCACTGCGCCCCTCCCCTTCTTGGGGTGGGGCACCCAAAGCAGCTATCCAAATCAACTCAAGAACTGTGTGCTGGGTCAGCACCATCACTCTTCAGCTGTGAATTCGACTCCCTTTAAATTTAAAAAATAGATTTAAATAAAAATTTAACAAGTCGTGGAAGTGGAGAAGAAAAACTTAAAAATAAATCCTACACCCAATTCAGTTTCTGCCAAAAAATCCCTGTGAAAGCGCTGAGAAGCCCACCATACTTGGATTCGCCTCTGTGCCTTTGGGCCAATACAAAGAAAAAGGTTTTACAGGTGGCTAATTGGTCTAAAAGCTAAGAGTTGCCATCCTCCCAGAACCAGGTATTTGGGTTTTACTAGCTCCTGCTGGACAGCAGGCTACCCAGTAATCAAAGGTAATCAGAATTGGCAGTTTCATTTTATTAAGATGTGTAAATCAGAAAAGCACTTATTTAAATAAGATTTTGTGTCCAAAATTTAGAAATCTATAGCTCTGAATTCAAGTTGGGTATTTTGATTGGTTAAGCTTTCCTCGTTCATAGCTAATGGTTTTTTTTCCCTGTAATTTCATAAAACACCACAAAAGATCTTAGTTTCTAAGCAAGAGCCAATATATCTTGCATATTTTTAAAATTGATTTTACAAATATTTTTAGTTTTCAAGTCCCCCAAAAGGACTATTCTATTTATTCCCAACACCTAGTACAATGCCTGAATTTAACATCACCTAGACAGAACAATTAGTTCTATCACCTTGGATAGAATGTAGGTGTGTGTGTGTGGAGGGTGTGGGATGTGTGATTTTTACCTTCACCTAAGTATTCTATGTGTAAAAACATGTTTCTCAAACGAGGATGTGGCTTGTTCACTGTTGTCTTCCAACTTGGCAGTGTGGTACACAAGATGATCTACTTTCAACCAAGTGCAAGCCTAGTCTTTTTTTTTTTTTAATTTTCTATGTACTGGGCCCCTGGGTGGCTCAGTTAAGCGACTGCCTTCGGCTCAGGTCATGATCCTGGAGTCCCAGGATCGAGTCCTGCATTGGGCTCCCTGCTCAGCAGGGAGTCTGCTTCTCCCTCTGACCCTCCCCCCTCTCATGTGCTCTCTCTCGACTAAATAAAATCTTTAAAAAATTATCTATGTATTTATTCGAGAGAGAGCACAAGCACAGCAAGCGGGGACATGGGGGGGGAGGGGCAGAAGCAGGCTCCCCGCTGAGCAGGGAGCCCAGTGCAGGGCTCAATCCCTTGACCTGAGCCAAAGGCAGACACTTAACTGCTTAACTGACTGAGCCATGCAGGCACCCCAGTGCAAGCCTATTCTTAGCATAAATTATTACTCTTCCTTATCACATTTTACACACAAGTCTTTCTTGAACATCAGGCTACTGTTTTTTTGCAATTTTAACTATGGTTCTAATTTTCAGCTCAACAAACTATCTTGGAAATTTGTAAGCAAATATTCTACTCAGGTGCTAATGAAGTTGTACTCTTCATTTAAGCTTATTTTCTGTAAGCAAGAGGAGATTAATAGTACAGTTGAAGTTTTAAGCACTTTTAACTCAGCTATCAACTAATGGTAAGAGGTGAAGTACCAGTGAACAAAAGGCAAGCCCAATACAAAATGTGTCTACCATGGAAAAGGGTAACTCACCAAGAAAATAATTCATTAAAAAGATTTAGTTCAGCTATTACATGTAGGCCCAATGTTGTGTTTTGAGAATAAAAACCACCACCACAATCTAGTTATAGTCAGATATTTATTTAAAAATCTGATCCACCAACTTAGCGTTTTCCGCCAACTCGGGGTGCAGAAACCTTCACAGGCTTCACAATCTTTTGCTTAGGTGCTGCCTTCGTGGGAGCCTATAAAAAGATAACATGTTATGTGGCATTATTCCATGCAACTTTTTAAATCACCTCTTTCTCATGTCCAGATTCTCTGTGTATTCTAGGTTTTCCATTATTTAACTACATTCCTAATATTTTTCTTAAAAGTTACCCTCCCCGAGAAGTTTAAAGTCCACTTCTATATATGTAAATGAAAGACAAAGATATCGTCATAGAATGGAGCGGGGGTTAAGTGAGGAGACACAACTAAATGCAGTGTGGGATCCTGAATTGTATCCTTAGAACAGAAAAAGGACATTATTAGTCACCTGAGATCAATGGCTTTGAAATTTTACTATGGTTATCTAAACTGGTAACACTGAGAAAACCTGGGCAAACTCTGTACTATTATTGAAAACTTTTCAAAATAAACTTTAAAAACAAAAGCCACCTTTATTTTCTCCTTTCCCAATTTTTGTCTGGCAGAGGGACCTCTGAAATCACACACCCAGAAACCAGTTATGAACATCATTTTCATTGGAGCCTTGCACTAAATTTCTTAAAAACTTGAAACTTTCATTAACCAAATTAACCATTTGGATTAAAAATAAATTTTCCTTTTATTAATCTATTTTTAAGTAATCTCTACACCCAACTTGAGCTTGAGCTCACAATCCCAAGATCCAGAGTCACATGCTCTAACGAGTAAGCCAGCCAGGGCCCCTCCTGTTATTTTAAATAAGAAATCCAAGACAATCTCACAATTACCTTAGCAGCAGCCATGGCTGTCTTTTTAGATGCTTGCTTAGCCTTTTTTGCTTCCTTGGCAGCCCTGTGGAGTTAAAAATAACTTAAGGCAAAGTGCTTTACTCCTTAAGAGCGCAGTTTAGTAACAAGGAGCTAGAGTGTTTTGGGAAAGAATTATCTATTCCTTCCCCATTGCAATTATTTGTATAAATCCAAAGGGTTTGTCAATAAATGTCATTAACCACCAAGTCAGCTTAACATAGATTAGAAATTGTGCAGTAGCTTTAACTGCATACAGAATTTCAACAAATCATTAAGTATATAGTATATTATAAACTTCTGCATTATTAAACTTCAATATTTATGATTGGCAATTTCTTTATAGACGCAAGTATCAAAACACAAAATAACATCAAATTAGATTCCTATGCCTATAAATGCAAACAACATAATCCATCCCAACAGCTGAAATGCTCGTAATGAAGGCTTCCTCACCTGATGGCCTGTTCTCGTTGTGCCTTCCTAACTTCAGGTTTCTGATTCCTCTTGGCCATTATATCAGCAAGAGATGCACCAGTGATGGCCCTCTGGAATTTAACTGCACGGCGGGTTCTTTTCTTTTGAATTTCTTCCTACAAAACAAAAAGATGGGAGTGTACTTATAAACCTTGCTTCATGAACATGGGAAACACAATCTTAAAATTTTATTTATTTGTCTTGGTGCACTTAGGCTGCTACAACAAAATACCAGACCGAGCACCTGATAAACAGCATTTTTTTTTAATAAGGACACTATTCCCATTCCTGAGGGGAGAGCCTCCCAAAGGTCACACCTCTTAATATCATCACTTTGGGGGTTAGATTTCACCATCTCAATTTTGGGGGTATACATTCAGATCATAGCAATATTCAACAAAAATAATTCATGCAATCATTTGAAAAGATATAAAGAATATATGTAAAATACTGCAATAGGCAGTAATTTTCCAATTATAGATTGGTTAAATTCTCTCACAAATCCTGGCCATTTTTTACTACTTTAAAAAGACAAAAGTCAAACTTTTCGAAGATGGTACTTCAAAAGTGATTTAAAAAAAATTTGAGAGAAAGGGGAGGGGGCACGTGTGTGGCAGAGGGGGAGGGAGGGAGAATCCGAAGCAAGGTCTGTGCTCAGAGCCCAGTAGGGCTCAATTCCACAACCATGAGACCATGACCTGAGTGGGAACCAGGAGGTGGACGCTTAACCCACTGAGCCACCTAGGCGCCCCACTTCAAAAGTGATTTCAATAAGACTTTATAGTAAACAATTTACTTCTGGAAAAAAAAATTATCAAATCTCAACTCACCTATTTTATTTTTACCTAAAGTACTGTCAATGGAAGAAATAGTCAATTGGAAAATGATTTATGACAGGAAAGCTACTAAGTAGTAGGGAATGTCCAGGATCAAGACAGTACAATTCCAACTTTTGCTAATAAAAGATACGTAACATTAGCCATCTTAAAGCATTTATTAAGTGTATAACTCAGTGGCATTAAGTACATTCACAATGTTGTGTGCAACTACCACCACTATCCATCTTTGTAACTTTTTCATCATTCCGAACTCCACATCCATTAAATAACAACCCCCCACCATTCCTCCCTTCCCCTGCCCAGCCTCTGATAACCTCTACTTTGTCTCTATGAATTTGCCACTATAGGTACCCCATAAAGATGGAATCATGTAATATTTGTACTTCTGTGTCTGGCTTATTTCATTTGGCATAATGTCTTCAAGGTTCATCCATATTGGCTAGTTACCAGCTTTTTAAAGCCGAGTAATATTCCATCGTATGTATGTAACATCTTGTTATCTATTCACTCACTTATGGGCCATTTCCATCTTTTGGCTATTGTGAGTAACAGTGCTATGAACATGAGCATAGAAATTATCTGTGTTAAGTTCCTGTTTACAGTTTTCTTGGGTATATTCCTAGAAGTGCAGTTGCTGGATATAGTTGCATTTAACTTTTTGAGAAACTGTGAAACCATTTCCACAGTGCTTGTAGCATCTCACATTCAGCAATGCACAAAGGTTCTAATTTCTCCACATCCTCGTAACACTGGTAATCCCCCCACCCCGTTTTTGGATAAAGGACTATCCAATGGGTGTGTCAAATCTACTTTTAAGTCAGAAATAAATGTTCCCTTCCTCTGAACTCTCACAACACCTAGTGATGTCTTTCACCCAGGTGTTCACTAAAATATTCCAAGCCTCCTGAATACGAATCCTACTGCCATGGCACTAAAACCTTTCCTCAAAAATCTCCATCAAGCTAAAGAGCGCTTCAAAAAACATTCAGTCTTGAGAACTAGTATGCTGTAAGATTCCACTGATATCCCTTAGGACTAATCCTATAAACATACTCAAAACCAAGTTACCATGCTATTAATTTCTACCCACCGGAACCCCTTAATTACTTCCACAGTGCCTTATAACTCAAGTGTGCATAGTATAATTTATAGAACTCTGGCAAGGGGATGCTTTCAAAGTTCAACCCGACATTCCTGTGAGCCGAGCCTAAGATGTATGAGACTTATCAGTCATTTTCACTTCAAGATGTATAAGGAGACTTATCAGTCATTTTCACTTCACTGATGCTTTACAGCTTAAGAGCGCTTACACAGACTGTCTCATTTACAATTTTACAGAGCAGCAACTGATGCTCAGTTTAAACTTAAGAGCCCCACAAGATCAAACTGCGTTTTACTTACCGACTGTCCCTTTTTGTGCTTTCTTCTGTAGAGGACAGTCCAGTTTATCTGCCGAGGATTCCTCTTGGAAAGGAATGCGGATTCGCATTTTGCGTTAAGAAACTGGAAAACCTGTAGAAGCGAGTTCAAAGTAGTCACCTACTCAACGCAGGAGGCTGAGCTGGATCTCTTAGTACTCTAGTTCTCTCCCCTCATTGGGTCCAGAGACCAACAGGCTCGTGTCACACAACTGGCAGGGAACTGGGTGGCACCACCAAGGCCTCTGAGGTTTGTCCTTACAGAGAAAGCAGGGAAACCTCAGCTCACAGCGCAGGGAAGGGCGGGGTATAAAATGCCAGGAGGCATCTAGCTCCGGTCCCTACCGGGATTAAGAGGATCTAGTGCCCATAAAACGGCCAGATACTTCGGTGGTCCATCTCCCGGGACATCTGAGTTACCCAAACTCCTCATTTCCGACCTGACTCACACTAGATCAAACCTCAAGAGCGGTTCACTTAGAGGCTTCTGATCCTAACAACCATTGCACATACGGTCCCCGAAACAAGCCTTGCAGGGACCAAGAACGATGCGGTAAATGAACACGCTTAGACCGAATTAGACCGGTCTCTCCTCGTAAGAGCACAAGCTGAGTTTGGGCGACGCGGCCTTTCACCTTCCCGTCGGTCCTGGCGTAGCGCCTGCCATGTCCGGGGTAAATCTTGTACCCACTGAAACTGCACAGCTCGACCCTGTAACAAAAAGCGAAAGCCCATTAGGGAGGGTGTCTGCGGCAAGGAGAAGCCAAGCCCAGGCCGCGGGAGAGGTGCTGTGCCCGAAGATGGAAACGGATTGGGGACTAGGGCTCTTGCTCACTTCATAGCGGCGGTAGCCGAGAAGAAGGAAAGATGGTGAAGAGAAAGAGAGGATCATGGGAAGAAGCCTTATAAGGCAGTAGGGCAATCTCCTCCCCCAATTCCCTTCTCTAACCCCGGCGCTCGGTGATGACGTCTATCACGGCGGCCTCCTTCCTCTGGAGGAGGAGCCAGTTCTGGGAGCGAGAGAAAAGTTGACTGTAGCTTAGGCAGGCGAGTGGTTGTTTTCTGATTCCTTCTTGCTCCCGCGGTCAAGTGTCCTAGAGCCATCGTCCTGCTGCACAGAATGTGAACTCTATGTAGTTTAGTGACCTACAGACAATACCCACAGGTAAAACTTAAAGTCACATTTTGCTTTCCGTGTTGGCCCATTTCCTCAACCAGCAAAATTAAATTTTAATCGTTTCACCTTTGGAAAATAGTAATGACATCTGAACTGTCTCCCACGCCTTGCTAATCGAATTGTCCATGACGGCGCCTTACATTAATTATGATTAACGTTCACTGATTTCTCTTTCTGTGCCAGGAATTACGCTAAATCATTTACATACATTATTCAGTTTACAAAATCCCTATTAAGTAACCGCTGAAGCACTGCGAAATGACAACTGCCTGTCTGGGAAGAGCTAGGTTTCAACTTCTAGCTTATTGCAGCCAGGGGCGGGTGGTTGCACAGAGAAGGGCAAAGCTTTTGTCTGTAGGTTTGGGAAAGGGAGCTCTGGCCAAGCCCACTGGGAGGGCCAATGCTTCAATCGCTTGAGCCCTTATGTAACGCTAGAAACTAGCATATGTTGGGAAGTGGCAAGAGATAATCCTTGAATTGTGTGTTGGCGTGTTTGACTAGGAAACAAAATGTAATGATTGATTAATGCTGCCTATATAAACTGCTCACTTAGGGCGCCTGGGTGGCTCAGTCGTTAAAGCTCTGCCTTCGGCTCAGGTCATGATCCTGGAATCACAGAATCGAGTCCCGCATGGGGCTCCCTGCTGGGTGGGGAGCCTGCTTCTCCCTCTGCCTCTGCCTGCTGCTCCCTACTTGTGCTCGCTGTCAAATAAATAAATTAAAAAAAAAAATCGTTAAAAAGGATCTTTTAGTAGGTAGTTGAAAAGATTTGTAAAGTCTGATAACGTGGCTGAGTGATGCTAAGAAAGCTGTACAGTTATGTTGGAACCAGTCTCAAGAATGGGTTAATGGGCGCCTGGCTGGCTCAGTCAGTGGAGCATGCTACTCTTGATCTTAGGATTGTGAGTTTGAACTCCACCTTGGGTGAAAAATAAAATAAATAAAAAAAAAAGAATTGATAGAGATCAGCATGGAATTGAAAAGCAAAGAGGAGGAATTTGACAGTCTGACCAACTCTGACCAGCTTTTCAGAATATCTGGTATACTTGGAAGACATTGTCTAAATAGACTATAGGCAAATGGATGCCTCAGGCTTCCATGGCTTGGTGAACTTAGTCAACTCTGACACTCTGTATAGTTCTCTTGGTTTTAAATCACTGCTGATTAATGTTTGATCATTAAAGAAAAAAAGAAAGAGAAGAAAACCACCTGGCTTCTACAGGCTCCAAGGCACAGCTGGATATGAGTAGAGGATGGAGCGAAGATTTATAAGCAGGAATTTGGTACACAGAACCCCAGAATTTATAGTACCTTCCCAAGCATTTTAGGAAGATTTTATTTTATTGGTCTTCAAAATTAAGTTTGGCCTGAGTAGCTCTGTGGAGGAAAAGCAGAAAACCAGATCTTAGAGATTTAGCTCTTTTACTCTTTCTTAGAGGGCATTCTTGAGCTGGCCTCTCAGGGTTCTTTGTAACACATTGTGTGTATCACACCTTAAATTGTGCTCAAATACTCTTAGAATAAGAAGAAGGTATACAGAAGACCCTAAAAGTATTTTATATAGTGTCATAAGACACAGCTTCCAACACCATCCATAAATTTTTGGTGACTTTATCCTTACATTCTCTTTTATTTTTTTATTTGGAGCCTAATGCAGGGCTTGAACTTACAACCCTGAGCTCAAGACCTGAGCTGAGACCAAGAGTTGGACACTTAAGCAGTTGAGCCACCCAGGCACCCCATTACCTTCTTTTTTATAGGAAAAAGGCTCAGCTGTCCTTCCTTCTCATTTATTTTCTTATGGAGCAATACTGAACCAAAGTTGGCCTTCTTCTCAGCCTCCTATAGCTCCTGAGAACAGAGCATTCTTCTGTTCATTGCATCTTCATCTTTTACATATACTTACTTGCTGTTAGTTTTTTGTGGTCGCTGTAACAAATTACTACACACTTGGTAGCTTAAAAGTTCAGAAATACATTCTTTTGGTTCTGCAGGCCAGAAGTCTAAAATGAATAACATTGGGCTGAAATCAACATATCCTTGCTCTAGACTCTGGAAGCTCAGTGGCAGAACATGTTCCTTGCTCTTCTGTTTCCACTCAGATAAACCCTCTTGAATTCCTATCCCATAGAAACTATGAGATCACAAATGTTTGTTGTTTTAAACTACTATGTTTAGGAATACTTTGTTGACGTAGCAATGGATAGTTAATAGAGGAGGTAAGGAAATTGTGAAGATGAGAACTTAGTGAATAATGATATCATTTGTCAAAAGGACAGATAGAGAAAGGAGCATGTTTGTGGGGGAAAGGGCCAATTTTGCAAAGTCAGGGCTCCAGATGCCTATAGTACATTAAGGTGGTATGTTTTAGGAAGTTAAACAAGTTCAAAGGAGTGTTTGGAATAGGATATATTTTAAGAGTAATGGACATATAGGTGATAGAATATGTGTGATGATATCACCTAGTGTTACAGGCTGACTTCTTTGGAAGCATTTCCTGAGACTGCGTTTAGGATGCAAGATGTTTATTAGGGATCAAGTCCTGTGAAAGGAGAGGGGAGAAAGCAATATGAGGCAGAAGTTAAATAAATTACTGGCCCAACTAAACCTCAGTTATCCCCAGCAGGAGCTCTGGAACAATTATTGCCTGTCAGAGTATTCCATGTTTGGCCAAATAATCAACCCATTTATACTCCCACCTTATCACCAGATGTGTGTTGCCCCAGAGAGATCATGACCCAAGTAAGGTGGTTCTCAGTAGCTGAGCCAGATCCTACTGATAGGTGGGGATGCCAGTGACAATGATCAATGTCCACTGTTTGGCAGCAAGCTCTTGCTTGAAGAGGGATCTGGATATTGCATCTCTGTGTCTACCACCCCCAGAAAGAGTGACTAGAGTGAATCAGCAAAAAAGAATCCAGAAATACCAGTATTTAAGGGACAAGGGAATGGAGGGAAAATCATCTGAAGGAGGCTGAGCAGATGAGGTCAAAGGAAATAGAGTCCATGATAGTCACTTCAGAGAAGCCTATGGAAGAGTTTTGACAGTGCTAAAAGCCACATAAAGTTCCAGTAAGACAATGACAGGACTGTAAACATGAATGCCTTTGGAGTGACTCAGCCCCCTTTTTAGTGTTTCTGCCCATAGCATTCTCTTCTCAGGTGTGGGAGGGATGTGCCTTTTTAGAATCTACCACCATAGTTCCTGGAAGGCTGGTTAATCCGAAGACTTTCAGGCATTGACTTCAGGGAAGGCTTTGAAAGGAATGCCTAGTAACTAGATTAGAAAATGACTAGGTTTAAAAACTATATGGCATTAAAAACTATGAAGCTTTCTTTAAAATTATGAAGCATTAATGGGATACCTAGCTGGTTCAGTTGGTAGAACATGTGACTCTTGATCTTGGGGTCATGAGTTTGAGCCCCACATTGGGTGTAGAGATTACTTAAAAAAATAAAATTATGAAGAATTATTAAAATTAATAATTATGAAGTATACTTTAAAATCTAAATCTAATCAAGTCTTCATATATCTAACTACCAATTATATGATATATAGGGGACAGAAACATGTGAAACAATTCCACAGGGATGCAACTGGCATCTGCAGGATGACTTAACTTCTTCAACAATACGTGAATTGAAAGGAAAAGAGAAATTAGAGCCTATGGATAGGACTACCTGCACAAATAATTTTCAGGACCCAGTGTAAAATGAAAGTGGGACCCCCCTTTTCAAATAGCAGGATAAAGGTATAAAATATTAAGCTGTTTCCTTTCTTCAGTAATCTATCTCTTGACGTTTTATGGTGTTTTTTCATTTGCTGTTTAATGTCATGCTCCCTTAGGCAAGGACATTCGCTAGGGATGTGCAGTCCCTCACAGGTGCCCAGGGACCTGCCTTGTGACTTGATGCATGTACTGGAACACATGAGGCCCAGCCATCTCTTGGGTTGCCCCTACTGTGAGGTTCTGGACCAACGTGTTATGCCCCCCCCCACCCCCACCCTGGGGGTGGTGGTGAGGGAGGCGCTGTCAATCTGGCCATCTCCTTACACTGTATTCCTGGCCTAACCCACAGAGAATGGGCAATCCCCTGGGATGTGTTATGTACCTGGGTCCTGGATGGGGGTGGGCATCAAGCTGCTTGCGGAATGCGCGGCAGCAAACTGCAGAACCAGCCACTCTCCAAACCCATCCCTAGAAAGTGAGGAAGCAGCGGGAAGTGGACCGCCTGTGAGCTGAGGCTTCAAGCCCCAGGCACATGCGCTATTATTCCCATTGTACTTCACTTACAGAACACAGATTCAAAAGATACCATTATGGCTATCCGAAACAGCAAATGCAGGGTATTAAACCCCAGGTGTGGGATGCTCCTGAGTGTTAGGCCCTGTGCAGCTGCATTGGTTGCACAACTTGAATTTTTTTTTTTTAAGATTTTATTTAGGGGGCGCCTGGGTGGCTCAGTCGTTGGGCGTCTGCCTTCGGTTCAGGTCATGATCCCAGGGTCCTGGGATCGAGCCCCGCATCGGGCTCCCTGCTCAGCGGGGGGCCTGCTTCTCCCTCTCCCTCTGCCTGTTGCTTCCCCTGCTTGTACACTCTCTCTCTGTCAAAAATAAATAAAATCTTTAAAAAAAAAAAAAAGATTTTATTTATTGGGGCGCCTGGGTGGCTCAGTCGTTAAGCGTCTGCCTTCGGCTCAGGTCGCGATCCCGGGACCCTGGGTTGGAGCCCCGCATCGGGGTCCCTGCTCGGCGGGAGGCCTGCTTCTCCCTCTCCCACTCCCCCTGCTTGTTTTCCCTCTCTCGCTGTGTCTCTCTCTGTCAAATAAATAAAATCTTAAAAAAAAAAGATTTTATTTATTTATTTGACAAATAAATAAAATAAATTCTTTTAAATTTTAAAAAAGATTTTATTTATTTATTTGACAAATAAATAACATCTTCAAAAAAAGATTTTATTTGACAAATAAATAAAATCTTTAAAAAAAAAGATTTTATTTATTTATTTGACAGAGAGAGACACAGCGAGAGAGGCAACACAGCAGGGGGAGTGGGAGAGGGAGACGCAGGCCTCCCGCCGAGCAGGGAGCCCGATGCGGGGCTCCATCCCAGGGTCCCGGGATCGCGACCTGAGCCGAAGGCAGACGCTTAACGACTGAACCACACAGGCGCCCCACAACTTGAATTTTTCTTTAAAGATTTTATTTATTTATTCATAAGAGACAGAGAGAGGGAGAAGCAGGCTCCCAGGGAGCCCGATGCAGGACTCCATCCCAGGACTCTGGGATCATGACCTGAGCTGAAGGCAGACACTTAACCGACTGAGCCACCTAGGCGCCTAGATTAAAAGAAATTTAAGAACTTCTTCAACCAGTTGCAATGTATGGGTCTTATTTGAGGCCTGATTTGAACAAACACGCTAGACAGACCTTGGGGGTAATTTGAATACTGATTGGATTTTTTTTTTTTAAAGATTTTATTTATTTATTTGACAGAGAGAGACACAGCAAGAGAAGGAACACAAGTAGGGGGAGTGGGAGAGGGAGAAGCAGGCTTCCTGCTGAGCAGGAGCTCGATGCGGGGCTCGATCCCAGCACCCTGGGATCATGATCTGAGCCAAAGGCAGACGTTTAACGACTGAGTCACCCAGGCGCCCCCGATTTGATTTTTGATGATATTAAAATGTACTGTTAATCCTTTAGGTGTTCTAATTTTACTGTGATCATGTTTAATTTTTTAGAAAAGTGTTGTTGGGGCGCCTGGGTGGCTCAGTCGTTAAGCGTCTGCCTTCAGCTCAGGTCGTGATCCCAGAGTGCTGGGATCGAGCCCCACATCGGGCTCCCTGCTCAGCGGGAAGCCTGCTTCTCCCTCTCCCACTCCCCCTGCTCGTGTTCCCTCTCTCGCTGTGTCTCTCTCTGTCAAATAAGTAAATAAAATCTTAAAAAAAAAAGTGTTCTTATATTTCGAGATACATACTAAATATTTATAGATGAAATAGCATGATGGTTGGGATTTGTTTTAAAATGAGAGAGCAGCCAGTGGGTAAGGGCATGGATGAAAAAATGACCAGGGACTGGATAAGAGTTGAAGCTGGTGTTGGGTAGGAGAGTTCATTAAAATAGTCTGTACATTGTTATGTACCCTTTTATTATTTTTTATTATTTATTTACTTATTTAAGATTTTATTTATCTATCAGAGAGAGAGCACAAGCTGGGGGAGCTGCAGGCAGAGGGAGGAGCAGACTCCCCGCTGAGCAGGGAGCCCTACATGGGGCACCCAGGCGCCTGACTCTTTTAAATACTTTTCCCTAATAAAAAGTTTCAAACAATTATAATGTGCTTTGGGATAGAAAGATTTAAGTCCCACAATTCAATCCTGGAAAATAGGAAGGGTAAGCACCATTTGTATTATTCTGTAATTTAAAAAAGTTTTTAAGTAAAAAAATACTTTAGGGGCACCTGCTCAGTTGGAAGAGCCCATGACTCTTGATCTCAGGGTCATGAGTTTGAGCCCCACATTGGGTATAGAGATTACTTAAATAAATAAAACTTTAAAAATACAGGGGTGCCTGGGTGGCTTAGTCACTTAAGATCTGTCTTCAGCTTGGGTCATGATTCCAGGGCCCTGGGATCAAGCCCCACATTGGGCTTTCTGCTCAGCAGGGAGTCTGCTTCTCCTTCTCCCTGCAGCTCTGCCTGTTTGTGCTCTCTCTCTCTGTCAAATAAATAAATAAAATCTTAAAAAAAAAAATTAAAAATATAGGGGCGTCTAGGTGGCTCAGTTGGTTAAGCATCTGGCTCTTGGCTTCTGCTTAGGTCATGATCTCAGGGTCATGGGATCAAGCCCCTAGTTGGGCTTCAAGTTCAGTGGGAAGTCTGCTTGAGATTCTCTCCCTTTTCCTCTGCTCCTCCCCCCACTCCTGTGCACTCTCTCAAATAAATAAATCTTAAAAAAAAAAATTAAATACTTTATACAAGAACAGCAGCTGTATTCATAATAAATACAGGAAAACAGGAAACAGTGCAGAGCCCCATCAGTAAGTGAACATATAAGCAAACTATAATATATGTTTATACAATGGACTACTACACAGAAATAAAATGGAATGAACTTTTGATTTACACATCAACATATGAGTACCAAAAATATTATGCTAAGTGGAAGTAGCCTTACCAAAAAAAATGCCTTACTGTAAGATTTTATATATATCAAGTTCTACATCATACAAAACTTTTTTTTTTTTTTAAGATTTTATTTATTTATTTGACAGAGAGAGACACAGCGAGAGAGGGAATACAAGCAGGGGGAGTGGGAGAGGGAGAAGCAGGCTTCCCGCCCAGCAGGGAGCCCGATGTGGGGCTTGATCCCAGGACTCTGGGATCATGACCTGAGCCGAAGGCAGGCGCTTAACGACTGAACCACCCAGGCGCCCCGCAAAACTAACTTTTGATGGGAAAAAATCAGAAGAGTGGTTGCTTCTGGGTGGGAAGGGAAGGATTGAGTGGGAAGGTATACAAGAGAACTTTCTGTGTAACGTTCTATATCTGTTTAGGTTTTGGGTTAACTACACAGTTTGTCAAAACTCAGGGAATGTTCCAGGGTGCCTAAGTGGCTCATTAAGTCTCAGGTCCTGATCTCAGGGTCGTGGGATCAAACCCTCCTGCCCCTCTCCCCCCACCACCACCCTGCATCAGCTCCCCACTCAGCACTGAGTCTGCTTGTCCCTCTCCCTCTGCTCTTCTCCCCCACTCAAATAAAGTCTTAAAAAAAAAAAAACAAACCACAACACCTCAGGGAATGTTCATTAAGATTTGCACATTTCATTGTATATAGATTTTACTTTAAAAGAAAGGAAAATAAATATGTATTGAGTGCTCACTGTAGAATTCTTTCAAATTTTCTATATATTGGAAATTTTTCCATAATAAGGTGTTGGAAAATAATTAAAGGGAGCCATCTTCTGGAAGAAACTGGTATTACCAATTGGCTCAAAAATGCAAGAGGAACAAAACATCGTGTTTGTATCGTTCAGTGTGTATGTAGTAACTGCTTATTATTTTTCATATATTCTGTTGGTTCTCACTCATGTACTCAAGCTATTTTCTTTGGCTGGAAATTTTTCCTCCCTTCCACTGGCTAACTTCCTACTCAGATTTTACTTCATCTAAAACAGAGGTCTGGGGCACCTCGGTGGCTCAGTCGTTAAGCCTCTGCCTTTGGCTCAGGTCATGATCCCAGGGTCCTGGGGTGGAGCCCCGCATCGGGCTCCCTGCTGGGCGGTAAGCCTGCTTCTCCCTTTCCCACTCCCCCTGCTTGTGTTCCCACTCTCGCTGTGTCTCTGTCAAATAAATAAAATCTTTAAAAAAAAATACTGGATAGAATAATAATTAAAAAAAATAAAACAGAGGTCTGCAAATAGTAAATATTTTAGGCTTTGTGGGCTAACAGGCAAGATTGAGGACATTATGTAGGTATTTATATAATGAGAAACAAATTTTTACAATATTTTCATTGATGAAATTTAAATATAATCACAGTATTGAGTATGAGTTTTTGTAAAACAAAGAGAAAGAGTAAATGACTTCATTTTCTACTAAAGAGAAAAATGAAATTCTTTTTGGGAGAGGTGGAGGGTAGACAAAACGAATTTTAAAGCCTTTCTGTCAGTGTTCCATAGTAGTGGTTGGGGGGGGTCTTTTCATTTAGAAAAATTTCAGTCTTGACCCTGAGCTTAAAAAAAAATCCTATAGGGGCACCTGGGTGGCTCAGTCCTTTGAGCATCCCACTCTTGGTTTCAGCTCAGCTCATGATCTCAGGTTTGTGACACTGAGCCCCCCACTGGGCTCCGTGCTTAGCAGGGAGTCTGCTTGAGATTCTCCCCTTCTCCGTCTGCACCTCTCCCAGCTTGTGCTCTCATGCTCTCTCTTAAATAAATAAATAAATAAATAAATAAATAAATAAATAAATCTTTTAGAAAATCACAATAAAACAATATCAAATGCTGTGTGGTAGGGCAAATCAGATATTCAGCTGCTAATTCTGACAAGAATTCATGGACTGACAGCAAATGAAGTCCATGAGAACAAATGAAGTTTATTGTTAACACTACTGGTTCAATAACACCGGTAGATTCAAATGTTTTCCACAAAGTACCTGTTGACTGATAATACAATGATGTTATAACCATAGAATTTAACACCTTACATTTTCACAAGTGCTGTAAATCTGTTAAGCTGAGCCTTTTTCTACTTACGTAAGTTGTAACACATCATAGCTGATTTCACTTCAGGTGTAATCAGTTAGTGTTTTCTCAACTTCTTTAAAAATATTCTCACCTGTTTCATGCAGGCGATTCATAGAGGCTATTCTTCAGTCATTTCAAACATTGACTTTCTGAATAAACAGGCACAAATAAACTGTATCAATAACAGCTGTCCATTTATTAAGAGCCATGGAAAACATTAAAAATAATTTTCCTTCACTAAATAATTTAAAGTGACTATCAATGCTGCTCACAGAGCTTTAACACTTAAAGCAGCTGTTCTTACCTAAAGGCTAATGGCCTTAAACGAGTTTATTTTTTCTGGATACATTTCTTAAGTGACTGCAGTCAAACATCATTTAAAGTAAATGACTTTCCTTGCTTGGCTAATAAATGAGCCACTTGAAAACTCACTTTGGTAGCAGCCTTCCTTTCTTTTTTCTTTCTTTCTTTGAAGAAATTTTACTATGATGAGATATCTATTAACTTTTTCTAACTTTCCTGATTGATTGCTGTGATTTGGGAATATTGTGATGGCTGGTTAGTCTGGTAAGGTAGATATATATTGTATTCTTTAGGCACAGATAATGGTTATTGCATAATAAACATAATGCTTTGCAGTGATTTTGATAAAATAATCCACATCTAACTGTATCTTAAAGATGGAATATTTTAAGTCTAGTTTTTTCTTTTTTTTGTTTTGCTTGATAGGTATATGTTGGTAATAAAAAATAATAAAATGTCACAGTATGGTGATATGCATGGCACTTGAAATGGTGTCAAGTAAAAATGTGTTTTGGTGATTTGTAGTATGTAGCAGCAATCTGAAGTGGTAAAAATGACACATATGGTCTCAATTATGAATACTCTATTGTTCTGTAAATGCAGCCATAGACAATAGGTAAATAAGTATGGCTGTATTTGAAAAATATTTATGGACACTGAAATTTGAATCACATATAATTTTATGTGTCATAAAATGTTACTATTCTTTTGTTTTTTTTCCAGCCACATAAAATGTAAAAGCTGTAATTAGCTGTAGACTGTACAAAAGCAGGAGGTTGGGGTGCCTGGGTGGCTCAGATGGTTAAGCGGTTGCCTTCAGCTCAGGTCATGATCCCAGGGTCCTGGGATTGAGCCCCACATCGGGCTCCTGGCTCAGCAAGGAGCCTGCTTCTCCCTCTCCCTCTGCCTCTCTCCCTGCTCATGCTCTCTCTCTCTATGTATCTCTGTGCTTCAGATGAATAAATAAAATCTTTAAAAGAAAAAAAAAAGCAGGAGGTAGAGTGGATTCAGCTTATAGGGCATAGTTTGCCAACCCCTTGTAGAGAATATCTACATAAAGTAGACTTTTGAGTTTATTATTTTATTTGAAGGGATGAAAAGGAATTTGTGATTTTCTTCATAACATTTTCTTTTTTCTAGCTCTTTTTTTTTTTAAATTTTGAGTAGGCTCCATGCCCAACTGGGGCTTGAACTCACAACTCCGACATTAAGAGTCACATGCTCTACTGACTGAGCCAACCAGGCACCTGTTGGGAATTTGTGTTTCAGTTTAAAGAGATTGTTATTCATATTCCTTCTGTATTATAGACTTTGTGTTGTGGTTAAATATGAAAATCTTAGTGATTTCAAAATTTTAAAAGTACAATTTTATAAAAGAAAAAGCTAACATATTTGCATTCCTCAGCTGATCAATATACTTTATATATTTCTGGTTGATATTATCCTTTCAACTGGAAAGGAAGAAAAGGTAAAAAATTTTTAAAGGGTATGAGATGGCCAAAAATAAATCACAGGGAAATTTTTTTTTTTTAAGATTTTATTTATTTGACAGAGAGAGACACAGCGAGAGAGGGAACACAAGCAGGGGGAGTGGGAGAAGGAGAAGCAGGCTTCCATGGAACAGGAGCCCGATGCGGGGCTTGATCCCAGCACCCTGGGATCATGACCCGAGCCAAAGGCAGACGCTTAGCAACTGAGCCACCCAGGTGCCCCAAGATGAGATTTCCTGCTTATATTCTTGCTAGGACCTGAACCCCTGCCCTACACAGGGCTTAAAATAATGTATGTCCTCCTTGTAACTGTCAAGGAGTTAATGATTTCTTTGGCGTCTTCCAGCACAATAGATAACATCTAAGGAGTGACTAGGCGAGGTCATCATGAATGTTTTCCAAGACCACTGACTCCAGGCACCTTGACACCAAGACCCCTGGCTCCAGGGCATAAGTGGCTTTTGGAGGACACCTGAGTACTTGCCCTTGTTTTGACCAGTTCCTAGATGCTGACAGGACATGTACCCCTGACCACTGTCCTCAGTAAAAACCCAGACTCCAAGCAAAGAGGAGACTCATTCTCCTTTTCCTTTCTGAGTCTCCCAGATGCTCCATCTGTATCTGCTCTCTCTGTATCTTCAATAAACTCTGCTCTCACTTCCTCTCAGCTCATGCTTGATTTCTTTCCTACACCAAGCCAAGGATCCTGTTGGCTGGTCCTGTGGGACCCTCTCTGGGTCCTCAGACCCAGCCAGTCTGCATCATTAAGAGCTTTGCCGTTTTAAAACTTTAAAACTTCAAAGTTATTATTACATTTACTTTTTTAAAATATAAGCTCTCATCCTAATTAGAAAACCTCCCTTGTTTTATCAAGATATATTGCACTATCCACAAACATTGTTCTAGTTTCCCGTCTCTTTGTGTTATCTAAACTTGTATATAATGCTCTCCTGAGCATTAAGGTTAAAGGTTACCATCCACTATTACAACAGTCTCCTTCCTGCCACTGTTCTACTATTCAATTCATCCTTGTTATATGAGCAGTTTAACCTTCTAAAACACAAGTTTCATTTTGTCAATCCCTCACTCAAAACCAGCAAATGCAAATTAGTGGAATGAATGGTGAGAGGTAGGGTGAGGCCAGATAGATTATGCTGGCCCTCGAAAGTTGAATTACAAGAGTAAAGGATTTGAGGAAGGGATTAACATGATAAAAGGTGTTTTACTTAGATTTTGCCTGTAGCAGTGGGCAGACGCCTTAGAGATGCAGGTTATGAGTCAGGGCTATCAGCTGTTGCAGAGATCAGGTACACTGTGCTGATAGGAAGGAAAGTGTTATGGATCCTAGGCCTGACCAAAACAAAACAAAACAAAACAAAAAACAAAAAATGCTATTTTGTTGAGAGGTTCATAGTGTTGGTTAGTAGAATGCTTTGATTTGAGCTTTCAAGGTTTAACATATATACAAGATGAGACAATTTAGTTACAGTGTAGCAATTTGATTTTAGATGTACAAGCTGTATCTGAAGCACAAGAGTTTCTGAGGTGTGATTTTAAAGGTTGCTGGTTCACTTAGGATTTGGGACTGTGCCCAGGAACATCTGGCCACTCTTTTATGGATCCAGGATTATACTTAGTTGACTCCATAAAAGGAATACTTTCCTCTGGATTCTAGGTCAGATGAACCAGACAGAATTCTGGTTCTGCTATTGCTATAAACTTGCAGGAACCTGTGCTCCTCTGGTGCCCTCTGAGCTTCCAGGATCCCTCTCCCAGGTCATTATCCTGCAAAATTGGAGAGAACTGTAAATGCTTTCTCCCTCCCTGAGCTAGAGACTCTCCTCAATCCTCACCAGATATTCCAGGGAACAAAGCAGGAGGCAGTATTCAAACTTGCTTTGTTCTTACACCTATATAGTAAGATTGTGCTTTCTAAATAAGGGACCTCGGGGTGCCTGGGTGGCTCAGTTGGTTAAGTGACTGCCTTCGGCTTGGGTCATGATTCCAGGGTCCTGGGATCGAGCACTGCATCGGGCTCCCTCCCTGGCGGGAAGCCTGCTTCTCCCTCTCCCATTCCCCCTGCTTGTGTTCCCTCTCTCGCTGCCTCTCTCTCTCTCTCTCTCGCTCTGTTAAATAAATGGATAAAATCTTTCAAATAAATAAATAAGGGGCCTCTTTGTTAGATGAGAAAGATTCCTAGTCTTAATTACCTCTTCAGAACTAGGAAATTTGTCTTCAGAATAAAACAGTGGGAAATAGAGTGAAAAAAAGAGTTAAGTTGTGCAAGTTAGAGGAAGACAAATGCCATATGATTTCACTCATGTGGAATTTAAGAAACAAAACAGATGAACATAGGGGAAGGGAAAAAAGAGAGGCAAATCATAAGAGACTCTTAACTATAGAGAACAAACTGAGGCTTCATGGAGGGGAGGTTAGCAGGGGAATGGGTTAAATAGGTGATGGATATTAAGGTGGGCACTTGTGATGAACACTGGGTGTTTTATGTAAGTGATGAATCACTAAATTCTACACCTGAAACTCAGTTTTTTAAAAGATTTATTTATTTACTAGAGCGAGAGCAGGAGGGAGGAGCAGAGGGAAAGAGAGAGAATCTCCAGCAGATCCCCACTGAGCATGGAGCCCAATGCGGGCCTGGATCCCAGGATCCCACAATCCCAAGATCATGACCTGAACCAAAATCAAGAGTCCCTCAAACGACTGAGCCACCCAGGCGCCCCTACACCTGAAACTCATTTTACCATATATGTTAACTAATTGGAATTTAAATAAATACTTGAAATAAAAAAAAGAGTTAAGGGGGGGGGTGTAGTCACAGAGATCAGAGGAGAACCCATAAAGGAGGAAAAGTTCACAGGATCAAGGGCCTGGAAATCTAAAAGTGTGAGTTAATGGACTTTCCCAAACCACGAATTGTCAGAGATTTTGTATATTGCTGTTTCAGAAAGAGGGGAGTTCAGAGTAAAGATTGCAAGAGGGAATGGAGGCATGTGTAATAGAGATTGGAAGTTCCCTTTGTACATTCTGTCCTGCTATTAGGTTAATCTCTCACTTCCTGTGAGAGCAGCTTCATTACCAACTGACCCCATTTGCAGCCTATGCTAATGTCTTTTCATCTACTTCTGAACTGTCTAGAGTCTACCCAACTTTTAAGCCCTAGCTCAGTTTCACTTCCTCCTTCAAGTCTTCTTTGAAAATTATTGTTTCCATTTCTTTCTCCATTCGCTGAGATCTTGTGTTAATAGTTACAATCATATTAGTTAGCAGGTAATAGTTATAGCAAAAGTGTGAGCCTACTCCCCTCGAGTTAGGCAGTGTAATTTTTGAGTTTGGAGACTATACTGTAAAATTCTTTTGTATATTCCTTGCAAAAATTCTAGGTTCATACTTATTAGATATACCCTCAGGTCTAAAGTTCTGTTAAATATTCAAGAACCACTTAAAAATACTGTATAAAACCTTCTATCCGAGAATGCTTTAAATTTTCAAGTTGAAATGTATCCATTTTGACTATCTTAACAAGATTGCCCAAGTCATTCCTATAGCAGAGCAGAAAACTTTCAACTTCCTCATTATTGTCAAAAGGGGCAGCCACGTTAGAGACTTGTAGCAGTGAGCGCTGAAATTCGATCTGTATTAAATAGCGACCTTATAATCATCTCAATGGTAAAAGTGTCAAATTTCACAGACACCTAGAAAAGGGAGCGAAAAGATCATCTAACAATAGTTTGCTTATCTGTCAGATCAGGGAGTTCACCAGGGTTTCTAAACACACTGCGGCTCAAATTCTAACCCCCGTTTTACGTCATTAGACGCAGGCAGCCAATTGGGCCGTCCGGTTGCCGTGCATCCTGGGAGCTGTAGTTTCCGGCTCCCTCCTCCTGACTCCAAACTCCACCGAGCAGCTGGAGGACGGTTGCTTGGTATTATTAGCAAGCGAGAAGTATGGCGGTGGCGCGCGTCGACCCGGCTTTGCCTCCTGGAGAAGGTAAGGCGACCCCCCCTTGAATCCCAAAGTTTACTCCATGGAACTAAATTAAATAGTTACCTGGTGGAGAAAAGAAGTCTGGGTTTAGGGGTGCAGTTCTGTACCAGTTCTTTTGATGCGGGCTGTGGGCATCGCGGAGCCGCGCTGCCCTCTGGGAATTGTAGTTCCCGGGTGCTGTCTAGCTCTGCGGCTTTACGGAGAGGGCCGAGCTGGGGACTACATCCCCAGGGTCCTTCGCGCGGCCGGGCGCCTTGGCTCCCGCGCTTCTGAGGCTGCCTGGGTGGTGGGTTTCGGACTGCGGTGGCCTTTCTTGGATTTTTAGTTTGAATTCTGGATGCCCAAGTGAAAATTGCCGGATCTCCATCTTTCGCTTTACGTGTCTCCCTTATCCTCTCGGTTCCTATCACATTCAGGAAACCCTCTCTCAAACATACCTCCTAGACTGACGTTAAACCCTTTTTTGGAAGTGTTCGGTGGCCGTGGTAAAATTCAGGGTGACCGAGAGTCCACAGATATCCACCCCTTGTTCTGCAGACCAGGTTTTGGGATCGGGTTTGGTCGCTACCCAGCGGAGCGCGGGGTGTGGGTGCTTCTGTGGCCGGGAGTCGCCGGGCGTGAGCCGAGCTCCTTTGTTTTGGTTACAGCTCCGAGGCTCCGCAGCAGCCTTCTGGGTCGGGGGCCGGGCTGAGGGTTGAGGCCTCTCTCCACAGCTTAGACCAGGGGGGTCATTATCTGGGGGCCCTGACTTCTTGGTGGGGGTGAGGGGGATCGATGGTTCTAAGAGGTCTGTCGACCCCGTGGAACTGTGTGCAAAGACTACATTTTCCTTGGACAGTACACAGCTTTCACCAAATTCTCAGGGAATCCCCATGACCACCCCCAAATTCTGGCATCCATTAGACAATGAAAAGACGTTGAAACCTTTCAGGAGAGCAGTCTCGCATAATTATTTCCCACAGTAATCTTAATCTGGGTATACATTTGAAATTGGCAGTTTCTGTGGCCCCACCCCTTTTTGATATCGGCTTCTCTTAAACTCCACCTCCTCAGCCCACCAAGGGAACTTACTGACAATAATAGCAGTAAACATTTACAGAGCACTTTTTATATGAGCCAGACGTTGTTCTGAGTGCTTTTTTTTTCTTACATGATCTCATTTTCTCTGTAGAACAACATTATAAGGCAGATATTATCACCCTCATCTTGTAGAGTGGAAAAGTGAGCCCCAAAGAGATCTATTACTTGCCCAAGATACCACAGTGGTTATTGGGGGAGCCAGGATTTGAACGTCTGTGAAACTAGATTATTGAGTGCGGTATGCCAGGAGTGGGGCTAAGTATTGTTCATATGGTTTCTGTTTTCATCCTCACCTCAATTTAATTAATTAGGTATATTGTTCCCATTTTGTAGATAAATTCACTGAACTATACATTGATTTTAAAAATAGTTCGGGCACTTTAGGATATACTGGTAGTTAGGTTGTAAGCAGGTTGATCTCTATCAAAAGATTAGTTCCGTTTAAAAAAGGACAATCATTACTTAGCCACAAAATATGGAATAGTTCTTATTTATTTACTTATTTGTTTATTGAGAGAGCGCGCTTGTGCTGTCTATGGGAGGGGGTTGAGGGGAAGGTCAGAGAGAGAATCTTTTTTTTAAAAAATATTTTATTTATTTATTTGACAGAAAGAGAGAGCAAGAGAGGGAACACAAGCAGGGGGCGTGGGAGAGGGAGAAGCAGGCTTCCCGCTGAGCAGGGAGCCCGATGCCGGGCTCCATCCCAGGACTCTGGGATCATAACCTGAGCCGAAAGCAGACGCTTAAGGACTGAGCCACCCAGGTGCCCCAAGAGAGAGAATCTTAAGGGTGGAGCTGACTGGGGGTCCATCCCTGGACCCTGAAATTATGACCTGAGCCAAAATCAAGAGTTGATGCTTTAACCGACCCCCAGTAGTTCATATTTAAATGTGAAGAATTCCAAAGTATTATTGTGAGCAGAATATCACAAATTTCTAGGTGTAATACGATATTTCGGAGGGAAAGCGAACAATTTCAATCTGTGGTCATTTAGAACTTGATTGCCTTAATTTTTAAATCTTGATGTTTATTATGCTCTAGTGTTTTCTAACTCTAAATATAGAGATTTTATGAATATAATTCCATGCTCAGCTTTGTATTTTTGTTTTCTAACAATTTCTCTTCTATTTTCAAGGATCAGTGGTCAACTGGTCAGGACAGGGGCTACAGAAATTAAGTCCAAACTTACCCTGTGAAGCTGATATTCATACTTTGATTCTAGATAAAAATCAGATTATTAAATTGGAAAATCTTGAGAAATGCCGACAATTAATACAAGTAGGTATTGCCATCTGGGGGAAATAGTTATATATGTTTATTATTCTACAAAACAATAAAATAACCTAACAAAGAGTAACTCTGCAGGCCTAGAAAGCAGTAAATCTTATCTTAAATTTTTACATGACAATTTACCTTGAAGGTGAACACATGTGCTACATTTAAAATCGACTAGAAAAAGAAGCATTTGTTAAAAAAACAAAACATTTTGTGTTGGCAAAGCGTTGTGTTGTTAAGATAACCTTTTACATCATGATGAAGGTAAAGAGTTCATTCATTCATTCTGTTAGCAAATGTTTATTGGGCTCCTCTTATGTATCTGGCACTGCTCTCAAGTAGTTGCTCTGTTAAAAATGTTTTCTCTTGAACAGTTGGAGAGGGTCTGATTGCTCAGCTTTACGTATATTTTCCATTGCTTAGGAACAACTTAGAACAACAACAACAAATAGTTACACTATAGAGTATTTAGATAAAATATGTGAGAAGTTCACATTGGGTTTGTATATTTGGGAATGTTTGGCCATATAAACAAATCTTTTTAACCACCCTCATGTGAAAGTAATATGCATATTTTATTTCTAAGAGAATGATATGTTTTCTTTCCACAGTTGTCAGTGGCTAATAATCGGCTGGTGCGAATGATGGGTGTGGCCAAACTGACCCAACTCCGGGTGTTGAATTTGCCTCATAACAGCATTGGCTATGTGGAAGGGCTGAAAGATCTAGTACATTTGGAATGGCTGAATTTGGCAGGAAATAATCTCAAGGTAAATTGTTTCTTTTTTTTAGTAGTTGCGTTTTCTTTTTTTAATTTATAAAAGTATTCACTGTAAAAAAAAACTGAAGCAGTATAGAAATAAATAGAATAAAAAGTGAAAGTATCTATTCCCACTTCCCAGGGATAATTTTAGTTAACATAAACTGAAAAAAAAATTTATTTTGACACACATATGCAGTATAATATTCTTTTAAATGTGAACAAAGAATCTATATTATACTTAGAAAAGTTGTCAAAAAGTAGAATAAAATGTAGGGATACTGTAGCATGCTGAATTAAGCTGTAAGTACATGTTTAATGGTATAGTGGAGAATATACTGTCTTAAAAGTCAAGAGATCTGTATTCTAGTCCTGCTTCCATCACTTAGTAGCTCTATATTGTTGTGTAATAAATATCTCCATGTCTTATTTTTTGATATGTTAGATGAGTGGACTCAAATGATATTAATAGCTCACTTATTGATCAGTTAATTTATGCTAGGTACTATTGTATGCACCTTAACTGTATTAACTCATTCAGTGTCATGACAGCCTATGAAGTAGGAAAAAAATCATTATGTCTATTACATAAATGAGAAGCTGAAGTACAGAGAAATAAGGTAACTTGCTTAAGGTCACATAGCCAGGAGTTGCAGAGCCAGGATTTGAATCCATGCAGTTTGACTTCACTCTTAACTTGTAAACTCTATACTGTACCAACTGTCATGTGTTATCACTAAGGTTTTTTCAAGCTATAAATATCTGGGATGATATGATCCTCTCCTCTCGGGATAATGAAGGTAGAAGCTTGCTATATAACAATTTACCAAATTCTGTTATTACTACTTTCTCTTTCTCTTGATAAATTCTCCTCTGCTTCCAATAATAAGCAGAGGAGGCAGGAGACTCAGCTATGACGAACTAGGGAAGAATTTCATTTTTTGATTTTGTGTACATGAACTAGTGTGATGCTTTTCTTGTGATAGGTCATGGAACAAATCAGTAGCTGTGCAGCTCTACAGCACCTTGATTTATCAGACAATAACATACCCCAGATAGGTGATCTATCTAAATTGGTATCACTGAAGGTAAGTGTGTCATTTCTGACATTTTCTTGTCATTTCTGAAATTTTATACTAATTTTATACTAATATACCAAAAGAAAGTGATCTGATTGGCCTAAAATCAGCCTATTTTGTATGGAGAACAGATTGTGTACATTATGATAAAATTTCTGTTAGAGCTCCAGCAATTAAGTATGCAACTCTTTGTTTTTAGTTTCTATAATTGATTTATTTTAACTAGAACTGGTCATTGTGGTTAAGGTTAATTCTTATTTGTCATCCTATGAACATAATGAAATCCCCTTTATGCCTAATCAGCCAACACTAGCAGCTTTAGCTATATAATATGTAACATGTTGGTAAAGTTGAGAGTGATCATTCCTGAATTTGAGTTTGTTTTTTTGACACTTGGGATTGCTGTTTTTTGAGTAAAACGTATTACTAAATTTTCAAAAGTAACTTTAATTTAAAAAGTAAACCTGTAGCGTATAGCACTTTTTATGGAGGGGAATTTATCATGCAATCAGATAAGTAACAGTTGCAATTACAGCTTCAAAAACATGTAGGCTTTTTCCACATTTTTGCATCATTGGATATTATTAGTATCATATAACTCATTAAGCCTTAGAAGCAGTATTATTAGATCAACTTTCCCCACATCTTTAGCATAAATCATTTTTAGCAACAATGACTCTAAACAATCTGATGTGTCCAGATACTGAGAATTCAGATGAACTACGGATTTTTTTTTTTCTGGAATGATTATTTTATCAGAATCCTGGGTATTAAAAGCCTTCAGTTATTCTTCATTGTTGTTGACTTAATTTGAGTCAGCCTCATCTGCAAGTAGCATATTGTTCCTTCCTTAAGCTTTTAGTTTTCAAGAGAATACAGTTGTAAATTATAGGTTGTGGGTTACCTCTTTCTCTTTTGGAAAATTTGCTTTATATGTGATTTATCTTATTTTATTTATTTATTTGACAGAGAGAGAGAGAGCACAAGCAGGGGGAGCAGCAGGCAGAGGGAGAGGGAGAAGCAGGCTCCCCGCTGAGCAGGGAGCTTGATGCGGGGCTTGATCCCAGGACCCTGGAATCAAGACCTGAGCCAAAGGCAGATGCTTAACCAACTGAGCCACCCAGGCGCCCCTATATGTGATTGTTTTAATGAATGTTTTCTTTTACTTTCCTCACCCTATATTTTGCTTGCTTCCTTTTTTTTTTTTTTTTTTTTTTTTAGAGAGAGAGCATGTGAGGAGGGTGGTAGAGGGAGAGGGAGAGAGAGAGACTCTTAAGCAGACTCCACACCCAGCACAGAGCCCATCACAGGGCTTGATCTCATGACCTGAGCCGAAATCAAGAGTCAGACACTTAACCAATTGAGCTACCCAGGTGCCCCTTGATTTTTTTTTTTAAGATTTTATTTTTAAGGATCTCCACCCAACATGGGGCTAGAATTCATAACCCTGAGATCAAGAGTCACATGCTGTACTGACTGAGCCAGCCAAGCACCCCTATTTTGATGTTTTAAAAGGAAATGAACAATATGTTGGAAATTGCTCAAGTCTTAATAATTTAAATCTCAAAAAATGCTATTTATTACACTAAGCTATATGTTCTTGGACAAATCTTTAAACTTTCTTGAGCTTAGAATGTGGACATGAAAAGAGAGAGTTGGACCAGAAGACCACCTAGGACCCTTGTAGCATTAATAGTCTGCTTTGTAAGTGATGAAAAGTATAATAAAATAGATCCTTTTATTTTTATATGCACCATTTTGGTTATGTCAAAGTAGATAAATTGTAATCTTTTCATTTGTAATTCATCCTGTTTTTACTTTCAAGACCCTGCTTTTACATGGAAACATCATCACCTCTCTTAGAATGGCACCTGCTTATCTACCCAGAAGTCTTGCTATACTTTCCTTGGCAGAAAATGAAATTCGGGACTTAAATGAGGTAAAATTGGAGGGTATTCTGTGGGATCCAGGAAGCTGCAAAGTACCGAAGAGGCTCAGGAGAAAGTTGTGAGCTCACTTGTAAACTGTGAGCATCTTGGAAGATACTGCCAAAAAGATGAAACACTTGACTCAAGATAATCATTATTTTTCTTTCTACTTTTTCTTAATGTCAGTGGGTCATTAAGGCTTAATTTCATTTGTAATGCTGCCACTGTTATTCCATTTGGAACTGATTTGTGGTAGAGGTATATCTATGTTAAAGGGATCAATAAGGACACTGTACACCTTTCTCTGGCTGCTATTATGTTTTCAAAATAGGATTTTCTCTGTTAGGAAACAGTGCTGATACTTTGTAAGGTATTTGTGCAGCAAGGACAGATGGCCATATTGATGGAATTTTGGAAGTCAATGGATAATGTAAGAGTGTTACTTGTTGCTTTTCAGAACAAGAGGGAAATTGTTACATTCTCAAATTGACAAAGATGTGTACTCAAAGGAAGCCCTGTGCTTAATACTAAATAGTCCATTTCATTCAACAAAGATATCCTTTGTTCCAGATCTCTTTTTTGGCATCCTTAACTGAATTGGAACAGTTATCGATCATGAACAATCCTTGTGTGATGGCAACACCGTCCATTCCAGGGTTTGACTATCGGCCATACATTGTCAGCTGGTGCTTAAACCTCAGAGTCCTAGATGGATACGTGATTTCTCAGAAGGAAAGGTGAATATGACCTTTTTTTTAAGATTTTATTTATTTATTTGAGAGAGAGAATGAGAGAGAGAGAGCACATGAGAGGGGGGAGGGTCAGAGGGAGAAGCAGACTCCCCGCTGAGCAGGGAGCCCGATGCGGGACTCGATCCTGGGACTCCAGGATCATGATCTGAGCCGAAGGCAGTCACCCAACCAACTGAGCCACCCAGGCGCCCTGAATATGACCTTTTTAATGTCACATTTATCATGGAAGTTACTGAAAAGACCATTTCTAACTTACTACAGATTACTAAACTGAGTATTTCTTAAAATGTGCATTTAGGAATTAAGATCATTAATGCAATCATATAGCAAACTAACTATATGCTGGTCATTTAGGATTTTCTGTCCTTTCTAAGAAAGGATAAGAAATAAATATCAGTCTGAGAGGTTGGGGCTAGTGAGTTCAACTTAATGCCCAACGTACAACAATTTGATTACTGAAAGTTCTTTTGTTAATTGGTTGTTTGCAGGGCTTAGAGCATTTTCTATAGAAATCATATTATGGATGCTGTGTAGGGTCTCAGATCAATCCCACAAAAGCTTCTAATCCATCTTACATGTAAGGGCAGTATTAGTAATAGGACCTGGGGTGCCTCAATTGTTCAGTTGGTTAAGCATCTGACTCTTAGTTTTGGATCAGGTCATGATCTCACAGTGTGGGTTTAAGCCCCATGTTGGGCTCTGTGCTGAGCCTGGAGTCTGCTTGAGATTCTCTCTTTCTCTTTCTGCCCTTGCCCCTGCTTGCACACATGCATGTGCCTGCTCTCTCTCTCTCTCAAATAATAAGGAAAATATTTAGGGGTACCTGGGTGGCTCAGTCGGTTAAGCGTCCCATTCTTGGTTTTGGGTTAGGTCATGATCTCATGGGTTGTGGGATCAAGCCCCGTGTAGAGCACTGCACTCAGCGTGGAGTCTGCTTGAAAGATTCTCTCCCTCTGCCTCTCCCCCTGCTCACTATCTCTCTCTCTTTCAAATAAATAAATAAATCTTTAAAAAAAAATTAAAATCTTAAAATAGAACCTAATTACCCTTTATAACAATGATTCTGTGGAAAAATTCATGCAGAGTTTCAGTTTGGAACTGGTAGCAGACATACTGATTGTCCTTCTCTACTCATACGTGTGAAGCAGCAGAAGTGGAAACTTTCCTATCTCTAAGCATTGATGGTTTCTGCACTTGGAGCTGGGACCCCTGCATGACGGGATCTTCTGGGCACTGGCACATGATCATTGGAATCAGCACTTTAGGGGAGATAAGAAACTAGGATGTGAACAAGAGGGGGTGGAGTTGGAGGGGATAGTATGAATTGAGATGAGTTTATCCTCTTCACTTTGCCTCATTTCCCTTTCTCCTCTCAGTGTGTACATACATGCATTCATGGACTCAACAGGTACATTATTCCTCACCATTTTTGTCCACTTGTACTAGAGACTGATATATCTGCTTGAGGAGTATCCTGGTGGAAGGATGAGTGGTAGATTACAGACAGGGTTTTCCTTTGCCTTCTTCCTGCTCTTTCATCTAGTTGCTGAATAAGATGTGAGGCAGTGAGGAAGGGTAGCCAGGACCTATATAGTGGTGATGCTGGTGGAGGGTGAGTGACATACATCAGGTCTAGTTTGCCTACAAAACAAAAAATTGTGGCTTTTCCTTTCTCTTGCAGTATGTGTTGCTATGTACTCAGAAACTGATTTGTTTTCAACTATGGATAGTTCTAAAGCTTGAATATGGGTTTACCTTGATTATCTTCTCTGACTTTTCCTTTCCGTTCCTTTTATTTTAAGATTTTATTTATTTGACAGAGAGAGACACAGCGAGAGAAGGAACACAAGCAGGGGGAGTGGGAGAGGGAGAAGCAGGCTTCCTGCTAAGCAGGAGCTCGATGCGGGGCTCGATCCCAGGACCCTGGATCATGACCTGAGCCGAAGGCAGATGCTTAATGACTGAACCACCCAGGCGCCCCCGACTCTTCCTTTAAGAGAAAAAAAATACTTGTCAGATTTTTCTATATGAGTAGGACTGGCAATATTGTCATATATGGGAGGTAGCATGGTGAGATAGGCAGAGAGAAGGGTTTGGTGTAAAGAGAGACATGGGAAAAGGGACAAGAGAAGAATCCACATGTTTCCCTGCCACTCATTAGCTGTGTGGCCTGGGCAAGTTCCTTAGCTTCTCTGAGCTTTAGTTTTCTCATCTGTAAAATGTGGATGATACTACCTAGCTTTTAAGAATGAGAATTAAGGCTAATGCATATGGCATAATATTGGCCATATGGTAGGTGCTTAAAAAACGGTAATTGTCATTATTACTAAAAGATAGGGACTAGGAATTGAAGCATTTTGTAGAAACTAAAGCAAGTGTTAAAAAGCAGAAGATATTTGGGGTGCCTGGCTGGCTCAGTTGATAGAGCATGCAACTCTAGATCTCAGGGTCATGAGTTCAAGTGCCATGTTGGACACAGAGCTTACTTAAAAAAATAAAAAGCAGAAGATATCTGTTGAATAGATGAATAATAATGCGAAGGCTATGTTTCTGTACAGTGGAAATGGTTTTAATCCAAGTGACTTTAAGGTGAATTTGAATGTTTTTTAAACTTTCTCTAATTTCAGAGACTTCAGGAGGTAGGGAAGTGTGGGCTTTCACTTGGGGTGGTCTTTCTCTCTGTAGAGTCATCCTACACTAAATAAATATGGGGGGAAGGAAGAGGTGGGAGCATAGCACAACAGCAACAGTTTCTTTTCCCTCCCAACATTTAAAAAAACTTGCAAGGTAGCATATAATTCAGATGTAGTTAAAAAAATAATATTTAGAAATACCTACATGGTCACCACTGAGAATAAGAAAAGAACATAACGAGCATTCCAGAGACTTCCTTTACTTTGCTCCCATCAGAACTCCCCTCCCCACCATAAATAACCATTGTACTGCCTTTTTGATAATTCAGAAAGATTATTTTTTTCCTGGTTACTATGAGGTTTTCAACCAACTTCCACCAGAGTAGCTAAAATTAAAAGGACAGACAATACTAAGTGTTGATGAGTATGTGGAGCAATTAGAACTCTCATACACTGTTCTAGGAGTGTAAGTGGTGCAATCACTTTGAAAAACTGGCATATTTAATGAAGCTAACCATGCAAATACCCTATGACCCAGCAATTTGACTTCTGGTATATATCCTACAGAACTAGGTGCTTATGTCTACCAGAAGACATGTACAAGCATGTTCATAGTAGCCTTACTCATAACAGCTGCAAACATTTTGGAGCTATTTGGTACATTTGGGAAACAATCCAAATGTCAGTCCATAGAAGAATGAGTCAATAGTTACATGCAAACTAAGGAATCTAGATTGTTGTTGATGCCATAGTAGAGAAAAATGCTGCTGCAGTTGATGTCTGAGACAACTCTGTAGTCTACACAGTGCTTCTGTGTTTGAAAACAACTCTGGAAGTATTCTAAGGGAGAGCTCTTGTATTAAAATTCAATCCCTGAGCAGTGTTCAAAACATTTTCCTGGTCAACCTTGGGAATTGCCCTGAAGGACAGGAAGGAATTTCCAGTTTTTGTTTCTACCCAGCCTGTTATTTGCAGGGAACATCCAGATTAAACATTTTCTTCATTATGACTGAGCCAGCCAGGCACCATGGAAAGTATCCTGGGTGCTTTGATGACTTTAGGTAGCCAGATCTTGAGTGTGTGTGTCACTGGAAAGAGTAATTTGAGCTGTCACCCATCCCTGTGGTGCTGTGGCTGAGTGGTTTCTCAGAGGCACACCTATGGAAAGACCAGCACCTTTGTGCAGCACCTCAGTATTTGGAGTTCTTTCTGAATTTGTTTCCATTTCTGTTTGACTATTTATAGGACCTAGTCCCAAGCTACACTTCTGTTGTTTAGTTGGAGATTAGAATTTAGGGAGCAGAATTTTGGAGATGTTTCTTTTTTGAAAGGATTTTTAAAATACATACAGAAGTAGAGAGAGTACCATAATGAACCCCTAAATACCCACCATGCCACTTCAACAGTTACCAACTTTGCCAGTCGTTTCACGTATCCCCACATTTTTGTTGGAGTATTATTTATTTATTTAAGATTTTATTTATTTGAGAGCACAAGAGAGAGCATGAGCGGAGGAGAGGGGCAGAGGGAGAGGGAGAAGGAGGCTCCCTGCTGAGCAAGGAGCCTGACATGGGGCTCAATCCCAGGACACTGAGATCATGACCTGAGCCACCCAGGTGCCCCTGTTGGAGTATTTTAAAAGCAGATACCAGATATCATTTCATCTAATACTCCCTTTTTTTTTTAACGAGAAAGAGCAGATTATTTTATTCTATTTTTTAAACTCAAACTTTTTTTTATTTTTCTATTTTTATTTATTTAAAGATTTTATTTATTTGACGGAGAGAGAGAGAGAGAGAGAGGGAACAAGCAGGGGGAGCAGCAGGAAGAGGGAGAGGGAGAAGCAGGCTCTCTGCCAAGCAGGGAGCCCAATGCGGGGCTTGATCCCGGGACCCTGGGATCATGACCTGAGCTGAAGGCAGATGCTTAACTGACTGAGCCACCCAGACACCCCTAAAACTCAAACTTTTTTTTAAAGATTTTATTTATTTATTTTAGTGAGAGATAGAGAGTGTGGGCAGGGGGAGGGGCAGAAGGAGAGGAAGAGAGTCTCAAGTCGACTCCACGCTAAGCATGGAGCCCAATGCAGGACTTGATCTAATGACCCTGAGAGAGCATGACTTGAGCCAAAATCAAGAGTTGGATGCTTAACTGATTGAGCCACCCAAGTGCCCCAAGAGCAGATTGTTTTAAAATTTTCTCTCTTAATCGTTGTTACTTGTTATATTATGTAAATTGTTCCTTCAGTTTCAAGAGAAGAATCATATTCTAATGATTTGAAATTAATATGTTAGAGCTGAATGAATTTTAATTTTGTTTTTCTTTGAATTGTCAGTGATGTTTTAATGGGTAAGGAGATTTTTTTTACCTAGGAGAATATTTTATGGATTAATAAACTTGTGTAATGATATGTTTAATGATGAATGTGAAGCAGAAGCAGAGAAACATGTTACAGTAGTTGATGATAGGCAGTTTATGATTTTCCTCACACACTTAAAACTGTGGAATATTCAAGTCAGAGCTTAGTTTCTCTCCTCCTACTTTCACTTCTCTTTCCTTCCCAACTACAAACCATCTATAACTTGGAAATGTTGCTTGCTGGCTAATATTAAAGTTGGTGATTATCCTTTAGTATGGACCTCTTTTGGGAACAGCTTTTCAACACACCATTTGCTTGGCAGGAGAACTTATGGAAATTTAGAGCAGATTTCAAGAACATTCTGAATGGTTTTTTTTAATTTTTAGAGAGCGAGAAAGTGAGTGAGCACAGGTGGGGGGAGCTGCAGAGGGAGAAGGGAGAGAGAGAGAATCTTAAGCAGGCTCCATGCCCAGTGTGGAGCCCAACGCAGGGCTTGATCCCACGACCCTGAGATCATGACCTGAGCCGAAATCAAGAGTCAGATGCTTAACCGAACTGAGCCACCCAGGCACCCTGATCTTTATTTAACACAGACTCATTCATGGGAGAAATACTTAAATTATTTTTATTAGGTAGAATAAAATTTTTTTTTAAAGATTTTATTTATTTGTCAGAGAGAGAGAGTGCACAAACAGGGGGAGCGGCAGGCAGTGAGAGAGGGAGAAGCAGGCTCCCTGCTGAGCAGGGAGCCCGATGACGGGCTTGATCCCAGGACCCTGGGATCATGACCTGAGCTGAAGGCAGACACTTAACCGACTGAGTCACCCAGGCATCCCTAGAATAAAATTTTTATCTTTAGACTAAGATTGGGATTCTGAGACTTCAGTTAATCAGTTAGGCATACCTTGTATCTCATTATTAGAAAACAGTTTTTCCTTTCTTGTGATACTGGCAAATCACAGAAAATTAATCTTATTTTATTTTATTTGCACCGTGACTCTTTTGCATGATTTAATGAGTTATCAAAGGGCCACTTTTCTTTCAGTCTATAATAGAACTCGGGTGGCTTGACAATTTTGGACTGTAGTTTGTATGATGTGGATACCTTAATATCACGGTCCAAGTAAATGGTTGTGGATTGAAAGTGATTTTCGAACTATTTGCAAAATGATCCAACCTCAACTTCAAGTTGAGGGGTAGATTTAAGTAAGGTGAAATTGAGGCAATGGCATGTTAATTTAAAAAAATTGAAACATATATGTAAAAGTAAACAGTAGTGTAATGACCACCCATGAATTTATCATCCAACTGCAACAGTTTACAGCTCATGGCCAACCTAGTTGTCTGTGCCTTCATCCGCTCCCTATTCTATATTATTTTCAAGCACATCTCAAAGTACATGTAATTTCAACTGTGAATATTTCAGCATATATCTCTAAAAGATAAAGGCTCTTAATGAAATAACTACAATACTATTATCACATCTCAAAAAATTTTACAATTCCTTAGTAACATCAGGTATTAGTTCAGTGCTTACATTTCTAATAGCCCTCATAAATGCAGTTTTTAAATGTTTTTTTTGGGAACAGGATCCAAATAAGACCTTCCATTGTGTTTGGTTGATACATCTTTTAAATTTCTTTCTTGCTTTTTTAGTGACTTAAAACATTAATTTGTTATTATTGAATGCTCTATGGGCTGGCTATGCATATTGGGTGGTTCTCGTGAGCTTGTGGTGAGATCACACAGAGCTTGGCTAGATGTCCAAGATGATGCTTTTAAATCTCTTTTAATTTATAGGTTTCTTCTCTTTTATTTTCTTTGCTTTCTTTTCTCTCTTTTTGGTTGTTGTTGAAAAAAATCAGATTATGTGGGGGTGCCTGGGTGGCTCAGTCGGTAAGCGTCTGCCTTCGGCTCAGGTCATGATCACAAGATCCTGGGATTGAGCCCCACGTCAGGCTCCCTGCTCTGCGGGAAGCCTGCTTCTCCCTCTCTCATTCCCCCTGCTTGTGTTCCCTTTCTCGCTGTGTCTGTCTCTGTCAAATAAATAAATAAAATTTAAAAAAAAATCAGATTATGTGTCCTGTAGAGTTTCCCACTGTGCTTATTTTGCTGATTAAATTCCTGTGTCCTATCTTATATTTCCTGTAAATTGGTAGGAGGACGTGGAGGTTTCATCAGATTTAGGCTTTCTTTCTTATATTTCCTGTATATTGGTAAGAGGATGTAGAGGTTTCATCAGACTTAGGCTTTTTAGTGGAGAGGACTACTTTTTGGGTTCTGTCAAGCACACACACACACACACACACAAGGAGACACATAGTGTTTGGTTGTCCTTCATGTTATTAGTAGCTATTAATGATCAATGCCTAAAACCATTAATTCATTCACTAAGAGCTTCAAAATGGTGAGATTTTAATTCATTCATTTTATTAGCTGGAATACTTCTATAAAGTAACTATTTGGCCCCTCATGTTTAGTTTGTATAGGAAAGATAGAATTAATAATATTGAATTCTTGCCCTTTATTTACCAGTTTTTAAAAATAATGAGTTGGTGGTTCACTAGCATCCTCCAGCTGTGACCAATTAGCTTTTTTTTAAACTGTCATTATGAATTAATGGATTTAAATGTAACTGATGTATTTAGGTACTTTATTTTGATAGTGAATAGAGGAAATACTTATTGCTTCTTTGAAAATAATTTAAAGATATTTGGAACCATGAGCGCAACTCTGTGGAAGTACCCCTAAGCAAAAACAAAGGTTTAAAACATTAGAAGAGTAAAGGGAGTGAATCAGAAGGAAAGATTTTTTTTTTTAAAGATTTTATTTATTTATTTGACAGAGACACAGTGATAGAGGGAACACAAGCAGGGGGAGTGGGAGAGGGAGAAGCATGCTTCCCGCCTAGCAGGGGGCCCAATGCGGGGCTCGATCCCAGGACCCTGGGACCATGACCTGAGCCAAAGGCAGACGCTTAACGACTGAACCACCCAGGTGCCCCCAGAAGGAAAGATTAAAAAAGAAAAAACTTATAACTGAATTTTATTTATGAAAATCATCCAGTGATGCTGTAAATTAAGGAAGATCGTTGTTGCTTCAAAATGTATCTTGTCTATGCTGGTGTCATATCCTCTACTGTATGTTCCCTAATTCCAGTTTGAAAGCTGAATGGCTCTATAGTCAAGGCAAGGGGAGAGCATATCGGCCAGGCCAGCATATCCAGCTTGTGCAGTATCTGGCTACAGTCTGTCCTCTCACTTCCACCCTGGGTCTTCAGACTGCAGAGGATGCCAAACTAGAGAAGATTCTGAGCAAACAGAGGTAAGCCCCTTTATTTGTAGCAGCTGATAATTCACAAGTGGAAATACCTCTGGGTCTTTCCTGCATGGGTCGTAGGACTGGGGCAAGTGCTGTGACCCATGTTTCTGGGCACTTGGGCCCCTTGTTACTGCAGCAGTCCTGCAGGGGAACTAAACCATGCAGTACTGTCAAGCTTGCTCTACAGCAGCTGCATTGTTCATCATTTCCTGAGTGGGGAGAGCCGAGCAGTATGGGGGACCGGGATTTAAAAAAAAAAAAAATTTATACTTTTAATGTAGGTGTTTCATATGGGTTCTTTAATACTAACATTAAAGAATGAAGCTAGAAGGATGTACTAGTCACTTCTTTTATCAGAGAGCCTGCCTTTGAGTGAGTGTGCATGTGTGTGCCTATAAGGGTGTCTGTGGGATTGTGATTTAAAAATAAATTTCTTTTATTTAAAGATTTTATTTATTTATTTGACAGAGAGAGAGAGAGAGAGGGAACACAAACAGGGGGAGTGGGAGAAGCAGGCTCTCCGCTGAGCAGGGAGCCCGATCCGGGGCTCGATCCCAGGACCCGGGGATCATGACCTGAGCCGAAGGCAGACGCTTAACGACTGAGCCACCCAGGCGCCCCTTAAAAATAAGTTTCTTAACCTTTCAATCCAGTGCTTTCAAACTTGACTTTGTAATTTGGCAGTGATGAAAGAGCTCTACTTTGAAAACTTGTAAATTTCTACCTTTTTGACAGTATTATGTAAGAAGCAGAAAACTTTCTTTTTGTGATTTGTGTTAAATCCCATCAGATGTTATTGATTTTTAGGTTTCACCAGAGACAGTTGATGAACCAAAGCCAAAGTGAAGAGCTAGCTCCTCTTGCTCCTACTGAAACAAGAGCACCCCTTGTACCTGAGCATTCAAGCCCTGTTCAAGATGGCCAGATAGTCCAGGAAAGCGGTATGAAATTAATTGATCTCTGATCCGTTTTCTCCAAGTTGTTCCATCTGTTGGGTACCATAAAGGAGGAAAAAGTACATATTTTCATAATTTTTGGTTTGTTAAGTGAACATTTAGGTCTTATATTTTATGTATGTATATATACAGACATAAATGTAAAATTACTATATTTTAAAGTGTTAATTTTAATTTTTATTTATTTTTTTGGTGAGCAGCAAAGCAAGGTTTATTGAGTGATAGTGAAGTGATAGTATAAAGCTCCCGAGGAGGGAAGGCACCCAAGAGGGTTGCCCAGTGTTAATTTTTTTTTTTTTTTGATTCATTAAAATATTTATTGAGCAGCTAGGGAGATACAAAAGTGATTAAAACATCATAAAGAGGTGAGGCAAATGCACACATCATAGAAAGCCAAGTGTGAGGGGTCACTGAATCACAACAGTCAAAAGAAAAGTGGTTTAGGAGATCAAGAATGAGATTGCTTCCAGCCAGTGTTAATTTTTATTTATTATTTTTGTCACTGGTAATTTTTTTAAGTTTTTTATTTTAATTCTGGTATAGTTAATACACAATGTTATATTAGTTTCGGATATACAGTATAGTGATTAAACAATTCCATACATTAATCAGTGCTCATCTTGATAAGTGCCCTCCTTAATCTCATCACCTATTTCACCCATCCCTCCATCCACCTCTCCTCTGGTAACCATCAGTTTGTTCTCTATAGTTAAGAGTCTGTTTCTTGGTTTGTCTCTTTCTCTTTTTTCCTTTGCTCATCTGTTTTGTTTCTTAAATTCCACATATGAGTGGTATATGGTACTTGTCTTTCTCTGAATGACTTATTTCACTTAGCAGTATACTCTCTAGATCCATCCATGTTGCAAATGGCAAGATTTCGTTCCTTATAATGGCTGAATATTAATCCATCGTGTGTGTGTGTGTGTGTGTGTGTGTATAAATATCTCACATCTTCTTTATCCATTTATCTATTGATGGACACTTGGGCTGCTTCCATAATTTGGCGATTGTAAATAATGCTGCAGTGAACAGAGGGGTGCATGTATCCCTTTGAATTAGTGTTTTTGTATTTTTGGGATAAATACCCAGTGGTGCGATTACTGGATCATCTGGTAATTCTATTTTTAACTTTTTGAGGAACCTCCATCCTGTTTTCCACAATGGCTGCACCAGTTTGCGTTCCCACCAACAGTGCACAAAGGTTCCTTTTTCTCTACATCATTGCCATCAGTTGTTGTTTCTTGTGTTTTTGATTTTAGCCATTCTGACAGTTGTGAGGTGATAATCTCATTGTAGTTTTGATTTGCATTTCCCTGATGATGAGTGATGTTGAGTATCTTTTCATGTGTCTGTTGGCCGTTTGTATATCTTCTTTGGAGAAATGTCTGTTCATGTCTTCTAATTTTTGATTGGATTATTTATTTTTGGGGTGTTGAGTTATATCAATTCTTTAAATATTTTGGATGCTAACCCTTTATCGGATATGCCATTTGCAAATATCTTCTCCTATTCCGTAGGTTGCCTTTCCATTTTGTTGATTGTTTCCTTCACTGTGCTTTATTTCTAATTTTTAAAATATATTCAGAGTTGCTACCTTTTGTATTGACCTGATCTTTGATAACGCTAATGATTAATATAAGAATTTATTTTCTTAAAAGTCTTTGGTGTGATGTTTTAGGCATATTGGAGGAAATCACCAAAGCATTTTAGTGCATTTTACTATATTTCAGGGGTTAGATTTCATTTCAAAGATACAACGAAAAACCTTTTTAAATATTTAGTGGTTTCAATGATACTTTGTTGATTCTTCTAGAACCCGTCATCCAAGTCAATTCTTGGGTTGGGATTAACAGTAATGATGATCAATTATATGCTATTAAGAGTAACTTTCCAGCCTCTGTACACACTACAAGATATTCTCGAAATGACCTGCACTTGGAAGACATACAGACAGATGAGGACAAGTTAAACTGTAGTCTTCTCTCTTCAGAGTCTACTTTTATGCCAGTTGCATCAGGACTCTCTCCAGTGTCACCTACAGTTGAGCTGAGGCTACAAGGCATTAACTTGGGCCTAGAAGATTATGGTGTTGCAGATGAATCTGTGAAAGGGCTGGAAAACCAGGACTTTAATAAGGAAGATGAAAAGGCTTTTTGGACTGCAAATGAGAATTCCGTTCAAATGAAGGAAAGTGTCATCAGTACAGAGGTAAATGAGAAAGATGGGCTATTACCTTGTCTGGAGCCAACAGTAACTAGTGCTGTCTTGAAGGATGACACCCATAGTCTTACATCTTTTCCTGAGTCAGTTGGACACAGTGTCTTCCATACACAGCCAGACAGTGAAGAAACCATGTCTCAGTCAGCTTCGGAGAAACTTCCCTGTGGGATTTTAACCCAGAGATCTGTTGCTCTGGGACAAGATAAAGTTGCCCTTCAGAAATTGAATGAAGCAGCCACCAAACTTCAGGCCTATTGGCGGGGCTTTTATGCCAGGAACTACAACCCCCAAGCTAAAGATGTGCGTCATGAAATTCGGCTGCGCAGAATGCAGGAACACATTGTTTGCTTAACTGATGAAATAAGGAGGTAGGTAAAAAATCCTTGTTTAGGTGCTGTTTTGTTGATTTGGGAGTGTCAGAGTCTTCGAGTTGATTCAGAACACTGAACCATTGCTGTTATGGTCAGGACACTTCATACGCTGTTGCCACTCTTGGTTTCTTTGTCTCCTATAACATACTGAAAGCATCTTGAGGGCAGGAACTGCCATATGCATTTCCACTGCTAGCATGGCAGTTGGTACACTGATGCGGTACAGCAGTAAATGGTGAATAATTGCTTGTCTTACAGGTGTTTGTAAACTTAGACATAAAAAGGTACAGAAAATGTAGAAAAACTGAATAAGCATAGAAATGAGAAGATGAGAAAGTCTACATGGAACCCAGTACGTAACATAGAATTAAAGAAAGGAGTGGGGACTTAAAAGGGGCTAAAATTCTGGGGCAATGGTAGGAATTATTCCTCACTTCTGTGGCTGACGTTTTACTGACTGCCAGCCAGGAAAATTAGGAGTTCATAAATTTATTTTGAGTATTAGTATTGCAACTAGCAACATTTATTAATATTATCAAGTGGAAGGGGAGGAGGCAGTAAAAGAGACTGGGAAGGGACAGCCAATGTGATAGGAAGATGGGGTGTGTGTCTCAACTTCGATAAGGAAATGTCTTAGGAGAGAAGAGAGGTGACGTCGGGAGGACAGGATTATATGTTTAATTTAGAAGCTGGAGGTTATTGGTGACTATACTGGGGGATCCTGGGACTATTCTCAGGTTTGATGATTTGCTAAACGGACTCACAAAGCTCAGGGAAGCTATTCTGTTCATGATTATGGTGTATTCAAGTGAAAGGATACAGATTAAAGTCAGCAAAGAAAAAAGGGGCATAGGGCAGAGTCCAGGAGAGCAGGCACAAACTTCTAGTTGTGTTCTTCCAGTGGAGTTGTATAGGTCGGGCTTGAATCTCTTGGCAGTAATGTGTGACAACACATATGAAGTATTGCCAACCAGGAAAGTTCACTGAAGCCTTGACTACAGGGTTTTTATTGGGGGTCAATCTTGTAGGCATTGAGTGCCTGTATGACTGACCTTAACTACTTAGACCTTAGCTCCTACCCAAGGTCAGACTGATACCGTGTCTGTATCAGGGCTCTAGGTGAACAAAACAGGTATTCACCTGAAAGCACAGTGTTAGCATAAACTATCTGGTTTGGCCCCGAGCCCCGTGTATACACTGATACTCTTATCAAGCAGGATAGTCCAAGGATTATGTCCCCATCAGTCAAAGCCAGTCCTTTCTTTGGAATCTATGGGGTTTGAACACCCCAAGCCTGCTGTGTTAACCCTTTCCTGCCCAGTGAATTTCCTAAGAGCAGCTTCAGTAGGTAGTGGAATCAGGCAGTTTGGAATGGGTTGAATAGTGAATGAGAGGTGAAGAGTGAGTGTAGCCAGTTCTTTTGGGGGGACCCCTTTTGTGGTATGTTGCTGGAGGAGAATCTGGAGTTAAGGAAAATTCTTTTTTAAAGATGGGAGATATAGAGCATGTTTATGTGTTGATAGAATGATTCAGTAAAGAGGGAAAATCTGATGGTGCAGTGGAAAGAAAGGAGAGATGCAAGGTTGAAGTTCTTGAGAAAGTGAAAGAAGGGATCCAGTGCACAAGGAGAGGGAGTGGCCTGAGGTAGGAGCAGGAGCAGAAGCAGGTGAGGTGGTAGGTTTGATGGGGAGGGATCAGAAGTTCTGTCTGATGAATGCTTCTCCTTTTTCAATGATACAGAAGAAAACATGGTCAACATTTGAAAATGAGGAGGGGGTAAGGGTGTAGAAGGTTTAAGAAGAGAGGTGTGAGGTATTCATCTTAAAAGTGAACTTAAAAGGAAAATGGAGAATTATTAGACTGTATGAGGAAAAACTTAAAATGCAAAACAATAGGTCAGGTTGTATGAGTTTCATCAGCAACTTTCAGCTGTTCTATTATGATTTGGGCATGGTTAATTTGGTTCCGCTAGGAATGGTTTTTTTCCAGGCGAATATGGTAGGGGAGATTTGGGAAGGGATGATTATAATGGTGGATCTTGGAATTTAAAGAAGGTAAAGGAGACAGGAGGAGGCGGGGATCGTTAGTTTGGAGGTCTGGATGAAGATTGGATGTCTAGATTGTTGCAGGGGGGATGCAAGAGTAAGTGAACTGGGAGGATAGGAGGTAGTGGTTTGTGTGGGTGCTTGAAAACATTTTTGAAAATGGTGTAATCAAAATGACTGGGTCTAGAGTGAGACTATGAGAACGAATGACATAGGGTGGATTCCTATTAGAGCATCCATGTGAATGCTGAGGTCTCCAGAAATGATGATAGGAATGAAGTGGAGAGAGACTGGTGCTGAGATTTCTGTGATTGCAGGCAAATTCTGGGAGGCTAGTACTTGAAAAAGAGTTTGGAGAAATTTAGCAGGATGGCAGGAGTTCTTCAAGGAGGAGGGCAAAAGAACATTTGTTGATAGTAGAAGCTATCTTCTGACACTGATGTATGAATGAAAAAAAAATAGCTTCCACTTTTTTTTTTTTCAATAGGCCCCATGCCTTAATGGGGCTTGAACTCCTGACCCTGAGATCAAGATCACATGCTTTACCAACTGAGCCAGCCAGGTGTCCCAAAATAGCCCTTGAGAGGGCGACAATGCCATCAGCAGTAGGTCTGATTTGGTCAAGGAAAATGTCACAAAAGAGGTTGAGAAGATAAGGGATTTGCCAGTTACAATTCTGGAGTCCCAGATGGCACAGGAGAAGAACATGGGGGGGCTAGAGAAAGCTGGGAATTGGGTTAGAGGTAGAACAAAATGGTGGTGATATTCTGGAAGATAACGGACAATTAAGGGAGCCTTAGGTTGGTGACAGGCATAAGTATGGAGAGGGCAGCAGTGAGCCCAGATGAATACTCTAATGAATAAGGGGAAGTGATGGATGGGGAGGAGATCCTTTGATGATAGCAAGGAATATGTCAAGGACCCGGGCATATAGGGACTGAAGTTTGATGGGATTAGTCCTACTAGTCTCTTAGAAGATGGCATGTCAAGCTGTGATCCTAATCCTCTGCTGTTTTGTAGCCTTTGAGCAACTACTCCTTTCTGCAACTCTTGTACCTTTGGTGTTTTGGCCGGGAAATAAAGGCCAGATAAAGAGCCATTTAATATTTTATTTTATTTTTCATCACTGGCAATACTTTGTAGAACCAATATAATCTGAATTTCAGTCACATCCATTTGGCTTCTACATTGAGTCATAGTTTAAAACTAAAGTTTCAGCTTAGATATTCTAAAAGTGGAAAGGGTGGTTATTAGACTATTAATCTCTTTACAGTACATGTGTCTATTGTAACAATAGGCGCCAGTCAGAGCACCTTCCTTGTGTCAGTAATGGATTTTGAATTATTGTAGATTAAGAAAAGAAAGAGATGAAGAACGTATTAAAAAATTTGTACAAGAAGAGGCTGTCAGATTCCTTTGGAACCAGGTAAACCCATTCTTGCTGATTTACCTAATGTGTGAACCAAGAAAAATTCTAGATTTATTGAGATAATCATAGAGTAGTCAGGCATATTAAGCACATTTTCTCAAGGTTAAGGATGGTCTATGTTCTTTGCCACTAACTCTGAATTAGGACAGTGAACTTTGTTACATTTTATTTAATCTAAAGAAAAATATTTTCATAATTTTGACCAGAAGGATAAAGAACCATAAAGATGAATGAAAGTGACTAAATTGAGGGATGTTGTCATAACTTTCCAGTAGGTAGAAAATATTCAATTAAAAGTTTTCTGTAGCCATCTATCTTGTTTTACCTTTTGGGAATATTTGAATGAAAGGTGACTAAGATAATGTATGATGGCTATGATATGCATATTCCTAAAAAGTGCACATGACTTCTTGAGAGAGAGAGTTTAGATCCTGTAATAGCATACTTCAGGGACAGTTCAGATAATCAGTTTTACTGTTATTTTATCTCATCAGGTATTTCATGATGATAATTTCTTGGAATGTTTTTGCTATAATAGGATTTTACCTACAAAATTAAGAAATAGTTATTGATTTCTAAGGTTTTATAATTACTAATACTAGGGGAGTGGTTAAATAAATTATAGAATAACAATACCATGGAACATTATGGAAGAGTTAAAACGAATAAGGTAACAGTATAGACTGATGTGGAAAGTTCTCCAGAATAACATTGTTCAGTGAAAAACATTAAGTTTCAGAACTTAAGGTTCTGCTTGATTTTAAAAACTCCATATATATTTGAAAACAGAGTAAAAGGTCTGGAAGGACACTGTCAAACTGCTATCAGTGATTACCTGGGAGGGTGGTCAAAGAGAAACTAAAAAATTCTATATATTGCTTTCTTCTTGCAGATTTAATTGTTTAATTTTGAGATTTTGATTGTACGTTAAAAATGTAAAGGTCATATTATCAAGAACTCAGGGTATTTTTGGATATTTTAGAGTTTTATATGCTATATTGTTAGATAATATTTAAAACTCTATCCTAAATGGATATCTGCAGTGAGATTTTTAGAGAATCTACTTATAATGGGCTCTAACCTGTCTTATTCAATAGATTTGTTTCTGTTGAGTACATTATTGACCCTGTAGTCACGGGCTGTTGTGCTTCTGATAGTTTTTCCAGTAGCAGCAAGAAGAGTTGCTTTGGCCCATCCTGACTCTCCTGATGAGGACCTTTGGTTACCAAGGACATGTACCACTTGTGCCAGCCTGGTTTAGGCTGGGAGTGCTATGGAAGGGGTAAGGGGAGTCAGGCTGTTTCTAACTCCAGTTCTGCCATCTGCCATTTACCAACTTCATGAGTGTTGGGGAAAAAGCTCAAAGAACATTGTAAAACAGGCAAGATTTTTATTTTATAATAAAACTATACCCTTTGGTTTACAGGTAAGGTCTCTGCAATCTTGGCAACAGATGGTGGATCAGCGTCTAAGTTCCTGGCATACTGATGTTCCTCCTATATCAAGTACTCTAGTACCCTCTAAACCTCCATTATTCACCCAAAGTCAGGAGCCCTCTTCTGATCAAAATTCTGATTGGTTCATTGCTCCTGATGAGGCTCCTCAAGAGAAATCCTTACCAGAATTTCCAGACTCAGGTTTTCATTCTTCCCTAACAGACCACGTTCACTGTTTGCAGGATTCTTTGGATTTTGAAAAAAGTTCCACAGAAGGCAGTGAAAGTTCCATAATGGGGAATTCCATTGACACAGTCAGATATGGCAAAGAGTCAGATGTAGGGGATGTCAGCGATGAGCACGGTGAATGGAATAAGGAAAGCTTAAACAATGAGCAGGATAATAGTCTGCTTGAGCAGTATTTAACTTCAGTTCAACAGCTAGAAGATGCTGATGAGAGGACAGATTTTGATGAAGGAACAGGAGATAGTAAGCTTCACATAGCTCCTTCCCCTGAAAAGTTAGATGCCTTGTCTGACGGTGCTTCTGTAGATGATACTCATGGCATATCTCCTACTTTGCAAGATGAAATCAGCCAGGCACCAGAAAATTGTAAATTAAATGCTGATGTTCAAGGGCAACAGTCAGACTGCGATTCTACATTTCAGGTATTGCATGTTGGTATTACTGTGTAGCATGTCTGGTTGCTTGGGAAGCAGAAATCTACTTAACAATTTCAGTTGCCTCTTTTTTTTTTTTTTTTTTTTTGGTGAAGGGGAATATCACCCTCATTTTTGTTACTATTTATATAGACTTTGTATTCTTGTCTCTTGTTTTCCATATTTTAGCGACTGGGCTGAATCTTCATTTTGATTTTATTAGCTATTAGCTGTAATCTATCAAACAATATTTATATTGAAAGCTATATGCACTTTATTTCCTAACAACTGAATTGCATCAACAGTGTTGTTTTTTAATGTACTCATTTCCTTTCAAAAATAAACTAGAATATCTTTCAAGAAAATAGAGGAGTTTACCTTAAAGATATAAATAAGAGAAGTTAGACTTTTCTGTATGTCAGGAAATTAATTATGAAGTAAGGAATGTGACTTGTTAAAGTGAGTGTAGATGACAAATATGAAAGACTGTGAACTATAGAAATTTTCCAGCCTCCTTGGAATAAGAACATATATTTTTAAGCCTTTACCACCCCCTTACGAGTTAAGAAAAGCCTTCTTATAAGCAAATAGGGAGAAAAGGTAAGATTATAGGATTTTTCAGAGGAAATGAATATAATTGTCTCATGGAAAACTTTAGTTAATGTCATGTGTCAGTTTTAACATATGAAGCAGTGTTCATCTGGAATTAAAATCAAGCTTACTTAAAGAGGCATGACTAGAATATTTCTCTTAGATGTGAAGAAAGCAGATGCTAGGCTCCATTTGCTTGGAATAATGTCACAGCAGACATTATCTTTTCATTCAGTGCTTTTTTACCCTACAGATAAGCATTTATGTGCCAACTTCCTTGCCAGAAATTAACATATGTTCTTCTTCTCTGACCCTGCATTATATTTGCTTATGTATTTCAGCAGAAGGTCCATGGCCATTTACTTCATTTTTTGACCTCTGTTTCACAGTGAAGAACATTTAAAATAATATTAGTGGTAGAATATGACTTTTTAAAAGGACTATTTTCTGTCCAACTATCTGAAAAAGTGCCACATTTGGAAGACAATTTAATGGTGGTTAAGAAAAAATAAACCTCACTTATTTCTTATTAAGAAGAATACATATCTGTAACTCCAGGAAGAAATGATAATATTGTGTTGAATGTTATAGATGGATGCATTTGCAAATCAAGGAAACTTGATAAATTAATCTTTGAGAATGTTGTAGTATCATTGAACAACATATATCTGATTTCCCCTGATCTTTGGACATACAACTATTTAAAACTGTGGCAATACTTAAGTGTTCTAAATTTAGGTGCTAAATATCTGTTCATTTTTCTGTTACAGTCACTAGATCCCTTTCTTCGAAGTTATATAAAATCCTTCAAGAATAAAGTCAGGAATCACATGTTATAACTTTGTTGATAGCTAGAAACATTTCTCCAGTATGGGTAAGGTGTATTTTTCTCGGTTTATAAATATGTAGCCCTCAGGTTGAGAAGACTTGGATTTCATTCTCAGAAATCCAGAGTCTCTTGAAAAGGAAATATTTTCTGTCTCTTATAAATGAAACAGCCGTCTTACATTCAGAATTTTCCCTAGTGAAGCATGTGTAATGTTGAAGGCACATTAAATAAAAATAGAATTTTTACTTTTTGAATAATGCTAATTATCTTTTATGAATGATTTTGAATTTCTTCTTAAATATACCCTATTTTTCTATTTTACAGTTAAGTGCCTCATTTGCTGCCCATAGTTAGAGAAAAACCAACTTGCACTGCACTAATACCAAAGTGCTGCTTTATGGTACATTAATTTCTCATAAAAGTTCCTAAAATGTCATGGTTCAGTATTGCCTAAGTAGGTTTCTGCTGATATCTTCTCCCTCTTTTTCTAAGAAATGGCACAACACAGCTAAATTCATTTGAACATTAGCATTTGTCAGCAAGATTTCCTTTTTTACCTTTGTTTTTCTAGCCCATAAATAGTATTAGTGTACTTTTATTTTAAAATTGGCAGGTTATGATAATGGTTAATATTCTGCTCTTCATTTGATTTACCTTTACTAGTGTTTTGAAGTGCAAGAATATTAAGTAGCTCCCTACCTTAAACTGTACAGATTATTTTGAATGTAGATAGAATGAAAATAATGTAAATTAGAATGCAGGAAAATTGTGGCATAGACTTAATATATTTTAATAGGTTTACAGTGTAATTTAAAATAACTTACGTAATTAAGTGTTATGTCATGGGCTACTCATTGGTCTGGCTAAAGAGAGAATGGGTCTAGTAAGGTTTAGGAAGTTGAGCTTTAACATGATCTTTGTGTTTTTTCTTAGAGGATTAGTTTAGCTGTGCTATTTTAGTTCATATCAGTTTTCTTGATATATAGAAAATTCAATATATCAATGAGATATTCCTCCAGAAGCACAGAATCCTACCATGTGAAAATTGGAAGGAATCTTAGCAATTATCTACTCTAATCTCTTTGTTTTAAAGATGAAACTAAGGTACAGAGAATTAAGTGACTTGCCTGATATTATAGCTAGTTGTAATAAACTGTGAAAACTTAAAAGTTATTGTATTCCAAAATTTATTATTATACACTATTAATTTTACATTTAGTGAGTCAGTAGGAAAATCTTTGCATATTGTTCATTTTCTTTGAAAGAGGAAAAAAAACTTCGGACAGAGCTAGAACTCTACCACTTGCAGCAGAATTGCTTGTAGAAAATGACTAAGTCATTCAGAACTCTGAGTAAATTTTCTTCAAGAAATGTGATGTCATTAAAATGGTTTTTAAAGAGAACTCATAGAAATTAAAAATTTAAAAGAATAATTGCATCTTGGAATCATTTATTTCATGACAAGAAGTATAACAGGTTGCTGAGATATCTGAAATTTTCTAGTGAAATCCTGAGTTTGTTTATATATCTTCTTCAGTTTTACAGAACAACAGATGTCAGAGTTTTAACTCTCTTGATGTGCAGAAATGTCCAATCATGACAGTTGATCTAAACACAATATAATTTGGTTCTATAAGCTTAATTATGAAAGGCCTCATAATATGCATGTTTTAGGAAAATATTTAGCCACACACTGGTTTGCATATATGCAAATAACTTTATTCTTGAATAATGTGGGTGCCATTCTTTTTTTTTTTTTTTTTTAAGATTTTATTTATTTATTTGATAGAAACAGACAGCGAGAGAGGGACACAAGCAGGGGGAGTGGGAGAGGGAGAAGCAGGCTTCCCGCCAAGCAGGGAGCCCGATGTGGGGCTCGATCCCAGGACCCTGGGATCATGACCTGAGCCAAAGGTAGATGCTTAAAAACTGAGCCACCCAGGTGCCCCGTGGGTGCCATTCTTGAGTGTGGACTTTTATTTTTGTTTTGGGTTATTTTAAATATGTAAACACTGTAATAGTATTTTCCTGTTATCTACTTAATGCAAGTCTAGTTCCACTTTTTGTAAGTATTTTCAGATACAATATGAGCTTAAGATATTATACTATCTCCTTGGTACTTTCTTTGGTGCAGATTCTTAGAATTGGATTTATAACAATAATATAAAATATAGAACCTTTTTTTTTTTCTGGAGTAAAAGGAATATATAGCATGAGTCTGATCAGTTTCCCATTTATAAAAGAAAAAGAGACTTCATTTTTAATGTATATTTTTATTTTGCCATGTATCTTATTAATGATATTATATTGTAATGTTTTAACTTTTAAATATATGATCCATTTATTCATAAAGTAAAACAGAAAGGGTCTGTAAGGAACATTTAAATATTTTTAGTGATATTGCTTACATTGATCAAACCTATTGTGCCATATTAAAATTAAAAGTCAAGTAAACAAAAAGTTCACACCTTAGAGTGAAACAGATAATTGTCTTTTTAAAATGAGGTGCTTTTTATTTGTGAATGAGTAGAAATCATACTAAATTTTAATTCCTAAATTGATTTTAGTAGATAGCAGGAATCTCTTTGTAGTGGCTTTGTTCATTTTCTAATTAAATTTCTTTGAACATTTTGTAATAATTTTAATGTTAAGAATAAGAGTTTAAAAGTAAGTTGATTTTTGGAATATTTTTAGATTTCTCTTTAATTTTGTTTCAGAAATAGATGATTTAAAGTGGTTATGGTTTGTTTTATGAAGGCTTAATATTTTGTATTGTATTTTATTTGTATTTGAGTCTCTAATTCTAAATAAAAAGTTTGTACATTTGTTTGAGTGAGTCATCTGTTTATTATAGTGATTAGTAGTAATGGTTGTTACTCATTGTGTTTGCAATTAATGGGTAACTAAAATTCAGAACAAGTTGCAGATAGAATTCTAAGGAAGTTCCAGAGTATTGTTATATAAATGAGTTTACAATAAAATCGTCTTAGCCTTATGATAATGGATATGAAATGAAAGAAATGCTAATTTAGTAGTTTTATTTGGTATAGATTTTATTACTTCCAGGTTATGGGTAGAGAAGAGCAGATATCCCTCACAGAGCACAGATGACACTGTCAGGTACTGTTGAAACTGGGTGCTGAAAGTGTTCGGGAGTGAATGAGTAAGTAGCGCACAAGCCCTCTCATTTGACACAGTTGGGACCTATAGTTGGTTGGTGTTATGGACCAAATTGTATCCCCCACTAAAATTTATATGTTGAAGCCCTCACACTGTGACTGTGTTTGGAGATAAGAACTTCAAGGAGTTAATTAGGGTTAAGAAAGGTCATAAGGAAGGGGTCTTAATCCAATAGGACTGGTATACTGTAAGAAGAGGAAGAGACACAAGATATTCTCTGGGGCATGCCCAGAGGAAAGGCCACTTGAGGACACAATAAGAAGGCAGCCAGCTGCAAGCCAGGAAGAGAGAGCTCAACAGAAACCAACCCTGCTGAGACCTAGATCTTGGACTTCCAGCCTCCAGAGATACGAGAAAATAAATTTCTATTGTTTAAGCCACTTAAACAGTGATATTTTAAAAGTGGTATTTATAAAAGACTAGTACAGTTGGTTAATCAAAATACTGGTTAGGGCAGGGAATCATAAAAATTATACCTTAAAAAAATCTCTATTGAGATATAAATGGCATACAGTGAACTGCATGTATTTGAAGTGGACAATTTGAGGGTTGTCTGGCTGACAGTATATCCTGCAACTCTTGATCTCAGGGTTGTGAGTTCAAGCCCCACATTTGGGCATGAAGCCTACTTAAAAAAAATCAAGTGGACAATTTGATAAATTTTGACACATATACATGCCCATAAAACCATCACAACAACCAAGGTAATGAACATATTCACGACCCTCGAAAGATTCTTCATTTCCTTCATAACCCTGCCTATTTTGTGTGGTTTCTTTTACTCAGCATAATTATTTGGGATTCATCTGATATTTCATTCCTTTTTATTGCTGAGTAGTATTCCATTATATATATTTGCTGCAATTTTTTTCAATTTTATTTAAAAATTTTTCCAGCTCTATTGAGAAGTGTTGACATATTGTGTAAGTCATGATGCTTTGATATATGTATATATTATATAATGTTTACCACAATAAGGTTAGTTAACATATCCATCACCTCACCTAGCTTTACAATTGTATGTGTTGAGAACTTTTTAAGATCTACTCTCTTAACAACTTTCAAGAAGTTTTATGGTATCAGGTCTTATGTCTAAGTCTAATCCATTTCAAGTTAATTTTTGTGAGTGGTGTAATTTGGAGGTCCATTTTCATTCTTCGGCATATGAATATTCAGTTTTCTCAGTACCATTTATTGAAGAGATCATCCTTTCCCTATTGGGTATTATTTGCTCTCATCAAATATTAGCTGACCATATATGCATGGGTTTATTTCTGAACTCTTGACTCTGTTCTATTGGTCTGTTCTTATGCCAGTATCATACTGTTTTAGTTACTGTAGCTTTATAATATAGTTTGAAATCAGGAAATGTGATGCCTCCCACTTTGTTGTTATTTTTCAGCTTTGGTTATTTGGGTCTATTGTGGTTCTGTATGAATCTTAGGAATGTTTTATCTATTTCTGTAAAAAAAAAAAAATGCCATTGGAATTTTGATAGGGATTGCATTGAATCCATAGATGGCTCCAGGTAGTATAGACATTATAATGATATTAATTCTTCCAATCCATGAACACAAGATTCCTGTCCATTTATTCATGTCTTCCTCAATTTCTTTCATCAATGACTTTTAGTTTTCAGTGTAAAGATCTTTTACCTCCTTGGTTAAATTATTCTTAAGTACTTTATTGTTTTTGATGCTATTGTGAATGGGATAGTTCTTAGTTTTAGAAAAGGAACTTATTTTTGTATGCTGATTTTGTATCCTGCAGCATGAATGAATTTATTGATTAGTTCTAACATTTTTTTGGTGGAGTCTAGGATTTTCTATATATAAGATCATGTCATCTGCAAACAAAGATAATTTTACTTCTTTCCAATTTTGCTTTTTATTTCTTTTTCCTGCCTGATTGCACTGGGTAGGACTTCTGGTATTCTATTGAATAGAAGTGGTGAAGAGCGGGCACCCTTGTTCCTGATCTTACTGGAAAAGCTTTCAGCTTTTCACCATTGAGTATGGTGTTGGCTGCGGTTTGTCATATGCGGCCTTTATGTTGATGTCCTCTATTGAGAGTTTTTATCATAAAAGGATGTGGATTTTGTCAAATGCTTTTTTTGCATGTGTTGAGATGATCTTATGATTTTTATCTTTCTATTAATGCAATGCATCACATTTACTGATTTGTGTGTGTTGAACCATCTTTGCATGGTTTTATCCCTTTAATGTATTTTTGAATTTGGTTTGCTAGTATTATGTTGAGGAAATGTGAATCTATATTCATTAAAAGTATTAGGTTATAGTTTTCTTATCATGTCTGGCTTTGGTATCACTGATGCTGGCTTTATAAAATCAGTTTGGGAGTGTTCCCTCCTCTTCAGTTTTTTGGGAAGAGTTTGAAAGGATTGGCATTAATTCTTTAATGTTTGGTAGAATTCATCAGTGAAACCATCTGGTCCTGGGCTTTTCTTTGTTGGGAGGTTTCTGATTACTGATTTCATCTCCTTACTCATTATTTTTTACTGTTTACTCCTTATTCATTTCTCTCTGATTTACTTTTTTTTTTTTTTTTTAAAAAGACATTTATTCAGCATCATGATCAGACTATTACATTTAGCAATCAACAGCATGGGTGCAAAAAAAAAAAAAATCTACATTAAAACCCTTTGTTGGAATGCTTTACACTTTCCACAGAATAGAAACTAAAGTAACCTGTTATACAATTAGTCACAAATACAGTCCTCGAGTTTTTTGCCCATACACATGAGTATTGTCTAAAACATGTCTTCTTTGTAGCAGCTAGGCCCTGCCACCACTGTGCTTGGCTGAGTTCACAAATCTGCTGTAACCTGTAGCTTCCCTGTCACTTCTCTGGCTCTCCTCTCCTGCTAAGGTTTGTTTCCTGGCAGTAATTAAAACCTTCTGCCACTGCCATAGCTACTGCTGCTGCTGGAACCACCACAGCCACCTTGGTTTCGTGGTTTGGCAAAGTATTGGCCTCCACCACCATAGGGGCCAGAGCTTCTGCCTCCAAAATTTCCTCCTTTTATGGGTCCAAAATTTGAGGATTGATTGTTGTAATTGCCAAAATCATTATAGCTTCCGCCACCTCCAAAGTTGCTTCCATCATTACCAAATCCATTATAGCCATCCCCACTGCCACCATATCCATCACCACCTCGACTGCCACCAAAGCCACCTCGACCACGGAAGTTCCCTCCACGACCAAGGTTGTCATTCCCACCAAAACCACCTCCACGACCACCACCAAAGTTTCCAGAACCACTTCGACTTCTTTGGCTGGATGAAGCGCTAGCCATCTCTTGCTTAGATAGGGCTTTCCTTACTTCCCAGTTGTGGCCATTCACAGTAGGGTATTTTTGAATGACAATCTTGTCTACAGAGTCATGGTCATCAAATGTTACAAAAGCAAAACCTCTCTTTTTGCCACTGCCTCGGTCAGTCATGATCTCGATCACTTCAATTTTCCCATACTGTTCAAAATAATCTCTTAGATGATGTTCTTCAGTGTCTTCTTTAATGCCACCAACAAAAATCTTTTTCACAGTTAAGTGGGCACCAGGTCTTTGAGAATCTTCTCTTGAGACAGCCCTCTTTGGTTCCACAACTCTTCCATCCACCTTGTGTGGCCTTGCGTTCATGCTGCATCCACCTCCTCCACAGTGGCATACTGACAAACCCAAAGCCTCTGGAGCACTTGGTGTTTGGATCTGTCATTACCACACAGTCCGTAAGCGTTCCCCATTGCTCAAAATGGCTCCTCAGACTCTCATCGGTTGTTTCAAAGCTCAAACCTCCGATGAAGAGCTTCCGCAGCTGTTCAGGCTCTTTGGGAGACTCTGACTTAGACATGACAGCGGTGGGAGGGGAGACTTTAACGATGCTTACTCGGTGGCGTCCACGGGCAGAAAGGAGTAATGTAACGAACGTATCTTCTCTGATTTACTCTTGGCAGGTTATATATTTCTAGGTCAGAATTGTGTGTCAACTATATTCAAATTTTAAAAATTTAGTTTAAAAATAAAAAAAATAAAAGCATCAGAGCAAAAGAATCTACTCTAAGGAGCAGAATAAAGGGGTAAAAGAGTAGGGCAGGGAGGGAGTGATAACTGCTAGATGATCAGACTTGTGAAACTATTTGGGGTAATCTTAAATGTATACAGCGATCTAGTGGAGCATCTGGAAAAAATAAGAGTGGGTATATAGCAGATCATGGGACTGAAAAGAATAAGGCAGTTTTTAATTCCAAGAAATTTTTTAAAATACAAGAAAAGATGGGGGGCCTGGGTGGCTGTTTACACACAAAACTATTTACTCCTTATTCATTTCTTTCTGATTTACTCTTGGTAGATTGTATGTTTCTAGGAATTTCTCTATTTCTTCTAGGTTGTCTGATTTGTTGGTGTATAATTGTTCATAGTAGTCTCATGATCCTTTGTATTTGTATGGTATCAGTTGTAATATTTCTTCTTTCATTTATAATTTTATTTCAGTCCTATCTTTTTTTCTTGGTTAGTCTAGCTAAGGGTTTGTCAGTTTTGTTTCTCTCTCAAAGAGCCAACTCTTAGTTTATTAATCTTTTCTTTTCCTGTTCTCTATTTCATTTATTTATTTTCTAATCTTTATTATTTCCTTCTTTGGTTAACTTTGGGTTTAATATGTTCTTTTTCTAATTCCTTGAGGTGTAAAATTAGGCTGTTTATTTGAGATCTTTTTTCCTGATGTATGCATTTATCACTATAAACTTCCCTTTGAGAACTGCTTCCTTTTTAATTTTAAAAAATCATATAAAATTTTATTTTTTGTTTCATCAACTTAAAAAATGTTTACAGTATAATGCATGCACATAGTAATAAAATAATGAAAAATGGCAGTCTCCTGCCCTGTCCCACGCTACCTCTGAGCTATCTCTTCTGGTATTAACTTTGGTATACTGTTTTGACCGATCCCTAAGTTTTAGACATTTTCAACTGAGTTCCTCTTATGATAACTGAGGACTTGGCTCTGTACCATCCTCCAAATTTCTTCCTTTCCTTTTCCTACTGTGAATAATGGCCATAAATTTAGTGAAGTCAAAATTCAGTCTTTACATTATTATTATGTAAGTAAATATATTTTACTGTATAGGGTACTATTATACAATGATTACATTTCCATTCATATATATACATATGTATTTTTTTAAAGATTATTTTAGAGCATGTGTGCATGTGAGTAGGGAGAGGGGGAGAGGGAGAGAGAATCTCAAGCAGACTCCCCACTGAGCGTGGAGTCAGTTGTGGGGCTCAATCTCAAGACCCTGAGATCATAACCTGAGCCAAAATCAAGAGTCAGACAATCGATTGAGCCACCCAGGTGCCCCATCTTTTCTTGTATTTTAAAAAATTTCTTGGAATTAAAAACTGCCTTATTCTTTTCAGTCCCATGATCTGCTATATACCCACTCTTATTTTTTCCAGATGCTCCACTAGATCGCTGTATACATTTAAGATTAGCCCACATAGTTTCACAAGTCTGATCATCTAGCAGTTATCACTCCCTCCCTGCCCTACCCTTTTACCCCTTTATTCTGCTCCTTATAGATCCTTCTGCTCTGATGCTTTTATTTTTCTATTTTTAAAATAAAAATTTTTTAAAGATTGTATTATTAGAGAGCACGAGTGGGGGCGAGGGGCAGAGAGAGAGGGAGAAGCAGACTCCTCACTGAGAAGGGAGCCCAATGAGCGGCTCGATCTAGAACCCAGGGATCATGACCTAAGCCAAAGGCAGATGCTCAACTGACTGAGCCACCCAGCTGCCCCTAAAATAAATTTTTTTTAAGATTTTATTTATTTATTTGACAGAGACAGAGATAGCGAGAGCAGGAGCACAAATAGTGGGAGTGGGAGTGGGAGAGCAGGCTTCCCGCCGAGCAGGGAGCCTGATGTGGGACTCGATCCCAGGGCCCTGGGATCATGACCTGAGCCCAAGGCAGCCGCTTAACCGACTGAGCCACCCAGACGTCCCCTAAAATAAATTTTTTAAGTTTGAATATAGTTGACACAATTCTGAGAACTGTTTGCTGCGTCCCATAAGTTTTGGTATTTTGTCTTTATTTTCATTTGTCTCAAAATATTTTTTTATATCCCTTTAATTTCTTCTTTTATTAATTGGATGTTCAGGAATGTGTTTAATTTCCATGTATTTGTGAATATTCCAGTTTTCCTCCTGTTAATGATTTCTAATTTCATTTCACTGTGGTTGGAAAAGATAATTGATATAATTTCTATCTTCTTTAATATGTTGAGACTTGTTTTGTGACCTAACATGATCTATCCTAGAAAAATGTTCCATGTGCCCTTGAAAAGAATGTGTTCTGCTGCTGTTGGGTGGAATGTTCTGTATGTGTCTGTTAGATCCATTTGGTCTGTAGTGTTCAAATCTGCTGTTTCCTTATTGATTCTCTATCTGGATAATTTATCCATTGTTGAGAATGGAATATTAAAGTCTCCAACTATTATTGTATAGCTCTGTATTTCTCCTTTTAGTTCTGGTAGTATTTGCTTTATATATTTATGTAATATATCTGATATTTATATACATAATATCTAATATTTGTATATAAATATTTATAATTGTTAGATCTTTGATGAATTGACCTCTTTATCCTCACATACTGACCTTTAAAACTAATAGAATAGTACATAAGGACTGAAGTTTTATTATATGTAAATTTTACCCCCAAAATTTCAAGTAGGATGTCAGGGGATCTTAGGATGGAGTGTGGATTATGACGACTGGATCTAAGTATTACAGGTGTATGACATAAATTCACTGAAGGGGTAAGAAAAAGGGAGATGACCTAAGTGGCTTTGGGAAAATTGTTTTGAGTGGATAGTATAAGAGTCTTAGTCCATTTGGGCTGCTATAACAGAATACCAGGGATGGAGTGACTTATAAACAAAATAAATTTATTTCTCACAGTTCTGGAGGCTGAGAGGTCCAAGATCAAGATACCAGATGATTTGGTGTCCGGTGAGGGTAGTTTTCTGGTTCATAGATGGCTGTTTTTTTAGTGTGTCGTTGCATGGTGGAAGTGGCGAAGGAATTCTCAGGTGTCTTAAAATAAAGGACTACACGAAGAAAGTCCCACACAGGGCAAAAATTCCAGCACAAGCTGTGAGGACTCTTTCATGTCTTGGTAAGGAAGTGTTCCAGGCCAAGGCCATATGTATGAAAGACTGCATGCATGAGACTGCCTTTCTCAGCAAGAGGCAATTAAGGTTAAATGAGGTCATAAGGGTGGGGCACTAATCCTATGAGACTGGTGTCCTTATAAGAGGAGGGGGGATAAAGAAACAAGATGGGAGTGAAGCTGGAGGTGTTTCAGATGACACACTACCTAACCTTCCCTGTGGCTATGTTCTGGATTGCCAGTCAGGTCAGGTGGTTTGAGGACCATGTCATACAGCACAAGAGGGAGCTGTGGCAACCTGAGAAGGAGGACCAGCTTGGAGAGCTAGAAGAATTCAGACAGGATATGAAGTAGCAGGAGAAGAAGCTCTTTTGCACTGCCCAGCAGAGCTCCTGAGGCCTCCAAGTGCCCCTCTACCCGGGAAATCGCGCGCACACACACTCACACACTTCCTTTGGAAAAAAAAAAGGAGGAAACAGTGAGAAGGTGTTTATCTCCAAGCCAGTAAGAGAGCTCTCACCAGGAACTGAATCAACTGGCACCTTGATCTGGGACTTCTAGCTTCCAGAACTGTGAGAAAATAAATTTGTTGTTTAAGCCACCCAGCCTACGGCATTTTATTATGGCAGCCTGAACAGACTCATACAGGCACCAAATTCCTCTTCCTTCTAGTCTTCTACCGTTGGCAGCATCTTCTCATGGTCCATGGTGTTATGGAAATAGGGTGTTTGGTACCTAATGTGACAGTAGTCACTTATTTTGAACAATGGTTTGAGGGGCTTGGGGGTCAGATTTTAGTCACTTGTTCAAAGGGTTCAGAAGCAAACAAGCAGGAACTGACATGGGCTCAGAAGTGCTTGTGCCCCAAGCTTCTGCCGTCAGAGATGGAGCCAGGTTGTTGGTAAATATCCCCCAAATTAGCTACATCAGAAACAGGTTTAATTTGCTTTTTTGCTTATCTAACTTTAAGATCCATGCTTTGTTTTCTTAGAGAAATAAAATTTAATAACATTAGCATCTAAACTTTTTTGCAGGGGCACCTGGGTGGCTCAGTCGTTAGGCGTCTGCCTTCGGCTCAGGTCATGATCTCAGGGTCCTGGGATCGAGCCCCACATCGGGCTCCCTGCTCCGCGGGAAGCCTGCTTCTCCCTCTCCCACTCCCCCTGCTTGTGTTCCCTCTCTTACTGTCTCTCTCTGTCAAATAAATAAATAAAATCTTATAAAAAAAATAAACTTTTTTGCAGATGGGTCAGAAATGAACAGTTCCTTTGGTTTTGTATCATGACATACAAACCTTATGTTCTCATTTTTTCCAGCTTTCAAAGTTAGATTATCATGAATGTATTATTCAGAAATTCCTTATGCCATGTCATAACCTGAGGTAGGGAATTTAAGAGGAAGAGATTTGGGACACTGTGCTAGGGGACTTTTCATTTGTCATTTCATTTATTCCTAAGTGCAGGTAGTGTTGCCCCTAACCTACAGTTGAGGAACTGAGCCCAGAGAAGTTAAGTCCTTTGCCTAGGATGGCACTGCTAGTAAGAGGCAGAGCTGTGTGTCAGCCCCAGTCAGGCTAAGATCCAAATTGTATATTTTTGTATGATAGTATTTTTCATTGGGAGTGTGGTGACTTTGCAGTCAGATTTATTTGAAAATATCCGGTAGTGATAGGCAGGCCTCTCTGGTCCTGGCCACTCTTGTTTGTGGCTAAAACGGCTGTATATAGGTAAGATGACTCAACTGCTTCAGGGTTATCAGAGATCACTAATGTGGTCCAAAACCATGACCTAGAAGTCAGCATATCCTGTTCAAGTATTTGCCACTTACCAGGCAGCCAAACTGTAAAAGATAGGTGGTGGGGCGTCTGGGAGACAGGACTTAGAGCACAAGTTTATCATATGGGGTTCTTCATCTGGCACAGAGGCAACGGAAGCCACCTTTTATGAACAGGCCCTGGAAGGCTGAATTTCTCCAGGAAGGAGAATGAAACTCCTTTTCTTCCATTTGTAGGTCTAGTCACCCATGCATGTAGTCCTGTCACGGAAACATCTGAATAAGCACGTAGAGTCCATTGTGGTCAGTAAATGTAAAAATAATTAATGTTAGTTGCAATTTGTATTAATTCTTCTTCTTCAACCTTGAGATAATAGTCTGGGGGTAGGTCTATTTTTAGAGTCTGCGTTTTGCTGGGATAAATTCCATTAACCCCACTGTGCACTGAAGAACACAGAGTAGTCCGCAGTACCTTCCGCTTCCTGAGCAGGTCCTCCATCTGTCTTCCAAGGACTCCTGTCAGTTTCTGAATTTCACATAGCCGTGGACGTCTTACCGCTTAGAGGGATGTCCAAAATAGGATAACCCAGAATTGGGGCGGGGGGGAGGGAACGTATGCAGGCATTTTTGTCAGAAGACCTATGTTATGTACAGGAAGAGTAAAAGGAACGGGCTGTTTTAAGGGCAAATAGAGTAAGTCGACTAATTTCAAGCAGGGCAAGATGTAAGGACCTGTCGTCCCAGTGCTCATGCATGGCCAATAGTGTTTTTTCTGGCAGAGGAAACAATACATTCCGCCACTGACGGGAAAGACGGCCCAAGTAGGGGCTTCTCCGGTTTGGTCACTTTCGCTGACAAGAAAAAAGCCTTGAAACAGATTGTCCCTGGGAAACCCTGACGTTCGAAGGCGAAAGAAGCCGGTCCCGAGAAGGGCCAGAGCTCAGGCCACAGGGCTGCAGCTGGGCGACCCCCTTGCGCGCAGAAGCAAGGCGGCACCGAGCGCGAGCGGCGCCCACAGCGCTTGCCTCGCCTCGGGGCTCAGCGTTCCGCGCAGGGCGGCCGCGGCTGTCAGTCAGTGTCCTCGACCCGCCCCTCCTGGAATTCAACCAATTGTAGCCAGGGGTCGGGGGTGAGGAGACGTAGCGGGGCCAGGAAGCAGGGGCCAGGCAGTCTGGCGCAGCGGCACCAGATCCGGGCGTCCGAATGCCGAGCGACCGGAGAGAGCACCGCGGACAGCTGGGCCTGGCGGTGAGTGCGGGACTCCGCCCTGTGCGCAGGCGCCGGGCTGGGTACCTGCCGCTCGAGCGACCCATTGCTTGGCGCCTCGCGAGCGCCTCTAGTCTGCGAAGCCCCTTCCTCCGCACGCGCCGACCCCTGAGTCCCCGGCCTGGTGCAGAGGAGCTGCAGACTCGGGGATCACGGCTGGAGGTTCTGGAACCAGAAAGGGGAGGCTTCAGCCCTAGGCGGGGGCAGAATTGCAGCCTCCGGCTGCCGCAGCCTCGGACCTGAGTTGCCCGAGCCGCTGCGGGTTCCGGCAGGGAGAGGGCGAGGCTGATGCGAACATCTCCGCGCTTAGTTTTCTGGACTTGCTGCAAGGCGGGCAGGTGCAGCCGCTAAAGACCTCTCCCTAACCCGGTGCGGTGCACTAAGCTACGCTTCCCTCCTCAGCCCCATTCTCCGGTCTCATTGCTGCCCCGGGGCCCAGCTGCCACTTGCCTGGCGATGCTCTCACACTTTGGACTCTTCTGGCATTATTGAGCTGACGCTTTGGGACATCAGATTCAGGTCGTATGGGGAGAGAAGCGTGTGACTTTGCAAGGTGTGATGTGGAAACCCTGGCCTGTCACCCAACTCCGCTTGATCAAAGGCCAATAGGGTGGTGGTAAGTGGCATTCTCCGTCAGGATTTATACGAATTTTGTGTGTAATTGTCTGTAAAATTTTCCTTTCTTTTCATTATTTACTCTAAAGGAAGATTGCTGCCAATTTCCTAAAGATGAAGAATCACACTGCTCAATGGGCCTTCCCCTTCCTCAGTGTGGTTATCATTTGGAACACCAGGGTGTACTTGAAGCTGGCGGGACTCCCAGACCCTGATCATTAATTGTCTGATTCCATGCAGTGGAGGCAGCAACACGCTTTCCTCCAAGGTGTTTGGGTTCTGCTTTCCTTTGACTGTACTTAGTCTCTTGTCTCCTTCACAGTCTCTGGCCTGATACAGTGCTGTTATTTGTTACTGAGATGGGAAACGAAGGAATAGATCACTGAAGCGAGGTTGGCTGTCCTTGTTACCCTGGAATCGGATTGTCCTGAGGGGACAGTGTAAGTTACAATTCAGAGATCATTTTGGAAAGGCCATCCCTGACCCACTGATACAAATAACCCCTCTGGCCACCTCATACTAGCGGTTCCCCTGCTTGGCAGTATATTATAATCGTTTGGAGACCTTTTTTTTTAAGAGCTGTTTCTTGGACCCTGCTCCCACCCGATTCCGATTCAGTTAGTTGAGTCTAGTCTAAGCATTGGCATTGTTAAAAGCTTACAGGATGATATTAATGTGCATGCAAGGTTAAAGAACACAGCCTATCAATGTGCCTTATTTTTTTCTTACAGCACTTACTACTCTGTGACTTATTTAACTGATTTCTTTACTTCTCATCTGCTTCTCTCCACCCCTCCAACCCCCCATGAAAGCATGGGGTGCTGCTTTGGAAGAAGGGCAAGGGAAGGCCTGGGTGGTGAGTCAGCACTTTGGGTGTGTGAGGTGGGGATAAATGAAAGAGAAATGGAATCAGGGGAAACAAGTCCTGCAGACTTCTGCTGTGCTTTCTCTTTTTCCAAGGATTGACCTTATTTGGTGACCCATCATTGTCATGTTTGTGGATATGTCTCCAGTTCTTTCTATAGATCCTGGCCTGTTAAGTTTCAGGTCTTACCCAGCACCCTGTGAAATATAGCTGCTGTTTGTTATTTATTTATTGAAGTATGGTTGATATGCAATATTATATTAGTTTCAGGTGTTCACCATAGTGGTTTGACATTTATATATATTATGAAATGATCACCACAATCAGTGTAGTTACTGTCTGTCACCATACAGAGTTATTACAATATTATTCACTATGTTCCCTATGCTATATTTGCATCCCCATAACTTATTTATTTGGTAACTGGAAGTCTGTACCTCTTAATCCTCCTCATCTATTTTGCCCACCCCCCCCTCCCCTCCCCTCTGGCAACCATCAGTTTGTTCTCTGTGTTTATGAGTTATACAGGGGCAATTTGGAAAGTTTGATATATAATTTTTTAGAGGGGGAGAGGCAGAGGGAGAGAGAGAAAGAGAGAGAGAGAGGGAGAATCTTAAGCAGGCTCTATGCAGAGCCTGACACGGGGCTTGATCTCACAACCCTGAGATCATGACCTGAGCTGAAATCAAGAGTTGGATGCTTAACTGGCTGAATCACCCAGGTGCCCCTGATATATAAATATTTAAGTTTGGTTATATTCCATGTAAATCTGTGATCTGTCTTCTATGTAGGGGGTCCATGTATTCTGAATTAAAATTCTAGACATTTGGTCTGGCAAGTACAATTATATTTATGTGGATAGCAGTTCAGGGTTTTTAGAATGGGGACTGTCCCAGAAACTGGATGTGTGGTTATCCTGTAATACATTGTCTTTGTGAAGTGGTTGTCTAAGAACTTTAGTTCCCTAGAGGAGGGGTTTGCTGCCTAATTTTCTTTTTAGTACCGAACTCAACTATCTCATTGATGTTACTGACAATTTTAATTCCCGGTGATGAAGCAATCACTCTGTAATTCTCTTATGAGATGGGGTAGGATGTCAGGTACATAAGGGCAGTCTAGGGTTGTTGCGACAACATATATAAATAGCCAGTTACTGTTTTTTATTAGTAGTAAAGGAAATGTTTCTCCTCCTATGTTATACTGAAATCTGTGTGCATCTCGGTATAAAATTGTACTCTTTATTTCAAATATGTTTTCCTTAATTTCAGTATCTTTAACCTGTATATCATATGTGTATCCCTGTTGCAGCAGGAAGAATGGTATAAAAATTAGAAAACATCAACCCGTGCTTTGAATGTGGCAAGAAAAGAATAAGCGTTGTCATGATTGCTTGAATTCAGGACTTTACACTGGAAGGAAAGTTAGATGTAAGCTCTAATCTCTTAGTTCTAATAAGCATCTCTTCTTGGGAACTGGAAATTAAAAAAAAAAAAAGGTACATAACATTCAGTAATGTATTTTTATTTTCCATTGATCTAGGAAACTTTTCCTTAGAGTCATTCCCATCTAGCACTTTTGTTTTTACTCAATTCTAAGGCACTTTGAGATACCGAATGATACTGTCTTGCTGTCTTTGCAAATAACTTTCTTCTTATAATGCCTAGGTTTTATATGTAGGAAAACAGTAGAGAACAGTTAGAGATTCCTTCTTTCCCTTTGAAATTTTTCATTTTAAATTGAATTGTTTTCCTATATTTGGTTTAATGCTCTGTTTCTCCTTATGGCTCGTCTTTAATTATTACTTTTAGAAACCTGCTTTTTTCTTTTTATTTGTAATTTTTATTTCCTGGTGAAAAACTAGGACACAAAGGTAAAGATGAAGGAGAAAAAAAGCTGTGCAGAGGTAACAACTATCAACATTGTAATATATATCTTTTCAAAGAGAGGTCTAAGTTGCCTCAAGCCACATCCACTTAGATACACAAATGGGTCTCTCAAGCCACAGTGCTCTACTTTCTCCTAGCAGGAAGTTGGGTCTTTTCTTGGCATGCCCCTCCAGTAATGATCCTTGGCCGTGAGGGGTTTCTTGCATGTTTGCATTGCTGCCTGCATCCCTCTAGTCCCCGTAGTTCTGGAGTCTGCTGCCCTTGCCGTGCTGCTGCACCCCTGACCTCTGCTGCGCTGCTACCACCTGGCTCTGAATAACACTGACCTTCTCGAAGCTGCTGCTGTTTCCGCAGTACACACACCGTGCTTACTGCTGTGCTGCTGAATCTCGGTCGAGTATCATCTTCGGTCTTCTCCCTCTCTGGGCGTGAGGGAAGCCTATGATTTTTTTTTTTTTTTTAAGATTTTATTTATTTAACAGAGGGAGACACAGCAAGAGAGGGAACACAAGCAAGGGGAGCGGGAGAGGGAGAAGCAGGCTTCCTGCGGAACAGGGAGCCCGATGTGGGGCTTGATCCCAGGACTCTGGGATCATGACCTGAGCCGAAGGCAGACGCTTAACGACTGAGCCACTCAGGTGCCCCTGGAAGCCTATGATTCTTATGGCCACCTCCTTGAGAGGGTTTCTACGGAGGAGCATTTGGGCCCTGATGACAGTTATTTCTTCTAGTTCATAGCCATTCCTTCCCAGAATTTACAGGCACTTTGGGGTGAGTGGGTGCTTGGGTGTTAGAGAGGGGCGGGGTTGAGGGGTCATCAAATGCTTAAGTGCAGTCTTCCACAGTGCTTGGTATCCCTGTAGAGGTGACAGCCTGTAGAGGAATAAATATTCCTATTTAATTGAGGAGAGGAACTACCTCTTGCCTAATAGGAGTGTAAGCTTTTCCGTGGGAATTTCTGGCACTGAATACAGTGTGTGGTTCAGAGTAGGCCTCCATAATTTTTTGTTTTGTGCATTGTAGAATCAACATATATCATGTAAGGGGGGAGGTGCTGTGAGGGAATCAAAGGAGTATGATACATTGTTATTACTAAGTTGCTTTTTCTCTGATACATGGTTTCTGTGTTTTGTTTTGTTTTTAAGATTTTATTTATTTGACAGAGAGAGCACAGGCAGGGGGAGCAGCAGAGGGAGAGGGAGAAGCAGCTCCCCGCTGAGCAGGGAGCCCAATGCGGGACTCGATCCCAGGACCCTGGGATCATGACCCGAGCCGAAGGCAGATGCTTAACCGGCTGAGCCACCCAGGCGCCCCCTGTTTTGTTTGTTTTGTTTTTTAAGATTTTGTTTATTTGAGAGAGAGAGCTCACAAGTGGGGGAAGGGGCAGAGGGAGAGGGACAAGCTGACTCCATGCTGAGCACAGAGCCCTACACTGGGGCTCAATCTCACTATCCTGAGATCACCACCTGAGCCAAAACCAAGGAAGTGTTTGAGTACCTTCAGTTGGACGCTTAACCAGCTGAGCCACCCAGATGTCCCTGGTTTCTGTTTTTTGTTTTTTTAAAATCATAATTGGTATAAGTCTACTTGGGGGCACAGGAAATACATACAAATACAGAGGAGTGAAAACGCTGAGAAGTGAAGTGAGAAGAAAGTGCTGTGGGAATTCTGAGGATGGAGAGCAAGATAGAATAGCTTAGCTCTGTCTCCTTTATGAAGCGGAGGTAAGGAGGAGTTGTCGTGGTCCTTGTGGCATGGGAATGGATTAGACAGGCAGAGTGGAAGAGTGAGGGAGGAGAACAGCTTGCCAGGTCCAGTACAAAGCTGCAGGGAACTCTGGTGCAGCTGAGGTATTCAGAGATCATCTTGCGCCATAGTTATGCACCCTTTCACCTTGACTTCTCCACCCTGCCCTCCATGGAGAGTGTAGGTAGAAACAAAATCCTAGTATTATTTTCTGTTTACCTATACTGAAATAACAACTGGGGAGAGCATTTTGAGTTCATTCTATGGGGGAACAGGTAGGAGCGGCAGGCTGTGAAGTCCTCTGCCTCTAGCAGTTATGATGAAGGATTTGGGTCTCCTTTTAATCCTCAGGCTTAGCTTTTCTTTCCTATATCTTCAGGGCAAGTGTCTTCCCTCCTGGGCCCTGTTACTCAGCTGAGGGAGCATCATCAGTTCTACATATATGGTGGGGGAGCTGGATATCCAAAGGGTGTTTCATGTCTTCTGCTGTGCAGGGGGACAGCACTCCTTGTTCCCTAGAGGAGGTCGGGATGGTTTGCACAGTCTTCCAGAACTCCGCATAAAATCACCAGGTTTCCTCTCAATGCTCGTCAAATATGATTACTTCAGGAGTGTTATATAACTTGAACTATAAGGGAAAGGGAGTGATTTTATTTACTTAGACCTCTAGAAATTTAACAGTGACTTTAATTTTCTAATTCTAAGGGTTTGAAGACATTCTTCAGAGTTAAAACCTAAAATTTGCAGGACAAATATCGCTGTATTTATATGGAAGTCAGGTTGGGTTTGAGCAAATTGAATATGGAACAGATCAGAAGTCAGGTTGGGTTTGAGCAAATTGAATATGGAACAGATCTTACTGTGCTCTGGCTCTTTGCTTTCCCCTCATGACTTTGGGCCTTTGAGAGGGTTAAGGAAGAAGAAGTGTGGCATCTTTCCTATTACCACACACTAGGCTGTTGCAGTTGGTGATCTGTATTCTCATCTTCCCTCTTTGAAGGAGTCCTTTGAAGAAAAATGTGCTTCTTAAATCAACCCCAGCCTCTCCTCCATACAAAGAACTCTTAATGATACTAGCAGAAAAGAAACAAATTCAGCTAAAAGCTCGTCTGCAGATCAGAAGAACAAAGACATGGAGTTTTGAGGAGTGAAGGTAGCATGGCGTCGGCCATGGGTGATCAAGACACAGCCAGACAATGTGGATCAGTTTCTTCAAACTGCGGCTTTTCTGCTGTCTGCTTGCAGTGCTGATGGTGGTGGTGCTGGTCATCAATGTGACTCAGGTAGAGGTGAGTACTTTGTATGCGCCTTCATAACTAGGGGAACCAAATCTAAGGATTTGGGGCTAACTAGCCTAGGAAATGCTCATCATCAGAGAACTTATCCTGGTCTTAGCTCTTGTTTTCATTAATTCAGGAAGTGTTTGAGTACCTTCAGTGGTTGTATGCTGTGCTGTGATGACAGACATGATTTCTTCGCTGATGGAGCTCATATTCTAAATGTGCATAGGACAAAACAATAAGTAATCATAATCATATAGTAATAATAAGTGATAATTAGAAATTGTGAAGAGTACGGTAAGGAAAGGAAAGCAGGCTACTCTGTAGTCACTAGAGGGATGAAGGAAGGCTTTTTCAAGGAGGGGACCTTTTAGCTGGCTGCTGGCCAAAAGCCGAAGGAGTATCTCAGAGGAGGGAGTTGATGCATCTGTCCTGAAGACTACGGAATGTACACAAGGGCAGGGACTGTGTTTTACTGAACCCTCTCAAGTGCCTGGCACTAGGAAGGAACTTAGTAGTATGCCCCTCTCCCCTGCCCTGCCACTCATAGGCCACCAAAATTTATGGAGTAATTCTGGATAAAATGATGCTGCCCTTTTACTTTTGTTGGCCTGTGGTACTTCTCAGGCTGCAGGTCCAACTTAATTATGGTTTTTCTCTGCTTCTTGGCTTTTGCTATAGATGGAATGTCTGTGTCCCCAAGCATTCTGGCCCTCTGGGAGCTCCGATTACTGTGGTCTTTCATGCTTTCAGGTTTTTCCTTCAGCCTCCGTAGTTTCATCATGCACTTGGGCTCTCCAGTACTCTGCTGAGTACTCGAGCGGGACCCTCTGCAGATCCCCTGAGTTCTCTCTGTCTGTACCTCTCCTGTCACTCTGTCCTGTGGATTCACTTTGGTCTTTTAAGACTAGGCCATAACTCTTCAACTTGACTAGTTGACCAGGCTCCACCCAGGATCCCCTCCCTATGCTGCAGCCTGGAGCGCTTTCAGGGCTGTAAGCAAAGGATCACCTGTATTTCCTGTCTTTCAGGCATCACTGTCCTTTGTTGCCTAATGTCCAGGGTCTGGAAAATCATTGTTTCATATATTTTGGCCTAATTTTTAAAAAAAGTTGTTTCAGGTGGAAGGGTAAATCTCACTGTTTCTTTATCTTGGCTAGATGTGGAAGTCTGGGGGATTTGAATTTGAGGGGAAAGTGATAGTCGAGAAGCTGGAGAGGAGAGGATTAATGGACTAAGGAGAGGAGATAATGCGATCTAGAGCACAAATGGAGCATAAAACTTTATGTAGGATGAGAGACGTGGTACATTGTGAGTGTTCTTGTTATCATTTTAGTATTAATTATGTAGGAGTGGCCGTGCTCCTTCCTCTGACCCAAGAAGGAAAAATATCATGATGGTGGTTGGCAATGTAAATACGTTTGCTGCTGGAGGGTAGGACATTGAAGCATTCTTGCCTGCAGAGGAGGTGGAAGGTGGCAGGAAGGTGCCCTGCGGGAGGTTTGTGTGCAGGGCCTTGGAAGAACAGAGTTGGGAGATGGAGCTGACCCTGCACGATGACAGAGGGGCAGTGACTTTCAAGACCATAGGTGTGCATGGCACTCATCTTCATTGGTTTTGTGAGTGTGTGTGTGTGTGTGCATGTGTGTGTGTGTTTTACCACATTAAACAGCCTGGGTATACAAATAGAAAAAAGAAACTTGTGTGGGTCTAAGTTCAGTGAGGAGGCAGGAAAAGTGAGAAAGAGAGACTTGAAAGGGTAGGCCAGAGTCCCACATCATTAATGTTATTACAGTCAGGAAGGAATTTGAGAAAATTCCCCTAATGGTCCTACTTTAGTTCTTGAAAACTTCTGGACTGAATGCCAACTAATAGCTCTAATTATCCGCACCAACACAAACTCAGCAATAAGGAGAAGGGAGATAGATGGCGGCAGTGGTAAACGATTAAGACAGTTCTGACATTGAAAATAATAAATAGGTCTTTTGGTAGAGTGCAGTAAAACATTTTCCCTGTCTAAAGAGGTCATCTTGTCCAAGATGAGAATATTGCCATGACTTTTAAACTGTTCAATTTATTACTGTGATGAAAATTGATAAAGAAGCTTAGGTTGGGGGTTGGGGAGTGGGAAAGGCTCTGAAGCTTGGCAGTGTGCCATCCCTTAATCCCCTTTCCATCCTATGCTTCTGATCCTGACTATGCTTTTCTTGTGATTAGAGTATCTGAGCATTTCCTGAAAGTACAGACTCCGTTTTAATTAAAAATATCACATAGTATGAGAAGGAGGTGTATGTAGCAATATCCAGCAAAAGTTGTGGAAGGGATCATTAGTATTTCTCTGATAAGCTCTTTTTTTTAAATTTATTTTTATTATTTATTTATTTATTTGAGAGACAGAGAATGAGAGAGAGAGAGCACATGAGAGGGGGAAGGGTCAGAGGGCGAAGCAGACTCCCCGCTGAGCAGGGAGCCCGACGCGGGACTCGATCCAGGGACTCCAGGATCATGACCTGAGCCGAAGGCAGTCGCTCAACCAACTGAGCCACCCAGGCGCCCCCCTCTGATAAGCTCTTATTGAGCATGGCCTGTTTTTTTCCCCCTTATTCATTGATATTTTAAATATATATTTTTTTCTGATTATAAAAATAGTACCAGTCTGTTAGGGATTTTGGCTGCAAGTAAAGTAAAACTGATTTTGTCTGACTTTAATATTAAGGAATATTACTTGTTTGCCATAGAGTCAGGAGGTAAGTTGGGCACAGTTGAGGCTCTGTTTCTCTGTAAGTCTCTTATCTCTGCCCTCCTTCCTTTGTGTTAGCTTCTATGCATGGCGTCCTCTTTCATGGTTGGATTTTAGGATGCTGTCATAGCAATAGGTGTTTGCGTCCTTGTTCATGTTCAGGTTAAGAGATAGTTTGTTCTCTCATAACTCTCTGAAGAGATTACTTGCATTTTTCCATTTGCAAGTAAAATTCAGCTGTTACCAGAGCCCTGGCAGGGTCTGGATTTGACTGCAGGCATCAACCAGAAACTTCCGGCAACCTCTTCTGGATTTTCGTAGGCGAGGATTGGGTCCCATGCCCATTCCTGAATCAGTCACTTGGGATTATCCCTTAATCAGGCAGGTCCACCCCTGAGCTGACAGGTCAGCAAACAGCAGTGCTGTTTTTCAGTAGGCAGGGAGTGAAACAGATATGGGATGTAAGGTCCACTCCAGACCACCACTGACAGTGGCTCCAGGAATGACCATTGGTGTTTCCTCTTGGCTTTGAATCTAAAAAGGTGGCACACCCTGGAGTTGTCCTTATCACTGGTCTAGAATAGAGTTGTCACTTAGGAAAATTTAAGCAAATTGATCTTTTTGCATTCTTTTTCATTTGTGAATAAAATTCATGTGGCTTAGCACCAAGTATCTAGTAATTCTTGGATTGGGCTGTGTAGGTCAATTGGCTGGGTTTTTTTTTTTTTTTTTAATTCCACTGTAATGAACAGACTGTGTTATATTAATTTCAGGTGAACAATACAGTGATTCACCAATTCTATATATTATTCAGTGCTCATCTCAGTATGTGTACTCTTAATCCCCTTCACCTATTTCATCCATCCCCCTACCAACTAAGTCCCTTCTGGTAAACACCAGTTTGTCCTCTATGTTTAAAAGTCTGTTTTTTTGGTTTGTCTTTTTCTTTCTTTCTTTGTTTTGTTTGTTAAATTTCACATATGAGTGAAATCGTATGGTATTATGTCTTTCTCTTACTTATTTCACTTAGCATTCTATAGGTCCATCCCTGTTGTTGCAAATGGCAAGATTTCATTTTTTTTAGGCTGAATGATATTCCATTGTTTATATGTACCACATCTTTGTCCATTCATTCATCTATGGACGGATACTTGGGTTGCTTCCATATCTTGGCTATTGTAAATAATGCTGCAGTAAACGGAGGGGGGCATATATCTTTTTGAATTAGCGTTTTCATTTTCTTTGGGTAAATACCCATTAATGTAGTTACTGGATCATATGGTAATTCTATTTTTAACTTTTTGAGGAAACCTCCATACCGTGTTCCACAATGGCTGCACCAGTTTGCATTCCCACCAACAGTGCACGAGGGTTCCTTTTTTCTCCACATCCTTGCTATCAGTTATTGTTTCTTATGTTGTTGGTTTTAGCCATTCTAACAGGTTTGAGGAGATAGCTCATCGTGGTTTTGATTTGCATTTCCTTGATGATGAGTGACATTGAACATCTTTTCATGTGTCTGCTGGCCATCTGGATGTCTTTGGAGAAATGTCTGTTCTTGTCTTCTGCCCACTTTTAATTGGATTATTTGTTTTTTTTGGTGTTGAGTTGTGTAAGTTCTTTATATATTTTGGATTGTAACCCTTTATTGGCTATGTCATTTGCAAATATCTTCTCCCATTCCGTAGGTTGTCTTTTTGTTTTGTTGATTGTTTCCTTTGCTATGCTGAAGCTTTTTATTTTGATGTAGTACTAATAGTTTATTTTTGCTTTTGTTTCCCTTGCCTTAGGAAATATATCTAGAAGAATGTTGGTGTGGCCAATGTCAGAGAAATTACTCCCTGTGCTCTCTTCTAGGATTTTTATGGCTTCAGGTCTCCTATTTAGGTCTTTAATCGATTTTGAGTTTATTTTTGTGTATGATGTAAGAAAGTGGTCCATTTTAATTCTTTTGCATGTAACTGTCCAATTTTCCCAACACCATTTGTTGAAGAGTCTTTTTCCCATTGCATATTCTTGCCTCCTTTGTCAAAGATTAATTGACCAAATAATCATGGGTTTATTTCTGGGCTCTCTATTCTGTTCTGTTGATCTATATGTCATTTTTGTGCTAGTACCGTACTGTTTTGATTACTACAGTTTGTAATATATCTTGAAGTCTGGGATTTTGATATCTCCAGTTTTTTTTTTTTATTCATTTATTTGACAGAGAGGCTAAAGAGAGCACGAGCAGGGGGGCAGAGGGAGAGGGAGAAGCAGACACCCTGCTGATCAGGGAGCCCAACGTCGCAGGGCTCGATCCCAGGACCCCGGGATCATGACCTGAGCCAAAGGCAGACACCTAACTGACTGGCCACCCAGGGGCCCTGTGATATCTCCAGTTTTATTCTTTTTCAAGATTGCTTTGGCTATTCAGGGTCTTTTATGGTTCCATACAAATTATAGGATTATTTGTTCTAGTTCTGTGAAAAATGCTATTGGTATTTTGATAGGGATTACATTAAATTTGTGGATTGCTTTGGGTAGTATGGACATTTTAAAAATATTTGTTCTCCCAATCCATGAGCATGGAATACGTTTCCATGTGTTTGTGTCATCTTCAATTTCTTTCATCGTGTTTTGTAGTTTTCCGAGTACAGGTCTTTCACCTCCTTGGTTAAGTTTATTCCTAAGTATTTTATTATTTTTGTTGCAATTGTAAATGGGATTGTTTCCTTAATTTCTCTTTCTGCTGCTTCATTGTTAGTGTATAGAAATGCAAAAGATTTCTGTATATTGATTTTGTATCCTGAGATTGGTTGGTCTTGAATAGCTGTGGATGGCTACTCAAGGAACAAGAGTAAAAGTAGAAGAGGAAGAGAAGAAAAGGGTAGGAAGGAGAAAGGGGGTATGTTGTGAGCATGCATGGTTTGGTCCTTAGTGGTTTGTCATATTCTTACAACAACTAAAAAAGAGAGGGAGGATGGAATATTTCCTAATAGGTAATCAGTAGAAAAGGGAGAATTTTCTTTTCCTTCCTTTCATTGAGATACAATTGACATATAACATTTTAGGTTTTAGGTGTGCAACGTGTTGATTTGATATTTGTATATTGTGATATGATTATCACCATAGGATTTTACAATATCAGATCTTATAACGTAGTCTTTAATCTATTTTGAGTGGTGTAAGAAATGGGTTTAGTCATTTGTCTGCTTGTTGTCCAGTTTTTCTAACACCATTCGCTGAAGAGACTGTGCTTTCCGCATTGAGTATTTGTGGCTCCCCTGTTGTATATTAGTTGATCCTAGGGGTGCCTGGCTGGCTCACTTGGTAGAGCATGTGACTCTTGATCTTGGGGTCATGAGTTTGAGCCCCACATTGGGCATAGAGATTACTTAAAAAAAAAATTAGTTGATTGTATATGTGGGGCTTTATTTTGGGGTCTTAATTCTATTCTGTATTTATGTCAGTACCATACTGTTTTGATTACTATAGCTTTGTAGTGTAATTTGAAATCAGGAAGTATGATACCTTCAGCTTTGTTCTTGTTTCTTAGGATTGTCTGGTTTTTTGGGGTCTTTTATGTTTGATACAAATTTTGTTTTTTCTATTATTAAAAATGCCATTGGAATTTTGATAGGGATTGCTTTATAAATGTCTGTTTGGTCCATTTTATCTAATGTATGTATGGTTCAAATCCAATATTTACTTGTTGATTTTCTGTCTGGATGATCTGTTCATTGACGACAGTGGAGTATTGAAGTCCCTACTATTTTTTTTTTTTTTAAGATTTTATTTATTCATTTGGGGGAGAGAGAGAGAGCTTGAGAGAGAGAGAGAGAGAGAGAGAGAGCATGAGCAGAGGGGGAGGGGCAGGGAGAGAAGCAGACTCCCCGCTGAGCAGGGAACCCAATGCGGGACTCGATTCCTGGACCCTGGACCATGACCTGAGCTGAAGGCAGACAGTTAACTGACTGAGCCACCCAGGCGCCCTCCCCTACTATTCTTTTATTGTTGTCTATTTCTCCCTTCAGTTCTGTTAGTATTTAATTAATATATATATTAATATATTTTGGTGTTCTGTTGTTGGGTTGGTATATGTTTATGATTGTTATATCCTCTTGATGAATTGGCCTCTTTATCATTCTGTAATGACCTTTTTTTGTCTCTTGTTACTGTTCTTAGTTGAAAGTTTATTTTGTCTCATATAAGTATAGCCACCCCCTCTTTCTTTTGGTTTCTACTTGTATGAGATATCATTTGTCATCTCTTTGCTTTCAGCCTATGTGTATCCTTAAATCTGAAGTATCTTGTAGGCTGCCTATAGGCGGGTCCTTTTTTTTTTTTTTTTAATCCATTCAGCTACTGTGCCTTTTGCTTGGTGAATTTAATCCATTTACATTTAGAGTATTTATTGATATGTAAGGACTTACTAATGCCATCTTATTAATTGCTTTCTGATTGTTTTGTATTTTCATAGTTTCTTTTTCCCTCTGTTTGTGCCTTCTTTTGTAAATTGGTGTTTTTCCATGGTGGTGTGCTCTGTTTTTCCTTTTTTTCTCTTGTGAACCTGTTCTGTTTTTGCATTGTGGTTACCGTGGGACTTATATAAAATATCTCATAGATAAAGCAGTCCATTTTAACCCTATAACAACTTAACTTCAGTAGCATACAAAGCTCCACCTTTTTACTCTCTCCGTTTTTTATATGTATGTATGTGTATATATATATGTATATATATATATTTTTTAAGGTTTTATTTATTCATGAGAGAAAGAGAGGGAGAGAGGCAGAGGCAGAGGGAGAAGCAGCCTTAGCGGAGCAGGGAGCCCAATGCGGGACTTGATCCCAGGACCCTGGGATCATGACCTGAGCTGAAGGCAAACGTTTAACCTACTGAGTCACCCAGGTACCTTATATATAAAACAAAATTTGTATCAAACCATAAAAGACCCCAAAAAACCAGAGCAAACCTAAGAAACAAGAACAAAGCTGAAGGTATCATACTTCCTGATTTCAAACTACACTACAAAGTGTATATATATATATATATATATATATATATATATATATATATACTTTTAAAGATTTTATTTATTTATTTGACACAGAGAGAGAGAACACAAGCAGGAGGAGTGGCAGGCAGAGAGGGAGGGAGAAGCAGGCTCCCACAGAGCAGGGAGCCTGACATGGGGCTCGATCCCAGGATCCTGGGATCATGACCCAAGCCAAAGGCAAATGCCCAACTGACTGAGCCACCCAGGAGCCCCTTTCCCTTTTATATATTTGATGTCACAATTTACCTCTTTTTATACTGTGTATTCATTAAATTATAGTAGCTATAGTTACTTTTAATGCTTTTCCATTTAACTTTTATGCTGTAGTTAGGTGGGTTTTTTTTTTAAGATTTTATTTATTTATTTGTCAGAGAGAGAGAGAGAGAGAGCACAAGCAGGGGGAGCAGCAGGGAGAAGCAGGCTCCCTAAGCAGGGAGCCTGATGTGGGACTCGATCCCAGGACCCTGGGATCATGACCTGAGCTGAAGGCAGACGCCTAACTGACTGAGTCACCCAGGCACCCTGTAGTTAGGTGGTTAATACACTATTCTATTATAGAATTATAGTTTTCTAAATCTGACTGTGTATTTCTCTTTACTGTTGTGTGGTATACTTTCGTATGTTCTCGTGTCACCGATCAGCATCTTCATTTCAGCTTGAACGACTCTTTTCCGCATTCTTGCAAGGCAGATGTAGTGGTGATGCACTTTCTCAGCTTTTGTTTGTCTGAGACAGTCTTTATTTCGCCTTCATATCTGAAAGCTAACTTTGCCAGATGCAGTATTTTTGGCCCACACTTATTTTCTTTCATCACTTTGAATGTGTCATTCCACTTGTCCTGGCCCAAGGAGTTTCTGCTGAGAAACCTGCTGATAGCCAAATGGGTGTTCCTTTCAGATTACAGTCTTTTTTTCTGGCTGCTTTTAGGATTCTCTGTGCTTTGTTTTTTTGTTTTTTTTAATTATGTTATGTTAATCACCATACATCACATCATTAGTTTTTGATGTAGTGGTTCATGATTCATTGTTTGCGTATAACACCCAGTGCTCCATGCAGAACGTGCCCTCTTTAATACCCATCACCAGGCTAACCCATCCCCCCATCCCCCTCCCCTCTAGAACCCTCAGTTTGTCTCTGTGTTTGTTTTTGACAATGTCATTATATTGTGTCTTGGACAAGGTCTTTTTGCACTGAGATGATTGGATGATCTTTTAGCTTTGTGAACTGTGAAAAAAACACAGGTCATCCAATTATATCCCCAGGTTTAGAAAGTTGGCAGCTGTTTCTAATATTTGTATGTTTAATGTCATCCCATAGATCACGTGCTTTCTGTGTTCTTTTTCATTCTTTTTTCTTCATTCATTTCTGATTGGGTTATTTCAAAGTTGCTGTTTTCCAGCTCACTTATTATGTCTTCCATTTGATCTACTCTACTGTAGATGCTCTCTATGGCATTTTTCATTGCATTCATTGCATTTCTGTTTGCTTCTTTTTTATGATTTCTCTTGCTTTGTAGATTTCTCATTTTGTTGAATTGTCTGTGTTTTCTTTGCTGAGTTTCCTTAACCAGCTATTTTGAATTATTTATCAGATAGCTTGTTAAATTCTGTGCCTTTGAGTTAGGTTATTAGAAGATTATTGTTATCTTTTGGTGATGATGTATTTCCTTGATTTTTCATGTTCTTCTAGATTTTCGTTGCTGCTTTTGCCTTTAAGGTAGCAGATACTTCCTCAAATCTATACTAGTTACCTTCAGATGGGTTAAACTGTTTGTTGGTCCTATAGTATCTGGAGTTTTGTCCTCCTTATGTGGATACATCTTCTCCACATTTTTGCTGCTTCATGTGACACAATTCTTAAGCTCTTATCTCTTCCCTGAGTCTTACAAACCACCGGGCTAGTTGCTGTTAACTTCTTTTGTTTTCTAGAAAGTGGCACTGTAACTCAAGTTTCTGGTTTCTTCTTTGCTTATAGATATTAGTCTCTTTTTCTGATAGCACTCATTTATCAGACTTATATTTGCCACCTCACTTGGAAGTGTATGTGAGGAGATGATTGCAGAGTTGGGCGAGGTGTGAGTTTAGCACTCAGGGTGTTGGGGTGCTTGTGGGCTCGGTGGGGAGATTGTCAGGTGGGGTTCTCCCATAGGCTTATGGATCAACTTCCTGCTGAAGTTCTGAGCGCAGTTAGCAGGTCCTGCATCCCTTCAATGCCCTTTGATATTCTCATTTGCCTTTTCCTGATCTCCTCCCTGCCACCAGTCATGGAGGTCCAGCTTCAGTACTCTGGGTGCTGCTGGAGAGAAATGGGTTTCTCCACCAGCATCTGACTCAGCAGGGATAGCTGAGCATTAACTCACCACTCTCCTTTTCCCTCTTGGGAGAGGATGCTGCCATATAGTTCAGCCACACTGTGTTGTGTTGGGGGAGGGACAGCACTGGCAGAGTTTCTGTTAACCGCTCCACTCTGTCACCAGTGGCACGCTGGAATCTCCTCCTCTAGGGAAGGCTGGATTTCCACAAATTCTTTTTCATTCACTGGGATTTGCCCAGGTCAGCACTCTTCAGGTTTTCCCCAACTGTGGCCATGAGGGGTTAGGGCAGGTTCACTGGCTCTTCCGCAGCCTGTGCTGAGTCTGTCTGCCTGCACATGTGGGTGAGACGTCTAGGTCCCCTGGCATATGGTGCTGTTTCCCACAACTCCCATAAAGGCACTTTTGTTTGTGGTTGGGTGCCTGATTAGTTGTTGAAAGAGGGACAAAAAAGGAGGAATGGCTTAGGCTGTTACATGCTGATGTCAATTCTGCTAAGAGGAAATTTTCAGTCATTTTTGTTTCCTCTATTTTTTTTTTTAAAGATTTTATTTATTTGAGAGGGAGAGAGGGAACATGAACAGGGTGAGGGGCAAAGGGAGAAGCAGACTCCCTGCTGAGCAGGGAGCCTGACTGGGGGCTCGATCCCGGGACTCCAGGATCATGACCTGAGCCAAAGGCAGACTGAGCCACCCAGGCGCCCCCTGCTTACCTCTTTAAATTAACAAATAATACCATGTTCTCCTTTAAAATGAGGGCTCCTAATGAAATCCTTTCCACTGAAAATATCTGTAAGTGTAAAATGAAAGGGAAAAAAGCACAGATTCTAAGATCATTAAAAATTCTTTATGTATTTTGGGGTTATTTTTACCTTGTGTGGAATTATTTTTACCTGTATAAGATTTTGAAGTGTTTTGGCATAGGTGGGGAGCTTGAGGCATTTGTTTAAGTGGTTTGTAACAGGTAATACTAGCTATTGAGGAGAATAATTTTTGGCTTTGCTTTGTTGTTATTGGTTTTTCTCCCCATTGCAGTTTAACTCATTATATAATGTTGATCAGTTTCCTGGGTTAAGTACTAAAAAGGTTCTGCACACAATTTTCAGTGTGTATGTGAGGGATTTTTCTACACCACAAGGCAATTCGTGGACGTCAGCAGGGTATTCTACAATTCAACTCAATTCTGACACTATCTACCTGGAAATTGCATTGTATTCCATTTATTAGGGGCTCAGTTCTACAAGACTGTCTTTCCCTCCTCCTCTACCACACACACACTATAGATGTCATTTGTAAATTTGGGTTGTCACCTGTGCTTTTTACCAACTGGGTATAGATTGGAGTTTCCAGTGACCCCCACCTTGGGTTTAATTAATTTGTTAGGGTGGTTCAACAGAATTCAGAGATACATTTTACTTACTAGATTACTGGTTTATTATAAAATGATATAACTCAAGAACAACCAGATGGAAGAGATGCATAGGGCAAGGTATGTGGCAAGGGAATGGAACTTCCATGCTCTCTGTGTGTGCCACTGTCTCTGAATCTTCATGTGTTCACCATCCTGGAAGCTCTCCAGAGCTCATCCTATTGGATTTTTATGGAGGTTTCATTCCACAGGTATGATTGATTAAGTCATTAGCCGTTGGCAGTTGATTCTACTTCCAGCCACTCTCCCCTTCCCAGAGGTGAGGGGGTGGGACTGAAAGGTTTAATCCTCTAGTCATGGTTGGTTCCCCTGGCAACCAGCCCCCATCCTTAGGTACTTTCCAAAAGTCACCTCATTAACATCAACCCAGTTGTGGTGGAAAGGGGTTTGTTTTGAATAAGACACCTATTTCACCTTTATAGCTCTGAAGTGTTTTCAGGAACTGAAAACAAAAAACCAATTTTATAACAATAAAACCCCACATAGATCAGTGAAACAGCATAAAGAGCCCAGAAATATATCCATGCCTTTTGGGTCAATTAATCTATGACAAAAGAGGCAAGAATATGCAATGGAAAAAAGTCTCTTCGATAAATGGTGCTGGGAAAACTGGACAGCTGCATGCAAAAGAGTGAAACTGGACCACTATTTTAAACCATACACAAAAATAAACTCAAAATGGATTGAAGACTTAAATGTGAGACCTGAAACTATAAAATTGCTAAAAGAAAACCTAGTAATCTCTTGGACATTGACCTTAACAACATATTTATGCATATATCTCCTAAAGCACGGGAAGCAAAAGTAAACTATTGGGACTACACCAAAATAAAAATTTTTAGCACAACAGAGGACCATCAACAAAACAAAAAGGCATTCTACTGAATGAGAGAAGATATTTGCAAATGATGTATCTGATAATGGGTTCATAGCTAAAATATATCAAAAAACAATGCCCAAAAAACCAATCCAATTAAAAAATGGAGAGAAGACCTGAATAGACATTTTTCCAAAGAAGACATACAGATGGCCAGCAGACACATCAAGAGATACTCAGCATCACTATTCATCAGGGAAATGCACGTCAAAACCACAATAAGATATCACCTCACACCATTTGGAATGGCTAGTATCAAAAAGATAAGAAATAACAAGTATTGGCAAAGATGTAGAGAAAAGGGACTTCTTGTGCACTGTTGGTGGGAATGTAAATTGGTGCAGCCACTGTAGAAAACAGTATGGAGGCTTCCTCAAAAAATTAAAAATGGAAATACTATATGATCCAGTAATTCCACTACTGGGTATTTACCCAGAGAAAATGAAAACAGTAATTCAAAAAGATATCTGCACCCCTATGTTAATTGCAGCATTATTTACAAAAGCCAAGATGTGGAAGCAACCCACGTGTCTACTGATGGATGAACGAATAAAGAAGATGTGGTATATATACACAGTGGACTATTAGCCATAAAAAAGAATGAAGTCTTATCATTTGCCACAACATAGATAGAGCTAGAAGGTATTATGCTAGGTGAAATAAGTCAGACAGAGAAATGCAGATACCATATGACTTCACTTATATGTGGAATTTATAATCAAAAGAAATGAATGAACAAACAAAAAGATTCTTAAATACAGAGAACAAACTGGTGGTTGCCAGAGGGGAGGTGGGGGTTGGAAAATGGGCAAAAGAGATGAAGGGGATTAAGAGGTACAAACTTCCAGTTATAAAATATGTATGTCAGAGAGACAATAAGTATAGCATAGGGAATATAGTCAATAATATTGTAATAATGTAGGATGACAGATGGTAAGTATATTACCGTGGTAAGCATTGAATAATATACAGAATTGTCAAATCAATATGTTGTATACCTGAAACTACTATAATACTACATGTCAATTATACTTCAATAATAAAAAAAAAGATAAAGCAGGTGTCTTGTAGACAACATATAATCGAGTCTTGTTTTTTTGATCTACTCTGATGACTTGTGACTTTTATTTTTATTATTATTATTATTTTTTAAGATTTTATTTATTTATTTGACAGAGAGAGAGACAGTGAGAGAGGGAACACAGGGGGAGTGGGAGAGGGAGAAGCAGGCTTCCCGCTGAGCAGGAGCTCGATGCGGGGCTCCATCCCAGGACCCTGGGATCATGACCTGAGCCGAAGGTAGACGCTTAACGACTGAGCCACCCAGGTGCTCCTGACTTACGACTTTTAATTGGTGCATTTAGCTCATTAATGTTTAGAATGATTATTGATACAGTTAGATTAATGCCTATCATATTTGTTACTGTTTTCTTTTTCTTCTTTTTTTAAGATTTTATTTATTTATTTGAGAGACCGTGAGAGAGGGATAGAGAGCACTGAGAGAGAGGGAGAAGCAGATTCCCCGCCGAGATCATGACCTGAGCTGGAGGCAGATGCTTAACTGACTGAGCCACCCAAGCACCCCTTGTTATTGTTTTCTACTCAATGTCCTTGTTTTTGTTTCTATTGTCTTCTCTTTTTTTGCCTTTTGTGGTTTTAATTGAGCATTTTACATATTCCATCTTCTCTCTTTTATTGCTATATCAATTATATTTGTTATTTTACTTCTTTAAGTGATTTCCTAAGAGTTTGCAATATGCATTTACAATTAATCCAAATCTGCTATCAGTTAACTCGAAACTGCTTTTTTGATAGTGCAGATATCTTGTAATAACAAAATGTTCCTAATTTTTCCTCCTGTCCTTTGTATAATCATTGTTATTTATTTCACTTATACATAAACATATATATACACATATGCGTGTGTAATTGAATACATTGTTGCTGTTATTATTTTGGGCAAATTGTTATTTGTTAGATCGATTATGAATATGATAAGTAATCACAAAAGTTGATTAGTAATTACTCTTGAAGAATAAATTGTTGGCTGAGGGGAAAAAAAATATGAGAAGTAAAAGTTTTTATTTTACCTTTACTTATTTATTCTCTGGTGCTGTTCCTCATTTTATGTAGAACAGGGTTTCTGATCTATATCCTTTCCTTTTCCCTGAAGAACTTCTTTTAACATTTTTTGTTAGACAGGTCTGCTGGCAACAAATTCTCTCAATTTCATTGAAGAAAGTCTTTACTTCACGTCTGAAGGGTAATTTTGCAATGTATGGAAGTCTAGGGTTTTTTTTTTTTTTTCTCTCAACTCCTTTAGCATTGCCCTCCACTTCTCATGATTTCCCAGAAATTAGATGTAATTCTTGTATTTGCTTCTCCAAAAATGAGGGTTTTTAAAATCCCCTTTGGTTTCTTTCAAGATCTTTTATCTTTGACTTTCTGCAGTTTGAATATGATATACCTGGATGTAGTTGGTTTTTTTTGTGTTTGTTTATCCTACTTGGTATCCTCTTGGCTTCCTAGATGGGTGGTTTGGTATCTGACATTAATTAGGGGATATTTTCAGTCATTATTATTTTAATATTTCTTCCGTTCCTTTCTATCTTTCTGATCCTTTTGGTATTACTGTTGGGGATTGTTGCACCTTTTATAATATTCCCATAGCTCTTAAATACTCTGTTCCCATTTTTTCATTCTTTTTTTCTCTTTGATTTTTAGTTTTGGAAGTTTCCATTGACATATCCTCAAGGTCAGAGATTCTTTGCTCAGTTGTGTCTGGTCTACTAATGAGACTTTCAAAAGTATCCTTTATTTCTGTTACGTTGCTTTTGGTCTCTGACATTTCTTTTAATTTTTTGATTTTTAGTTTTTAAAGACTTTTTAATTTATTTTTATTATTATTGATTTTTTTAAAGGCAATTTCTTTTTCTTTTTTTTTTCTTTTTAAGATTTTATTTATTTGAGAGAGAGAGAGAGCGAGCACAAAGGGAGAGTGAGAGGGAAAAGCAGACTCCCTGCTAAGCAGAGAGCCCTACATGGGGCTCAGTCCCAGGACCTTGAGATCATGACCTGGGCCAAAGACAGACACTTAACCAGCTGAGCCACCTAGGCACCCCTAAAGACTATTTTAAGAAAGATCTTTTATTTTTAAGTGATCTCTACACCCAACATGGGGCTCAAACTCACAACCCTGATATCAAGAGTTGCATGCTCTATACCAGCTGAACCAGCCAGGTGTCCCAAAGATTTTTTTAAGAAAAGTTTTATGTTTAAAGCAAAATTTTTTTTATTATTAAGTTTTTTATTTTAATTCCAGTATAGTTAACATACAGTGATATATTAGTTTCAGGTGTACAATATAGTGATTCAGCAATTCTATACATCATTACTCAGCTTATCATCATAAGTATACTGTTAATCCCTTTCACATATTTCACCCATCCCCACCCACCTTCCTTCTGATATGCTTTATTTTAAACGAGTACCTTCTGTTAAAGTTATTTTTCTTTCAGCAAGAACTTGAAGCATACTTCAGAAGACATGGTTATAAAAGATATATATAAAAGATTCCATCCAAGAAAAATAGAATGCACATTTTCTTCAAGTACACACAGAAGAAGAATACCCTGGTTAAATCACATAAAAAGAGACATAACAAATATTAAAATTTAAGAAGACTGAAATCATACAAAGTATATTTTTTAACCACAGTGGTACAAAACTAAAGATCAACAATAAAATAAAGCTGAAAAATCTACAATGTAAATATTATATATTTAATATGTAAATATTAAGCACCACACTACTGCACAAGCAATTGGCCTAATAAGAAAGGAAATAGCAAATCAAAATATGTCTCAAAACAAAAGGAAAAAACAATATTCCAAAACATATGGGATGCAGCAAAAGCAGATGTTAGACTGAAATTTATGCTATAAGTGTTTGTATTAAGAAAAAAAAGTTGAGGGGCACCTGCGTGGCTCAGTTGGTTAAGTGTCTGCCTTCGGCTCAGGTCATGATCCCAGGGTCCTGGGATTGAGTCCTGTGTCGGGCTCCTGCTCAGTGGGGAGTCTGCTTTTCCCTCTGCCCCTCACCTGACTTGCGCTATCTCTCAAATAAATAAAATCTTAAAAAACAAGGGGGGGGGCACCTGGGTGGCTCAGTTGGTTAGATGTCTACCTTTGGCTTAGGTCATGATCCTGGATTGAGCCCCACGTTGGGCTCTCTGCTCAGCGGGGAGCCTGCTTCTCCCTCTCCCTCTGTCTGCTGCTCCCCCTGCTTGTGCACTTTCTGTCTCTCTCTTTGTCAATATATAAATAAAATCTTAAAAAAAAAAGTAAAAGAATAAAGAGCAAAAAAATTAAAAAAAGAAAAGAAAAAAGTTGAAATAACTTTACACCACAAGGAACTAGAAAAAGAAGAAACTTAGCTGAAATTTAGTAGAGAAGAAAACAACAAAGAAAAATCAGAAACAAATAGAGACCAGAATAAGTAATCACATAACATTTAAAGTAATGACCAGTTTTTTAAAAAAAATATTGGCAATGCTTTAACTACATTAAGAAAAAAAAGGAGACTCAAAAACCAAAATGAGAAATGGAAGAGAAAGCAATACAACAGATAGCCACAGAAATACATAGTGTGATAACAGGTTACTATAAACAATTATATACTAAAAGATCAGATAACTTAGAAAAAAACCCCAGATAATTCCTAAAAACACACAAGTCACCAAGATTGTATCATGAATCTTGAATCCAAGAGGTAGAAAAATCTTCTTAGACCAATAACAAGAATGAAAATTGAATTAGGAATAAAAAATCTCCCAGCACAGAAAAGTCTAAGACCTCATGGTTTCATTGGTGAGTTCTACCAAACATTAAAAAAATAATGACAATCTTTATCAAAATGTTACCAGTAATGGAATAGAAGGAACACATTCAAAATCATTCCATGAGGCCAGTATTACCCTGATACCAAAGCAGAGAAAAACAAGAACAGGGGTGCGGGGTGGCTCCGTCGGTTTGGTGTCTGACTCTTGATCTCAGGTCTCCATCTCAGGATCGTGAGTTCAAGCCCCACAGTGGGCTCTATTATGGGCGTGGAGCCTACTTCAACAACAACAAACAATACGAGAACAAAAAATTCTAATTTTTCCAACGTAAGTATTGCTATTCAGACTGAATTTTCTTTTGACATCTATTTGCATGTTTCTCCACGCCCTTACTTTCAATCTGCAGGTGTCCTTAGGTCTAAAATGAGTCTTTTGTAGGCTTAAAGCAAAATTGACAGGAGATATTTTGTGCTGGTCTCAGCCTCTTGATAACCACTCTTGTTTCTGGACTGGCTCTTGTGATTCTTACTGTGACTGCAAGCAGGAAACTTTGAAAAACAACAAGTTTTATTATTCATAGGTCCTGGAGGGTGTACGGCACACCTGGGGCAACAGAGGTCACGGGCAGAGAAAGGGTGTGGGCCTGGGGTTCTGCGGTTTGGGGGTATCTGAGGACAGGGGCCTGGGGTTTCACAGGTTCACTCTTTATTGGTGAATTTAAAACGTAAGAGTGGGAACTTAAAGCACAGGAAATGGTCAATTATCTAAATCTCCCAAGATCGCTAAAGCAAAGGAGCCTATTGCAGGAGGTGGTGGCCTGGCTCTTTATCTAGTCTTGTGGCTGGCATTGTGGTTTTTTTTTTTTTTTAAGATTTTATTTATTTACTTGACAGAGAGCAAGTGAGAGAGATCACAAGCAGGGGGGACAGCAGGCAGAGGGAGAGGGAGAAGCAGTCTCCACTGAGCAGGGAGCCCGACACAAGGCTTGATCCCGGGACCCTGAGATCATGGCCTGAGCTGAAGGCAGCCGCTTAACTGACTGAGCCGCCCAGGTGCCCCTGGCATTGTGTTTTTCCGAGATAGCTGTCTTTGAAGTGGATACCTCTTTGAAATGCATGTCTTGGCAATCAAGATTGAGGTCAGGCACTTGAATTACAAAAAAGAAAAAACAACTGTCAGGGCTTACACTATAGGAAGATTACAGAGATTTCCCATATACTCTTTGCCCCTTTACATGCTTAGCCTCTCCCATTATTATCATTATTCACCAGAATGGGTACATTTTTTAACCAAGGAAAAGTGTACCTTGACATACTGTGATTACCCAAGGTCCCTAGTGTACCTTAGCGTTCTCTATTGGTGTTGTATATTCTATAGGTTTAGACAAATGTGTAATGATATCTGTCTATCATTATAGTATTATACAGAGTATTTTCTCTCCCTAAAAATCCTCTCTGCTTTGTTTGGCATTTCTTTTTTCTTTTTTTTGGTACGCTTTTTAAATTTCATTTTATTTTATTTTTTTTAAAGATTTTATTTATTTATTTGACAGAGGCACAGCGAGAGAGGGAACACAAGCAGGGGGAGTGGAAGAGGGTGAAACAGGCTTCCCGCTGAGCAGGGCTCCATCCCAGGACCCTGGGATCATGATCTGAGCTGAAGGCAGACGCGTAATGACTGAGCCACCCAGGCGCCCCTAAATTTCATTTTATTTTATCTAAATTCAATTAATTAACATATAGTGTATTATTAGTTTCAGAGGTAGAGTTTAGTGATTCATCAGTTGCATACAACACCCAGTCCTCATTACGTTAAGTGCCCTCCTTAATGCCCATCACCCAGTTACACCATCCCCCCACCCACCTCCCCTCCAGCAACCCTCAGTTTGTTTCCTAGAGTTAAGAGTCTCTTATGTTTGTCTCCTCTGACTTTGTCTTACTTTATTTTTCCCTCCTTTTCTCTATGATCCTCTGTGTTGTTTCTTAAATTACACATATGAATGAAATCATATAATTGTCTTTCTTTGATTGACTTATTTCACTTAACATAATACCCTCTAGTTCCATCCACATCGTTGGAAATAGTAAGATTTCATTTTTTTTTTATGGCTAATATTCTATTGTGTATATATATATATATATTATATATATATATATAATATATATATATATATACACACATCTTTATTTGTTCATCTGTCGGTGGACATCTGGGCTCTTTCCATAGTTTGGCTATTGTGGACATTGTTGCTATAAACATTGGGGTCCGGTGCCCCTTTGGATCACTATGTTTGTATCCTTTGGATAAATACCTAGTAGTGCAATTGCTGGGTGTGGGGTAGCTCTATTTTCAACTTTTTGAGGAACCTCCATACTGTTTTCCAGAGTGGCTGCACCAGCTTGCATTCCCACCAACAGTGTAGGAGGGTTCCCCTTTCTCCACATCCTCGCCAACATCTGTCGTTTCCTGACTTGTTAATTTTAGCCATTCTGACCGGTGTGAGGTGGTATCTCATCGAGGTTTTGATTTATATTTCCCTGATGCCGAGTGATGCTGAGCATTTTTTCATGTGTCTATTGGCCATTTGGATGTCTTCTTTGGAGAAAGTCTGTTCATATCTTCTTTTCATTTCTTGACTGGATTATTTGTTTTTTGGGTGTTGAGTTTGATAAGTTTTTTTTTTTTTTAAAGATTTTATTTATTTATTTGACAGAGACATAGCGAGAGAGGGAACACAAGCAGGGGGAGTGGGAGAGGGAGAAGCAGGCTTCCCACGCAGCAGGGAGCCTGATGTGGGGCTGGATCCCAGGTGCCCCGAGTTTGATAAGTTCTTTATAGAGTCTGGATACTAGCCCTTTATCTGATGACGTTTACAAGTATCTTCTCCCATTCAGTAGGCTGTCTTACGGTTTTGTCGACTGTTTCCTTTGCCATGCAAAATGTTTTTATCTTGATGAAGTCCTAATAGTTCATTTTTGCTTTTGTTTCCCTTGCCTTTGAAGATGTGTCTAGCAAGAAGTTGCTGCAGTTGAGGTCAAAGAGGTTGCTGCTTGTGTTCTCCTCTAGGATTTTGATGGATTCCTGTCTCACATTTAGGTTTTTCATCCATTTTGAGGTTATTTTAGTGTATGGAGTAAGAAAATGGTCCAGTTTCATTCTTCATGTGGCTGTCCAGTTTTCCCAGTACTATCTGTTGAAGATACCGTCTTTTTTATTTTATTTTTTTATTTTTTAAAGATTTTATTTATTTATTTGACAGAGGGAGAGACAGAGAGAGAGAGTACATAAGCAGGGGAACAGTAGAGGGAGAAGAAGAAGCAGACTTCCCACTGGGGAGCAGGAAGCCTGATGCGGGGTTTGATTCCAGGACCCTGGGACCCTGACCTGAGCTGAAAGCAGACGCTTACCTGACTGAGCCACCCAGGCATCCCAAGACTGTCTTTTTTCCATTGGACATTCTTTCCTGCTTTGTTGAAATTAATTGACCATAGAGTTGAGGGTCCATTTCTGGGTTCTCTATTCTTGGCATTTCTTTTTCATTCTTTCTTGGAATTTCCATCTTTCTCCTTACAGTGCCCATCTGTTCTTTCACATTGTCTGCTTTTTCCCTTAGAGGCCTTAGCATATTAATCATAGTTGTTTTAAATTACTGGTCTGATTATTCCAACAACCCTGCCATATCTGAGTCTGGTTCTGATGTTTGATTTGTGTTTTCAAGCTATGTTTTTTGCCTTTTAGTATGTCTTACAGTTTTTTGTTGAAAGCTGAATGTGATATACTGGGTAAAAGGAACTCTGATAAATAAACTTTTAGTTGTGAGGTGTGGGGGAGGTGAAGCATTTTATAGTCGTATGGGTAAGTCTTAGTCCTTTAGTGAGCCCTTGCTACCGGGCTGTGAACTTCAAAAGTGCTTCTCAGTCCTCGCCCTACACTCCTTAAGTTGAATAATTGGTTAGAATGGGCTGGAGCTGGGTATGTCTCCTACCCCAGTTTGGTGAAGTGCTGATAAAACCCCAATAGATTAGGCTCTAGTAAAATAGTTTCTCTTGAGGGCAGACCTTGTTAAGAACAGAATGCTCTGTTGTATTTCCAAATGGTTCCTTTTCTTCTTATTTTGCTGGAAGCATGAGAGTTTTTTCTACTGATATTTACTGTGGGAACCTGATTGAGCTCCTGGAGGTAAAATTCATAGAAGTGTGGAGGATCTTTCTATGACTTTATTCCTCATCTTGATTTCACTGTGTTACAAAAAGATATATCACCCTATAAAAATAGTGAACTCTGATTTTTGAACCAATGTCATCCCAAGTAGTTTTTTTAAAGTTAAACTGAAGCAGAGGTATATTTGGTTGATACAAGGAAATTTATTGTAGCTGTCTGTGGTTTCTGTTTTTGTGTTTTTCTCTTCAGTACTTGGACCATGAGACTGTTTCAGCCACATTCATCGATAGTAGTGGACAGTTTGTTTCCTCCCAGGTGACAGGAATTAGCCGGAATCCTTACTGTGGCTACGAGCATCAGACTCTGTCCAGCCGGGAGCGCATGGAGGAGGACTCCTTGCTGGCTGCCTTACAGCGGCAGGTGCCTGATGTGGGTCCAGTCCCCTTTCTGAAGAGCACTGACCCTTCTTCCAGCTACTTTGTTATCTTGAACTCTGCAGCCTTCTTCAAGGTGGGAAGCCAGCTAGAAGTGCTGGTTCATGTACAGGATTTTCAAAGAAAGCCCAAGAAGTATGGTGGAGACTACCTGCAGGCCAGAATCCACTCCCCAAAGCTGCAGGCAGGGGCTGTGGGCAGAGTGGTAGACTACCAGAATGGGTTTTACAAGGTCTTTTTTACTTTGCTCTGGCCGGGCAAAGTTAAAGTGTCCATATCTCTCGTCCACCCCACTGAAGGGATCAGAGTTCTTCAGCACCTACAGGAAGAGAAACCACACAGGGTCTATTTCAAGAGTCTGTTCCGTTCAGGAAGAATTTCTGAAACCACGGAGTGCAATGTGTGTCTTCCTGGCAGTCTGCCCCTGTGTAACTTTACAGATCTCTACACTGGAGAACCCTGGTTCTGCTTCAAACCAAAGAAGCTCCCTTGCAGTAGTAGAATTAACCATTTCAAAGGTGGATACCTGAAGGGCCTTCTAACGGCTGCAGAGAACGCTTTCTTCCAGAGGTACGTGCTTCTTGTTCAAGGGGGTATTTTAAGGGTCCTTTTCTACTGTTTTTTGTCCCAATTAGGAGACACCGTCCCATTTAGGAGACTTCCTTGTTTTGGTTATTTGCTTCATATATCTCTCTGAAGTTGGCCCAATTTGGGAGAGGTAGTGAATAAGAAAATAAATATTTATATTCTGTGAATAGTTTTTATTTATTTATTTTTCATTTTTTAGGTTCTTTTTATTTTTAAGTAATCTCTACACCGAATGTGGGGCTCGAACCCATAACCCAGAGATCAAGTTGCATGCTCCACTGACTAAGCCAGCCAGGTGCCTCCTTGTGAATAGTTTTTAAAAAGTGAAGCTAAGAGCTTATTCCAGTTCAAATTAAAGACCTTTTGCCCTTATGTTTTACTTTAGAACTACAGAGCATATCTATAGCTATGTAAGAAAGATCACTTATTCACAGAACAGATCAAAAAATCATCTAAGAACTAGAGGTCTTGTAGTCAGGCCAGTGGTTTAGCTTCATGTCTAATAAAATAAAAAAAAAATTTAAGTGGCATATTATCAGTTATTAAAATCATATAAACATGTATTGATAGAAAAAAGACTATGGCTATGACAACATTGCTGGGTGGATTTAATGATGAACACGGGAGGCCAGGAATACCACAGCAAACTATATTTTTTAAATTAATAGTTGTTGAAATTTTTGCTTTGCTGTGCACAAATTTCTGTTTTTGAATGTAAGTGTAAAACTTTTTCAGCATAATGATCAAGATATGGAATAGTGTGCAGAATAGAATGTATGGGATCAGTTCGAATTAAAATGTTTTCGTCAACATCCCATGTAGTTCTGAAGTAAAATAGCATGCCTAAGGAAAAAAAGTTAGAAAGCCGTATGGTCAAGAAGTCCAATTATTTGGAAGAATGTAAAAGTGTCTTTTATTTTTTAATGAAATAAATAACTTAAAAAATACTCGCTGGTAGAGAGGTAGTTTTGAGCACATCTAGGCAACCCCCCAAAATTTTATGTTTTATGTCCACTCATTCCTCAATGGGGGAAAAGTGCCTACCATCAGGTATGTAGTCTACAGAAGCTTCTACAATAAAGCCCTTTGATTTTTCACTTCTCCTGGAGTCAGCTTTTGGTCCTACCAGTTTTAAATACACATTTGGTGGACTCATGCCATGCTGTTAGAGGGCCGGCAGAGGGAGCACTACTCAAAGTATTTACTGTACTGTTCTTCAGTATAACAAAAAACTCAGTACACAAGGACTTTAGCTTTAGTTTTATCCTGGGTTCGATCTCAGACAAGCTATTTATCAGTGACGGTGAGCAGATTATTTCAGTTCTGTGTACTTTTTGCCAATGTGTGAAGACTGCTCAGTTACTCCCCTTTTAGAGTTGTGTTGTCAGTCCGCTTAGTGGCTTAGCAAAAAAAGAGGAAGCATAGCTTGTAACTTATTGAAATTCCATGTGGAAAAAAAGTGGGAAAAGGGCTAGAGAATTTGTAAAATTTAAGAATATTCCTGACACCAAATTACCATTAAAACCAGAAAACACCTATGAATCGCGAAGGATGAAACAATGTATGTCCCTGTCCTTACTTGCATATCCTGGGTAAGGCTGGCTGATGGCATTTTGCAGTAGAATCACTTTGTAGTAGTAGAATCATTAAGAAACTCCACTTACCTGGAAGTTTGCTGGGAAAATAGTGTTTGAGGTGGCATTTTTGGAAACCAAACATTTGATAGTCCTGATACTGATTTTATTTTTTGCATTATTTTCTCTGTTAAAATTCTGACATTTTGCACCAGCTAACTGAAAAGAAAAAGCAAAGATTGAAAGTGATCTTTTGAGGTGTCCTTGAGTGTACCGTTTTAAGTTCATGGCCTGCATATGTTAAGCTGATACCCATTTTTACCCTTTTCCCTTGGTGGCTCATAACATTGCTTAATTCAGGAAGGATTAAGAAACAGCCTTGGTCTTTTGTTCCCTAAATTACAGTTGGACAATTAAAGTGATCTAATCTTTAGTTCTTTACTCCTAATGAAAAAAAAAATGTTGGTTTTAGAAAGAACAACAGTACTTTGCTTAAAAGATCCTATTAATATAAAGGAAGGCCTTTTTTTTTTTTTTTTAAAGATTTTATTTATTTGTTTGACAGAGAGAGACACAGTGAGAGAGGGAACACAAGCAGGGGGAGTGGGAGAGGGAGAAGCAGGCCTCTCGCGGAGCAGGGAGCCCGATGTGGGACTCGATCCCAGGACCCTGGGATCGTGACCTGAGCCGAAGGCAGACGCTTAACGACTGAGCCACCCAGGCGCCCCAAAAGAAGGCCTTTTAAAAGAGTGAGCTTCTCACATGAAAAGCTTCCCATGTATTTTTAGCATAATTTAATATTTTTTCTTTCTAACTTTGTGTTTAAAAAAACCTTTCAAATCATTAGAAACACTGCAAGAATAATAAAAATGAAATAAAAATGAACAAAAATGAAATGAGTAAGTCTTTTAGATTTACCATTGTTACTGTTTTGCTACATTTGCTTTCTCTCTGTATGTGTGTTTATATATGTGTATGTCTATGTGTAATTCCTCCCCCCTGACCATTGGAGATTAAGTTGCAGACATCATGGTGTTGCACCCCATGAGTATGCATCTCCTAGCACATGGACTTTCTCCAGTATGTAACCAGAGTATATTTACCACACTGGGGGCATTTATCACTGATGCAATACTGTTATTTAATACACAGTCCATACTCAAGTTTCTCCAGTTGTCCGAGTAATGTCCCTTATGGCTGTCTTTTTTATTTTATAAAGATATATTAATTTGAGAGAGAGAGAGAGAGAGAGAGTGAGAGCACGAAGCAGACAGAGAGGGAGAGAGAATCTTAAGCAGACTCCACACTCACACGGGGCTCAATCCCACCACCCTGAGCAAAAACCAAGAGTTAGAAACGCTCAACCGACTGCGCCACCGAGGCACCCCTGTTTATTTTTTTAAAAGATTTACTTATTTATTTTAGTTTATTTTAACTAATCTAACCTATGACACACACAGTGTGTTTAGTTACCTCTTTAATCTCTTTTAATTTGGAAGAGGTTTCTAGCTTGTTTTTTACAATATTAAGAATTTGTGTCGGGCTCCTCGCTCAGCAGAGTCTGTTTGTCCCTCTCCCTCCCCCTCTGCCTCTCCGCTGCTCATGCTTTCTCTCTCTCTCTTTCTCTCAAATAAATAAGCAAATAAATAAAGTATTTAAAAAAAAGTGTTTTAAAAAAAGAATTCTGATGTCACCATTTTGTAGGATGTCCCTTGGTTTGGATTTGCTGCTTTATTGTTTTTCCATGACCAAATTGAGGTTAAACATTTTTACAGGAAAATTACAAAGGGGAAATTTTCTTCTTTTCTTTACCTCAAGGCTCTCTCATGAAAGTGGTTTATTTATGCTGTTTTAGAAGTCGTGTCCTCTCTTAAATGCCACTTATTTAAGCTATTTTCTAATGTAGTGTCTGATACTGTTGAGCCTTGAAAACCATGGGCATGGAGGGCGCCAACCACTTGCAGAGTCTGTCCGAAATCTGCTCTCACTTCTGACTCCCCAAAAACTGAACTATTAATATTGTGCTGTTGACCGGAACCCTTACAGTTAATTAACACATATTTTGTATGCTACATATGTTATGTACTGTATTCTTATAGTAAAATAAGCTAGAGAAAAGAAAATCATAAGGAACAGAAAATACATTTACAGTACTGTACTGTATTGAAAAAAATCCATGCACAAATGGACCTGCATAGTTCAAACCCATGTTGTTCAAGGATCAACTGTACTGCCTTCCTACTTTCTTTTTTTATTTCTCTCCCCCATTAGACTAGCAGTTCCATGAAGGAGATGCTGTGTGTTTGTATACTGTTAGATCCCTGACATCTAGGACAGTGCCAGGCACATAGTAGAAGCTTAAGAATTATTACTATTTTTTTTTTTTTTTAAGATTTAATTATTTGAGCGAGAGGGAAAGAGAGAGAGTGACCATGTTGGGTAGGAGGGGCAGAGGGAGAGGGAGAGAGAATCTTAAGCAGGCTCCGCGCTGAGCAGGGAGCTTGACTTGGGGCTCAATCTCATGACCCTGAGATCATGACCTGAGCTAAAACTGGTCCAAGACTGGTCTACCCAGGTGCCCCAAGAATTATTTATTTTCTTTTATTTTAATTCCAGGGAGCCTGGGTGGCTCGGTTGGTTAGGCGTCTGCCCTTTGGCTTAGGTCATGATCTCAGGGTCCTGGGATCGAGCCCCGCATCGGGCTCCCTGCTCAGTGGGGAGTCTGCTTCTCCATCTCCCTCTGCCTGCAGCTCCCTCTGCTTGTGCTCTCTCTCTCTGTCAAATAAATAAGATTAAAAAGAATTTGGGGGCACCTGGGTGGCTCAGATGGTTAAGCGTCTGCTTTCGGCTCAGGTCATGATCCCAGGGTCCTGGGATTGAGCCCCGCATCGGGCTCCCTGCTTGGTGGGGAACCTGCTTCTCCCTCTCCCTCTACTGTTCCCCCTGCTTGTGCTCTCTCGCTCTCTCTATCAAATAAATAAATAGAATCTTAAAAAAAAAAAAAAAGAATCTGGAAAGTTAGCATTTTATTTTGTTTTTGGTCTAAGCGTGGGAGGTAATTATTATAACCCAGTTTCTGGAATAGTTATAGCAAGTTTTCAGTACTTTCCCCTTGGACTCCACTCTCCCCCACTTTTTCACACAGCTCTCCATCAAATATTTTCCAAGCATGGACTCTAGTCCAGGGTCTGTGCTAAGTGCTGAAGACGAAAGGTGAGGGAGACACAGTTTGTGTCTTTGAGGAGTGTATGTTTTAGAAGGAGGCACTTCAGAGCCATAGTAATGATGAACAAAGTACTACAAGAGCTCATATCTGGGGACAAGTATCTTCAGTAGGGACTCCTCTCTGCTCTGGGCAAGGCCTGAGGAATCTGACATGTGACTTAATTCTACATGGATTTGTAGCTTGAAAATTAGATAGTGACATTCTCATCAGTGTGAGCCATTTTCTGAGTCCAAGGGGATTAAGTAATTCAGCCCAGAATTTGTCATTTTGGAGCTTATACTCTCAGTTCCAAGCAGTGAAAAATTAAAAACCTATTTAATTTTTATGCTTTATATATCTATATAACCTTATTATAAGAGACCTAGTTTATTAATTAATTGTGTTGATTAACATAAGGATATTTCATCTTAGGGTTCTGTGACATCATACCTGTTTTTTTATTTGCAAATGAAGATACATATTAGAAAATAAATGTTCTTGAATCTAAGCTTGTACTCTTTTTATTCCTTCTAAAGTGGTGTTAATATCAAAATGCCAATCAACTCCAGTGGACCTGATTGGGTGACTGTGATTCCCAGGAGAATAAAAGGTAAAAAGGAATGAGCTTGATGGTTTGTTGTTTTTCTTGCTAAATGGGTGAGGCTCTGTGGTTTCACTAATGTTATAAAAACTTTTTTCCTCCTTTTAATGTGCCATGGACATTAAATTAATATGTCATGGACATACTTCTGGGCACAACTGAAAATACTAAAAGAGCTTTTTGATTAAAATAAATCAGACCTTATGTGCATAATCTTGGGCTTTGCTATTTAGACTCATGTAAAAGTCGTCTTCCTCCTCCTGTCTCCTCTCTGGTTGGCTCCTTAGGAGCCTTCAGTGCTGTACCATCCAGTATGGTAGCTCCTAGCCACATGTGGCTATTTAAGTTAATTAAAATTAAAGTGTAAAATGTAGTTAAGTCACATACCCTCAGGGGCCACGTGTAGCTAGTTGCTGCCATGTCGGACAGTATTTTATATAAAATGTATCCATTATTGCAGTTCTGTCAGATATTGGTGCTCTAGCGATCCTCAAGAAATGTGTGTAAAGTTGTCATAGAAATTTTTGAAATCCGAAGCATTGGGTTAGTGAATGGCAGTTTTCTCAAAGTGTGATCTCTGCATTAGCAGCATCGGCCTTAGCGGGGACTTGCTGGAATTGCAGATTCTTGAGTCTTATCTCAGGCTACTGAATCAGACACTCTGGGGTGTGGGGCCCAGCAATCTGTGTTTCAACAAACCTTCTAGGCGATTTTGATCCATTGGTATAGGATATCGTTAAAAGTAAGACAACGAAATTCTGAAGAGTAAATGTATACGTTCTGTTTTTGCAGAATAGATGTAAATAGCTATGGTGACTTTTAGGAAGAAAGGATGAATATTATTAAGGAAGCTTATGCAGATGGCAGGCAAGGTCCTTTTAGCTATTGAAAGCATGGATGTATAGTCTCCCACACAGGTACTGCAAACACAGATGCCATGAGGCCTAGGTATATTATACCTATGAGTGTAGTCAGGGTGGGTGTTAGTCACAGGCATGCCTTGTGTGATTGATGGGGAGGGAACTGGAGAGCAAGGACAGCCTCTCTGCGGTTCCTTCTGCTTTGTTGCTGTGCAGAAATGTAGACACAGCGTGGCCAGATCTATAGGGTTTTTTTTCCATGAAAAAAAATCAGAAGTCTTAATCTTTAATCTTTAAATGTAGTATCTCCAGATTTCAAAACATTGGCATCCAATTGAAAACCTTTAAAATATTTTGTGGGCTACATAAAATTTGTCTGTGGCCCAGTGGCAGCCAGGACACTGCGAGCCTGGATCTCTGGTCCCTGCCATCATGTGTCACAAGAAATCCCAATCTTTTCCTAACGAAAGGCTGTATTTGATTTACTTAAAGCCAGTGAGTTACTCATTTTAAAGGATTCATATATGAAACATCATTAATGGAAATACTTTTATTTGCCTGGGCCCCCCCCTCCATATTATCCCCCACAGTTCTGCACTCCTCACACTCTTTCATGTCTGACCCTGTCCCACTACCCTTCTCTGCCGCAGTCCCAGCCTTCTGGCTTGCCTGCCTTGTCCCTGGGTATCTAGTGGGATCGTCAGTGGGTGGAGCTTTGGATGGTTTACCTGCTCCTGACAGGCCTTGGTGTTAACCAAGAAGTGGTTGTGGGTTTGTGATATACTGTTCTGTTTAGAGAGAAGACAGATTTAGTAACCAGTGAGACTTTTGATGGATTTTTATTTTTTATTCATTTATTTTAAAGAGTTTATTTATTTGAGAGAGAGAATGAGTGTGGGGAGGGGCAGAGGGAGAGAGACAGGCAAACTTCTCGCTGAGCAGGGAGCCCCTTTTCTGGGCTGGATCCCAGGACCCTGAGATCATGACCTGAACCGAAGTCAGTCGCTTAACTCATTGAGCCACCCAGGCTCCGCTTGATGGATTTTTTTTGTTTTTAGAAAGGAAATCTTCTTTTTTAAAAAATATTTTATTTATTTATTTGTCAGAGAGAGGTAGAGAGCACAAGCAGGGGGAGTGGCAGATAGAGGGAGAAGCAGGCTCCCTGCTGAGCAGGGAGCCTGATCCTGGGACCCTGGGATCATGACCTGAGCCGAAGGCAGACGCTTAACTGAGCCACCTAGGCGTCCCATCCCCTTGATAGATTTTTAGAGGAAGAAATGAACCATGAATCAGTAGGAGCAGAATAGCCTGGCTTTGAGAAGACCGTCTCAAACAGGTACTTAATTGGAAAGAAAAGAGAAGGGCAATTGCTTTAAGAATATCAGAGACCCAGTTTAGGAGAACTTCACTGCAGTTCACACTAGTGACCAGCAGGGTGCACTCAAAGACCCTAAACCATGGGCTCACATTCTTCTCTTCCTCCCTCCCTATCTTCCTCCCTTCGTTCCTTCCTTCCTCTTTTTTAACACTTTGTTTTCAGATAATTTTAGACTTACATATGAGTTACAGAAATAGTACAAAGTTCCTGTATAGCCTACACCCAGCTTCCCCTTACGCTGACATCTTATATAACCACATAATACTTTCAAAACTAAGATTTTAACATCAGTATAATATTATTAACTACACTGTAGAGTTTATTTGGATTTCATCAGTTTTTCCACTCATGTTCTTTTTCTGTTCTTGAATCCAGTGCAGGATCCCACGTTGCATTTAGTCACCGTGTTTTCTTAGTCTTCCCTCTATGACATTATCTTCCATGACTTTTAAACTTTGAAGAGCGTTGGTCAGATATTTTTTAGAATGCTTCTAACTTTGGATTTGTCTAATGTTTTCTGATGATTGGAATGAGGTCATGCATTTTTGGAAGAATAGCAAACGGGAACATGATGTTGATATGTATTGTTAATGATGTTAACTTTGATCGCTTGGTTCAAGTGGTGTCTGTCAGGGTTCTCTTCTCTTTATATTTATTCTGTATTCTGGACAGATAACTTTGAGACTGTGGTAGGCTGAATAATGGCCCCCAAAGATATCCAAATCTTAATCCCTCAAACTTGTGAATGTTGTTGTATATGGATGGCAAAGGAAACTTTGTATATGTGATTAAGTTAAGGGTCTAGAGACGGGGAGAGATTATCTGGGTAATCTGAGTGGGCCCTAAATGCAACCACAAGTGTCCTTTTTAAGAGGGAGGCAGGGGGAGATTTCATACAGAAGCAGAAGGCAGTATGACAACGGAAGCAGAGAGAGACTTGAAGATGCCGTGCTGCTGGCTTAACACGTGGAGAAAGGGGCCATGAGCCAGAGGACACAGCTCTAGAAGAGGCGAGGAGACACATTGTTTCCTAGCTCCTCCTGAGAGAGTATGGCCTTCCTGATACCTTGGTTTTCGCCCAGTGATACTGAATTTGGACTTCTAGCCTCCAAAACTGTAAGAGAATAAATCTGTGTTGTTTTAAGCCACCAAATATGTGGTAACTTGTTATAGTAGCCACAGGAAACTACTCTCCAGATGTCTCTATATTAAAACAGGATGTAAACATCCTGTTTCTGCTTACACTTTCACCCACTCATTTTTGCATTCATTAGTAGATCTTGCCAGCAGCAATTATTTCTGTGGCATGTAATTCTGATTTTTTAATCTCTCATTCCTAAGACATTTATTAATTGGAATTTTTCTGTAAGGAAGAGTTGTCCCTTTTTTCCTATTTAATTGTGTCATTATAGGCTTATGACTCATGATTGTTTATTTCATTCTTTGGGTTATTACCCAATTCAGTTGTTATTTATTTTGTTGCTGTAAGTGCTCCAGTTTTGGGAATTGGGAATTTTTTCGGTTTGGCTCCTGTGCCCCTTTGACATGCTGTCATCCTTTTTTTTCTTTTTTTTTCTGTAAGCACTTCCTTACTTTCTAGCACCACAAGATATTTCAGGCCCATCTTGTATTTTCTTTGCCCTGGCCTTGGAAGGGTTTATAGTCTTTCCACTTTTATTATTTTAGTTATGAATCCTGTTTTTTGAAGGTTTTATTTTTCTCTATCAGTTTTTTGTATGTATTAGTTAACTGATTTTCCTACAAGTTAAAATTATTCTAAGATGCATATTTAGTCTGCTGAATTGTTTGAGATTACCTGTCTACCCCCAAGCATGGGTATAATTCCAGTCAAAAACAAGGAATCACAGGGACAAGATCTGGTTTCTGACAGGCTTTCCCAGTGTCAGAATTGCTGCTGACTTTTCATTAGCACCTGTACTGTGGTCCCGAGACCACCACAGCCTAATAGAAGCCTTGATGGCTTCTAACCTCACCAACGACTAAACTAGAGCTCATGTTTTTAGGAGAGCTTCCTGAGAGTTTGGGATAAAACTAGATCTAATAGCAATAGAATAAACATTAACATCTTTGTAGCCCTTTGCTATTTTCTTTATCTTTTGAGGTGTATCTTACATACCAACAAGTGCATGGATTGTAAATATATAGTACAATGGAAATTTACATTTATATCTGTCTTTGTAGCTGCAGTAGGTCAATTCTAAGATGACTCCCAGTGACCCATGCCCATATATAATTCTTTTTCTCTTGAGTGTGGGAAGGACCTGCAAATATGATGGGATATCACTCCCATGATTTGATTATGTAACAAAGTTGACTCCTAAAAAGTATACTATCTTGGGTAAATCTGACCTAACTGGATAAACCCTCAACAGGAACCAGGTTCTTTTTGAAGAGATTCAAAGTGTGAGAAGGCTTTCATGTGAGGGAGATTCTTTGTTGCTGGCTTTAAAGATGAAGGAGGCCATGTGGCAAGAAATGTAGGCAGGTTCTAGGAACTGAAGGGCATTCCCTGTCTGACAACCACCAAGGAAACAAGAAACTCAGTCTTATAACCACAAGGAACTGAATCTGGCCAACAATTTGAATGAGCCTGGAAGCAGACTTCTCTCGTCTTTGGAAAGGAACACAACCCTGCTGACAACCTGATTTCAACCTTTGAGACTCTGAGAATCCTGCTATGCCATGCCCTGGACTCTTGACAGACAGAGCTCTGTGATAATAAATGTCCCTTGTTTTTAAGCCACTTAAGTTTGTGGTGGTTTGTCACACAGCAATAGAAAATGAATAAAGTGTAACTACCACCCACATGAAGATATAGAATGTTTAGAACATAGAGAATATTTGCAGCATTCCAGTGTTGCCCTTTATATTAAAAATGATTAATACTACTAATACTACTATAGTATTGGACTTTCACAATAGCTCTTCAAAATAACTCATAATTTATCCGTTTTGTAGATAATGAAACCAAGTTCCAGAGACTCATTCAGTCATCATTTTGACATCTGCTCTGTGTCTGATGCTAGACCAGACTCTGAGAATACAGGGGATGAATAAGATGAGAGTTTAAGTGATTTCTGGTGTCTCCTATTGGAGAGGTGGAGCCAGACATAAACCAGAGCCTCTGACTCAGGTCTAGCCCCTTTTCTGCTATCTCTTCCCATGCTTGGGAGGTGTGGTGGAGGACGTCTTGCTGTTCGGGTTTGTCTGCAGTAGTGGAATCCATCAACTCTCTAAAATCTAAATCCATCCAAATGATGGAGTGAATGATGAAATAGTGTTGGATGTTGCTTGGTGAAAATCAGAGTGGTGCCGTTATGGATGAGACATCACTCTGATGTTGATGTGGTAGTGCAACAAATTGGACAAAGCTGTTTTTTTTTTTTTTAAAAGATTTTATTTATTTATTTGATAGAGAGAGAGTACAAGCAGGGGGAAGCAGCAGGGAGAGGGAGAAGCAGGCTCTCCGCCGAGCAGGGAGCCCGATGCGGGGCTCGATCCCAGGACCCTGGGATTGTGACCTGAGCCGAAGGCAGACGCTTAACTGACTGAGCCACCCAGGTGCTCCGGACAAAGCTATTTTAAAGACAAGGACTTTCCAGTTGTTGGAAAAAATACTTCATAGAGAATACATTTTATTTGGTTAACTTAGAAAATCAAAGGGCTCATATCCTACATATAAAATCCAACTAACTGATACCATTTGGGGGTAGGAAGCCCACTCCCACAACTGCATCAGTAGTGTAAGGTTGTGCCTTTGTAGACAGACTACCTTTACCACTAGCCGTCCCTAGAACCCTGGGAAACTTTGGCAAGTCACTGTGTGACATACTTTCTTCACCTTTAAAAGATATTTAGACTAGCCATTATCTGAGGTCCCTTTCAACATTCTTTGAATCTATAGGTATTTCTACCTATACCTATTTTTAGCTTACCTCTGTAAAATGCTTAGCTTTTAGGGGATTAAAGTATAAAGAAAAAAAAATTAAATTCCCAAGATTTTCTAGGGGGCACTCAAGAGACTCAAACTCAAGCCATGGTAATGACTGTGTAGCCAGGACCTTCTCATAGGCCCAGCCCTTGACAGGGTCTCCCTAAACAGCTCCACACATGCTGTCCTCATTTCTTATCTCCCTGAGATGGTACCCAAGTGTTCCTGTGTGTTCCCCAATGCAAGAAATTGTTTGATTCTTTTTCTTCTCCGTCTTGTCTTGTTTTTCCTCTCATGAACTATATACTCCCCTTTGGCCTGCCTTGTACTTTTCTGTTCTATGATAATTCCATGCCATAAAATTAAGGGACATGTGCACTAACATGCACTCACACACACCTCCCACCCTTAATTCACACTGTATCTCTGATCCAGCTCTTTCTGGATAGTATAGGGAAATTTTTTTCTCTGCATTTTTCTCCCTCATTTTGTTCCATTTGTGGCCCAAATAGCCCTCATTTTGGCTAATGAATGACATGGGATGACACCCTTTGGAAGAAAATATAAACTATGGGTTTTAAAGAGAAGCTAACACATTTTAGAGAAGCAGGGACCTTACTTGCAAGTTATCGAAACTATCCCTTCTGATTTTGCATAAAGATCTTCTTACCTGCCTTTATAACCACCTCCAGGAAAACTTCTTCCTTCACCATCAGTATTTAAGATAACTGTAAAATTAAGTAATAACTCATTTTTGTTTTAAAATTACCTTTTATTCCACATGCATAGTATATTAGGGTTATTTATTCAGTTTTAGAGACTTTCATATCTTATGTGAAAATTCCGAGGTTAAAGAAATGCTGACTTTGAAACAACTTCAGACTCCTTAAAGTCTTATTAAAATAGGAAATGTGTTGGGGACGCCTGGGTGGCTCAGATGGTTAAGTGTCTGCCTTCGGCTCAGGTCATGATCCCAGGGTCCTGGGATGGAGCCCCGCATCGGGCTCCTTGCTCGCGCGCTCTCTCAAATGAATATATAAAATCTTAAAAAAAAAAAAAAAAAAGGAAACATGTTTGTCTCAGCTGACCATAAGAGGGCAATGTAGGTACGTGCATTTCACTTTAAAATTATGCCCTGTTCTCTAGTGCTGCATGTGTAAAGAATTAATGTCAGGTTCAGTAATTGATTTGCTTTGCTTGACTTAACTCTGGTAGTAAATATAATTAACATTTGAATGGAAGTGGTAATTGTTTCCTGTGTGATATATACTTTTCTTTATAACATGTATTTGACACAGAATAGCCAAGTCTCCTGAATTAACCGTGGTAAAAATTGTAACTTCACAATCACTTTTAATTCCCAGTCTAGTAAATGTTTTCTTTGTGCCCCAGGTATCTGCTCTAGGGCTCTCTGCCTGTGTAATCTTGACGTGCTGGTGTAATGAGGGAGCTTTGGGCAGGGTGTGGTAACACAGTAAAGCCACACTTGGTAACACGTGGAGAAATTGTTTTTGAATAAGCCAGATAAATATCCCCCCCCATTTTTTCTTTGACAATCACTTTTTCCAAGTACAGTTTTTCTTTCTTTCTTTCTTTTTTCCAAGTAAAGTTTTAAAAAATGCTGTTTACCTTTCTGCTTAGGCCCTGAACCTTCAAAGAATTAGCAGATGCCTAAGTTAAAAGATGAAATATGCACTATCTGTCAAATAGGGCATCTTCTTTGAAGAGAATAAAACCAAAATAATTTTGAGTAATAAGAATAATATCAAGATGATAAACTGAAATTAGTCACAAATACGGGACTCAAATTTAAATTGCTGAGTCATATAAGCATTTGGATTTCGAATTGTGGTTTAACAGGTGAGACTATAGAATTACTGGATTATGATCCAGGTTTGAGCCTTGGGGTGTGTAAGGAAGTGATATAAAATAGTTGGTGGTTTTTAAAGATTGTAGATTCAAAATGAATAAGTGTACTCCTTCAGGAAAAAAGCCAAAAAGAAAACAGCTGCCATCTACAACAATCTGCTTTTGAGAGATGAGGTAGCACAGTGGTTAGAGCATGGGCGTTGGGACTCACCCGCCTGGATCAGGTCCTGGCTTTGCCACTGACTAGCTCTGGGTCTAGGTCAAGTTGCTTAACTGTTCTGAAAGGTAGGGGTAACAACAGGACCTACCTTAAAGGGTTCCCATTAGCATCATATGAGATAATATGTTTAATTGCAGAGTAAGCTCACAAGAAATATTCGCCATCCCTGTCTGTTTTGAAGCATGTAAAATGTGTTGTTTCTACAGAAGCATTTTTCAAGGGAGGTGTTAGGGCAGAAGGAACGTGCTCTGGTGCTTGTGTCCTCACGTGTAGCTAGGCTGCAGCCATGAGTACACACTGCTGCTGCGTTTTATTTTTATTTTATTTTATTTTTTAAAGATTTTATTTATTTGTCAGAGAGAGAGAGAGCACAAGTAGGGGGAGTGGCAGGCAGAGGGAGAAGCAGGCTTCCCGCCGAGCAGGGAGCCCGATGCGCAGCTTGATCCCAGGACCCTGGGACCATGACCCGAGCCGAAGGCAGATGCTGCACCGAGGTGCCCCTGCTGCATTTTAAATACTGTTCATTGTGCAAAAAGACCTTCTGAGCCTTCTGTGTTGTGGGGAATAATTCTTTAGAGTGTGTGTATTTGGTTTGTTCTCTGTATTAAGTGGTGGTTTTCTGAATTCATATTTGATTATAGGACCCATAGGTTAAAACTTCCCTTTTAATAGGCTGAGCAGGGGCGCCTAGGTGGCGCAGTCGTTAAGCGTCTGCCTTCAGCTCAGGTCATGATCCCAGGGTCCTGGGATCAAGCCCCCCCGTCAGGCTCCCTGCTCAGTGGGAAGCCTGCTTCTCCCTCTCCCCCTCCCCCTGCTTGTGTTCCTGCTCTCGCTGTGTCTCTGTCAAATAAATAAATAAAATCTTAAAAAAAAAATAAAAGGCTGAGCAACAGTGGACTGATTTTACTATACATGTCAAATATGAATTTAAGGTGTTACTTACCTCATAGGCCTTTGTATGAGAAATTTATTCTGGAATAATACTGGACAATACTTATATCTACACATTTCCATGGTTATTTGCCTGCTTTTATTTTTGACTTTGATAAAAAACATGCATAATCAGAGGGGAGTGCTCAAAGTCCCCTTTTCCCTTTCTGTCCACCAATACCCTCACACACGTTTCAGATCTTCCTATTTTTGTGCAAAGGAGAACCTTTTGTAGCAAGGGGAAAGTCTGGGATTTCTCTGAGATGTGATGGCAGGAAATGTTACCCGTATACCAGCAGGCTAACAAATACAGGGGCATAACTTTGTTTCTTAGAGCATTTTCCATGTATGGTTTGTTGGAGGAGACTTTCAGAATATCTTATTTTTTCCTTTTCCTTTTCAGAAACGAACAATCTAGAACTATCTCAAGGCTCAGGAACTTTTCCTTCTGGGTATTATTACAAAGACCAGTGGAGGCCCAGAAAGTTTAAGATGCGCCAGTTTAATGACCCCGACAATATCACAGAATGCTTACAAAGAAAAGTGGTGTATTTATTTGGTGACTCAACAATCAGGCAGTGGTTTGAATACCTTACTACGTTTGTTCCAGGTTGGTACTTTGTATTTTATTTTATAACTCTTTTCCACATGGACCAAACCAGCTTTCTTCACTCCAGTGCCTGAAGAAGGGCATCGGCCAAGGAAGTAGTTATTTCTCTGTGGGACTGAAGAGGTATCCTAACCCTGGAGAGCTGTGTGATGGTTTCTGATCCATGGTGGGGTTGACGTATTGATGGAAGCACTGTGTTCTTGTTGAAGTTTCGTACCATGGATTAGCTGTGCGATCTTGGACATGTCATTGTTATCAGGCCTTCATTTCTCCATGTGTGCAATGAGGCAGCTGGATGGTATCACCTTACAGCAGTCCTTTACTTCTGATATTCTGGGCTCTAAAATAGAGGGGGACATTTCCAATTGTTTCTCTCCTAATTCTGTTTGGTCAGACTCCAAGTTTATAATAGATTTAACTGGAAGGAAGCAGCCAAACTGTGGTCCACTTTAATGCATCCATTCAGCAAAGCCTTCCCAGCGTCATCCGTTGGGCATTCCATTGGTATGATTTTGAGATGAGCTGGCTCCTACAGAGAGAGTCTTGGTAAGTCCCAGCATTCCTAGCTTCTGATTTCACTGCTGGGCTCTGGGGTGCTATCCAGACTCAGAATAAAGCCCCACTCACTGGAGGGCCATCCCTTATTCAAGGGCCTTTTCCTCTTTGTGGAAGGTATGTAGGCCGGATGAGGAGGGATGAATCCCAGGTAACAGTACTAAAGACCCTGCTTTCAATTTAGAGAGCTGATAAGTAATTCTGTGGGAACTCTTTCTGAGGGCTGTGTATGGGCAGGGTTTTCCATAAAGCACAGTCCCATAGTTTGTTCTGAGCTGTTGTTGGTATTTTTTTTTCTCTTTTATTTTTTACATCCACTTAATTTCAGATTTAATTTTTAGAAGGAAAGGAAGAAGTAGATATGATCCCCAAAAGTAGAAAGTTAATTCCAGTTTTTGTTTTGCTTGTTTTTTTGGAACAGACATAGCCGAGTTTAGTCGATGAAGCATACATTAAAAACTAGAAAAAGGGCTATAATTTGTATGGCATAATGCTAAACATGTTTTGAGGCTGACTGGGCAGGGCCTCCAGGAGTCTGTAGTTGTTTGTTTCTTAAGTTCTAATGACGCAGCTCATTGTTTCCTCTTATAGCAGTGATCACATTGGGTGTCTTGATTGTTTTCCACCATATCCTTTGCAGACAGATTTTCACCTGATAAAGCCTTGTGTCAGTGCTTGATCTTAGTCAAAAGAAAAAATGATAGCTTGAGTTTATTCAGCTTAAGTGGGGCCAAATGCTAAGTAGTAATGAATTAGGTAGGAAATTCTAGAAGAGGAGCCTGGGACTGCTTGGAGAGAAAAGTGACACCTTTAACCCTTAAAAAGAATGTAGGCCAATTATAGTATGATGTTACTTCTTCAGAATTGACAGTGTACCTCTTGAGAGCCAGGACTGTGACTTATCCATCTGAGCATTACTGGCTCATGGCGCTGAATAGGTGCTTAGAAGCGCTAATTGACTTGGGTTGCCAGAAGTTACTTGGTTTGTTCTCTGAAAGGCACTTGTAGGAACATTTAAGTATATGAGACAGGCCCTCTTTCCTTATGGGGCATATGTTAAGTGATGAATTGTAGAGACAGAGTTTTTTACGGGTAACAAAAGAGAAACAATCACTGATTCCTGGGACCGTTAGAAGATCTCAGAGGAGCTAGACTATGAAACACCACTTAGTCTTTGTTATTCTTGTGACGGAGAAAGACATTCTCTAAGACACTAATATGATTTTGCATCCATAGGGTGAAATCGAAAGTCAAAATAAACAGGGTTGCTCCTTTCTTTCATGTATTGCAAAAAGAAGTATTTGGTTACGTTTATGCATTCTTAAAAAAGCAGAAGTTATAGCCCTTCTCCTAGAAGAAATAATGTTTGTCTATTAGAAGAATAATGTGTAAATGCCAAGTTGATTTTTAGATATTCAGCAGTTGGTGTAAACAGGAAGATTTCTTGGCCTAATGGTTAGTGGTAAACAGTTATTTTGCTTCTGAGGTATATAGACATAGGTATCACTGATAGTTTAATAAATATGTTAGAATACAGGTCTGTTGAGGCCAGTGAAATAGGTATTTCCTTTACACTTGTACCTTTTCATTATACTTTTATTTGAAAAAATGTTCTTTTAAGCTGCTAAGTATAGAATGATCATAATATATGTACTTGGTTTGAACATTTTTATGAATTTGAGTTTTCCTTGTTTCAGATTTAGTGGAGTTTAACTTGGGTAGTCCCAAGAATGTGGGTCCTTTCCTTGCGGTGGACCAGAAGCACAACATCCTGCTCAAATATCGCTGCCATGGTCCACCCATCCGTTTTACAACCGTCTTTAGCAATGAGCTCCATTATGTGGCAAATGAGCTGAATGGCATCGTGGGCGGGAAGAACACCGTGGTTGCCATAGCTGTATGGTCTCATTTTAGCACCTTCCCCTTGGAAGTGTACATCCGGCGGCTCAGGAATATCCGTCGAGCAGTGGTCCAGCTCCTGGATCGAAGTCCTAAGACCGTGGTAGTCATCCGAACAGCCAATGCCCAAGAGCTGGGGCCTGAGGTGAGCCTTTTCAACAGTGACTGGTACAACTTTCAGCTGGACACCATCCTTCGGAAGATGTTCTCAGGGGTTGGAGTGTATCTCGTTGATGCCTGGGAGATGACCCTGGCTCATTATTTACCCCACAAGCTACATCCAGATGAAGTTATTGTGAAGAACCAACTGGACATGTTCTTGTCCTTTGTGTGCCCCTTGGAGACCTAGCCTGCCCTGGAGGGGACTGGAGGACTCGTATTACCTGCAGTACAGGAAGTTTATGGCTGGCCCCATGGAGAGATGGCTGCTATTGACATGTACACAATTTCAAAAGGAACTGGACTTTATATAAGACTTATAAGGAGCTTAGAAAATGCAGGATGCATTTATGTCTACCTACAGGATTTTTTCCAATCTTTACATAGCCATGGGAGAACCATTATTAACAACATCTACGCACTGTATTGCCCTTGTAACCAAAGATGCTAGTGAGTGTGTTTGAATTAGCCTCTCCTGAGAGGGCAGATTACTATGCTAAAAACTGTGAAAAGTGTTCTGACCTAAGTGGTTGGTAGTGGAGTGTTTGTAGCTTATCTGGTAAAGGAGATTGAGCTTATCTGTATGAATAGCACAGTTGGTCCATCTTCGGTGGGATGAGCTAATAAGGCTTCTGGTCAGTGGCTCCTGTAACACACTGGGGACTGCTGTGTCTCAGGAGTTTCTTTCAATGATCCATCTTTTCTGAATTGCTTGAATAGGGCAGTATCCTTGGTCAGAACTTTCTAGTGAGAATATTTACAATATCCTGCTTTTATCTAGAAAAGAAGCAAAAGGAAAATATGAAAGCAGTACACAAAATCTGTGTGTCGAATTGACACTTGCACTGGGGGATAGTTATTTCAGCTAAATTTTACATGATGAATACTTTAATCACTTTTGGAACTGGAAGGGGGAATCTATAAATGGAAATTTATTTTTGTGTTTTGAAGTTTGAGGGTTTTAAGAACTGAATTTTATGTAAAGAATGCTGTTGTTTATTATAAAGTTGTAGAAGTTACTTCCATCAATTTCAAGTGTTTCTTTTTTGGTTGTTATTTTGAATCACATACCAACATTAGAAATTAAAATCTAATTAGAATCTAAAGTTCGATAATTGAGATCTAGAACAGGTATTTATTGATTTGAATGTAAGGTATACACAATCTCTCATGCTTGGAAGTAAAAAGCTGCCATTCCTACTCGCTATCTTAAAATAATTGAATTACCGATTTTACTTGACTGTCTTTACCTTATTAATTTTAAATGAGTTTAGGTTAACTTGGGGCCGTTTAGTAAGTATAAGTACTCTTTTCTGAGCCACAATAGATTGCAATCTAGTTTTAGTTATCCCTAAATGGACACATGAAGAGACTGGGGAAGCTTTAGAGATGAAGACAGATGCTTAAAGCGTGAAAAAATTTGGAGTTTTAACTTAAAACGGAGAGTGTAAGATCTTCCTTTCTTAGCCTTGAGGGCTACCTTCAAATTTATAAAATATACATATGGGGAAAGAAGATTTTAAATTATTTTCTGAGTCTAAAGAGGACCAACAAGTAGATAAAAATATTAAGATAGTTTAATTTTAATGGTCTTTAAGCTTTAGAGTGTCTGAGAATCACCTGGAATACTTGAGAAAAATACAGACTTAGGGGTCATGCTTCATGCTTCTGGGAATTGTGGAATCAACCTTTGTTACAAGTGTCCAGTGATTCTGACGCAATGGTAGTATTCTACACTTTGAGAAATACCAACTAAGGGAAGAAGGAAGATAGAACTAAGGAAATGATATTGCTTGTCTATTATTTCAGGGGCTTAATCCCTAACATTTAATTCTGATCATGATCTAGTAGTGTAGGTGATATTAGGTACCTTTTGTAGATGAGGAACTCGAGTTTGGATTTGAACCAAGGTATATGAGAGTACATAGCCCTTTTCAACTATACCTTGTTGGACTTTTATAAAGAGAGATTCTCTTTTTCACAAAAGAACTTTTTAAGCATTTTCTCAAAGATTGCTGGAGGAGGCTGAGGCTTCATCTTCTCAGGAGAATTTCAGTTTCCACTGCCTCTCCAGGGCTTTGGAGTGATGCTTTTTTTTTTTTTTTTTTTTTAAGATTTTATTTATTTATTAGAACAAGTGGAAGGAGAGGCAGAAGGAGAAGCAGACTCCCCGCTGAGCAAGAAGCCTGATGCAAGACTTTGATTCCAGAACCCGTGGGATCATGACATGAGCTGAAGGCAGACGCTTAACCGATTGAGCCACCCAGACAGTCCTGGGTGGCTCCCTGAACAACCATCATTTTATTAAATACCAATTGACTGACATTTCCTGGCTTCAGGTATTAAGTTTCAGATTGATACATTGGGGTGTAACAAGAATATTTGGTAAGCCTTTACATATCCATATTACATGCCAGAGATGACTCTGTTTCTGAGCCCTATTAAAGGAAAAAGCAATTACTGAGAGAAGTACAGGGAAATTAACACCTGCACCCCCCCCCCCCAATTTGAGAGAGAGAGAGGAGAGAGAACGCGTGGAGGGAGGGGCAGAGGGGGAGGGAGAGGGGGAGAGAGAATCTCTCAAGCGGACTCCACACTGAGCTGGGAGCCCCACACAGGGCTGGATCTCTCACAACACTAAGATGAGGACCTGAGCCACCCAGGCACCCCTCATATTTTGCTTTAATAATAGTCTCCATTAAATGAGAGGAAGTCAGGAAGAAGGATCTTCTGTTAAAGTTTTAAGGACCTTCTGGTGTTTAGCTCTAGATGCCCATTCCTACTGGAGAATCAGACATTTCCAGTCTAATTATAAAGCTGGATTTTAACACCGCGGAGGGTGGGGGGTTGGGAAGCAGTACAGGGATTACAGTTGTAAGTGTCCCAAAAGGAAAAGGAGTCACAGTGAAACCAAATGTCATAGGCAAAATCCTTTCAGTGTTATGCAATAGTTCACACTCTCTGTTTAAATTCACCCCACTCTATCCCCTGCCCCTGCCCGCGTGAAAATAGCATGATCTTATTATAGAACCACTGCTTTATTTATGTCTCAGAGTACCCTTTGTCATTGAAGGCACATGATAGCGATACTACTTTTTGATTGCCATGGTTTGAAAAGCTGTGTTGTAGGAAGTATCAACTCCCCTCCCCCTTCTTGAAGACCTGCAGAAGAAAAGCTAAATAAAAGAGAAGGCAAGGGGCGCCTGGATGGCTCAGCCGTTAAGCTTCTTCTGCCTTTGGCTCAGGTCATGGTCTCGGGGTCCTGGGATCCAGCCCCGCATGGGGCTCCCTACTCGGTGGGAAGCCTACTTCTCCTTCTCCCACTCCCTCTGCTTGTACTCTCTCTCCCTGTCTCTCTCTCTCTCTGTCAAATAAATAAAGTCTGAAAAAAAAAAAAAAAAGAAGAAGAAGAGAAGGTGAATCAAATGAGGGAGAAACGCTAACGCCCGGTGTGGATTTATTGAGATTTTAAAAAGGCATCCCTAAGAAAAATGTTTTGTTTTTAGATTTGTTTCTGATTCCTCTGCGGGATTCCAGTCCAGGTCTTGGAGCCGGCCCTCGAGGGGAATGTCCGGGACTCGGGTTGGTACCTTTTTGGCTTGGGAATTTCCAGTATGCAGAAAAAAAATCCACAAACCTAGTCCTCGTTGCCCCCTCCCCGCCTCCTCCGCCCCTCCTCCGTGCCCACGCAATCCCTTTCGAGCGGCCGCTTGATTGTATTCTGTATTTTAGAAAATAGGTCCTTAGCTTCCCCCGCCCCCATGCTCTCCAGAGAGCTGAACAGAGAGCGGACGCTATAAAAGGGGACAGGGAGAGGGGCTGGCCTCTTCTTGCCACGAGGTCAGACGCCGAGTTTTAGAGAAAAAGGCTGCTTAACTGCTGCTGCTTATCATGTAACCTCAAAAGGAAACTGATCATCTTTCTCATGCTCTCACGTACTTGGGTTTATTATCGCTGATTACAGCTGGAAACAATTGATTTGCCTTTACGTATTTCTATGACTTGGCTCTTCAAACACAAAGGTATATTTTTATTATTTGATATTTAGTATGAAAAAGTATCTTAAATGCTAAGCTTCTCCCCCCATATTCAGATTCTTTTGAAATCACCTTCTGATATTTGGGTGATCATACTTGTTTGGGGGCAAAATATTGAGGGGCAGTTTTTTTGGGAAATAAACTGGGATATTAGCTTGGTAATAGCCATGAATCGCATCTGTTTGGTAATAGCTTGGTAATAGCCATGAATCGCATCTGTTTGCTTTGAAAGATCAGGAAGGACTAAGATGCTGATGGAGGAGGTGGATAGGATGCCTGATGGAAGTACCATAAATCTGATATAACAATTTATCTTTAGTCTGTGATGTAGAACTATGATACTCCAAGGCAGAAATCTCCCGGGTGTGAGTGTGGATTTAGAGGTATACTTTCTCACTCATTTAATGCCCTCATTAGTTCTTATGTTACCCCTGTAAAATTAAAGACAAGTATTACAAGACAATTTTATGAATGAGGGAACCCCTGAAATTTGATGACATGGCTGGACCCCCAGATTTATGACAATCTGTATAAAGTATTTGAAGGAATTCTGTGTGAATAAAAATACATTTCTAGGTAGGGTGGATTAGAGATTCCACAGGGATTAGTGGATTTGTAAACTGGCTGTCAAGGGGAGGGTGTGTCCCAAAGAGGATGACATTTATTATGTACATTTTAAGCACTTGGTGCTTATAAATTCCCCCACCTTAAATCTGCCATCTAAAGAAATATATTATCTGGGCAGGTGAAATATTTTTTTTTTTTTTTTTGCCTTAGATAGTAGGTTGTTTAGACAGTAAAAGGAGAGAAACATTTGCAAGGCTTATTCACTACCCTCAATAATCTCTGATAGAGGAGTGGATCAACCGAACAGATCATCTAAACATGAAGAGAATCCTGAAGTGTCTTTATTTGGTTTCAGGATACAGTGTATGATCTCCATTTTGCTTACGTTAAAGACACAGTTGGGCAGGGTACAGGTGAAGAGCCCCGGGGCCACAGAAGTGTCAGTCTGGGATGAGTAGCACAAGAAATCAGTGCACAGCATGTATAACGTTAGATGTTAGGACGCATCCTTTCCAGCCTGGAGGTGGTGACCATGGTCAGCATGATTTAGTTGCCCAGATGCAGACTCTTCCTTACTGAGGAAAGGATGCAAACCTTTCTCCTTTTACTTTGGCTGGAAGAAGTCCTGCTCTCAGAAAACCAAAGAAACCCTCTCAGAAGTTAAAGAGCCTGCTAATGAGGGAGTGAATTGTTCCTGAGAAAATCATTTCCCTTTGGCTTATAGCTGACTGATCTGGTGGCTTCTTGATTTCTCCCCCCCAGGTTAACAGGAAGATCAGGAGGCTGAACTTGGCCTGATGCTGAACGCCTGAGGGTGAGAAAGGCAGATAATTCTAACCAAGTGGGGTGTAAATGTTACTTGACCTTGGCTGATGTAGTCAAAATGGGCAGTGGGATGTTTTCTAAAATTTCTAAGATTCTTAGATCTCTTAAGTCAATTTTTGAAGTTGCCTCAGTTACTGTGAATTTTCCTTAGGCATTGTATGTGATTTCTTGTGAACTAAGATATTTTGGTGGTTTAGTATGCTTTTAACCAGTTTGAATTTCCACTGTTTTCTATGAGAGGAGAACACATGAGTACCTCTGAGGGGGGAATTCAGCTCTCTGCTGACTGGCAGTTTCAGAGTTATGTAATCTTTAACAGACTCCCAGAGAACACCATGCCCCCTCTGGTTTTGGTGAAACCGCTCATTAAAGCTAACATATGTGGTTTCTGATTAAAGCACTTCCTGTTCCTTTAATTTGGGACTGTGAGGTAAAACACTTTCCTTCCAAAGTTAGTAGATGAACATATTTTACTGCTCCTTTGGGGGAGTTAGCAGTAGAGAATTAACATATATTAAACACTTCTTTGGGGAGTTGACCAGCAAGATCTCATTTAGCCTTCATAGTAGCTTCCGAGGTAGACATAGTAAGGCTAATTTCATAGGTGAGGAAATTGAGGCTCAGAGGGATTGAGCAGTTGGTTCAAGATCCCCTAGGTGGTAAGTGGCAGAGGTTGGATTAGAATCTGAGGGGGTTGTCTCTGTAGCTAGTACCCTTGCCACCAGGCCACTGGGATATTAGCAGAGTGCTGTGGGGAGAGGTCAACCTCTTTCCAGGGCTCTGATTTCCCCAGGGTCCTTCCCTTTCTCTAGCTCACACCTGGCTACCCCTACTTCCTGTTCAGATTTAACTGATAAAGCTTTAACTGATAGCCACATAAGCCTTTATATTTTATGAAGACCACAGGAAAATCTTTCATACCTACAAGAGTAGAGCTATCTGGTGGAACTGATGAGAATGGTTGGGCTAGTGGATGTGAGGAGCCGTTTTTGGACACAACACTTGAGTTTAAAAAGAAAGGGAAATCCCACCCTTTGTTACCCTTGCTCCTCACAGGACGTTTCCTTCTGTGCTAGAGAGCTAAGGCTTGAAAGAGCATTGCTAATCAAAGCTCTGGTGACCGGCCCACTGCTACTGCTTCTGAAGAGGAACTGTGGGCACCTCACAAACCCATTCACCTGCTCTCAACCATCCCTGCTAATGCAGAGCTAGTTAAGTACCTGCATTACCTTGTTTCAGATGTAGCCCCCAGGATAGAAATCTGCATGTTTTGTATCTGTTGATTCTTTAACAATTTCATATGATCTTTTTCTAGTTTGCATTTCCTATAGGCTCTGTAGTATGAGTGGAGTAATTAATCTACTTGGTTAGAAAATAAAATGCTCTGATGAGTTAAGGAAGAATTTTGATAGCTGTCTTTTAAAGCAGTTCTTCTCAAACTTTAATATGCATGAGAATTATCTGGAGATCTTGTTGAACTACAGATTCTGTGTTAGTAGGGCTAAGGCGGAGCTTATCAGTCTGCATATTTAATAAGTTCCCATGTGATAATAGGCTGGCCCAAGGTCCACACTTTGAGTAGCAAAATTTTAAGGCTCCTTAAATTCTGGTTCACAAGAACAATTATGGAGCTTTTCTTTAAGATCTGTATATGTCATTGTACCATGTAGAAAAGTAAATTCTGCCATGATTATGTTAAACAGCAGTGGTATTGCTATATTATTTACATGATACCAAATATCTGAATTAAACTTTTCAAAATTTTGTCAGTCACCTGAATGTTGTATCAATACAATCTCAACTTCCAGATGTTTGAAGACACTAAGAAAAACTTTCTCACTTTTTGTTCAGAAGTTTAGTAGTGTGCAGAAACTTAATATTGGCGTAAGACTTTTCAACACATTTTAGCATCAGTTAGTATGTGTGCATCCCTAGTCCTGTGATTATTTCAGTCAAATTTGCTATTTGTCATGGCACACCCATTTTTTAGAGTGGCTAATATAGTAAATCATGCCTTCTCCAAGAGGGCAAAATTGGTTCTTGGGGGAGGGAAATATCTTAGACATTACAGTGGTTTGTGGCCTTGTAAAGGACCGTAATAGTACATAAACAGATATAGAGTTTATCTGTGGTTTTAAACTTTCATCAGGGGACAATTAGGGAAGAAATGTCTGAAAAGTCTCCTTATGCAGTGTGATAATCAGAACAAGGTTGGACACACAACTGTAAATGCTCTACATATACTTATTCAGTTGAGGTCACAGAGATTTTTTTCCTGGCTTGTTCTCTCTTTGTGTTTCGCTTTTGTCTGCATCATTGCCAGTTTTTTGAAGTATCTGCTTCCAGAAGAGGGATGATTTCTGATGTTTTTTTCCTCCCCATATTTCTTGATTTCAGGAATATTTTCTTCTATTATATCCTTAAATATTTTTAATATTTTAAGAAATTGTGATAAAATATATGTGACATAAAATTTACCATCTTAACTATTTTTGAGTGTATAGAACGGGGGCATTAAGTACATTCACATTGTGGTGCAGCATCACTACTATTCATCTTCAGAAATTTTTCATCTTCTCAAACTGAAAATCCACATCTACTGAACAATAACTCCCGGCTCCCCTGTCCCCCAGCCCTTGGCAACCACCATTCTACTTTCTGTCTCTATGAAGTTGACAGTTCTAGGTGCTTCATGTAGGTGGAATAATACAGTATACAGTATTTATCTTTTTGTGACTGGCTTATTTCACTTAGCATAATGTCTTCAAAGTTCATCCATGTTATAGCATGTGTCAAAAATTCCTTCTTTTATAAGGCTGAATAATATTCCATTGTATGTATATACTCCATTTTGTTTATCCATTCATCCCTCAATGGCCAGTTGGCTTGCTTTTACCTTTTGGCTCCTACGAATAATGTTGCTGTGAACATGGGTGTATAAGAATCTGTTTGAGTTCCTGCTTTCAGTTCTTTTGGGTGACGCCTAGAAGTGGAATTGCTAGATCATACAGTAATTCTATGTTTAATATTTTGAGGAACTGCTATACTGTTTTCTATAGCACCATGATGGTTGCTTTTTAACTCATTTTGTGCAGTGTTTGGTGGAGGGCAGTGAAAAAAAGTTTGTACCATGAATATATGACAGAAAATGATAGGAAATTCAGAATAAATCATCTGCAGAATGATTCAGCACCACAACTCTTAAAACGAATCAGCCTCACCCTTACCTGTCCACATATTACAAGGTACACACTTATAAACAAATGCACAGCTGGGAATAACTCCTATGAGAATCACTGAGGTAATGCACTTAGATTCCATATGGGTCAGATCCTTTTGCAAATGTGCGCCCCTTGCTATGGATTCCTATATTTAAAAGAAACCTAAGAGGCTTGTGGGAGGTTCAAGGATCAGAGCTACAGAGGTGATCCACAGATGTGAATGAAGATGAACTGAACTGAAAACACCTTGAGGATGGGAATTGTGTGACTTCAGTTTTCACTCTCCTCTTCCTCTCGTCCACCTCCTCCTCTCCCTCTGCAGAGTAAGCACATGGTCACTCCATGAGTTTTGGTTGAACACAGAATGGGGAAAAAAATCCAAATAACCCAGAGTGGAAAAAAATGAATTTTTAATTATTTTTGAATCTGTGAAAACCTATTTTGAAGACTGTAAGAAGTTTCTATTTCATACCTTTGCAAAGGGTAAAGGAGGGGGGTTTAATTAGGGAAGACAAGGGTTGGAGGAAACCAAAAATGATCACTGGGCAAGACTGCTGAATTTATACTTGGCATCTCTAGTAACATGATAGATGAACTGGAACTATCTGAAGGTGGCAGACACTGATATATCACAGAGCTTCCCAGTCTCGCTGCTCTGTGCTAACGCTTCGTATCTTTTAAACAGGCAATGAAAACAGTTTTGTTTATCTGTGGCGTTGAACACCATCCAGCATTAAGATAAGAAAGGGTTCTTAGACACAACACTAATGTCAAAATCTAGGGATGGTGCCAGATTGCAGCCAGAACAAAGTGCTTGTAGCAAATAGGAAGGGAAATGTATGGTGATAATAATATTGAAGGACATGCTCCCCCCATCTCATACCTCACGTATGTTTGTCAGTTATCCAGATTTCATCTCCTTTGTTCATTTTGGGAGGCCTCTTTTAAAACGCAAATAGCCTTTGGGAAAGATTTCTGTTTATGTCTCTGTGAATTAATTTTGAAATGGCTTCTTGAAGTTTTACTGGAAGGGAAGGGCATGGAGACTGCCCTGATCAGACTGCAGAGACGGGGTGAGAGGCCGTGGTAGCTGCACACGGAGTGGAATGTAGAGGTTAAAATCAAACTCGATGCCTCCCGTGCTCTCCTTCCCCTGGCTTCCATGTCTCTGTTCATGGTGCTACCACTCTAGCAGTCTTTCAGGAGTTGGAGTTACTTCTGGCTCTCTCCTATCTTTCTGTGTTCAGTCTGTTGCCAGTCCCATAGAGTATATGTCTGAAATATTTCTAAACAATTCCCCACTTTCTATTCCCATAGGCACCACTCTCATTCCATCCTTTAGGACCAGTCACTACTGTAGACTGTCATGATCACCTACATTCAGCTGCTGCTTCGTCCTTCCTAAGCATGGCTTTGGTCATGCTTTTCCCAGTTCAAAAATCCTGAATGGTTCCCCGTGGGTTATGACATGAACTCCAACATTTTCAGTGGCATCAAGACTCTATAGTCAAGTCCAAACTTGACTCCATGATTCCCTTCTATATTCTCTTCAAGTTTGGCTGGTGGTCCAAAGAGGCCAGAATGCTTAACAAGCAAGTATTAATGGAGCTTTGAAAAATGGATAATAATTATAACTATCATCATTGAATGTATACTGTGTGCTGGGAGTGGTGCTATGCATATCATGTACACTACCTCATTTAACATACATGCTAACTGAATGCAGTTAATGTTTCCATTTTATGGTTGAGAAAACAGAGTCTTAGAGAAATTAATTAAAGCTACATGATTGTTAAGTGAATGGAGCTGGGATTTGAACCCAGGTTTGTCTGACTTCAAAACCCTATGCTTTTGAGCAACGGATGAAGATTTTCAGGCAGTAATTCTAGCTTGGATAAAAGTTAGGGACAAGAGGGGCACCTGGGTGGCTCAGTCAGTTAATTATCCAACTCTTGATTTCAGATCAGGTCGTGATCTCAGGGTTGTGAGATCGAGCCCTGTGTTGGGCTCCCCACCGTGTGTGGAGCCTGCTTAAGATTCTCTCTCTCCCTCTGCCCCTCCCCCCCCAAATAGTTAGGGACAAGAATTAGTGTGCTGTTTTCCAGGATCACTCATAAGGACTGCATGTTGAGTAGTACATGGAAGTATGATGGGATAGTGCATTAGTTTGCCAGGGCTGCCGTGGCACCACACCACCGACACGTATAAACTGGGACATTAGTATCTAAATCAAACGGCTGAAATCACACAAGATAATGTACAATATATGCGAAGTATTAGACACATCCTAGACACTTAATAGGTTTTAGTTCCTTTCCCGCTCCCCCCATAATTATTGTAACCACTGAGTAAATCTCCACCTAGTTGTGTGTATATGGTTGGGAGGGAAAGATTGCATATTGGACAAAAACCTGTCTAGTTATAACTTGTGTCTCTATAGCATTTTCCCTCCAGAGCACTTTCACATTTATGCAGACTGGTTAGGAAGGAGCCCAGTGTATTAAAAAAAAAAAAAAAATTGTATGGGGCACCTGTCTGGCTCAGTTGGGAGGGCAGGAGACTTGATCTCAGGGTTGTGAGTTTGAGCCCTATGTTGGGTGTAGAGATTACTTAAAAATAAATAAACTTAAAAAATCATAATGGTAGAATTTGTAAATCAGAAAACGATTTAAACAATTACTAAAGATGCACTAAATTGGCCATGAAGTTTAGTAAACAGGTTCTCCTTTTAACATCTTTCCATGTTTCTCTAACAAGCATGCTCAAATTTCATCTCTTAACTTCATTCTGGATTTTACAGACTTGTCCTGTTGCCCTGCAGAGTACCCACTTCCCATCAGCCTATATTTTCCTTTACAGTTTAAAAGTTCCATTAAATTCTAGCAAACAGGGTCTGGGGGAACCAAAAAAAAAAAAAAAAGAAAGAAAGAAAAGAAAAACAAACAAACAATCCTGCAATAAAGAGTAGAGGATAAATAAAAACCAGTCATCTTTTAGTTTCATGTGTTCTGTTCACTTTAACTCTCAGAATGCCTGACCAGTGATTCTCAACCCTTTACTTCCCCCGGCACACCTGAGAGATGTGGCACGCTCCCATCAGTAAGGTGCTCTCTGGCCACTACTATCTTCAAACTGGGGTCGTGTGGTTCTTGAAAACATTTCCTCGGTGTTTCTGAATAGTCCTGTAAGGAGGAGTTCCCTGTCTGTTTGAGAACTATTGCTTTAAATTGCTTTACCCCATAATTCTAGTGCCATTTGTACCGCTCATACTCTCTGAAAAAGAGAGGCTAGATTAAACAACAGTCTTCACCTGTATGAAATACAAACAATTCAGAGTTTTCTTTCATTATGATTCCTTAGAGAAAAGAAGGAGGGCGGACTTGGTTTAAATGCCTATACTACCTATAGCTGTACTTCATGAGACATCATAGCACAACCAGCAGGCCTCCTGGACAAAATTATAAAGAAAGTGATAAGCGTATGTTTGTATGGACTGTTGGCACCCACACAGGTACAAGGATATAGGTATCTTTAAGTACAGGTATGGTGAGTAAAAGGAAAAGAGACCTGATAGAAACCAACGACACCACAAATAACCTGCCATGAAAATTAAAAAAGAAAAAAAAAAAGGTACAGACAGATTATCTGATAAGAGCAACCAGATGGCTGAAATGCCTGGATTTTTAAAGAAAGTCACATTTACTTTCTCAAAAATAAGTACTGTTGCAGAGAAGGGATTAGGTGCTCTTGATTTGGGGAAAGCACAACTTAAGGAAAAACACAAACAGAAGCAAAAATAAGTTTTTAGGTTGTATATTTCAAGATTCTCAAGTATATGTGTCTATGTGTTCATTTATCCAAAGGTATTTGTTAAAGAACAAAATTTTATTTTAAGAAAGGATAAAAAGACAATAGTCAGCAATCTATTATCAAATTAAATTCTATTGATCATAAAAATTAATCTTTTTATATGTTAACTCAGTAAATATTTACTGAGCACCTACAATGTTCTGGACCTTCTTCCAGAGTACTGAACAAAGACAGTCTATGCCCTCATGGAGCTTACATTCTCCTGGGAAAAGACAGACAACAACCAAATAGCTATATAAATATAATGCCAGGTGGTAATACTGTGCTATGAAGACAAACAAAGCAAAGCAAAGGGAGAGAGCCAGAGGTGCTACTTTAGCTAGAGAGGTCTTGGAAAACTATCTCCCAAACCCTAGGTGACAGCAAAGCCATTTGAGAACTGAGAGTTTTTGTCTCCTATGTTTTTTAAACTCTAAGCAAGCTTCCCCACTCCCATAGATTCAACTCTGACCTGTATAAAGAGTCCAGATTCCTTTTTTTTATATAAAGATTTTATTTGACTGGGAGAGAGAGAGAGCAAGAGAACACAAGCAGGGGGAGCAGTGGAGGGAGAGGGAGAAGCAGACTCCCTGCTGAGCAGGGAGCCCTACGCGGGGCTCGATCCCAGGACTCTGGGATCATGACCTGAGCCGAAGGCAGACGCTTAACTTGTCTGAGCCACCCAGGTGCCCCAGAGTCCAGATCCCTATCTCCAGCTCTGACCTTTTCTCTGAGTTCTAATTCCATGTTGCCAAGTGTATAATCAAGAGGTCTAAAACCAATCTTGCCATGTTCTCCCTTTGCTCCTCCACCCCCACTAAAAGATTATCTTCATTTTTTTTTCTAGAAATCTCTAGAGGACTTAAAGATTTGACTTTTTTTTTTTTAAAGATTTTATTTATTTATTTGACAGAGAGAGACACAGCGAGAGAGGGAACACAAGCAGGGGGAGTGGGAGAGGGAGAAGCAGGCTTCCCGCCGAGCAGGGAGCCCGATGTGGGACTCGATCCCAGGACCCTGGGATCATGACCTGAGCCGAAGGCAGACGCTTAACGACTGAGCCACCCAGGCGCCCCTAAAGATTTGACTCTTTCAGCACCTTTATTCCACTGTAGAAAAGACCTAATAGTTCCTTGTCCAAAATGCTTCCATCTACCCCACGGGTCCTCAATCTCATTACTGTCACATTTAAGAGCAGCTGGAGGGGTGCCTGGGTGGCACAGTCAATTAAGTGTCTGACTCTTGGTTTTGGCTCATTAGCTCAGGTTGTGATCATAGGGTCGTGAGATTGAGCCCCGCGTCCGGCTCCATGCTCAGCATGGAGTCTGCTTGAGATTCTCTCTTTCTCTCCCTCTGCCCCTCCAGCTTATGCGCTCTCTCTCAAATAAATAAATCTAAAAAAAAAAAACAACAAAACACCTGGAAGTTTGTTTAGGAAAGCCATGACATCCATGTTTTTCCCTGCTCGACCACAACTGGACCCCATGACCTCCCATATCATAACTAAAGTCCTATGCCTGGTTTTCAGAACCTCTAAAATCCAGCTACATCAAACCTATTTGTTATGGACTGAATTGTGGGCCCCCCGCAAATTCATATGTTGAAACCCTAATCCCTAGTACCTTAGAATGTGACTGTATTTGGATACAGGGCTTTTAAAGAGGTAATTAAGTTAAAATGAGACCCTTAGGATGTACTCTCATCCAATCTGACTGGTGTCCCTATTAGAAGAGGAAGAGACACCACAGATGACTGTCTATAGAAAAAGCTATACGGTGAGGGCACCTGGGTGGCTCAGTTGGTTAAGCATCTTCCTTCGGCTCAGGTCATGATCTCAGGGTCCTGGGATCAAGCCCCATATCGGGCTCCCTGCTCAGCAGAGAGTCTGCTTCTCCCTCTCCCTCTGCTACTTCCCCTGCTTGTGCTCTCTCTGTCAGATAAATAAATAAAATCTTAAAAAAAAGAAAGAAAAGACGATACATGGATCTGGTGAGAAAGGCTTCAGGAGAAACCAACCCTGCTGGCACTTTAATCTTCTGGACTTCTGGACTTCCAGCCTCCAGAACTGTGAGAAAATAAATCTTCGTTGTTTAAGCCACCCAGTCAGTAAACTGAGGCTCAGAGATTAAGGGACAAGATTGCACAGCTGGTAAGTGCTAGAGCTGAGTCTGCAGGTTTCAAAGCCATGACACTATAACACCTCTAAGCACTGTTGCTTAAAGTGGGGGTTGGCAAACTTTTTCAGAAGACTGTTGTTTAATCTAGCCTCTCTATTTCAGAGAGTATGAGCGGGATATTGGGCAAACTAATTTGCCCAATAGTAAATATTTTAGATTTTGTGGACTAAGAGACAAAAGGCAAGATATTATGTAGGCACTTATATAACTATTTAAAGTGCAACTACTTAAAAATGCACCATTCAATTAAATGGGTACTAAGTAACAGGTGGTTGGCTACTTACAAGGGATATATGGGCTGGGGGCTTAAGGTGGAGTAGAGGAGACAGACTCCTAGATGGGTAATTTCAACACAGCTTGAGAGCTATGATGAAGGTCTTTGTGGGAACACAGAAAAGGGGCCATTAAGCCAGACTGAGGGTGAGAGTGAGGGTGGGGAGGAGGAGGGTCAGGGAAGGCTCCAGGGGTGGTGGATGGGAGGTGAGGAAGGGGAGAACATTTCACATACAGCGAAAAGCAGAAGTGAAGTCTCAGAGCTGTGGGAAACTCTGTTCAGTTTGGTATTACTGCAGCTAATGAGGAAGGTGAAGCTTGTGAGGAAGGCAGGGCTTGGACACTTGCCATTCTAAGAAGACTGAACTTGATGCTAAAGATGATAGGGAGCCATTGAAGGATCCATAAATAGGGTAGGGGAATTCTTAGATTTGGTCATAGGTAGGGCATGCTCATGGCAGTCTGGGGGTAGATTTTAAGTGGGCAAGGTTGGTGGGTAATCATTTGGCTCAGGTGAAAGATGAATGCCTGTCTTGGGTGGTTTAAATAGAAATGGAGAGGAGAGGAAGGTTCCAGAACCAGGTGTCCAACAATTATTAACACAATCTGGAACTTTAGTTTGAATCATATGATACTGCCTACATTCTATCAATACAATTTTAAAAAATGTTTACTTATCTACTTTAAAAACTGTATTTTCTAAACCAGAAAAAAATTGGTGGCTCAAATAGCTAAAGCAATCTTGAGAAAGAAGAACAAAACTGGAGGTTATCACAATCCTAGATTTCAAGATATACTACAAAGCTATAGTAATCAAAACAGTATGGTACTGGCACAAAAACAGACACAAAGATCAATGAAATAGAATAGAGAGCCCAGAAATACACCCAGGCCTATATGGTCAGTTAATCTATGACAAAGGAAGCCAGAGTATGCAATGGGGAAAAGACAGTCTTTCAATAAATGGTGTGTATTGGGAAAACTGGACAACTACATGCAAAAGGATGAAATCGGACCACTTGCTTACACCATACAAAAAACTCAAAATGGATTAAAGACCTAAATGTGAGACCGAAAACCATAAAACTCCTAAAACATAGGTAGTAATCTCTTGGACATAGGCCATAGCAACATATTTATGGATATATCTCCTGTGACAAGGGAAACAGAAGCAAAAATAAACAGTTGGGACTACTCCAAAATAAAAAGCTTTCGCACAGCAAAGAAAACCATCCACAAAACAAAAAGGCAACCTAGTGAATGGGAGAAGATATTTGCAAATCATATATCCCATAAGGAGTTAATATCCAAAATATATAAAGAAACTTACACAACTCAACATTGGAAATACAAAAAATCCAATTAAAAAAAATGGGCAGAGGACCTGAATAGACGTTTTTCCAAAGAAGACATACAGATGACTAGGAGACATAAGGAAAGATGCTCAGCCTCACTCATCATCAGGGATATGCACATGAAAACCACAATTAGGTATCACCTCACCCCGGGCAGAATGGCCAGTATCAAAAAGACAAGAAATAACAAGTGTTGGCAAGGATGTAGAGTAAAGGGACCCTCCTGTACTGTTGGTGGGAATGTAAATTAGTGCAGCCACTGTGGAAAACGGTATGGAGGTTTCCTCAAAATATTAAAATAAGAATATCATCTGATTCAGTAATTCCACTACTGAGTATTTACCTAAAGAATATGAAAACACTAATTCAAAAAGATATATGCATTTATTGCAGCATGATTTACAATAGCCAACAAATGGAGGCAGCCCAAGTGTCCATCTATGGGTAAATGGATAAAGAGAATGGTGTGTGTGTGTGTGTGTGTGTGTGCGCGCGCGCGTGTGTGTGTGTATTGGAATATTACTCGGCCACCAAAAAGAATGAAATCTTGCCATTTGCAACAACATTGATAGAACTAGAGGATATTATGCTAAGTGGAATAAATTAGACAGAGAAAGACAAATAGCATATGACTTCACTTATATGTGGAATCTAAAAAACAAAACAAATGAATAAACAAACAAACAAAAAAAACCAGACCCTTAAATACAGAGAACAAACTGGTGGTTGATGGGGTGGGGGAGGGCAAGTAGGGGGATGGGCAAAATAGATAAAGGGAATTAAGAGGTACAAGCTTCCAGTTATAAAATAAGGCACAGATGAAAAGTACAGCATAAGGAATACAGTCAATAATATTAAATAATGTATGGTGACAGTGACTATACTTATCGTGGAGAGTATTGTGTAATGTACAGAATTGTTGGATCAATATGTTGTACATCTGAAACTAATGTAACATTGTATGTCAATTATACTTCAGTAGCAAATGTAAAAAAATAAAAAAAATTAGAAGAGCAGTATTGTTTTACATTTTTGCAAGTCTCTTAATGTCTCGCTTTAGAGAAGATAGATTCTTATACCTGTTTCTGCATTTAATTTGTTGTAATATATTATTTTTGGTTGAAATCTATGAAGAAGATCTGGCCTCATACAGATATGTAATTGGAAAAGGAAGAAATGTTTTAATAGTCTTCAGATAATTGTGGCTATTCTTTAATATTATACCAAATGGTAGTTCAACAAAGGATAAATGCAATATGGAATCTGAAACCATATCAGTGAACTTTTTTGTACTCTTAATACATTAATATCCTTTGGTCTCTCTCCCACCTTGAATGGATCTTTTACCCATGTATGATTTTGTAACATCTTGCATTGTTCATTTGGAAAATATCTGGAAAATATTGAGTTATGTAATTTTTCCAAATAGTACCACACTTCACTATATCATATTAAAAACAAATCGCATTTGTTAATAACATATTACCACTGACCTCATCAAAAACATCCTCAAATACTGGGAAGGTATGGGGGCACCTGGCTGGCTCAGTCGGTGGAGCATGCAACTCAATCTCCGGGTTGTAAATTCAAGCTCCACATTGTGTGTAGAAATTACCTAAAAAAATAAAATCTTAAAGGGGTGCCCGGCTGGCTCGGTTGTGTCTGCCTTCGGCTCAGGTCATGATCTCAGGGTCCTGGGATTGAGCCACAGGTCAGGCTCCCTGCTCAGTGGGGAATCTGCTTCTCCCTCTCCCTCTGCCCCAACTCCTGTTCATGCTCTTTCTCTCAAATAAATAAAATCTTAAAAAATAAATAAAATAAAAAAAGATACTGGAAAGGTATCAAGCTCAGGGTGTCAGGCAGAAAGTTCCCAAATTAGAATTTTCATTTGAAGGATTGGATTTTATTATTGACAATAAATACTGTCAGTTTTTTCTTGACGTGACAGGCTTACTTTGTTCATTAAAAAAAAACAAAACAAAAAACTGACAAACATTCAAGTCAGAATAACCACAATTTGTCAGTGAAGTAAATTGGTGTTCCATGAAAAATCGTGACTAGTTCAACTCACAACTCAAATGGGATTGGAGTAGAACAAATGGCAGTGTTTTATCATTTAATTCATTCAATCTAATGGACCAAGTGCTTTTCCAGACAATCATCATAGAATATTAAAAATATGTATATTTCAAGGGTCAATATTTAATAAAATTAATAACTGTTACCGTTTCGTCTAGGATTTTCTCAAGTGAAACTGGCTTTTTTCTTTTCTTTTCTTTCCTGCTAGTGGGTGGTGGTGATGAATACAATGACTACTATATCATTTTGTTGCCACTGACCCGATTGGTTGTAAGGCACCCGCAGTTTACCCACCATTGCTTTTGTACCGTCAGTGCAAATGTCAATACAATTGACATTTCCAGGATAAATGATGAGATTCAAGAAGATTATTGTACACTTTGAATGTCTCAGCACCTCTTATGTTTGTTTGCAAGCATTCATATAAAAGATCTTTGGTGATTAGCCAGTGCTAATACCTGATGAATACAACCAAAATAGCAAGTCCAGTCTGTAGATCTATCCATCTTTTTTTTTTATCTATCCATCTATCTATCTTTTTTTTTTTTAAAGATTATTTATTTATTTATTTATTTGACAGAGAAATAGAGAGAGAGCACCAGTAGGCAGAGCGGCAGGCAGAGGGAGAGGGAGAAACAGGTCCCCCGCCGAGCAGGGAGCCCAGCCCGATGCCGGACTCTATTCCAGGACTCTGGGATCATGACCTGAGCTGAAGGTAGACGCTCAACCGACTGAGCCACCCAGGCACCCAGATCTATCCATTTCTAAGGCAAAAGCTCAGTCCTGCAGACAAGATCAGCTTTCATGTGTGCAGTCGAGTCTTAATTTGATGAGTTGCTATATTATTGGAAAGGGCAGGGCCATAATTTCTTTTGCTGTGTTTTCATCTAGAAGGCATTTAGCAAAATAAATTCTCCCAGGCTTCATTAATCTCTAACCTATGATGTTCATTTCTTCAGCCAATGCAGTACAATAACTTACCCCGTAAGATATTTCACTGGCTTTTTTCATCTCCAGTTTGAAAGGCTGTACCAAATAATTTCTGGCTTTTGAAAATTTTATTACATCTACATTAAAAAAATCAGAGCCTTTTTTAAAACTTTGAATGATTGGCCTCAAAATGGTGTTACAACTTAACTGGCACTCTAGGATTCAGAAATGTTTTATCGTATAAGATACAATAAGTTAAATTGTTAACATCCATAAAGCCAAGGGAAAGGTAGCCATCATCATATTTTATTTCTTATTTACAGTTTCTTCCAGTTGTTTTGGAGCAGATTTCTCCTTCCATGAGTCAGGGATCTCTCTGATATGTCATTTTCATATTTTTTCTTATCTTTATATGTAGATGGAGTAGCTGAGCCTTGAGGAAATGAGTCTTCTGATCTCCATTTTAAAGCAAAAGATCAGGCTCTAGAGTCAGACAGATGAGGATTTTAATCTCTTCACCCAGTGATGAGCAGTGTGACCTTGGGCAAATTCTTAAGGGTTCATTTTTTAAATAAAGTTTCTGTCGTCAGGAATCTAGAAGTGGCTTGGGGGAATTCTGGCTCAAGGTTGTTCTTAAGGCTACAGTCAAGATGTTGGTCAGTGCAGACATCTGAAAGCCTGACACGGTAGAGGTCTGCTTTCAGAATGGCTCTCTCACATAGCTGTCCAGTGGGTGCTGGCCGTTTGCCTCAGTAGACTTTTCCAGAGTCCTCATAACATGGTAGCTCTCTCTCTGAGAGTGAATGTTCTATCATATTTGATTAGAACAATGGTAGTGTTATATCATTCAACCTTATAGACCAAAATGAGTTTATATTTCAAAATGTAAATAAAGCAAAGAATATTTAGATTTTCTTTTTGTAGTGATGTTAACAAATAAGCATTCTTGACTGTATGCGGGAGGGCTTCTGGGCATTGGGGCTTGTGGTCTTCTCAAACAATATGATTGCTTTGACATTTCATAGAAAACTTTGAAAGTTTATTCTGAAACATTAGTCTTTCACTGACCATATTTATTTATGAGTTCTCCAGAGGCTACGCTTTTGAGCTTGGATTTTTATATACCAAGTGAAACCAGAAATAATTTTGGGGGGAGAATTAATTTTGTAAAAAATATTTGTGCATGAATTTGTTTGAATAGACATTTAAGGCCTTTATTATACATAAAATGTTAGTGGGGAGAAAAAAAATATCCAAATAGATTTTATTGAGAAAGCCCAACATCTCATTTGGAGCATCCTTTAAGTGATTTTGGTTTCTGAAGAACTGCAATTCCTGGAGTCTTGTATTTCCTGCGGATACAAAGGAGTTGTTTCCTTTTTATTCTTTTAAAGTTACCAAAATCCAAAAACTGGTAGAAGGGAAAGACAACAAGAAGTTTGGGGGCAATACAATAGTTTTGAGAAAGAAGTAAATATTTACTTTGGAACTCCCAGCAGGGTCTTCTATCACCTATTAATACCGAGTAACAATTTAAGCGCATTGTGTTCCTGTCTCCTTCCTTCCCTCCTGGAACCCTAATATTTTGCTTCTGCTGATTTGCTTGTGATCTGAAGCTGACATCCCTGTTCACCTGGTCATCCAGCCCCCCGTCATATCCTGACCGGTGACCCTCTCATTGCTGCCTACATCCAACAGGTCCAGACCTGTGGATTCTGTCTTAGCAATGCTGTCCAGCCTCTTCTTTCCATTTACTTTCTCTTCCTCATTGCCTCTGTACCAGGGTCAGGTCAGTTCTCTCCTGGACTATTGCAGTGATTCCTAATGGCCTCTGGGCCCCTCAGTCTTACCCCATCAAAGCTGCTTGCAGGTTAATTTTGCCTGTCCCAAATTCTTTCATGTTCACTCGGTGTTTATTAAAGACCCAGCGTCTCAGCCGGCCACTGGAGGTGCTCCACCCAAAGGCACCAAGTGACTTACTACATTTATGTTATCATCTTTCCTTTGACTACCCTAAAAGTAAGCTTTTATCTGACTCTTCCTAATGTTTTTTGCCCATGCTGTTCTTCTTCCTCTAAATAATTTTGGTTGAAATCCCACCCATCCTTTAGGGAATGACACCTCCTTTGCAAAGATTTTCCTCATGACCTCTTTTCCTCCACCACTTTTTGTCTTTCTTTTTAGGACATCGTTGGACTTTGTATCCTTCATGATGTTTAATCATAATCAGTTTCTTTTAATATAGCATTTGTGTGCTTACCTTATCATTTCTACAAGATACTTGAAAGGAGGGACATATAATCATCTTTTTCTCCTGCAAACTCCTAGCCATGGTTTTAACAAGATTTAGGACTTCAATAAAGAATTGTGTAAATCCATTAAAAAGTACTTAGGAGGGGTGTGTGGGTGACTCAGTCATTTGGGTGTCTGCCTTCGGCTGGGGTTCCTGGATGGAACCCCGCTGCGGGCTCCCTGCTCAGCAGGGAGTCTACCTCTCCCTCTCCCTCTGTTCCTCCCCCCACTGGTGCTCTCTCTCCCTTGCTCACTCTCTCTCAAATGAATAAAATCTTTAAAAAAAGTACTTACGATAGGAAAGATTGAAATTCCTGTTTATCAGATAAAATGTAAAATTATGCAGAAAGAAAAAAATATATATGTATATAAATACAGATATATACATGTATGTAGAGTCATCATTTTGCTAAGATGGCTTTGTTCCAGTACTGAACTATACAGGGGTGTAGGGCACTGTTTTTTTTTTTTTTTTTAAGGCACTGTTTTTTATTCCCCCGGCTGTGCCAAAAAATATTTAGTTGTCGGATTACAATTTGAGGACAGAAAAATGGCTTCAACATCTTTCTCAGTTTGGGACCCTGCCAAAAGGTACGTTGGCAAAAGCTAAGTTAAGAGGACAAAGCCGCTCTGAGGCGCTGGAGAAGACAGGCCCTTAGGAACTTTCCAGAGACGCCTTAAATGGAGCTGGCGGGAAGCTCGCCGCGCCAGGGCGGGCGGAGGAGTGCGGAACGCGCAGCTTCCAGGACTTCCCACTGCCCGGGAACCAGGCCGACCTGTTCCCAGTGCTGCCTTCCCGCCTCCCCGTCTCCCTCTGCAGGCCCAGAGCCCCATGCCGCGCGCCTTCTTCCCCCGCGCCTGGCCCGGCTTCTCCCGCCCGGGCGGCCGGGGGGGGGGGGGGCGACGGGGGTCGCGGTCCGGGAGGCGGGAGGCGGCACTCGGTCGGGGTTTCCAGGTGAAGGGGGAGAAAACAACCGGTCAGTCGGGGCGGAGCCGGGCGGGCGGGGCGAGGGCGGAGGGCACATTGCCTCATCCTGTACATTTTACTGGAAACGGGACGCATCCGGAGGAGGGGCCGGGAGGTGGCCCCGACGCCGCCAATGGCCCGGCGGGGCTCGGGGGAGGCAGGCGAGGCGGCGGTCCCTTCTCCCCGCCCCCGGAGCCCGGTTAAATAGCCGGGCAGCCCCGGGCCGCGCCCGTGCCCGCGCCATCCTCCCGCCGCTCGGTCCGCGAGTCCGCCAGAGCCACAGCCGGGAGGCAGCCGCGCGCAGCGAGCCGGTGGCGCAGGAGTGTGGGTCCCCGAGCGCCCAGCCCGGGAGCATGATCGTGGACAAGCTGCTGGACGACAGCCGCGGAGGAGAGGGGTTGCTGGACAGGGCTGGCGACGGTGGCCTCATGACCAGCCCGCTGAACCTGGCCTATTTCTACGGCGCATCGCCGCCGGCCGCGGCCCCGGGCGCCTGCGACGCCATCTGCTCGTCGTCGGGGCCCTCGGCGCCCGGCTCGCCCGGCTCCGACTCCTCCGACTTCTCCTCCGCGTCGTCCGTGTCCTCCTGCGGGGCTGTGGAGTCCCGGCCGAGAGGCGGTGCGCGCGCGGAGCGGCTGCAAGGTACCCACCCCCCGGCCTGGGCGGGGGCAGTCCCGGCACCCCCGGCACCCCCGCAACCCCTGCTCCCGCGTCTCCCGCGTCTCCTGGCGGCCCACACGCCGGGAGGGGAAGGTCCGCGCCGCCCAGGTGCGAAGTTCCTCGCCCAGAAGTTAGGTGGCCTCTGCGACTTCCGTAGCGGCGGTATCTCATCACACTAGCCATTATTTATTAGGCGATTACTGGGTGACGCTCTGTGCTAGGCGTTTGATATAACTCGATGCCCTTTGACCATCTGTAAAACCCGGGCGCCATCCAGTTGGCCTGGTAGCTCAAAGGGCCTCTGAGAGCAGAGCTCTGACTTCTGGGGCTGGGGCTGAATCACGTTAGATTTTCTCTCACTCTTCTTTTTTTCTTAAAAAAAAAAAAAAGAAGGCTTTATTAAGGCATAATTCATATACTTGTGGCGAGTTTTTGGATCTGATGTAGGCTTAGCTTTCTTGTCACCAATGAAGTTTGAATACTGTGTTTAAGGTCAACTTATTTTTTTCCTAAGTATTTGTGGAAATATTAAATAAAAGTACTTTATGTTAAAGGAAAGAAACTGATATTAACAAGATGTAAGATGAAACTGGACGGAAAACCAGCTCGATTTATGTCTTTAGTTTGTGATGTTTCTGAGTTTCGGGAAGTTCTGTGTTCTATATGATTTAGAATGGTTAAACCAAATCTTAAAGAAAGGCATAATGTTTCCTTTCTTCTGCTATGAATTGGTTAGTTTCTTTTCTTAATAAGCCGAGTTGCATAACTTGAGAGAAAACAGGACTGGCACTGTGGGTAGACTAAAGAACGTCTAGATAATCTCACATATTGGAAAGTCTAATCAGCATGATTTTAAAGAACGAATCTTTTACGTGTTCCCTCCTGCTAGCCACTTTTGTTTCAGTTGTTTTTTATTTTAAAGAGTGATTTTTCATTTTCACTTAAAAAGTAATTTAAGTCCCTTGATTTTATAAGGTGTTCCCTGTATGTTAAATGTGTAGCAGATGCAAAAAACTGTGTGTGTATTAGAAACTTTTCTTTCACATTTGGTCTTCATCTGGCTGAAACTGTTTTGCTAGTTCTTTGGTTTACCACATAGACATAGGGGATTTCTGAAACTGAATTTTTCTCCCTGTGACGTTGAATTAACTGCTGTCATTCCAGAGAAATGCTGTATTAGTTTCTGGCAAGATTTTCCTAAATTTAAACATAAAATCAACTGGTCATTTAATTTACTCCATCATAGAATTGTTTCCTCTCATATGCTTATGATATATCTATATCTGTGTATCTTCAAATTAGGCTTTGTTTCTTGTCCCATCTTCTTACTTTTTTCCCCACTCTCAACTGAGAGTCTCAATTATTCATTTCCTGACTTTCTGCGTGTTTACTTTGTGTTCGGCTCATCCCAAGAGGTTGTGACATAGTAGTGGTCAGAAGTGGTCAGAAGTAGCGGTCAGAAGCTATAAACATAGACTACATTTTAAAGTGTATTTTAAAATTTAAATTGAAATGAGATTATTTCCTTTCTACTTAGAAAGCCTAAGTGAGCAATTCCAAAAACCATTGGTGAGGGGAAATCATGTGTGTGTATGTCAAAATGTGTTTAAGCTTAGTGAATTTAAGCAGCTTTCTTGGCATAGCTGAACGGAGGGAAATAATAAGAAACAAATCTGAGACATCATTGATTGTTAGGCTTTAGCACATTAAAATCTTTGGAGGAAGTTTGTTTTGTGCTTTCTTAGGTTAGTGGAATTAATAGACTTTAAATTTCTGTGTGGACATAAAGCCTTTGTGTTGAAAAACCTAAAAATTCATCATTTATTGCTTGTTCCCTCAAGGTTTTTTAAAAAGTCAATAATTAACAGATTTATGAGAGGGTGGCAAAATCTGTGACAGTGTCTTTTGGATGGATAGGGCTGAAAGACAAAGAGGCTTAATTTGGGTTTTTCTGTTGGCTCTGGGGGCCCCCAAAACCACAGCTTTATGAGCTTTCTTAGGGTGCCTGATGAAGAAAAGTATTAGGAAATGAAGAATCCTTAAGTAGGGCTGGGGGCTGACCATTGACCAGAGTGAGTTGGAAAGGCTTTGCAGTCTGTTGGTTGGGGGCTTCATACATTAGAGAGCTATGCTTTTGAGATTATCAAGATTTGTGCCTGTAAAGAGATTTAACTGGGATATGTTTTGTTTTCTTTTGAACAGTCGAACCCCATATGGGGGTTGGAAGGCAGCAGAGAGGACCCTTTCAAGGCGTTCGTGTGAAGAACTCGGTGAAGGAACTACTCCTGCATATCCGAAGTCATAAACAGAAGGCTTCTGGCCAAGCTGTGGATGATTTTAAGGTGGCACCTAGTTTTTGTTTTGGGTCAGGGCAGGGAGGTTATTCTGTCAGGATATTTATTATTCTCTGCTGACCTAGGTCCAGTAGGTCTTTGTAGACCACATGACAAAGTCATAGGATGGAGGGCATATTGGTCTCTGTCTGTTGTATTTCTATCACTTAGCCCGGTACTAGGCGCACAAAGGAAATCTAACGAGGGAATGAATAAATGAAGGCAAGTTGGAGGCAAGGAATTCATGGGGTTCAATTGAAATGGAAGAGCTTGACTAGAAAGGGAAAACTCAAATGGCCTTACATATTTTGTCTTAACCTAGTTGAACTAAGATGAAAGTGAACACGGGGAAAGTTGCAAGATAGAGTAAAAGTTAAGACAGAAAATAAATACTGCTAGGATAACTATCAAAGATTTATGCTGAGCTGTAAAGAATGGTAGAGATAAGTCTGTTTTATTGATGTTCATTAAATAGGAAACCATTTGATATGCATTAAATTGGAAACTTTTTTTCCTTATAGACGCAAAGTGTGAACAGAGAGCAATTCACAGGTAAGAATTCCTTCTATTCATATTATGGGGGCTTTAGAGTAAAATAATGTAGTGTGATTATGGGTAAAATTTAGAAAATAAGGTGATCACAGATTCCATATTCCTTTCTGGGGTATAGAATTGAAGAACACAGTACCATATAGTGGGAAAAGGAAAGGACCTGATTCGTTGTCTGATGGACCAGCTTGCAAAAGGCCAGCTTTATTACATACCCAGTTTTTGGTAAGTACCTCACTATTTTCCTCTGAATACGCTTTGGAAATCTTTCCTGGAATAGTTTTGAAAGAGCGCATGCAACTTACTTTTTTCTTCTTCTCCAGACACCGCCTCAAACACCAACACCTGCAGAGAGCATGGAAGATGTTCAGCACAGTGAATCCAAACAGGACAGCAGTGCCGATCTGCTTCAGAACATAATCAACATTAAGAATGAGTGCAGCCCGGTTTCCCTAAATACTGTCCAAGTTAGCTGGATGAGCCCTGGGGTGGTCCCGCAGGGCTCCCCCCGAGAACAGTGTCAGGACTTCCACAGAGGGCAGATCTTCTCTCCACCGCAGAAGTACCAACCCTTCCAAGTCGGCAGCTCCGCACACCTGATGGATCAGGCGGCCCTGTACCAGTATTCGCCCCAGAGCCAGAACTTGCAGCGCCCCCCGCCACCACCACAGCACTACACCCACACCCCAGCTCTGGAATACAGTCCTTATTCCAGAACTTCCCAGTCCCCCAGCTATGAACCAAACCTCTTTGATGGCCAAGAACCACAGTTCTGCCCAGATCAAAGTTTTGCATCCTTTCTAAATAGTCAGGAATCTGAGAATATTGCTGTTCCCATTCAGAACTCCCACAACGTTCAGCAGCAAAATGAGTCCCAGCTGCAGAACTTCAACATGATGCCGCCCAGTGCCTGTGAGGCTATGGTGGGCCATGATGCAGGCTCCACCCCTTTAAGCACCTCACTGCCATTCCCGAACATCATCGGAAATCCAGTGAACACCACACAGTTAGGGAAGTCATTTTTTCAGTGGCAAGTAGAGCAAGAAGAAAGCAAATTGGCAAATATCTCCCAAGACCAGTTTCTTTCAAAGGATACAGATGGTGACACGTGAGTATCCTTTTCTGTAGCTGATTTGGTAAACCACACTTGTTAGATGTAGTGGGCACAGAATTTCTCTGGGGTATATCAAGTTAGACCTTAGTAAGTGGCTAATCAGGACAACTAGTGTAGGTAGAAATTGCTGTTCAATTAAGTGAATATTTCAAGAGTTTTCCTTATTTTTTCTGTCTGACCAGGTTACCTGTTCTAAATTAATAAAAATGTCCGTGCCTTCTTTGAATACTTGGTTTTGAAAGACCAGCGTAGATTGAGTCTGTAGAGCAAAAACAGATCACGATTAGTTGGTCATTGATCAACTGTGAGTTGACTTGTAGATTGAATCTTAATCTGTCGTGACATCTTTGTGGTCATGGGCAAGTTATTTAACCTCTCTATGCCCGAGTTTCTTGACATGTAAAATGAAAAGAACTCCCTCTTAGGGTTTTTAGGAATATTAAAAATAATAGATTTAAAGTGATCAGCATGGTGCTTGTCATTCATCTTATTGTTTCTGGTAGCTTAACATATCTTGTTGTGACTCAAATGTGTTATCAACCCAGCAGAAAAGACAAATTATTGTCTGTAATATTTCATTTGAGTGCACCAGCATATCAAGAAAGGGGCTAGAGAATTTTTTAATTTTTAAAGATGAAGTTAGTGAAGTCAGAGATAATTCACCTCTTTCTCTCCTTATTTCCCAGGTTCCTCCATATTGCTGTTGCCCAAGGGAGAAGGGCACTTTCCTATGTCCTTGCAAGAAAAATGAATGCGCTTCACATGTTGGATATTAAAGAGCACAATGGACAGGTGAGGATCTTGTCAGAGTGAACTGACAGAGATGTGGAAAGAGGACCATGACCAGTTTCATATTTATGTGTAAATCATTTTAAAGCTCCAGACCAAGAGTTTAGTTAATATTAACTTTGAGATGTTGACTCTTTGCCACCATCAGCCTTGAAGTTATTAGCGTTAACTTTGTAGTTATTTGACCAAAGACTAACTGGGTATAATAAAGCCACACCCTAAGCATATTTTCATTTCCTTGTGTTACAGTATTTTATTGCTTACTAATAGGATTTCTTTTCTCTATGTGGGGTTTTCCCCTCAGTCTTAGTTTATGTTCATATTCCGTGTTAGGGTAGTGTTACATATGTCAACAAAATCCTTTTTCTCTCTGAATGTCCACAGAGTGCCTTTCAGGTGGCAGTGGCCGCCAATCAGCATCTCATTGTGCAGGATCTGGTGAACCTTGGGGCCCAGGTGAACACCACCGACTGCTGGGGAAGAACCCCTCTGCACGTCTGTGCTGAGAAAGGGCACTCCCAGGTGCTCCAGGTAAGAGGCAGTGAGCTAGCTTCTGCTATCACAGGGCCAAAGAGATAGGGCTTGGATATTAGAAGTCAGATGCAGGTTGCCTGTTGCAATAATCTATCTTGAGTTGACTTACTCGTTTCTTGGGACTACTAGTAAATAAGTATTTGTGTAACTTGTCTTTCGCTAACGTGTATCTTTTTAAATTTTGCAGGCAATTCAGAAGGGAGCAGTGAAGAGCAATCAGTTTTTGGATCTTGAGGCGACTAACTATGACGGTAAGCAACAGAAATTTTATTGGATGAAAAACCATTTAGAGAGTGGGACCCATCAGTTCTAAGGGTATTAAGTTTTATACCAAGAAGGAAGGGAGGTAATTAAAGCTAAAATAGTCTATAGATAAAGTTAGCACTATAGATAAAGTAAGCACTAGCACCAATGGAGGGAATGTTCAGATGGCCTTACTGGTTCTTGTGGGGCCCATCTGTAGGTCGTGTTAGAGACTGTCCTCAAGGTCTGTCCTTGTGGAGCAACTAAATGCCTGATGGAAGCTTGACCACTGCTTTATTATACTCTTTCAGGCCTGACTCCCCTCCACTGTGCGGTTGTGGCCCACAATGCTGTGGTGCATGAACTTCAGAGAAATCAACAGCCCCATTCACCTGAAGTTCAGGAGCTTCTACTGAAGAACAAGAGTCTGGTTGACACCATTAAATGTCTGATTCAGATGGGAGCAGCAGTGGAAGCCAAGGTAAATTCTCAGAAGAGTTTGGAGATGGGATAGGGAAGAAAAGTGTTTGTAGCAAAAGACCTCGTTCCCAAGTATAAACGAAAACTTTTTTTCCTCTCCTTAAATTAATGGAGTAGGTAGCAATGCATGGATAATTAAGAAGCTTAGCTTTTAAAATCATCAGCTTTCTTAATTGGCTTTTAATTTGTGCATTGTTATTCAAAAGATCATTGAGCTGTGAAATAAACTAATCTTTGTTTGGAAGGAAGAGAAAATCCTTGAAATTGATATTGTCATTTTGGCTTCTATTTTCATATACTAATAATAAGAGTAGTGCTTTTTTGTAAGGGTTGTTCCATCATTGTGGGATCTGCACTTAAGCTGTTTTTTAAACTGGAAAATATTTTATTCTCTTTAAATTTGAGGGTTATTTACTGAGTATCTCTTATGTACAAGGCACTGAGTTGGGAGCTCTGGGGGAAGAATGCTTAAACCATAAGCTACTTCCCAGACCTTGGCAAGCAGAAGAGGTGAGAGATGCAGCTAATTGTGTCTACAGGGTGGCCACCAAGTCTGGAAACGCAGGCGAATACATAGTAAATGTTTTATTGTCTTGTATTGCAATACATGGTAAAATAGTATTGTTTATGTCTCTACATTTTGTGGCCACCCTGTGTATAAGAGCAGACTGTGATAGGAGGTATATAGGAAATTGATGGGGAATTTTGGAGGAATAAGACAGTTCATTTAGTCTGGGATGAAGAAAGACTTTGTGGAGATGCGCGCATTTACAGTGAGTCTCCAAGAGTGAGTCAGACGTTTGTGAGCCTGGGTGAAAAGCATATCCAAAAGTGGTGTCTGGATGTTCATTGTTTTCCTCTCTTGCCTTTGTTAAGGATCGTAAAAGTGGTCGCACAGCCTTGCATTTGGCAGCGGAAGAAGCAAATCTGGAACTCATTCGCCTTTTTTTGGAGCTGCCCAGTTGCCTGTCTTTTGTGAATGCAAAGGTACTTCTAGAAAGCTTCCGCAACTGCATTAGACTTGGAATGACCTTTATTATAACTTCTTCAGGCTTTTGAGCTGCTTTCATGAAAATCTCCCTTTCTGAGAGGTGCCATTTTATCTCTGTCTGTAGGCTTACAATGGAAACACTGCCCTCCATGTTGCTGCCAGCCTTCAGTATCGGGTGACACAGTTGGATGCAGTTCGACTGTTGATGAGGAAGGGAGCAGACCCAAGTACTCGGAACTTGGAGAATGAACAGCCAGTGCATTTGGTTCCTGATGGCCCTGTGGGAGAACAGGTGAGGGCTACAGAAGGGAGAGGAGGCGGTGTAGGGCCGAGGCCAGCAGGTGCTCTTGAGGTGGGCTCTCTCACTGTCTGGGTCTCGTAACGTCTGTGTAGCAACCGTGCAGGCAATTGCTTTGTTTCTAAAGGAAGAGTAAGAAATTTGAGGGTTATCCATGGACCCAGAATGGTCGAAGATCCGACAGTCTTTTCTTCTGTAACACAAAGTTGGGTGTAGAGTAAAGTCAGAATGGTTTGAGGTTTGAAGCTGATGCAAGACGAAGCACCCAGGTTCCTGCAGATCAAGGGAGAGACTCTTAGGTTTACAGGTGCTGGGTCTTCAGATTGTGGGTGTAATCGGAGGCCGTCTCTGTAGTGTTCGGGATAGCCCCAGGGACATGGTGAGTGCTCAGTAAACATTCCCTGTTCCACTTGTTTCTATCTACTAACTGCTACTAAATAGGAAACGGAAGGTTGGTTATGTAATTTAGAACCCAGAAAGACTTGAAACAAAGTTATGCTTCACTCGTCATATGGTTATATATTACCTCTGGAGATTGAATAGTTTCACATGGCTCAACTTTTCTTGATAACAAGAACTGAGTCTTTTCAGAACGTAAGATATTTTTTGATGGCAGTCTTTCTCTGAGGTAAATGAGGGTGATTGTGGCTATGGCAGGTCATTGCAAACTTTGATAATCACAGAATATATGAAACGCAATGTAGCCTTTTCTTTGATTCACAGCCCTCAGTAGGACCATAATGTTACAGGAATCCCTATACGTAGAGCTCTTTGTAACTTAAGGTGAATCTCTTGATAATTTGTAAAGAGTTCTCATGTTACAAAACTTTGCAGTGTAAAGGTTCAGCTGAGAAAATGGAGCCTGAGCGGTTGCACAGATAGGAATCATCATCGAATAGTAAATGGCAGAGGCCCAAGCCCAGTGTTTGCTTCTCCTTCACTCTTTGTGGTGTGCAGTCATACAGCGGTGTTCTCAGGGATTACGGAGCATGGAGAGCCGCTTGACTCTTCACTCTTCTCTTGTCACTACTCTTCTTTCTGCTTTTGTGTTTTTGTGTCTGTGTGTTGGGGGGAGGGTTTTTTCCTTTGCTTCTGTGGTCAGACTCTGGTCATTGCGTCTCCCCTCCTAGCAGCTCTACAGTGGCATCCCCTGCCCTAATCTTCTTTCTTCTCATTTGTTGCTTTTAATCTGCTGTGGGCCAGGAGAAAGATAATAGTATAAAATGAATCGCTAGATCCTGAAGGAACCAAGGAGCTCTCTTGTGACTCATACATTTATGCACAGATGCTTTACTTATTTATTTTTAAAGATTTTATTTATTTACTTAGTGCGCGAGTGCATGCACACGAGTGAGCAGGGGGAGGGGGGGAGGGGCAGAAGGAGAGGGAGAGAGAGAGAATCCCAAGCCTGATGCGGGGCTTGATCTCACGACCCTGAGATCATGACCTGAGCTGAAATCAAAAGTCGGATGCTCACCCGACTGAGCCTCCCAGGCGCCCCTGTGTGCAGATGCTTTAATTGGACATCCTGAAAGCTGTTCTTACTTGAAGAGTATTAAAGATTAACTTGTGTGTGTGTGAAGTGGGCTCTCGGTTCTTGTTAGTTGGACCCGACTTCAGAATAGGTGAGGTACTGTAATATACCGTAATAACTGCCTTACATTCAATGTTCTCACAAATAGCAAGAGTAGAGATTAGGAAAGGATTGTATGGGTCTTATTTAAGCTGTTGGAGATTTTCAACTGTAGATAATTTTTAATGGAGATGCTTTACTTTCTTGCACTCCAGAATCATTATAGGAGATCTGTAATAAGCTTGAAAGGAGTTATAGTAGTATTTTTTAAGTTACCTTAAAATCTTGAAATGTATTGTTGCATACCTTCATATATTTACTTACAAGTCGACAGGAGTGTGTAGAGTATATAAAAAAGGAATGAAACTCTAAAGGAAATATGGTACTTTGATCATAAAAAGTAAACCTCACAAATCCTATTTATTTTTCTTCCAGATCCGACGTATCCTGAAGGGAAAGTCCATTCAGCAGAGAGCTCCACCATATTAGCTCCATTGACTTGGAGCCTGGTCGGCAACACTCACTGTCAGTTAGGCAGTCCTAATGTATCTGTACATAGACCATTTGCCCCGTATTGGCAAATGTAAGTTGTTTCTATGAAACAAACATATTTAGTTCACTATTATATAGTGGGTTATATTAAATAAAAAGAAGAAAAATATCTAATTCCTCTTGGCAGATTTTAATATTTCATACCCAGTTATCTGGGATCAACACACCTGAATTTAATCTTGAATGGTAAAATTGACTTCAATTAACAGTAGCTTTTGGGTAGGGCAAGGCTTTGATTTGTGGCATAAGGCATTGCTCGTGTAGCCATTGTCAGTTTAAGAGCAGGTAAACTATAAACATTTTTTAAAGAAAAATGAAAGCATATGAAAGGAAAACATAAATCTGGATGTAGTCTTGAGGCTTCATTTGGCCCAATGAAGTACCTGATCGTTGTTATTGGTGTTGGAAAGTGTCTAGGCGTTGGACTAGATGAAATGTACCAGGGTTAAAATTTGATTTTTGCAAATTGTATATAGTTGTTGTTTTGTCTTTTAAAGTATTTGTACATATTTGGTCATTGACGTGGCCACATTTGAAATGTAAATTGATAAAATAGAAAAGAACAAGTGAATTGTCACTATTTAAGAAAATGATACAGGGGCGCCTGGGTGGCTCAGATAGTTAAGCGTCTGCCTTCGGCTCAGGTCATGATCCCGGGGTCCTGGGATCGAGTCCCGCATCGGGCTCCCTGCTAGGTGGGGAGCCTGCTTCTCTCTCTGCCTCTGCCTCTGCCTCTCTCTCTCTCTCTCTCTGACTCTCATGAATAAATAAACATTAAAAAAAAAAAGAAAATGATACACATTCAGAAGAGCTGTGTAATCACGCATCTACCATCTCTGTGGATGGAGTAGATTGAGAGTCGTTCCCTTAGTAGCTGACAGAGCTCTGTTTGAATTGTAAATATGCTTTTACTCATGCATGGAGATGAGACACACTATTTGTAAGGAATTGCATGCTCTTAAAGAGAACACCTCTTTGTGGCTCACTTTCTAGAATTTATAATGTACTTGTTGGAATTTCGTTTTACTTTATAGGAACATTAAAAAGTCAATACTGAAACATGTGTTACTGGTTTTCTATTGTCAAAGAATGAGAACACACCATGATGTTTCATATTACCATTCAGGAAAAAAATGCCTTATTTTTTTTAGTAACTTTGATTCTATTAATATTATTTTGCTTATCTCTGGCATACCCCAAGGAATGTAGTTGGCTTTGATTTCACACTAATTCACTGTAATAAATTTGATTCATTAAAAACCTTTTTTTTTTTTTTTTAAATGAGAAGTCCCACAGGCAACTGATGAAGCATCTTCGTAGCTAAATCCTTTTAAATAACTTGACCTTTGGATTGATCACACTGTTTGCCCCAGTATGTGTTGTGGACAAAAGCTAGTTACAGTTATTTGGTATCTGTAAATACAGCTGTGATGTGAACTCATGGAAAAACTCATGCATGGTTTTAAATAAACATTAATTCAATAATACTTTTCATTTTAAGGATGTGCATTTCTTTTCCCTCGTCCCTTATTTATATTTCCCTAGGTTGAAAAAGTGCTATTCATTACTAATCTTAATACCTTTAAATTAGTTAATATATTTTAATTTGGATTTTTTTTTTGAGAACATGATTCCTAAAGGTATATAAAGTTTAACATAATAAAATTCTTTGCCAAATTCATAGAAGCTTATTAGGTTCTGAGACTATAATGAAGCCTTAATAGATGCTGTTGATCATTTAGAAGTTTATGTGCCACAAAAGCTTTGTGTTTGTGACTTTATTTTTCATACTTTATTTTGTGGCAACAGTGAGCATAGGAAAAACAGTTTGGAGATTACCAGGATCATCCTGAGAGCTGTCAGCCTGGGAAGAGCAGTAAACGGGGTCCTTCTCATTCCCAACATGCCATTTTGATGTGTGAGAACAAACATATGAACATCTGTCAGCGTCAGTCAGTGCTGCACATACATTCTATTCTTATAACTTCTTTTGAGAATCTGGTAGAAGCTAGGACGCCTTTCCCTGGAAAAATGTACCTATGCATATATACGCAAATTCTGCATACAGTATCTTTCATTGCATTGCAATGCAACCTGATAACCAGAACAGTAGAAATGATATACCCCTGTGAAATATAGGTATACAGTGAACCTTTTTTCAAGTGAGCTTGAATCCCAACTTCTGTCATAATTAATTGAACCAGTGCTTAGCAAGCATATGATTTGCGTGTGTATGTGGATGCAAAGCTGTATAATGGATAAAGGCAAAAGGCATATTTCTTAAGATGTATATGTGGGAAACAAGGCATGCACTTTATTAGTTAACATAAAAAGGGGGAAGAAATATAGAGATTCAGAAGAAGAATATCTTACGTGAAAGAGAACTAGGGAGACTTCAAGGTACAGCATTTGAGCTGTATCTTCAGAAGAGTTGATTTGGACATTCATAGAGGGGGAGGAGGGGTTGGTGAAAGGGACAGAAACAGAAAATGATGTGAACCAAGACAATAGTATTTTGGGGGAACCACCGGTGATTCAGTGTAGTTTCATTAGCATCTGGATGGCCAATTAGTTTCATCTTAGGTTCTACCCTTAACTGGTAGCATCCTCATGAGTAGCAGGTCGAGAAACATCCTCAAGCAGCCTAGGGGCTTGGCAGGAAAGGGTGCTGTGATTGATTAGCGGTATCTGCTGCAGAGGTATGCAGGGTGGCTCTTGACAGGGTATTGTTTTAAAGACTGAGCCCCACAGCAACCAAGACTACATGGTCACTAGTGCAACCTCAGTCCCTGCTACAGTGCCTGGCCCAGAGAAGAAGCTCATAAAATAATTGGTTAAATGAGTGAACGAATATATGCCAATGCCGGCTGGGATCACTGATTCTGGGCAGAAGTAATGTTTCAAGCCGGAGTTATATTAGTAAGCAATAATGAACTCATAACTGTCATAGTTCTGAACTTGACTCAACCATATAATCTAATAACCTAATGGGTAATGAAAATGGGCATAGTTACTATGTATTTTTATTTATTTATTAAAAAGATTTAAAAAATTTATTTATTTTAGAGAGAGAGAGAGTGAGCGAGCAGGGAGAGGGGCAGAGGAAGAGATAGGCTCCTGAAGCAGACTCCTCACTGAGTGTGGAGCTGGACCTTGGGACCCTGAGATCATGACCTGAGCCAAAACCAAGTGTCAGCTGCTCAACTGACTGAGCCACCCAGGTGCCCCTATTTATTTATTTTTAAAAATTTATTAATTTTTTTTTAAAGAGAGAGAGAATGAGCAGTGAAGGTGGCAGGGAAGGGGCAGAGGGAGAGGGAGAGAGAATTTCAAGCAGACTCCACGCTGAGTGGGGAGCCCGATGGAAGGGCTCGATCCCACGACCCCCAGATCACAACCTGAACGGAAATCAAGAGTTAGATGCTTAACCCATTGAGCCACCCAGGTGGCTAGTTGTACTCTTTTTAAAATCAGGTGGTTCCTTTTGCAGAAGACTAACTCTAGGACTGTAGTTTGATATTTCACTAAGGAATCCCCTCAAGTGTCAGAGACCAAATCTTCTAGTTCTATTTGTTAATCAAATCAGTAACATTTATCCTTTCTGTGTTTTTACTTAATCAAGAGAGGAGAATTTCCTCAAACTCCTCTAACCTTTAATAAATATCAACTTCTTTTTTTTTTTTTTTTTTTTTTTTAAGATTTTATTTATTTGTGAAGAGAGAATGAGAGACAGAGAACATGAGAGGGAGGAGGGTCAGAGGGAGAAGCAGACTCCCCGCTGAGCAGGGAGCCCGATGTGGGACTCGATCCCGGGACTCCAGGATCATGACCTGAGCCGAAGGCAGTCGCTTAACCAACTGAGCCACCCAGGCGCCCCAATAAATATCAACTTCTTAAACTCAGTACCCCTGACATCCATTTCCTGATAACATCTGTACTGAATGTAACCTTAGGGAGAAATCAGCTTCAGCTACTGGGGCTAAGTTCTTGATGGTTCCTCTGAGATCAGGCCTGGATACGAGGTTTCGGATTAGTTATAACCAGACTGCTAGGTTTTTGTTTTCCCTGGTAGTGCCCTAGATTTGCTCTTGAGAGGAGGGGAAGGGACCCTATCATCAGATCTGATAGAGTAGCACAGTATCTGATGCATAGTAGCCAATAAATACTTCTTAAATTGAGTTTACTTTTATAGTTCTCTTTTTAATCACTTTACACCAGCTCTGGTTTTAGTCTATTTTCTGGTCCCCTCTGGAGTCTGCGTAGACCCAGAAACACTGCATGGATGATGCATTTCCAGGTGGAGTATGACTGGAGCTTGCTCTCAAAGCATGTCCAGGTTTCTTAGATGTATTCTTTGTCCTCCAGTCCCATGCTCCCTGTTCCTTGGCCTATCAGCCCAACTGGGTTTTGGAATGAGACAGAGTTGGACAATGAGTCCAGCTGCTGAATGTGCTAGTTTCAAGGTTTTGGTCTTTGGTAGACATCAGCATTTTTGTGAAACTTATTAAATGTGCAAATGCCTTGGCCCCACCTCAGACTTCCTGAGTCAGAATTTCCAGGGTTTTCAGAGTCCTGGCAGGTATATGTGAAGATGATTTTAGTGCAGTTTTAATGTAAATTATTGGGGAAATGCAGACTTTGGAAAGTATGTGTGGCTGGACCATGGCCATATGGTGGTAACAGAATGAGTTGCTGGACTTCGCAGGGAGCCAAGGGAGTAAACTGATGAATGCTTGCTACGTGCCAGGTACGTTGGATCCCATGTTATAGAAACCAGCTTTGAAGGAGAGATCAGGAGTCACCAAATTTTTTTTTTTTTTTGGCTTTCAGAAAACACTTTTCAAAGGTCATTTTGGATTTTAATCCTCAGGTATATTAGTTACCTAGGACTATGTAAATTATCACAAACTTGGTGACTTACAGCAAGAGAAATTTATTCTCTCACAGTCGTGGAGGCCCGAATTCTGAAATGAAGGTATTGGCAGGACCATGCTTCCTCCAAAGGCTCTAGGGGGGAATCCTTCCTTGCCTGTTTCAGTTTCTGGCAACTCCTGGCAAGTGTTCCTTGGCTGGTGGCGGTGTCACTCCAATCTTGGCCTCGATCTACATGGTTTTCTCCGTGTCACTTGTCATTGGATTGAGGGCCCACTGGATCATCCAGGATGACCTCACCTCATGATTCTTAACTACATGTGCAAAGATCCTTTTCCCAAATGAGGTAAAGTTCACAGGTTCTGAGGATTAGGACATGAGGACATGGACATGTCTTCTTGGGGTTCACCATTGAAACCACTACACCAGGGAACAAGGCTTTATCATCTTTTCTTCTACTAGTATTCCTTTTACGCAATGGTTAGGATGAATACTTCTTTTTGAGCAATCCTATAGTCTTGTCTTCAGAATCTATGAGCATTTTTTTAATACAGAATTCGTTTAATGCATGATCTATCATCTCCATTTCATTTATTAAGATGTAATAACTGGCAATGACCAGGAGACTCATTTAACATTGATAAACTTTAGTAGAAGCAATAAAGTAATTATTGGCTATAATTTAAAAATTATTATAATGGTTAAAAGAACTTCAATTAATTGAAACTTACAACAATCAATAATTGATTATCATTGGTTCTGTTCTCTGGTATGCATGTGAACAAACTTGCTGCTCTTCACTTTGATCATACTACCTAAAAAGCAAAATGGTCATAAATGACATGTCTTCATTTTTGACCATCTGACCTTGTAATGATAAAACCAGGGTAAGCACTTCCTGGAAACCACAGACATTTGAAAGTGAAAGATCAACTCCAGGAAATCCATGGTTTCAGACAATAAATACTGAACCACTTTGCCAAAATCCATTGAAATTTAGTGTTTTAGGTCTAGATATTATTTTTTCGAGTGACAAGATTCTGGCTATTTATTTGAAAATAGAGATTTCAATAGCTCCGGGTACTTGGTACCTGAATCCAGCACATGTTTCCTGTAGGAACAGCTTAATACCTTTGGGTTTGATAATAGGGACAAATTTAAGATTATAAAATAATACTAGATTTCAGGGCGCCTGGGTGGCTCAGTCGTTAAGCGTCTGCCTTCGGCTCAGGTCATGATCCCAGATTCCTGGGATCGAGCCCCGCATCGGGCTCCCTGCTCCGCGGGAAGCCTACTTCTCCCTCTCCCGCTCCCCCTGCTTGTGTTCCCTCTCTCGCTGTGTCTCTCTGTCAAATAAATAAAATCTTCAAAGAAAAAAAATAATACTAGATTTCTTAGCTTAATTGATTTGGAGAATAAGTTTGAAATCACTGTTTATTTTCTCAACTCACAGTGTCTTAATGCCATGGCCTTTTCTCTGTATTTGCAACCAAACGTCCCTCGGGCAGGCCTTCCGCTCAAGTGCTTGTGGAAGAGTGTGGGCGCCCTCGTGAAGCCTCAGGTGTGTCCCATGGAAGCCTCAGGTGTCGAATGCTGTTGGAGCATTTATTTGTCTCAGTGAGAGCCTGCCCATAAGAGGGCCTGTCTTTCTGAAATGGGTCCAAATGTTTTTTACTTATGATACCACTCTCATTCATCTTTTGAAAGCCTTTCTCTCCCTTTTTACTCCAAGACATATTCCTTCTCAAATTACATTAAGAATTTCAAAAAAATTCTCCTTTTTAGGCTCTTGCAGATATGGAAATAAGAACTGTTTATCTCCAGGATAGCAATTTTGTAGAAAACAAAAATATATCACTTGGGAAAAAAAAAAGCATTTGGGTCTTTTGGGTGCTTGTGCCCAGAAGATTCCTGGATAATTTTTTAAAAAGATAAAATTCTGGACTCAACTTGTGGAAAACTTTAAACTTAATATCCTACATTGCCATGTCTAAGAGAAAAATAAATAAATGAGACACATCTAGGGACTTACAAAGTTATTTTTTTTTTTTTTTTTTTAAAGATTTTATTTATTTATTTGAGACAGAGAGAATGAGAGAGAGAGAGCACATGAGAGGGGGGAGGGTCAGAGGGAGAAGCAGGCTCCCCGCCGAGCAGGGAGCCCGATGCGGGACTCGATCCAGGGTCTCCAGGATCATGACCTGAGCCGAAGGCAGTCGCTCAACCAACTGAGCCACCCAGGCGCCCACAAAGTTATTTTTTGTATAGACCAATCAAAGCATATTTTAATAGGCAGCTTTTTCCAAACAGACCTTCTAAACTTAACAAAAATCTGTCCAGTTTTCTCATGTGGTGCAGTAGATAGAGAAAAAGATCTATGGGCAGAAATTTAACTTACACAGATGATTAATTTCTCCATGCATTCTGATCATACAGACTAATGAGGAACTAACTTCATTGAAAGTTCAGGTTGATAGGTTCCTTTTTAAGACATTTTATTTCCAAGGCTATATAAATGAGTCAGTTTTATTTATTCCCTCAGCTGAAGTTGTTATATCAAATCTGTTATCAAGGTCAAAATATTTGTGGAATTAATCTTTTCTTTCTATTTTCCCTGCCACCACCTATGTCTAGGTTTTTATGAATTCATTCCTTGATTACCACAATAGGCTTACAAAAACCCATTTTATTATGGAAACATTCAAACATGCAGAAGTAGGTAGAATACTATATTGAACCCCCGTGTACCTCTCAGGAAGCTTCATCAGTTATAATCGCTTTATTATTTTTGTTTCTTCCCCCTTATTTTTCTTTTGAAGATGTTTAAGCCTACCCCACTCATCATGGAATGTCAGTATGTATTTCTAATAGATAAGCAATCTGTGTCTCCCATTGCTTTCTAATTATTCTTTCTCTAATCTTATTCTTCTCACCAATCCAACAATTTCTAACTATTCGGCATACTTTTATGAAACCTAAGAAGGTTTCAAAGGCTCAGTATTGCTTATTGAATCAAATGCAAACTCTTGTCCTGATTTATAAAGCCATCTTTTTCATTACCCCCATCTGTCTGATCATCCATTATTCCCAAACAGGCTGTAAGGTGGGTCTCCTCACCACTCTGCCGAGGCCTTATTCATTCCTATCTTTGGTCATGCTCTTTCCTACCCAAATTCTCTGCATCCTAGAAAGCTCTGCTTGGGTGCCACTTCTAGGAAGCCTTTCCCAGCTCATAATAACTTCTTTCTGCCCTGAACACTTGGGATTTAAACACAGTTCCTTTAACTTTAAATCTGGTATTTTTTAATAGTCTTAATTACTATAATCTGGGAAGTAGGCTCCTAATCACTGACTAGCAGCATTTGTTTTTAAAGACTTTAAAATGTTTGGGTGAATGGTAACTCTAGGGATACAGAGCAGGTCAGTGGTGCTGGATAGAATCTAGCATCACTATGGTAGGCAGAATTCTAAGATGGCTTCATGGTGTCTGCCCCTGGTGTTATTCCTGTGATTACATTATGTTACATGACAAAAGTAATTTTCTGGATGTGATTAAGGTTACTAATGAGTTGACCTTAAGATAGGGAGACTATCCAGGTGCACCTGATCTAATCACATGAGCCCTTTAAAAGAAGAGTTTTCTCTGGCTGGTCACAGAAGAGGAAGTTAGAGAGATTTGAATCCTGAGGAAGATTACACCTACAATTATTGGCTTTGAAGATGCGGAAGGGGGGCTGTGAGCTGAGGAATGCAGGTAGTTTCCAGATAGCCAGAAAGAAAATGGGATCTCAGTCCTACATGCCCAAGGAACCCAATCCTGCCAACAGGCTCAATAAGCTTGGAAGCAGATTCTTGTCCAGAACCTTCAGATAAGAGCCCTGCCCAGCTGACTCCTGGAGTTTGGCCTTGTGATATTCCATGCAGAGAGTACTGCCAGGACCACTCAGCTTTCTGACCTGCCAAACCGTGAGATAATAAATGGATGGTGTTTCAACTGCTAAGTTTGTGGTAATTTGCTATGCAGCCATAGAAAACGAATACAATAGGTAACACAGGATTTGGGCTTGTAGTAAGTTTTATGCATTTTCTGCTATTCTTCTTCCCCCCAGTTTTATTGAGATATAATTGACATACAGCACTATATGTAAGTTTAAGGTGTACTGTATAATAATTTGACATATATGCATTGTGAATGGTTGCTACAATAAGTTTGGTTAACATCTGTCACCTCATATAGTTACAAAAATTTTGTGATTTTCCTTGTGATGAGAACTCTTAGGATCTGCTCTCTTAGTAACTTTCAGATATACCATACAGCAATGTTAACTGTAGTCATCATGTACAATGCATTCCCAGGACTTACTTATCTTGTACGTGCAAGTTTGTACCTTTTGACCACCTTCACCCAATTTGCCCACCTCCCACTCCCTTCCTCTGGTAACCACAAGTCTGTTCTCTTTTTCTATGAATTTTTTTTAGGATGTTGTGTGTCATCCTTGTGCAGGGGTCATGCTAATTAATGTTCTCTGTATCATTCTAGTTTTAGTATATGTGCTGCTGAAGTGAGCATCCTGCTACCTTGCCAAGGCTCCAAATCAGGGTGCCTGGGTGGCTCAGTCGGTTGAGCGTCTGCTTTTGGCTCAGGGTCCTGGGATCAAGCCCCGTGTCAGGTTCCTTGCTGGGCGGGGAGTCTGCTTCTCCCTCTCCCTCTGCCTCTCCCCACTGGCTTATGCTCTCTCTCTCACTCACTCACTCTCTCTCTCAAATGCATAAAATCTTTTTTTTTAAAGGCTCCAAATCAGGAAGGAAGGTTTTCCAATAGACGGAGGCACTCATCTTAGCATGTATGATCATTGCGCAGACTAGCAGAGCCCTTAGTTTATGATCCTTTGCTTTTGTCCATCAGTTTCTGACTATAGACAGGAAAATTTCAAGGAGAGGAAGGTCTAGCTTTCCTATTGCCTGTGTTTTCAAAAAAGTCTTTAAGAGGGTCCTTGAGCAGGGGAAGGTAATTAGGGCAGCCTATCTGACCATCATTAGCACTGGTTCATTATGTAGTCAGACTAACCATTACCTCTGGTATGAGATGGGGGCAGATTTTGAAGAGAATGTACCCTTAAGCTCTGCAGCCAGCCAAGATCTCAGATGGTAGAACTTGCTTAAAAGTAAGGGGTCACTGGGTGGCTCAGTCAGTTAAGTGTCTGCCTTCAGCTCAGGTCATGATCCCAGGGTCCTAGTTATGGAGCCCCACATTGGGCTCCCTGCTCAGATGGAAGCCTGCTTCTCCCTGCTTGTGCTCTCTTGCTCTCTCTCTGTCAAATAAATAAATGAAATCTTAAAAAATAAACGCAGACACTTACTTCAGGAACTGGTCAACAAGTCGTTAATGAGGATACTTAGGAAGATGAGAACTGAAGTTACAGTTTCTTCTGCGGCTCAGAATCAGAGAGGATGGGCAAGGGCTAGGTTAATGGGCACCTATTTCTCCAGCCATGCACATATAACACAAACAAGTGGTTAGACATTTATTTGGGGTGCCTGTGCATGATTCATAAAGAACTTGTTCCTTATAAAATTTACTGCTGAATGACTCATTGTAGGATGATGATGAAGATAAGGCTTCTAATTTAAAGAGTTAGGCAACCATCTTTTTAAAAATTGACTTTGTGAGGTATAGTTTACATACAATAAAAGGTATACTTTTTAAGTGTATAGTTCACTAAGTGCATACACCCATATAACCATCACCACAGTCAAGATTCAGCACATTTTAATCAACTAGACAGTTCCCTTGTACACACTCCTTTGCAGTCAATCCCTCTCTCCACTCAGTGTTCTAGGCAACCATTGATCTGATTTCTATCACTATAGATTCATTTTGCCTCTCTAGCATATCATATAAATGGAACCATACAGAATGTACTCTTTTGTGTTTAGCTTCTTTCACTCAGCATGGTGCGAGAACCATGAGATTCATCCACATGGTTGCATTTGCTAGTAGTTATATTTTTATTGCTGGATAGTAATTAATTGTGTTAATAACACAATTTGTTAGCCATTCACTTATTGGTGGACATTTGGGTTGTTCCAATTTTTGGCTATTATGAATAAAGTTGCTATGAACAGTCTTTGTGTGGACATATGGTTTTGTTTCATTTTGGTAAATGCCTAGGCATGGAGTAGCTGGTTCAGATGATAAGTGTATATTTAACTTTAAAAGAAGCTGTCAAACTGTTTTCCAAAGTGGTTTTACCATTTTTCACTTTCATTGGCAATGTGGAGGAGACCCAACTATTGTCCATCTTCCTCAATACTTGGTATTGTCAGTGTTTTTTAAGAGTTAGCCTTTAAATTTGAGAAACAAGACAGAGGATCATAGGGGAAGGGAGGAAAAAATGAAACAAGATGAAACCAGAAAGGGAGACAAACCATAAGAGACTCTTAATCTCAGGAAACAAACTGAGGGTTGCTGGAGTGGTGGAGGGTGGGAGGGATGGGGGCGCTGGGTGATGGACATTGGGGAGGGTATGTGCTATGGTGAGCACTGGGTATTATATAAGGCTAATGAATCACAGACCTGTACCTCTGAAACAAATAATATATTATATGTTAAAAAAGAAAAAAGAAAATAGTAGGAAGGGAAAAATGAAGGGGAGGAAATCGGAGGGGGAGATGAACCATGAGAGACTATGGACTCTGAGAAACAAACTGAGGGTTTTAGAGGGGAGGGGGGTGGGGGGGATGGGTTAGCCTGGTGATGGGTATTAAGGAGGGCACGTTCTGCATGGAGCACTGGGTGTTATACACAAACAATGAATCATGGAACACTACATCAAAAACTAATGTTGTGATGTATGGTGACTAACATAACATAATAAAATAAAATTAAAAAAAAGAGCCTTTAAAAAAAAGATTTATTTATTTTGCGGGGGAAGGGACAGAAGAAAAGGGAGAGAATCTCAAGCAGACTCCCTGCTGAGCATGGGGCCCGAAATTGGGGTACAAATAGGTTAAATAATTTTATTGGGGTGTCTTATCTGCTAAGGGGTAGATACAGGAAGTCTATAGAAAGTCCTTACCAATTTCCACTATAGAAATATGCATAGCATAAAGGGTCTTAGAGAGAAACACAAAATTTAGTAATGTGTACATGAGGAGGTAAGTTTGTGAGGGTATTTGTGAGCATGTGTGAGTATACAAGAGTGTGCGTGGTATGTGAAAGCTCATACCTCAGAGTCTTCCCAAATGTGTTGTTTTCCCTTGACCACTCCTCTTCACTTTTAGTCAACTTAACTTATCCTTAGGGTTTAGTTTTTTTGGGGGGGGGTAAGGTGCAGAGGGAGAGAGAGAATCTTTTTTTTTTTTCAATAGGGTCTTTTTTTTTTAAAAAGATTTTATTTATTTATTTTGAGAGAGAGAGAGAGAGAGAGAGAGGGCACAGGGGGAGGGGCAGAGACAGAGGGAGAGAGAAAATCTCAAGCAGACTTCACGCTGAGGGTGGAGCCCAACACAGGGTTCGATGTCATGACCTTGAGCTGAAATCGAGTGGGCGCTCAACCGACTGAGCCACCCAGGTGCCCCGGGGTTTAGCTTTAATATCACCACTTGAGGGAAGCTTGTTCCATGCTTTCATATTATGTTGCTCTTTTTTCCTATCACAATTGTAATTGAATTTACAGAAATATTTACTTAATGGATATCTTTTCCACTGTACTGCAGGCTCCATGGGGCCCATTTCCCACCATGTATCTAACACGTAACAGTTTCTGGCATGGAGTATGTGCTATTTGTTGAGTATGTGTATTCTGAGTGAATGAATGAGTAAATGAATAAATATCCAAGAGTAAGTAGGTTTCCTTTCTCAGATTGCTATTCTGAGAAATTCATTCTTCTTGGTGTATAGGTTTATGAGTTTTTACAAAAGCAAAAAGTCATTTTACTACCACAATAGTGAAGATATAGAACACTTTTGTCTGTTCCCTGTGCCCTCCCCCTCCCCCCAAATTCCCTTTTGATAACCTGCCATAATCAAATTCTACCCTCATCCTTTGACCTCTGGCAACTACTGAGAATTGCTTATTTTACATAATCCTGGGCTCTTCTTTTCTTTTCCATCCTGCCTTGTGTGTATTTCAGCGGTCTTACCACTCAGTAGCACTCCTATGTATTTTATCAGAGAAATGAAATTAATTTAGACCATTGTCTCACATGGAATTGATGCTCCACATGGAATCATTTAAGTAAATAACTTGACTACTTATAAGAATAGAAAGAGAGATACTAGGTCAACTGGGTTTTTGTCCGTGGCCTATCATTTTTACTCTGTTTGCAGCTCTTAATATCTGTCCACACCTCTGTTTTACTACCCCTGGTTTAATCCAGCCTTCATGATCTTGTCTAGATCATTGCAATGGCCTCCTCACCGATTGCATGCCTCTGATACTTCTTTGCTTATAGTTCATCTCCACACTTAACCCAGGGTGAACTTACTAAGACTCTAAGACTTCAAGCTCTTTGGTGGCACCCTCTGGAGCCTCAGGACCCTGACATGCTATTCAGAGCTCTTCACGAGGCCCCTCTTATTTCTTCAGGGTCATCATTGGTCCTGTTCATTGCACTCTGTGATATTCCAAATGTACCAAATTATTTGACATTTTATAAATATGCCATATATTTTATGTCTTTATAAAAGCTTTTGTTCAAGCTGCCCTGAGAGCCTTTCTTTACCTTATCTGTTTGGTGAACACCTGCTAACTATTGAAGACTATACACGCTGTCTCTTGCCTTTCCAAAGACCCTTCGACTATTCCCTCTTTGGTCCCCATTGTTACCTGTCCACCCTCTGCCTAACACCCGTAGTTCCTAATTGCACACCTATATTCATATATTTGTCTCCACTGACTAGAAACACAGCTCTTTGAGGCCAAGCCTGTTTCTTATTCATCTTTGAATCCTTCGTGCTAGGACAGTTCCTGCCATATAGTAGGTGCTCAATAAACATTTGCTGAATGCATCAGTGCAAAAGGTTTTTACTATATTATTACCTGAGCACTTCAATAATGTATACAAACCTGTTTTATATATATTTTTTTGATGTTTTGGAAAATTTTATCAACTGCTCTCCCATTTTCATGAGAAGCTGATGGTCCTATTTTGTGTGGTCACTTGAAGTTCTCTCTAACCTTTCATCAGTCACTATTCATCTATATCTATGTGACCTGGTTAGTTGGCATTATTTCAACTGGGCTTACCCAGGGTTGCCTGCTTGCGTATAGAAACTCGACTTGCAACTGTGGAAGTAAAAAAGGGAAAAACAGGGGATGTCGAAAGTGAACATGAATTTCCCATTAGTGGCTAACTTGCTTTGAACTTCCTCTCTATTGAGGCTCAGAGTAAAATCGAAGTTATCATTATGTGCTCAGTGTTCACACTGTTAGTCAGCTATTTATCAGTTGTGTTCAGTGTCCTATTAACTTTATGGACTTTCACCCCAGGGATCTTAGTCCTAAGGTGTTTGGGTCCAACATACATTAAAGTAAAGATATAGTCCTTCTTTGTGAAAATGAAGACATTAAATCCTCTAAAAATATTCTGTCCAACTCGTCACATCATTTCTTCGTAAGAAAGCGAACATTAATGTAGGATGGGATTTTTTATTAATAAAGCAATCATATTTGTGATCAGTCATCTCTTGGTCAGGACAGAGGGAAGGTGGGAGAAGGAGGAAATAGTTTATATCTTCATCTCCTTATGACCAGGATTAGGGTCCAGGTGGGAATCTGCCTTCTCCCAGTTGAATGCCTGCGAGTATAATCTTGAGCTCTCTGGAAAGGACACTGTTATCTCTTAGGACACCTATATATTCTAGGAAGGATCTAAGCTAAAAAGAAAGTGTTTAGCACCCTGATTTCAAATTTTCATATTAGTAATTTAGGCCGCAGTGATATTTCTCTCAAATTTGCATTTTCACTAAGATCAATAAGGCAGCTTGTTAAAACAGATATCCCTGGTTTCTACTCCTGGATATTCTAGTTCAGTAGGCTTGGGATGGACCCTGGGAAGGTGTATTTTTTTTTAAAAAGATTTTATTTATTTATTTGAGAGACAGAGAGAGGGTGAGAGAGAGCATGAGAGAGGGGTGAGGGGCAGAGAGAGAAGCAGACACCCCGCTGAGCAGGGAGCCCAACACGGGGCTCTATCCCGGGACTCTGGGATCATGACCTGAGCCGAAGGCAGCCGCTTAACCGACTGAGCCCCCCAGGCGCCCCAGGAAGGTGTATTTTTAACCATCTCTCTGTATGATTCTGATATGTAAAGAAGGAAAACTCTCTTTTCTTGGATTGTTGGAGCAGAACAGGACAATGGGATCATTCTGGAAGGAGTCCTTGGCATTCTGAGTTTTTTGACAGACCAAAGCACCTCCATAAAAACAAGTTCAAAAAACTGGGACCATCTGTCACAAACCTCATCTGTTTTTGAAGTCTGGATGTCCATTTGATCTTGTGGAAAACACCCATGAGCAGAAAGCATAGGTGGCACCCAAGGAATCAGGCTGAGGAAAAGCATAAGGAGTGGCCTGGAAAACATACTCTTAAATTCTGCTGGGATGAAAATTCCACTGAACTGAGTTTGTGGAGCACCACGGATGCAACAGGGAGAAAACTGAGCTTGTATCATTGCACCCTCCTGCTATGACTTACATCTTGGTTATAAAGGTAGTGCCAACCTAAAGTTTGGACGTGTTTGATGCATGGTTGTACAAATGGGGCGGGGGCAGAGCAGAGATAAAAGATGCACAACTGCCTGAAGAGGTGGACAGATACATGGAGTGCTGTCTCTTAACCTGCTTTCTGCTATGAGTTGAATTCCCGAAGGTTGGTTTGGTTCTCCAGGTTTGGTTCAGGTCTCCAAATGGTAGGCTTGGTCTCCATGTCTGTAGCATCTTTTTGCTGTATGAACTCTGCAATTAGGGATGTCTAGTGGAGGGGTGGAGAAGTGGTGGTAGCTGAGGATATTCACTGAAGTTTCATTGAATAATAACTTATGAAATATGGCTGAGAAGCATGAAATTTTCAGAGAGACCTTTAAAGCAATGATTTCCCAGGTACTATTTTGATCTTGGGAGCGTCAAGGGTGAGGGCAGCACACCCAAGCCCTGTGGCAGACTGCAGAAATGCTTCAGCACATTTTAGAAAACGAGTGTTATCTGTTGCAAGGATGGGGGATTGCTGTGGCTTGTTTTTGAAGAAAAGATTTCCTGAAACTGACAAGAGCAATTTTGTATCATTTCTGGGGCTGAGGGAGTTAGTAGAAATTGTACCATTTTTGAATAATGAGGCATAATTACCTTTAGGTTTGGAAAATTGGGACAGTGTGCTAACAGTCAGGGATTTATGGAATACAAGAAGGAAGGAACCTTAGAGGTACTGGGTTCAACCCCGTGGAAATCATGTTTATCCTTCTCTTTCAAGTGCTTATCCGGTTTTAGATTGCTAGACCAGGATAATCCAGAGCTACTTTTCCCTGATATGTCACTGACCTTCAAATGTAAATGAGGCAGGTGAGGACCTCTGACCTGCCCCTTGTCTCTCTAGGAGGACAGTACCCCAATACCTGCTATATCCAAGCCTGGAAAGTTTTACTCAAAGTTTTTGGCGAAGGAATCACTTGGGTAGAATATAGTCTCACAGTTTCTCTTGTCTGTTAACCAGCATTCACTAGAGCCATTCACAGTATAGCGAGAGTGTTCTGGTTGTTTGACTTGGAGCCGTTCAATCTGCCAAGCCTTTGTGTTCTCCCCGGTAAAATGTTATCACCCATAACTTGCATGGATTGAATAATACATATGGAAAGCATCTAGTATTCAATAGACCCAATAAATTATATACTTTTACTTGGGTGGATAACATTTTTAGAAGGGCATTACAATTGCTCTCCATGACTGATTGCACTCTCCCAAAGTAGGACAGACACGAGGGTAGATTTAACAGGCGACACCGAGAAGAAAAACAAATCTAATTTGGAGGAGTAGGTAAAGTTGAGCCTGTCAAAAGCAAACAACCCGAGGCATTTCTCTTCATAGACAGATTCCTGCCTGTCTGTACGTTGGCAAAAGCATGTGTGGGCAAATACCTTATTTGACTTGTCCTAAGAAGGCCGAGTTCCAATGACAATGCTTGCATCCCTGGCAAACACTCTCTAAAGGGTAAGGTACTTTAAAACATGCAGACACAAATGTTCATGTTTTCTGCAAATTAAGTTTTAGTATGTATGTCTTACTTGCTTGGTTTCTTTCACACCACTCTGTGGGAGTTTATTATCGTCTCCTGAGCATTCGTCTAGACTCTTTCACCTTTTGGCTTCTGCCCCAGTGTTTTCCACAACGTGGCCAGTGCCTCCCTTACCCACTCCAACCCCCCAACCTCTCACCCTGCGTACATACGCTTTATTGGAAGGGGATCCGGAATGGGTAACTTCTCACTATCGCGATAACAATGACATTTACATAAACCCTTTTATTTTACAAACTGATTTCCAAGGCATGGCATGTTTTACTCCTCCTAACAACCCCGTGTGATAGGTTACCTCAATTCTGATAATGAAGAAATTGAGGTAGGGAGAGGTGGCAAAGCAAATAGGGTCAGTCATGACATGGTCCATCTTATCTTTTATTAATCCTCTGCTTTAACTATTATACAACATCGTCTTCTTTGCAGAGGAAAATCTTTTATTGACCGGTGAGTCCCGTAATTTGCATTTTAGAAGTCCTGGTTCTAGGCATTGTTTTAATTAGGACAGTCCTTTTATGGAGACTCCTGAATTGTTCTATATATGTCTATGTTAGGATGGTCAGAAAAGGGAAATCGTCTTGGCAAGAAACTTCAGAAACTGCTGACTATCAAAAAAAGGAGAAGGAAATACATTATTTATTTATTTTTTTTTTTTTTAAGATTTTATTTATTTCTTTGACAGAGAGACACAGCGAGAGAGGGAACACAAGCAGGGGGAGTGGGAGAGGGAGAAGCAGGCTTCCCGCTGAGCAGGGAGCCCGATGCGGGGCTCGATCCCAGGATCCTGGGATCATGACCTGAGCCGAAGGCAGACGCTTAACGACTGAGCCACCCAGGTGCCCAGGAAATACATTATTTAATACAAAAAAGAGACCATTTGAGTTACTAAAACAAAACATGATTTGAATAATTATGAGTCTATAACCCACATGAATCTATGGTCTTGCCAGTGAGATTCCCTGAAGGCTATTCTAAAACCTTGCTAAGCAACCAGTGGAACGAAATTGTTGAAAAAACAAAGGCTATTCTGCCAGTTCCCTGTTGTGGTTGTGAGACAGATTTCATGTAATAAAGTGCTATTTGAAGTATGAGCTGTAGTTTTCTGCAGCTGATTTCATTTTCTAAAGAAAGAACACTGAAAACGGGTTGACCCTTACGGAGCTGTAGCTTTAGTCACATAAATTATTTAAACTTCACACCATTCTTGAAAGGTTAGTAAATATTTTTCTTTTTTTGTCACAGGAGAAGCCCATATATGAATAATAATAGTAGTAATAAATATGGTACTTTAGAAAATTGTTTACTTCTTTCCCAGAGTATTCGTTACAACTGAAATTCATTTTTTAGATTAATAGAATTGGCCTAGGGAGGTAGTAAAGGAAAAGGCAAGCCCTGTGGTGCTTCATGATTATTCTGCAAGTGAAATCATTATTCTGGTTTGGGTTGGTGACTGAATAGCAGACCCTTTTATCTGAAGAGTAAGAGGCTATGGATGCCTATGGAGAGATAGGAAAACTCTGGCACTCAATGGATTATTTTTCTACTCTTTGTTTTCATATCTCTGACCTATGTATACCTTCCCACACAGATTTGCACATGCTTTATACGTACCCATTATTGACTCTAATATGACTTTTTTTGTATATCCAAATGCAGTCCATCTCCTTCAAAATGAAAGCATTTTTTTCTACATTATTGCCATTTTTAAGCTTTTGAGATTTCACTATTTTGGAGCCTTTTGTTTTTTTTAATACCTTTAAGGTATTAAGTTTTGCTCCTTAGAATGGAGTTGATTTTGGGGCGCCTGGGTGGCTCAGTCGTTAAGCGTCTGCCTTCAGCTCAGGTCATGATCCCAGGGTCCTGGGATCGAGCCCCACATCGGGCTCCCTGCTCCGCGGGAAGCCTGCTTCTCCCTCTCCCACTCCCCCTGCTTGTGTTCCCTCTCTCGCTGTGTCTCTCTCTGTCAAATAAACAAATAAAATCTTTAAAAAAAAAAAAAAGAAAAAAAAGAATGGAGTTGATTTTGGAAAGAGCCGAAAGTCATTTGAAGCCAGGTGAGGGAGATGACCATACCGAGCAACATAGATTGTTGTAAAACTTGAACTGAGAATATGAGCAATCCTGCCTGAGGAGTTCCAGTTTCTGGTTGTTCTAATCTTTTTTTTTTTTTTTATAAAGAGGTTTTATGAAGAAAAATGATTTTTCTGATCTCAAAGCCTCCCTTTTGCAGAGTCAAAATGTCAAGGATCTGCCTGATTGAACTCAACCTAACCTTACAGACTTATTTCCCATGACCCTGCCATTAACTGTGGTCATGTGAACTACATGACCTTCCCTCAATGCTCACCAGCTCTGCGCCTTTGCCTATGTTGTTCCTTATGAAGGAGGATTGTCTCCTTACTCTCATTGATTTCTACTTATTAGTCCTTCATTTCAGAAACATTTTTATATGGCCGTCATCATTCCTGCTTACTTCTTACTCACTTTAAGGATCTATAGAATGACAGGTTCCATATCTTCCCAATTGGAAATTAATCTGAGTTTCCCTAGTATTGTGTTGCCTTCTGTTTTGTCCTATAGCATTAGATTCTAAGCTTTTTGTTGAAGTGCCTTCTGTTTTGTAGGACTAGCATCTAGCCCAGTTTCTTCTCCTGTTAAATGGGAATTATAGTAACAGACCTATATTCTTCTTTCTTCTTACTGACCCTCTGCAATTGGTTTGTATTCACTTATTTAAAAATAACTTATAGATCAACAACAATGAAGTTATGCAAGCAATGAGCATATAAAAATTAATATGATGAATATCTTGTTCCTGTGGCATTCACAGTTTACTAGAGGAGCCAATGACCTAATGAAGTTATTGCAAATCAGTGTGACAAGTGCTATTTTAGAAATAAATTCAGGGTTAAGTGGTGACTCAGAGGAGAGAGTAATCAATTCTCCAGTTGGGTGGTCGGGGACAGTTCCATGGAACAGAAGACACTAGCCCTGGTTCTCAAAGGACAAAGGTGTCACCAAGTAGACAAAGATCAAGAGGGCATTCCAGAGAGGGAAAAATATGTAAAGGCATCAATATATAAGAAAGTATTATATCTTCAGTCAACTGCAACAGTTTGAAATCTGGAGGGTAAGAAACAAGAGAGAAGCAAAGGGCAGATTTTGGAGAGCCCTGTGTACTATGCAAAGGAGCCTGGACTTTGTGTGATTGAAAGAGAACCACCAAAATAATTAAATCACAGAGGTAACAGGATTGGGTTGTAATTTAGAAAGGTCTGGAGCAGTGGGGACTGATACAGAAATCCAGTGTAATAATATCTGTTCTAGAATAAAATATGATGCATTTGACAAAGATGAGGAATTATCAAATAGCTGGTGATGGGATCCCTAATATAAAATAGCTTACATATTACCTAAAAGAAAATGTATCAGCAATATCTGCTAGATAAAGATATATATTTTCTCCAATGAATCAAGAAAAAGTATGTGACTTTAATAGAAATACTTAAAGGAATGAAAATTCAAACTAACTTGATTATTTTCTGTTAGATCTTCAATCCAGGCCCAGTGACCATGAGACACCACCATGAAGCATTAAACTTGGTGGACCTGGTGGCAGTGAGATGGAGAGGAGTGGAGAGAAAGCCCTAGAGGAAGGGGGTGATATTAGTGCAGGACTTTCACAGATCCATGCCCTATGCTTGGCAACTGTCTTCAGTAGAGAGTGTGCCTTTTCTCCCCAGAGGGCAGCCTTCACTCTCCTCCTCAGGGGCATTCAGGAAAAGCACTGCCTGAAGTCTTCCTCCCTAATCTTTCTTCTAGGCCAAAGAGGACCAACCACCATGGCTTCAAAATAGGTGTCGCTTTGCTAATTTCCCACAAAAAGTGAGGTCTGGAGGAGCCTGGGTGAGTTGCTTGCATATGGCAACATCATAAGCAAGAACCTGCCATTTCCTCTTGGCTGCATGCACATATTGCCCCAGGAAAATTGGCCCCTCCTTGCTCTAACTTAGGAAAACCCCAGGATTGACTACACCTTTGGATAGCACTGGTTCATCAGATGGTCAAGAGAGAAAGATACAAGCAAAAGGCAGAGATATAAAACAGAACTTTGTGTGGCCTGACTTGCAAGAGTTTGAGACCTGGAATGGTGGGAAATGAGATAGGAGAAAGAGGCTGAATCTTGGAGGGTCTTGAATTCTGTTCAAAGGAGCTGGTATGTGGGAGAGAGGGACCCCCAGAAATAAGTCAGTTAGGGAAGAACCAGGAGCAGGTTGTAATTTAGAAGGACCTGAAGGTGGGTTGTTGTCCACCGCAAACCTAGGAAGGGTAAGGTTTGAATTTCCTGTTTGCCCCGCAAAAGCAAATGGAATCTGGTAAGGGTGTTTGCATTATACTGCTCTCTGGGTCCAGGAAAACAGCTCAGGGATTCCACGGTTAGCAAGATGTCAGGTCTTCATTAGCCTGTCATCTTTTACTACATCTGAGCTTTCTTCATACCAGCCTCTCAGCTCTAGCCTGAGAATTGTTGGTTCTTATCCCAGATGGGAGGAGGAGTTGAAAGCTGGAGGTTTTAGTGGAGCTCCATTAATCACCAAGGAGAGGCAGCCAGCTATAAAACCCACACCCCATACTGAACCAAGTGTGAGTAGGGTACATTTAAAAGTGTGGCTGAACCCCAACAAACACTTCACTCTAATTTTGCCCTCCCTACCCTTAGGTGAAAATGAGTCAAGCCAGGGAGTACCCACACAGTGTTGGGGCAATCTGGTTCTTTACAAAGAAGGAGGCTTCATGGTTGTTATTAGGGAGAAAGGAAGATTTCCAGGGGGTTCTGGAATTTCCTGATTTTTCTATTTTTTCCTATTTAGATGACTCCATTCTTTAGCTTTCTCTCTAATGTAGTTCTCCCCATAATAAATTTTGTCCTTCAGAAAACCTATCACTGTGCTGAGTACTTAATAGAGCCTCAAAATTTGCTAATGAACTTATTTTATTTATTTTATTTTTTAAATTTATTTTATTTTAAAAGGTTAAATTAGAATGAAGTAAGATTTAGATGTTGTAGCTTTATTGGTTACTGGAGGTAGAAAAACAATTAATCTATGTTGCTGTTGCCACTGACTCTCTGGTCCAAAGGGCTTCTTAAAGTCTCCGTGGCTCTAGCTTCATTCTACCCTAGGACTCCAAGCAGCAGTTACCTGGTCTGTGAGTACGCGGGGCGCGGGCTCTCATTGCTTTCTCAGGCAACTCTTCTGACAGAACTGAGCCATGCTTCCCATAATGGTTACCCACTACTCATACTTCCATTTTCCCACACGGAACAACTTTTACCCTTTTCTCATAGGACGGAAGGGGGACTAACTAGGCTATAATCACAAGCGCAGCAACCCTTGCCTCTGGTGAATGCTAGGACCAGTGCCATTTGTTTGGCAATAATCACTCTCCTTGGTTCAGTTCGCTGCCCTTTGCAAATAGTGTTCTGCCCCCCTCCCTGTCCTCCTTTCCCTTCCCTTTAGCCCATTTTTCCAAAATGTAAACTATGTAGATTCTGATCTTTACCAACAGTAGCATCAGTTCTGGGTTCTTAAGCCATTCCTGTTACAGAGCCCCATATACAACCCTCCCTTGAGTTTTGCAATACGGATTGAGCTTCCATGAGTTGAACTTTGGAGTAATTATTTTTTTTTTCCTGGTGAGACGTTGTAGCTTTGCTGAGAAGGATCTGGTGGAGGGACAATATCCGGACCTCCTGAATATCCTGGCAACATGACATTCCCAGAATCTTCTATAGTCACTTTTCAGACCTTTAGGACTTAATCCCCTTGCTCTTAAGATGACTGTCCAAACTATCTTAAAATATCAGAGTGGTCACAATTTAAGATGCAGTTTTGAATCATTACCTCTCTTTGTGACCTCTCTTTCTCCCTAAGATAAGGAAGTGGGTGGGTGGATGTCTGCAGCAAAATATGGGAGGAAAAGGTGGGCCAGGTGGATGGAATTGTTTCTCAGTGTGGTTGGGTCTCACAGCTTTTTATGGTTGTTTTGTTTCTACACTTCTAGACCTCTTTTGACCAACTCCTTCCCCACCTCTTCACCCTAAACCCCCAGAAACCACAACGACAGTCATATAATTAAACACACGAAACAAATAAAACTGCCTCTATGTGAACATGCCTCTCTGGTCACGCCAACCTCATGAGAGATGCATCCCTGGTAAAGAGTAACAGGCAGAATTTCTCGAGGGAGCCAGGCACACAACAGACTCTGCACCCTCAAGGCAGAAGAGAGAGGAAGGCCAAAGCTTCTGGAAGGGCTTGGGCCTGTTGGTACTTGGAAACTGGGGGGAAGGTGGGGCAAAGGCACTCCCAAGAATCCTGGCAGACTCAGAAGGGAGAGGAAGAAACACCTGTGTTTGCAACTGTCAGGCCACTTATTCATGTGACAAAATGTGTGACTTTGTTTCTTGGGCTCCTGGCTGAGCAAGGGTAAGAGAAATCTAGGATTGCAAGACAATGGATGAGCCGACTGTAAGCAACATTCAATGTAAACTTTTAACAAGAACCCTTAAAATTTGCTCTCTCAGAATTTTAAAGCTCCACTTAAACTCTAACTAAAGGGTTAAGTTCCAAAATGATAGCTATGCATTTTGCAGATTTCCTGTCCTTAAAGACCCAGCTTGGGGTGACAAGGTTGGTGGTGAGCACCTGAGAGGCTTTTAGAAAATACTGTTAACTGGGCCTCATTCAAGACCAATTAAATCAGAAATACGATGAGTTGGGGTATTGATACTTCTGTAAAAGTTCCTGATGAATTTAAGGAGGAGCCAGGGTTGAGAACCACTGCATTATTTGAACCAGTCTATCAATAAGTATTTCCAGAGGCTTACCCTATATTAGTGTTGTGCTACATTCTGGGACCAGAGATGGAGAGGTGATGTGGGGCCCCAGGGAGAGGAGCTGACAATCGCTGAGGACCAAGGAAAACAGGGAGAGAACAGTGTCCGGGAGGGTGAAGGAGGATGATGTTTTGAGGAGGTTGGTCTGGCCAAGAGAGTCTGGTGCTACTGAGCACTCCCATAATACGATAATTTCAAATGTCTCTCATATGGGGTGACAGGAGGGAGGACTGTTGGTTGGTGAGATCAGCTGCAGTGACAGTTCAGTTGGCTGAGGAGATAAGGAAATGAAGACAAATGCGGACTGAAATCTTAAGAATCCTGGCTGTGAAGTGACAAGGCTTAAAAGGGGACATAGGGTCTAGGAGTTTTTTTTTTTTTTCTTCCAGTTTTATTGTGATGTAATTGACACATAACCTCAGATTAGTTTAAATGTGCGATATGATTTGATATACATATGTATAGCAAATGATTACTGCAATAGGTTTAACATCTATCACCTTGCATTTTTTTTCTTGTGAAGGGAACTTTTAGGATCTAATCTCTTAGCAACTTTCAAAAATATAATATAGTATTGTTAACCATAGTCACCATACTGTACATTATCTCCCCAGAACTTATTTATCTTATAACTGGAAGTTTGTGCCTTTTTGACCTCTTTTACCCATTTCCCCTACCTCTACGCCTAGCCCATGGCAAACACCAACCTTTTCTCTATTTCTGTGTGTTCAGTTTTTTTTTTTTTTTAATTCCACATGTATGTGAGATCCTACAGCATTTGTCTTTCTCTGACTTATTTAACTTAGCATGATGCCCTCAGGATTCATCCATGTTGTAGCAAATGACAGGATTTTCTCCTCCTCCTTCTCCTCTTCCTCCTTCTTCTTCAGACTTTTCTTTTTTATGGCTGAATAATATTCCTCTCTCCCTTTCTCTCTCTCTCTCTTTTTCTGTGTGTGTGTGTGTGTCTGTGTGTGTATTGCATTTTGAGTTTTTTAAAAGTAAAGAATGGTTGACCTCAGAGTGCATGCACATGTTAAGGGGAGGGGAGTGGCTGAAGATATAGGGGAAAGAGGGAATGATAGATGAAACATGGTTCTTTCAGAATGCAGAAGGGGTGGGGTCCAGAGTGTGGGTCGAAGCGATTAGAGAAGAGAGAAGAGACTGCTGTCATTGTAATGGAGGGGAGGATGGAATTGTTGGAGTGGATGCAGATAAAAGTTTAGCACAGGCATGAGTGGGAATGTGGGATGTTTCCCTAATGGTCTCTAATTCACTGTGACATGGAAGAGAGGTTAGTGGCAGGATTTCTTAGTAAGCTATTCCCCTCTGAGGCCTCCGGAACCGTTGAGATAGAGGGACAGCTGGATTTGAGCACATCCTCATTTCTCATTCCCCTCACTCTCCAAGAACATGGAATGGTGTGTGTGTGTGTGTTTGCATGCACATGTGCACGCACGTGCATACCACGTGCACTGTGTCTGGAGGGAACTGAGTGGGAGGCAGTGTGGGAGAGACTTTGTCTCTCTGTGTGGGTCTCTCCATGCCTCATCACCCTTAACCTCCACCTCACCTGCTTCCCCTGCTTTCTTCAGGACCATTCTGTCTTCCGTCTCTTCATTGTTCTTTCTTTTCTTCCATTGTCAGAATATGAGCCTTCAACTGGCCACCATGGCTGCTTTCATTAAGTATCTGTTCGTATTTTTGTTATGGATACTGAAAGTCTGATAGTTCATCAATATCACCAGTTCTTTTCCTTCCACGAGGCTAGCTGGTTGATACAGTGTGTGGGAAGCCATAGACATGGTTCTCGCCTTCTCAAACACAGAGGGCCAAATTATATAGCAAGTGGAAACAGAGCCAATTTTTGGAGACGGTGATCTTTCATCTTCATCTTACTGTTTCTGTCTTCACTTCTCAAATATTAAGCCTGGGAAAGATGTGGTGAAGGCCCTGAAAGAAGGGCTCAAAATATAATATGCAAGAGTTGCCAAAGGGGCAGTTCAAAATCAGCTTTCTTAATGAAACCACAGGTTTGGTTCAGTAGGTTTAACATCCTGCTTGAATCAGGCAGCCTTTGGACTAAATTCTGCAATCGGCAACATGACTCACTTGGTGGAGAAATTGATTAAGAACATTAAAGGAATTTTTAAATTGTGGTAAGGTACACGTAATATAAACCTTGTCATCTTAACCACTTTTAAGAGTAATGTTCAGTAGTGTTAAGTATATTCACATCATTGTGCAACCAATCTCCAGAACTTTTTCATCTTGCAAAAGTGAAACTCTATACTCATTAAACAACAACTCCCCATTCTCCCTTCCCCCCAGCTCCTGGCCACCACCATTCTACTTTTTGTCTCTATGAATTTGACTATTCTAGGTACCTCATATGAGTGGAATCACACAATATTTGTCTTTTTTGTGTCTGGCTTATTTCACTTCGCATAATATCTTCAAGGTTCATCTATGTTGTAACATGTGTCAGAATTCCCTTCCTTTGTAAGCTTGACTAATATTTCATTGTATGTATATACCACATTTTGTTCATCTATTCATCCACTGATGGACACTTGGGTTGCTTCTATCTTTGGCTATTGTGAATAATGTTGCTGTGAACATGCATGTACAAGTACCTGTTTGAGTCTCTACTGTCAATTCCATTTGAATTTGGGTATATACCTAGAAATGAAATTGCTGGATCCTATGGTAACTCTATTTTTAATTTTTTGAGGACCTGCTATACTGTTTTCTATAGAGACCGCAGCATTTTATATTCCTACCAAGAGTGTACAAGGATTTCAATTTCTCCACATCCACACAAACATATGTTATTTCATTTTTTAAAAAGATTTTATTTATTAATTTGAGAGAGAGAGAGAGAGAGAAAGAGAGAGAGAGAGAAAGAGCAAGCATGAGTGGTGGAAGGGGCAGAGGGAGAGGGAGAAGCAGACTCCCCGATGAGCAGGGAGCCAGACACAGGGCTCAATCCCAGGACCCCGAGATCATGACCTGAGCCAAAGGCAGATGCTTAACTGACTGAGCCACCCAGGCACCCCTTCTGTTTTTTTGTTAGTAGCTTACATAATATATGTGAAGTGGTTTTGATTTGCATTTCCCTAATGATTAGTGATGTTGAATACTTTTTCATGTGTTTATTGGCCATTTGTATATCTTCTTTGGAGAATTACCTATTTGAGTCCTATGTCTATTATTTAATCAGGTTTTTGTTGTTGTTGAGATGAAGAAAATTTTGAGATTTTTATGACATGTACCTAGAATGACATGGTAGAGTCTATTGAAGTCCAAGGCTTTTTGTTTTTCTCCAGTGACACTATCACAGTTCCTGTTGACAAACACAGTGAGCTCCTTGAGATAAATTCCAATTTTAGGTAGCATTAAGTGTGACTGTACCCAGTTTTAATTTAACATATGATAATTTGGGTCAGCTTTTTTTAGATAAACCAAATGCTGTGTCTCTTGACATCTCCAATATGAAGGTATTCTTTATTCTCTGTGCTAATGACATGGTCCTGCATGAATGGTTGTATTTTTTTTTAAAGATTTTATTTATTTATTTGACAGAGAGAGACACAGCCAGAGAGGGAACACAAGCAGGGGGAATGGGAGAGGGAGAAGCAGGCTTCCCACCGAGCAGGGAGCCTGACGTGGGGCTCGATCCCAGGACCCTGAGATCATGACCTGAGCCGAAGGCAGACGCTTAACGACTGAACCACCCAGGCACCCTGAATGGTTGGTTTTTATCAGGAGAAAAAGCACAGTGTCAAGTATGCCATTTTTACAATGTGTTCCTGGGAAGCAGAGCTATCTGGGTCTGTTGAATAGCTAAGTGTAGTTATGTTTCAGGGGTTCTAGGGTGGTGGTTTGGGCCAACACCACCCATTGGAGCCACGGAGATTCAGTACTCCTGCAGAGGAGCCACACAGAAGTTCATAAGTGGTGGGTCCAGATGGTTGCCAGCTTTTTCCCCTAAAAATCTTTCAGGCCAAAGATCTCTCTTAAGTACCATAGGTACAGAACTTTAGGGTTTTGCTGTACTTTTTAGTGCCTTGGGGACAGATCCAAAGATCTTTGATCTTTGATTTGAGAAAAGTCTTATTTACCTATAGGTGTCATTAGCCCACCCTGTTAAGGTCATACTACTGGGCAAGAGCATAAATCAGACTCTCATTTCCTCTGTGTCTACACATCTGTAGTCTGAGCATCAGAATCTCCTTTCAGTCAGCCACAGAAAATAGGTAGGAAAATTATGAGCTCACCAGTGAACTCAATTTTGGATTGTCTTAGGTAGAAACCAGTGAAAGCCCCAGTGAGAAAAATGACATGTGAGAAGTATAGCCAAAGAGGGATGCTAAGTGTTCATTCTTTTAGCTTCTCTGAGCAACTGGCTGGTACTGAGCTGCAGTTCCCCAAACCTGGTTCTGTGACATATGTTCTGGTTCCACATGGAAAATTCCGTGTCAGACTAAGACTTAACAACATTCCTTCAACTTTTATTGAGGCCCTCTATAAGAAATAGCATGTATGGAACACTTTGGGTTTTTCTTTTCTTTTTTTCTTAAAAAAATTGATGAAACTGCAATTAACCCTGCACTGTTACTATGTATATAAAGTTATGCCTCGTAAGTCATTTTTGGAGGAAAAAAGACTTTTCCAAAAGTACATTTATTTGCTTACTTTTTTTTTTTTTTAAACAAGAATAAGGTTATGTGTTTTATTAAAGTTATGTATTCTGTGGTTTTATTTGCTTTTGCCTTTGTTGTCAGGAAGGTCAGTTTAAAACTCAATTATTCTTTTTTATTTTTTTAAAGATTTATTTATTTATTTGAGAGAGAGAGAGAGAGAATGAGCGGGAGGGGAAGAGGAAGAGGGAGAGACCGTCTTGGGCAGACTCCGTGCTGAGCATGGAGCCAGACACAGGGTTTGATCTCACGACCCTGAGATCTCCACCTGAGCTGAAACTGAGAGTCTGATGCTTAACCAACTGAGCCACCCAAACACCCCCTCAATTATTCTTTTAATCTTATTTTTTATGTCAATATTTGCTGACTTTGCTTTTTATTGGTTTGTGTATTCTTTTTTAACAGCTTGATTGAGGTATAATTTACCATATAAATCAGCCATTTAAGCTGTACGATTCAATGGTTTTTAGTAAATTTATAGAGTTGTGCAGCTATCATCACAACTCAATATTAGAATATTTTCATCCTCCCAAAAAGATCCCTTCCCCCGTCCCAGGCAACCATTAATCTAATTTCTGCCTCTATAGATTTGCCTATTTTGGATATATCATATAAGTGGAATCATACATTTTTGGCCTTTGTACCTGGTTTCTTTCACTGAGCATAATGTTTTCAAGGTTCATCCATGTTGTAGCATTTATCAGTTTTTCATTTCTTTTTATTATTAAGTAACATTTCATTGTATGGATATACCACATTTTGTTTATCCATTTAACAGTTGATGGGCATTTGGATTGTTTTCATGTTTTGGCTATTATGACTAATGCTGCTATGAATGTTCATGAACTAGTCTTTGTTGTGGATATGTTTTTATTTCTCTTGGGCAGGTAACTAAGAGTAGAATTGCTGAGGCTTATGGGTAAATTATGTTTAACTTTTTAAGAAACTGCCCAGCTGTTTCCAAAGTAGTGGTACCATTTTACATTTCCATCAACAACGTATGAGGGTTCTAGTTTCTCCATGTCTTCACCAACACTTGCTATTTTCTGCCTTTTGGATTATAATCCTTTTAGTGGATGTGAGGTGGTATGTCCTTGCAACTTTAATGTGGATTTCCCTAGTGACAAATGATCAGTATCTTTGCATGTGTTTATTGCCTATTCATATTTTTTTAGTGAAATGTTTATTCAAATCTTTTTGCTATTTTTAAGTTGGGTTGTTCATTTTCTTATCATTGAATTGTAAGCATTCTTTATATATTCTGGCTATAAGTCTTTTATCAGATGTATAATTTGCAAATATTGTCTCCCAGCTTGTGGCTTGTCTTTTTACTTTCTTAATGGCATCTTTTGAAGTGCAAAACTTTTAAGTTTTTATGAAGTCCAATTTATCAATATTTTGTTTTATGGATAGTGCTTTTGATAGCATATCTAAGAAATCTTTGCCTAACCCAAGTCACAAAGATTTTCTCCTATGTTTTCTTCTAAAAGTTGTATAGTTTTATTTTTATTTTTTAATTATTTTATTTATTTATTTTTTTTTACGTAGGCTCCATGCCCAGCGTGAAGTTCAATGCGGGGCTTGAACTCACAACCGAGATTAAGACCGAGCTGAGATCAAGAGTCAGACACTTAACCGAACGAGCCACCCAGGTGCTCCAAAAGTTGTGTAGTTTTAATTCTTACTTACAGTAAGGGATGTTAGGTCTATGATACATTTTGAGTTAATTTTTGTGTATGGTGTGAAGCAAGGGTCTAAATTAATCTTTTTCCTTGTGGGTATCTAGTTGTCTCAGCAACATGTGTTGAAAAGATGTTTGTGTAATTGTTGACTCTACTTTTATTACATTTGTGCCTTTAAAGAAAAGGTAGGGCATAAAGAATGTATGAACGAAGATGAAGAGATTCTTCTGTGTTGAACTTTTAAGCACTTACATTAGATAAACAAAAATCTGGTTGATGTTTTAAAGAATAACTTGAACCATAATTTTATTTCATTTCCTTCATCTCCCCCATTCCCTCCCAATTCTCCACTGAACATCTGCTTCTCTTCTGTGAGAGGAAGTGAAAGATTGAGGTCAGGCATAAACACAAACTATCTTTACTGTATTGTTCCCTTTTAAGTAAAAAAAAACAAAAAACAAAACAAAAAAAACAACCCACCCTGCTGGGTCAATTTAGCACTGAATTACCCTATATCAACATATCTACTGCAGTTTTTGGAAGCTGCCTTTCCCCAGGAAGCAGAACAGCTACTGCTAGTTCTCGGTGTTATGTAACAAATCTAGTGGGTCACTTTCAAGGATGCTAATAGGAGTCAAGACACACCGTCCTTCAAATATCATAGAACTTTTCTTTATATTTGCTTTATTGATGAATTTTTCACAAGAAATACCTTTAGAGATATCACTGGAGTTGGGAGCCCTCCCCATCAGATCCCACATGTATCTATGGTGCTGGCTAGAGGTAACCCCAAATAAAAACAGGTTCAGTTGACTTCTTACTTCACTAATACAAGGTAGCAATACCAGCATTCCTGGGGAAGTCTATCCCTAAAAAAATACTGTCCATTTTGCTATCTTAAGTCTTCGAAAAGAGCAGGATGATTACATCTGTCTTTGTGGAAATTTACTGAGTTCCTCTGTTTTATGGTGCTGACCTAGCAGCTATAACTGGGGTATTTTTCTACTCTGGCTTTGCCAAAGATCCCACACAATCAGGGCTGTGGCATAATAATAATAATGATAACAACAATAATGATGCAATAGCTAATAGGTATACAGCACTTATTATACACCAGTCACTCTTTTCTTGCCTTACATATTTAACTCATAACTTACATATTAACTCATTTAACTGTGCTCTGGATGCATATATTAAAGCTCTTATTTTTGGGGGGAGTAGGTATAGAAACAATTTAGTTTGGAGTATGATAAATTTCCTCTCCTAAGATAGAAGGAAAGGCTTGGGACAATGCTTGAGGGATAAAGTTGAACAGAATGGTCCCTTTTTTGGGTCCCATATATTTTTCAGCTTTAGAACTCATTTGAGGGGCACCTGGGTGGCTCAGTCTGTTAAGCATCTGCCTTCGGTTCAGGTCATGATCCCAGCATCCTGGGATTGAGCCCTGCATCGCATCATCGAGCTCTCTGCTCAGCAGGGAGCCTGCTTCTCCCTCTCCCTCTGCCTGCCGCTCTGCCTACTTGTGCTCTCTCTCTCTCTCTCTAATAAATAAATAAATAAAGTCTTAAAAAAAAAAAGAACTCATTTGAGGGAAAAGTAACAGGTAGGAAACATTGGTTTTCATCACTTTGCTTTGATTAGACATATTCTTTTGATATTCTTCCTCAAGCACTTCCAGAATCCCCATCTACTTCCATCTCCAGGTACCCACTTCAGTGGCCCGGCTCTGGGCCACACTAGGGCTGTCCAGGGCTTGTCCTTGTCAGGCTGGTTCCCCATTGGTGCTTTCTTGTGCTGTGTTTCATTGTGGCAGCCATTTGCTGGGAAGGGGCAGTTTCGGGAGGGGGGGTCTTTTAAAATTCTAGCCCACTGTTGATCAGAACCAGGAATTCCACTTAGTTTAAGATTTACTTAGTATGCAATCATTCTGGCTTTCTTTAAGCTTTTAGCCAGTTTTTTACATTTTAGTACAAGATTCCAGAACAAGTTTCTTAGGAGGAAGGAAAAGGGGGGGGCACAGAAGGGAGGAAAAGTTGGAGAGCCTTTGTGTACCTCCAATTTTGCTGAGGGCCTTGCCCTGACAGTCCTTCATTGCTGGCCCCCAAATCTCACCGGCACTATACTGGTGACCTTCTACAAGCTGTGCACTCGCCTTCGTTGCCTGACTCAGAGGAATGACTCAAATCGTGGGAGTGTCCAGACACGGAAGAAAGGAGACAGGTTATTACAGATGGGGGTAGAGAACTAGTTTTGGACAGGTGGTTCCTGGTGGCATCAGAGAAAATATGCCTTAGGTGGCTCTCTCTTTCACTGATACATTGACTGATCTTGCTAAGCGGAACGTGACCAAGATAGCCTTATTTTCCTCAGCTTGACTAAACTTTAAGCGGGTTTCTTACTGACAATAGGTCACTGGCCTCCCTTACCTTAGAACATTTACTTTAGAAAACTTACAGTTGTAAATTCTCTGCCCATTTGAGATGTAAATCTTTTCCTGGCCTCTTGCCTCTTTTACAACCCAGAACCATCTGTTTTTAAGGACTTAGGAGCCATCCTTTGAATTGTTATCATCAAGAAAGATAGCATTCAGGTCTCCCAGTTTCTATAGGAGGGTAGGAGCCTAAACTGGTAAGTGTCAATTAGCAAACACAGATGGCCTAATCACATTGATCAAACTCCCCTAACATCCTCCAATACTTTCTACTAGCTCACTGCAGCCCTTAAAAACCCTCTTGCTTTTTTGTTTCTAGGGAAGTTAAGTTCTCTCTCCCCTATTGCAATAGACTTGAATTATGTTTCTTCCTTTCCTGTTAAACTCTGTTCTGTGTAATTTTTCTTTGACATATAGAAACTTTCACAATATTTTACTTAAACTGACTCTCAGTATGTTTGGAAAGCCATTAACCAAGAAGACAGGATAACTTTATCATGGTACAGTTATTTGGACTCATTATTGAGGGTCTGACACCTAAAACATTCCATATGCTATTCACCACCTCAAATAAATCCAAAACCCAAACCAGAATGCTTCTCGTCTTTCTTTGCCATGAGATACCTTAGATAAGTATACATACACAATGTCATACGCACATAGACACACAATTAATAATAGCTATCATTTTTTGTAGGCCTATTGTGACTTTATATACATAGTACTTTATACACGTTTCCTCATTTGATCCTTATAGTATTTCTATGACTTAGGTATCATTATTTATCTGACAGATGAGGAAGCCAATGCTGAGAGAGTGAAGTAACGACTTCAAATTGCTGCCAGAAGTGGAATTTGAACCCAGTCATCCAGTCTATGTATCATGATATCAGGTTTTTAATGATTGTCTTTCAAGGATTCACCGAGCTACCTTGTTAGGATTCTGGCCCAGAGGGAAACCTGTATTTCCAGAAGGAATTGTCAAATTGTCTCTCCATCCCACCTCCCAGAAGCATCATAGAAGATTTTACTATTCCTTAGAGAACCTCATTAGTGTGCCCCAACTCTCCTCTTCCCCTGTACCTGTCACCTGTAATTTCTGCTTTAGGGCCTAGCCCAATCTCTTGAAGCAGCCACTCTGATCTTCATTTCAGGGTTGCTCTGACAAGGACAGTTGGGGATCTCCCCTGGTGCTTCCAGCACACAGTATGTATTCCTTCAGGCCTCCAGTGGGCCATGAAGATGGTAGCAACTTCCTCTCTGACTCATGCATAGGAGGAGATTCCAACATCTTGTCTGTCATCCTGTCAACCATCTGCCTATTAGCAGCACTTGGGCCCTGAATACAACTCAAACAATGCACTGTGACGTTACTAGCTCACAACTGATGACATCAGAGGCACAACAATAAACAGAGCTTTAGAAAGCAGACAGCCATGGTTTCTACTTATTCCAAAATATCAGCAATGCCAGAGAAATACATTCCTGTTAAAAAACCTCAGTCTTTCTAGCTCCCTATCCTTCCCTGACATGGAAGGGAAAAGACCTTTCCAGAACCGACTAATGTCAGTAACTTTTGTATCGGTGTGCTTAAAAGCATCACAGAAAATTTTAGAAGCATCACACCTCCTAGAAAGGGTATTTCTTCCACCCTCTGAGTGGGTCCTTGCTCTGAGGCAGGTGACAAAGTCCTGTTTTTACTCTGGAGCCTGCCCCCTCTCACGTGGAACACAGTGAGGTTTTATTCTGGGAGCCTGTGGAAGACACTCTGTAGGTTATGTACCTGAGTCACTTAGATTCAGGGGAGCAATGGTGCGGTCACTAAAATGCCTCCAACTCTTCTCCTTCCTCCCCGTGGGAGGGGCTCTCTCTCACTGGTCCTGTAACATATATATCTCTAGCTTTGGAGTTAACATAAAAATTTTACTTCTGTTTATTGCTGGTGTCACTTCTAGATATTTTTTAGTAATGATGAGATGTTTTGTAGAAATCAACATATACTGTCCTAGATAAAGAAAGTTTAAATGACTTAAAAATAATAATTTTCCTTAATTATAAGCACTTTGTGGGACATTTGGAAAGTACAGAAAAGAAAAAAAAATTACTTTTTTTTTTTTAAAGATTTTATTTATTTATTTGACAGAGCGAGAGAGACAGTGAGAGAGGGAACACAAGCAGGGGGAGTGGGAGAGGGAGAAGCAGGCTTCCCGTCGAGCAGGGAGCCCGATATGGGGCTTGATCCCAGGACCCTGGGATCATGACCTGAGCCAAAGCAGACGCTTAACGACTGAGCCACCCAGGCGCCCTGAAAAGAAATTACTCTTGATGAGATGTTTTGTAGAAATCTACATATACTGTCCTAGATAAGGAAAGTTTAAATGATTTAAAATAATAATTTTCCCTAATTATAAGCACCTTGTGGGAAATTTGGTAAGTACAGAGAAGAAAAATAATTACAATCCCATCAACCCAGAAGTAACCATCGCTAACAGGTTTTTGTTCTTGTTTTTTCCTTTTGGTCTTTTATTCTGTAGCTCTGTTGTTTTCAAGTGAAAAGATAGGACTCCTGACCAAAAGGAACTTACAACTTTAAGGGCAACACAAACGAGAAAAATTAAGACATAATAGGATTGAAAACCAGATAACATGTGGGATGATGAAAATGATGATGATAAGGAAACGCAGTTCCAATCCTTCTATGAACATATCTACTCAATTTTTATTTTAAAATGGGAAAATTCCACGTAGAGAGTCAATTTAGGAAAATAAATCTTTCTCTGAAGCTCCTAGTACACAAGCTACAGTTTACTAGTGGCTATAAAATAGTAAGTGGACGAGCATAATCAAAATAGCTAATGACTAAATTGGGGATTAATTATGAGCCCAGGAAATCAAAAAACAAATCTGAGATGATTTGATACATACTATATTTTTGATAGGCTCATTGATTTCTCCAAAGTGTGTGTGAGACACATACTGCCTGGAATCAGCCACTTCCTGCTTTGTCTGCCACTCACTGTGGACCCACAGGCAAGTTACTTCACCTCTTTACTGTTATTTTTTCATCTATAAAATAGGGACAGGGACGCCTGGGTGGCTCAGTTGGTTAGGCGACTGCCTTCAGCTCAGGTCATGATCCTGGAGTCCCGGGATCGAGTCCCGCATCGGGCTCCCTGCTCAGCGGGGAGTCTGCTTCTCCCTCTGACCCTCCCCCTCTCATGCTCTCTCTCTCTCTCTCTCATTCTCTCTCTCAAATAAATAAATAAAATCTTTTTTAAAAAAATAAAATAAAATAGGGACATTAGGTTGTTGTGAGTATTAAATGAGAAAATCCACCAAATGGATTTAATACAGTCCCTGGTGCATAATAAGCACTCAAGAAATGTTAGGCATTATTAGAAGTCATGTAAGGCGGTGGTTAAGAGGACAAGCTCTCGTCAGACTGCCTTGCCACTCTTGTGGCTTTTTTCCTACTTGCTTGTAGGAACAGATCATCAACAACGACCTCTGTTGAATTACCCTTTTTGTCCCAAGAGTTTGAAAATGAACAGTTTTTGTCTTTGAATTGCTTTAAAATAATAATGAATTTATTAATCAAAATAGGCATTCACGAAGTGCTTCTGGGAAGTCCAGAGTTTTCTAATGAAGACTTTTTCATCAATAAAGGCTCTTAGAGAGTAGCAGTTATGTACTATTAATGAAACCACATACATTTTCACCATTAAGATGGGAAACCCAAAAATGTAGTTCTTTCCCTTAGAAAATGTAGTGTTGGGTATGTTTGGAGTCCATTACAACTTGACTTTTTGCAGCCGTCAGAGCTGGTGGGAAGATGGAGAAAAGTATCAGAGAGAATCTGAATTTATGTTACACTCTGGAAATGTCAAGAACTTTTTACCCAGTATTTAGTGTTGAGCATGAGATTAGGATGATTTGTAAAAATATGCATTTTAAAAACTAATGTTTTTATATTATATAATTAAATGATGTTTATTTTAGAAACTTTAGAAAGCAGGAACAAGAAAAAAGAAAACACAAATCTTAACATTTTAATGCACTTCCTTCCAAGCTTTTCTATAAATACTTACATCTAAATATATATTTATAGTTTTAATATGGATCTTCTGGTTTCTAAATTCCTAAAGAACCAGTAAGTCGACTTACTTGGGTTTGCTGGGCATTGTTTTTTTTTTTTTCAGAAGACCTTCCTATGAATGTTGGAGGAGCCTAGTGGTTCAAAATTACTGTTGGTTCCTCTTAAGTTTAGATTATAGTTCAGATTAGAAATGAACAATTTTTGGTCCCAGATCTAGTTAATCTAGTTAACTACATTTTTATATGATTTCTGGGTGATTTGTATGCACATTAAATTTTGAGGTGCCTGGGAGGCTCAGTGGGCTAAACGTCCAACTCTTGTTTTCAGCTCAGGTTATGACCTCAGGGTTGTGAGATCGAGCCCTGCATCCAGCTCCTCGCTGGGCATAGAGCCTGTTTAATATACTCTCTTCTCCCTCTCCTTCTGCCCCTTTCCCTCACTCCCCCTCTAAAAGAAATTGAGTAACACTACTGTAGGAACAACTGGACAAAGTATTTTTTTCTCTTATAAGACAGTTGTTGAAGGGTTATTAGTCCCTATTCCCAGAACAACATCCTCTTCTACCAACCAATCAGCTGCTTCCTGGGATCTCACTTCCACAAAAGCACTGTTGGGACAAGTCTGATTAGAGATCCTCCAAACAGCCTGCAGGAAAAAGTTTTGCTAGCTCCCCCAGCCGGAGATGAAAGACACAAAATGAATCTGGGCCATATTGACACGCCAATAAAACTCCATAAATGTAAAGTCTGTATTGTTCAGCATTTTATTACTTTATTAAAGCATTTTTCCTGGGCTCTTGAATAACCAGGAAACAGTGTTCAACCAATTGAAAAACCCAGCAATAAAGTTCATCAATAGCATCTTCATCAGCAGGGATCTATTGACTTGGAGAACTGAGGCTGGCTTGAAGAATAAAGAGGAAAGAAACACTCCAAAACAACATATTTGGGAACAGAGCAGCTTTTTAGATGGGAGTAAACATCTGCTTTTCTTACCCTCATATCCTTCATTTTTCTGGAATAGGAACTTATCTACAAAACAGGGTTGTGGCCATTTCCCGGTGAGCATGACTAATAATAATAATAATAGCCTATATTTGAAAGCATCTTATGATTCACAAAGTACTATAGCAGTGCTCTTCAGAATTTCACGTGCATCTAAATTACCTGGGGATCTTGTTAAAATGAGGATACTAATTGAGTAGGTCTGCAGTGGGGCCCGACTTGCCGTTTTAACAAATTCACAGGTGGTGCTAATAGAGCTGGTCCACAAACCTTATTTTGAGGAGCAGGTTCTTGCCATGATTTCTCTTGAGATTCACAGAAATCCTGTGAGGTAGATAGAGCTGGCATTTTTTTTTTTCCCCGTTCCCCATGAGAATATTGGCTCCAAGAGGGCAAAGATTTGCTCATTGCTATATCCCAAGTACCTATAATAGTAGGCACTCAATACATTTTCATTGGATGAACAAATGACTGCATCTTAATTTTATAGAGGAATTCGGAAAATGCTTTAACCAAAGTCGCAGTCTAATAAGTGGCAAACCTGGCATTTGAAGCTAAGAAACCATTTAACTTAAAGTTCGGTACCAACTAAATTTTTAGTGGCTTGACTTTCTTTCCCTCTTTCCTCCTCCTCCTTCTTCTCCTTCTTTGGTAAAGGTAAATTTTTTTGAAGAAACTTTTTAAATTGAAGTATAACACAGAAAAATGTCCCAAACATAAACATACAATTGACTATCCTTTACAGTGGGAACATACTCATAAAACTGGCTCTGTACATACCTGTCTCATATCCACTCCCAGTCATTATTCTCTCCTTCAGAGGAGACTAATCCTCAGTCTTAATTAATTAATTATATTAATTTGATTAATATAACAGTAATTTGCTCATTTTCACTTTATAGTATTCCATGGTGTATATTGGGCATATTCCATGGATGTACCACAATTTATTATACATTTCACTGGTGATGAGCATGAGGGTTGATTCCAGTTTTTGGCTAAGGAATAATGTGACCGTGGACATCTTGTACATGATTTTTGGTGAACATAGGTACATTTCTCTTTGGAATATATACTAGACATGGAGTATTTCTGATTTGGGGTATATTCAGTTGTAGATATTGCTAGCCAAATATCTTTTCAAAGTGGTTGTATTAATTAACTCTTTTGCCTTTTAAAAAATTTTTAATGTTGATTAAATTCCCTAGGTAATCATTAAAATTCTATTTTACCTTTTGCTGCATGAAGAATTGTGATGAATTTGATTACTGTGACTTTTGGATCAGGATGATGGATTGAACACACACATTTGTTTTTCTTCCTTCAAACACCTCATAAAATGACAACAAATAGATTTTTTTGGAGAAAGGTTTAGACCTAAAGGGATAAAGAAAATGAGAGAGGAAATAATATCAACACAATTTGGGATACTTAAGAAAGATGAATCCTACACCAGCAGGTAGTTGAAAAGTAACCTGATTTCAGTACAGAATCCCTAAAAGCTTGAGGAACTGGCACATATAAGTACTACTGGGAGAGGGAGGCTAGTGTTAAAAAGGACAGTATTGATTTAGTCTATTTAAAAAGCAATTCGATTCCCCCGCCCAATCCAGAGATTCAGAATTGTTTTCTACCCCAACCCACCTGGAGGAAGTCTGAGGAAAATTATCACTGGAGAGTATAAAACAGAGGGTCCCTGCCCTAGGATTTGTTGGACACAGTTGAGGGTGGGAGTATGATGCTGAAAACATAGGGATTAAGCAAATTATATTCTGAATACTGACCCCCTGCCCAGGCCTCTTTTACACTCAGCTCCCAAAACGTTGATAGGAAGGCAAATATCTTCTAGATAGGAGACTGGAAGATCCTTCTCTAGGAACTACTAGACCAAGAAGAAAGAAGTAATGGTACTGATATTTGGGGAGGAGGATCTCCAAGGAAATGGTCCAGCTAGATCAATAGGTATGGTGAAGCCCACAGTGGTCGAATGCAAACCATGGGCTCAGAACTTCCTATTGGCTCTTTTAGGACCCAACTGAAATATGAGTAAGCAAGCAAGGTCAACCAGCTAGCTGAGATTAAGATTTCAGCATAAAACATAGAGACCAAAACATACAGGAAAAAAAGCAACCTGGAAGAATAGGAGATTTTTCAGAGGAAAGACTATTCAAAAAAATCATCATTAATGTTCTGAGAGAGAGATAAGATGGTATTGCATTCATGAAATAATAACAGGTTGCTTTAAAAAGGATAATTGGAGACACTTAGAAATTAAAAATATGATCACAGAAATAAAAAGCTCAACATGGGCGCCTGGGTGGCTCGGTCAGTTAAACGTCTGACTCTTGATTTCAGCTCAGGTCATGATCTCAGGGTCGTGAGATCCAGTCCCAAGTTGGGCTCTGCACTGGGTGTGGAGCCTGCTTAAGATTCTCTCTCCCTCTGCCCCCCAACCCTACCCCCCACTCACATATGTGTGCATGCTCTCGCTCTCTCTCTCTCAAAAAAAAAAAAAAGAAAGAAAGAAAAAAATCTCAACAGAAGAGTGGGAAGGTAAAGCTGAGGAAATTTACAAGTTGAGCTAAAAGGAAAAGAGATAGAAAAGAGAAGAGAAGATATAATAAAATTAGAGCACCAGATCATGGGGTCCAATCCTTTATAATAGGAGCTCCAAAAAGAGAGAAAGAAAAGAGGGTAAATAAAAAGGAGGAATTCATTACTCAAATAGTTAAAGAAAAATTTCTAGAACTTAAGTTTAAAGTTTCCAGGTTGAAAGGATCCATAGATTGACTAGCAGGATGGGTTAAAAATAGACTCATTCTGGGGTACATTATTTTGTTAACTTCACAATACTGGGGAAATCAAGAAGTTCTACAAAGTTCCATAAATTAAAACAAAACAAAACAAGTCACATACCAAACAAAAAAAGATCAATATGCCTATGGGTTTTTCAATAGGAACAACAGAGGCTAGAATATAATGGAAGAGTACCTCCAAATTTTTGAGGAAAAATGATTCCTAACCTAGAATTCTCTATTCAGCCAAATTCATAAGCAAATGTGAGGATAGAATAAAAAAATCAGATACTCAAGTTCTGAAAAATTTTATCTCCCATTGAGCTCTTTTGCATAGATCTCCTACTGGATATGATCCATCAAAATGAAGGAGTAAGCTAAAGAGAAAGACATAGAAATAAGGAACAAGGGATTTAATATAAGAGAGTGGAAAGGACTCTTCAGAATGAATGAAGGGAGATCATAATAGCCAGGCAATGGGTGGTAGACAACAGCGAGGCACTAATGTCCAGAATTAAGTAAATCAGAAGGGGATTTTCTTAAGAAGATGAAATTAGTAGACTGACACTGTGCTCACAATAAATTGGTGGGAGTTTCAGACATCTGGCAGAGAGCTTGGGATTGAATTGTGATAAGTAAATAGAAAAACCGAACATACGAGTAAATAAGGAAAAAAGCAGGAGTTATTAACTGTTCTCCCATCTCCTTATCAACCCCCCCACCCAAAGGGAAAAAAAACTTGTACAGGAAAGGAATCAACTAGACTGCATGTCTCAGCTGTGAATGGCATTTACATAGTCATAATAATGTAAACAGTGAATGTTGATCTAACCAAAATTTCAATACAGCTCTATTGAATGCATGCAGGGATGGTGGTAGCTATGGGAAAAGTGTGTGTTTGTGGTGAGTGTTAAAGAAAGCCTAGCCTAATCTTCCCTGGTAGAAAATCAATAGACAATGACAAAAACTGAAGAACCACGGAAATTACAATATATGCATGTTAGTATTTAGTGATAAACCAAAAGAAGCCTCTGAAGGAGAGGAAAGATGTTGCCTTTGGGAGGGTTTGCTATTTTTTAAATTAGGCCTTGTAAAATAACTACATGTCTCTTCAAACTATGCAAAAGTGTATATCTGATAAAAATAAAAAGTTAGAATAAGTTTTATTCTGATTTTACTACTGACGGCTCTTTAACTTTCTTATGGTTTAATTTACTTATCTATAAAAATGAGAATTTTCATCCATAATTAAAATATGTCCTATTTTTGCCAGTTGTTCTGTTCTCTATTCCTGGGAATCATTGTGGATCAAGGATCTTATTTGTAAGAGACCTTCTATTTCTCCTGCATATGCATGGGTTCTGGGAAAGAGTGAAAGGGACAAAAGAGAGGAAACGGGGAAAAAGGAAAACTTTCAGATGTTCCCACAATTGGATGATTTGTCTATGAATAAGGAGAATCCTTGGCCCTGGATAATTCAGAATGAACACACTTCCCCTTCACTCAGAGCTAGAGTAGCAAGTTGACTGGGTGGCTTACGCAGTGCCCAGTTTGGAGAAGGATTCTTGTAATAGAACAAGAGAACCATGGCTTGATAATTGACACAGATGTTCAGGTGTGAGTCAATGCAAATGGTCATTCTTCCTGTGAAATGAGACTGGTCCAGGTGAGGCTGGTCCTTCAAAGAAGGAAAACCCAACATGGTGCAATGTATGTTGCAGGTAAGACAGTGGGTGTAATTTTGGACACAAAGTTGCCTCTGGCTTAAGTTCCCTTGGACTTCAGTCCCACCTCTTGCTTAGAACCCCTCTACTGCTAGAGAGAAGTGCCTCTCAGACTTCAGTGAGCCTCCAAAAAACCTGGAGGGCTTCTTAAAACACAAGATTTCCGAGTCCCACCTTCAGAGATTCTAATTTAGTAGGTCTGGCAGAGGGCTCAGAAGTTTCATTTTAACCAATTCCTGGGTGATGCTGCTGCTGAGTGTGTGTGAATTTTGAGAGGTTCAAATGAACAGCAGAAGAGTGTAATGCGAAAGAATGAGTGTGTCAGCAGCTCATAGGGATTGTTTTTCTTTTTAAAATTAAATATATTCTGGGTGCCTGCGTGGCTCAGTCGGTTAGGCCTCTGCCTTTGGCTCAGGTCGTGATCCCAGGGTCCTGGGATCGAGTCCCACATCGGGCTCCCTGCTCAGCGGGGAGCCTGCTTCTCCCTCCCCCACTCCCCCTGCTTGTGCTCTCTCTCTCTTTCTCTCTCTGTCAAATAAATAAATAAAATCTTAAAAAAAAGATAAAATTAAATATGTCCTATGAACAGGAGATTGGGTAGGATGTACCTAAACAAATCTATATTTGCTCCATTTAAAGGATAAGGTTTTAAAAAGCCCAGTGTACCCACCAACCAGATCAGGACTTGGAACTTTCCAGGACATTGGAGTACTCTTGGGATGACTTGGTTAGTTAACACTTCGTTTTTTAGTGTCTATGTTCGTGATGGAAGCCGGCTTGTAATTTTCCTCTTTAGTATTGCTTTTGTCAGTTTTTGGAATCAAGATTATGCAAAGCTCATAAACAGAGTTGAGGAGTAATTTTTTCTCTTTTATGTACTCTGGAATAGTTTGTGTTAAATGGGATTCACTTATATTTAAAAATCAATTAAATGCATTCAATAGCCAAGTAGTCTTGTACCGTATGAAGGAAGATATGTCATAGAAGGCCAACACAAGGAACTCAGCTGCTAAATTCAGTATCTTTAATGGTTATGCAACTTTTAAAATTTCCGACTTCTTGATTCAGGTTTTGTAGGTTTTTCTATTTCACCGAAGTTTTCAAATCTGTTTTTACTTTTTAAATTTCTTTTTCTTTCTTTCTTTTTTTTAAGATTTTATTTATTTATTTGACAGAGAGAGGCACAGTGAGAGAGGGAACACAAGCAGGGGGAGTGGGAGAGGGAGAAGCAGGCTTCCTGCTGAGCAGGGAGCCTGATGTGGGGCTCGATCCCAGGACCCTGGGATCATGACCTGAGCCGAAGGCAGACGCCTAACGACTGAGCCACCCAGGTGCCCCTTTTTCTTTTCTTTTTTAAAAAAAGATTTATTTATTTATTTGAGAGAGAGTGGGTGTGTGCAGAGGGAGAGAGAGTCTTAAACCGACTCCGCATTGAGCACAGAGCTGGACACTGGGCTCCATCTCACGACCCTGAGATCACGACCTGACCTGAAACCAAGAGTCGATGCTTAACTGATTGTGTCACCCAGGTGCCCCTTAAATTTCTTTTTTAAAAATTGAGATATAACTGACATATAGCATTGTGTAAGTTTAAGGTATATAATATGTTGATTTGATACATTTATATGTTGCAATGTGATTACCACTGTAGCTTTAGCTAATATCTTTATCATGTCACATAATTACCGTTTCTTTTTGGTGGTGAGACTATTTAAAATCTAGTCTTGTAGCAATTTTGAAGTGTATAATAATTGTTGGTTATGATTACTATGCTGTGAATTAAATCTCCAGAAATGGGGTGCCTGGGTGGCTTAGTCGGTTGGGTGTCTAAGTCTTGATTTCAGCTGGGGTCATGATTTTGGGGTTATGGGATTGAGCCCCTATCGGGCTCCTTGCTTAGCGAGGAGTCTGCTTTCCTCTTTCCCTTTCCCTCTGTCCCTCCCCCTGCTCATGCTCTCTCTCTCAAATAGATAAATAAATCTTAAAAAAAATCTCCAGAAATTATTCAGTTTCTAGAGGTGAGTTTTTACCCTTTAATAACACTACTACCCCCTCCTGCGCCACCCCCCCTCCGCCCCGCACCAGCCCTGGTAACTACCATTCTACTCTCTGTTTCTATGCCTTCTGCCTTTTAGATTCCACATATAAATGATATCATGCAGTATTTCCTTCTTTCCCTGTCTGGCTTATTTCACTAAACATAATGCCATCAAGTTCCATTCATGTTGTTGCAAATGGTAGGATTTCTTTCTTTTTTTTTTTATGGCCGAATAATATTCATCTGTGTGTGTGTGTGTGTGTGTGTATCTTACAATTTCTTTATCCATTCATCCATTGACAGACACTTAGATTGTTTCCACATCTTGGCTATTGTGAATAATGCTGCAATAAACATGGGAGTGCTGAAATCTCTTTGATATCCTGTTTTCATTTCCTTTGGATAAATACCCAGAGGCAGGATTGCTGGATCATATGGTAGTTGTCTTTTTATTTTTTGGAGGAACTACTATGCTGTTTTCCACAGGGGCTGTTTCAATTTACATTCCTACCAACAGTGCATGAGGGTTCCCTTTTCTCTATACCCTCGTCAACACTTGTTACTTCTTATCTTCTCGCTGATCGACTTTCTAACCGGTTGTTGGAGGAGGTCATGGAGAGGACATGACCTCTGGTTGACCATCGAGCTTGACTGGGGCAGTTGGAGGCTCCTCACCCCTCCCCTGCTCTTGGAATGTATGTTCTGCCCTCTGTCCCCATAGCCAGACCTGTTTTCAAGGATGCAGCCTTGGGGGAGCAATGTGTTGCTGAGACCATCTGCTCCGTGTTAGTGACTAAACCCAGTTAAGGTCTCTAGGTAAACTTTTAAGATTCTGGCGGGCAGGTGCGGAGATCTACTTGTCTTGTGGCCGCTGGAGACAAGGCTCTAGGTAAATTCCCTTGCTTATCCAACCTGCCACCTGTCAATCCACAGTGGCCTCCTTCTTTCTTGGGCCTGCCCTTGCCTTCTCTGGATAGGGGCCAGTTTCTGCACATCCTCGCCGACACTTGTTATTGCTTGTCTTTTTGATAATAGCCATTCTAACAGGTGTGATGTGATATCTCGTTGTATTTTGATGTGCATTTCCCTGATGATGAGTGATGTTGAGCACCTTTTCATGTACCATTTGGATGTCTTCTTTGGAAAATGTCTGCTCAGTTCCTCTGACAATTTCCTTTTTTAAAATTTCTGGTGTTATTTGTGCTTTTATTTTCTTAAACCATCTTACTAGAGTTTGGTAAATTGTATTAGTTTTTAATTCAACAATTTTTGGCTTTATTGTCTCTATTATCTATCAATTAACCTGTCAACTTATTTTTATTATTTACTTTTTTTCTAAGTATGTGTTTTGGCTTAATTAACATGCCCCCCTTTTCTTTAGCTTTTGAGGGTTGATGCTTAACACTTTAATTTTCGGGCTTTCTTCTTTTCTAATATAGGTTTTTAGGACTACCAATTTCCCTCCAATTTCTCCTGTAGCTAATTTACCCAATTTTGTTTGTGGCACTCTTACTATTATTCAGTTCTATATTTTTTCTATTTTTCAACTTAATTTCTTTGGCCCATGAGCTACTTAGTTTATTGATTTGCAAACATATGGGATTTTCTAGTTATCTTTCTGTTAGTGGTGTCAAGTTTAACAACATTGTGGTGTGGTAAGAGACTATGCTTTGAATGAAAACAATATTTTTGTATGTTTTGAAACTTGCTTTAAGGATGAGGGTGGTGTGCTTGAAAATTGTGCTTCAGAAGAAAGTAAATTCTGCAGTTTGGAGTGAATTGTTCTCTCTCTCTCTCTGTATATGTATGTGTGTGTGTGTATATATGTATACATACATATATAAATATATATATTACCTTTTTAAAATATATATTTATCTTAAATCTTAATTATGCTTGTTAGTTATATGTAATTAAATATCTTCTATGTTTTTACTGATTTTTTTGTATTCTTGGTCTATCAAATACAGAGAGATTTGTTAAACTATTCCTATATGATACTGCATTTATCTATTTCTCCTGCTAGCTTTTGCTTTAAATATTTTGAAGTGTCAAATGTTGTATAAAAATTTAAAATTATTCCTTTCATATGAAATGTACCTTTTGTTATGAAGGGACACCTTCACTTAAAAGATTTTATTTATTTTTCATTTTAGAGAGAGAGAGAGTGAGTGTGCAAGTGGGGGGAGGGGCAGAGGGGGAGGGAGAGAATGTGAAGCAGACTCCATGCTGAGTGCGGAGCCAGATTTGGGGCTTGATCCCTCAACTGTGAGATCATGAACTGAGCCAAAACCAAGAGTCAGATGCTTAACTGACTGGGCCACTCAGGTGTCCCTGAAATGGTTTTTAATGCTAGTAAAGCTTTATACCGTGGAGTTTATTTCATTTGATATTAATATAGTTGTGTAATTATATAATTAGTGGTGAGGTTTGGCTGATCCATGCCTGGCCATGTACACTGCTCATCTCCTTCTCCCTTCTCTGTTGCTCCCCATTCCCTGCCGGAAGTACCACTGAACAGTTGGAAGATGGCTTTGAGGACTGATGGTAGCAGGAAGTCCCTGACTCTTCCTACCCACGACATACCCAGAAGAATCAGAATATGTATACAGGGCAGGGCTAAATTACCCCTATGCAGTTGTATAGTGATGACTGTTTGGCTATGGTAATGTACTGATTCTTTATTTCTGTGCTGATGTTTAAGGACTGGCATGGAAGGAATCATGGTAGCTCCATGGTATTGAGAATGAGGTGATCTGCAGTCACATCTGAAGCACCGTTAGGCAAAGGGGCCATATGCCCTTAGGGAGGTCTTGAAGAATAGACATTAAGAAGCCATGTTCCAAGTAAAAAACTACATGGAAAATAGATCTTGGGGACTCCTGAATGTGCTCCACTGAGATTACTCTTGTAAGGACTGTCCTCTCATTTTATCTCCCAAGTACCTCATGAAGTACTTCCATGTTCCCCACTTCCCTCTGTGCTAAATAACACAAATCCACACTGCTGTTGGTGGTGGCATCTTATGTAAAAGGTAACTGGGACAGTTTAACAACATCGCTGCAATTTTGGGGACAATCCTCCCAGGAGGTGGGGTCTAGATCTCCTCCACATTCATGTGGGTGGGTCTGTGATTGCTTTGACCAAGAGAGCACATTGGAAGTGTTGCCAGGTGACTTCTGAGGCTGGGTCACAAAGGCCACTGGAATGTTCCTTGTTCACTGGAATGATTGTCCTTTGAGCCCTGCACTATATCACGTAGAAATTCTAGTTACTCCAAGACTGCCAAGCTAGGGAGGCCACTGTAGGCGCTGGGGTTGACAGCCCCAGCTGTTTGCCTTCACCCAACCCAGGCCAAATACCTGACATGTGATTCAAGAATCCATACTGAGAGTGCATCCTCTTGTCCCTGCTATTTCAACTGTACCTTCTGAGTCATCTCCTAGCCTTTGGAGTCATCATAGCTGAGGGTCCAGACAACACTGAGCAGAGGTAAGTCATCTCTGTTTTCTGTTAAAATTCTTGACCACCAGAATGGAGGAACGTAATAGCATGTTTGTGTTTTTATGCCACTCACTGTATTTCAGGGTGGTTGGCAGTGCAGACAGATGGCTGAAACAGTAGTGCCTACACACAGGGACAGTTGAGAGCTCACTTTCCCAGTCTATCACCATTTCTCTCTTTATTCACAGCCACTTACCTGCAAAGGTCCAGAGATCAGGATTATTTGGTTGGATACGGAAATGTGTACACAGTAACCAGTGCTTTTACTTTGACTTGAGCTTGGCTCAGGACCTTTGTAAAGTAGCTGCCAGCTGAGCAGGATCAGTCATTTTAAAGCATGAAATGTGTCTAAGCTTTTCACTTGGAAGATGATTGCTCCCCATGGATGGGCTCATCAATCACAACTAGATTTCCTCTTTGTGTGGCTAAGTGTATCAGATGATAATATGGGGAAACTTGGTGTCTTTAGCTTAATCCTGCCCTATTCATTTACTTCTGAAAAGTAAACAAAATAGCACTTCCAGGCTTCTTCCCCTTGACATGGACTATTTGTTTGAAAAATGTGTCTCTGAGGCGGTCTGCATTTTCTTTTGAGGCGATCCTAGGAGAAAGGAAACCTTATAGGCTGGTTAAATATCAGACTTGCTGGGTTTCAGATTGTGCCAAAACTTTAGCCTTTTCTTTCTCCATTGAAGTACTGGAAAGCATTGTAGTACTTTATTGAGGGTGATGAATGGTATCTATTTAATCAGAACTTTAGCACTTCTATTTTATCCTCATTGCTTTATAAAACAGGACGTTATTTGTCATACCTTTTCTGGATGTGTTTCCTCTTCTTTATTTCCATAACACCCAGGTACTCAAATCCTTGACTAAACTTACTGGCCATATTTATTCTACTTATTTATTTTTTTAGTTTTTAAAATTGTTTTTTAGTAAAAGGCAAAAGATTTATTTGATCTGGAGAGAACCCGGAGTATTATTCTCTTTTATAGGCAAATAAAGCAGAGTACTCTGCTGTCACCCTCTAAACTTGGATCACTTACAGAGTTCTGAAGTATTGTAAACATCCATAGGGAAAGTTCTAGAGAAAATTAACCAAGAGTTGGCAAGGAAAGGACCTTGACAGTAAAATGGATGACAGCATCCAGGTAATTCTATCTCTGATGTGTCTCTTGGGTTTCCTGTAGCTTCACCACTTTCTTAGACCATTACGGAGGCGGCTACTGAGTTTTGCACACAGACTTGGCTCCCTACCTGTTCCTTTCCATGTGGGAGTCACATTGGTCTGTAAGGCCACAGGCTTTGTCTTCTTTGTGGTTGTGTCTCCGTTGCCTAGCACAGCTCCTGGGGCATAGTTGGTGTACAAATATATAATGAGAATACAAAGGGAAGGTTTTCTTTTTTTTTTTTTTTTTTTTTTATGAACCACATCTTCTTTATTCATTTGTCTGTTGAAGGGCATCTCAGCTCCTTCCACAGTTTGGCTATTGTGGACATTGCTGTTATGAACATTGGGGTGCATGTGCCCCTTCTTTTCTTTTTTTTTAAAATTTTTTTATTGCTGTGTTAATCACCATACATTACATCATTAGTTTTTGATGTAGTGTTCCATAATTCATTGTGCATAACACCCAGTGCTCCATGCAGAATGTGCCCTCTTTAATACCCATCACCAGGCTAACCCATCCTCCCACCCCCTCCCCTCTAGAACCCTCAGTTTGTTTTTCAGAGTCCATCGTCTCTCATGGTTCGTCTCCCCTCCAATTTCCCCCCCGAAGGGAAGGTTTTCTTTCCATGAATGGTAAAAACATTCAGATCTAAAAAAATTAGAGAGATTACTTGCAATTTTTCTGAAGACCTTTCAAACTCAAGAAGGTGAATTTTCAAAGGTAATTTTTTTTTCTCCAGGTATTTGAGAACTATTGCATACATATTCAGTGCTTCAGAGGTAAATTTACTGTCCATATTAAATACATATTACTTTGTAGAAACATTTATTTTTTTTCAAGAAACTAACATTGAATTTTAGATTTCAAGCCACTATGGTTTTTTTTGTTTTTTGTTTTTAATAAAGCTGCACGTAAATGGAAGTGAGGAGGTGGAATTCTATGTATTAGTAAAAGAGCAATATTCAGTGAATCCAAGTGGCTTCCAGGGCCCTGAAGGAATCTATGCACCAGGAAGCCTTACTGTCAGGGCCAGGATCAAAACAGATTTCATCGTAGCCATGTTTCTAGGACTTTTTATTAATTTTCAAATCAAATCAAAATTTTCAATCAAAAGTGAAATCAAAACAGATTTCACTCACCATGTCTGACCTAGACAGGGTGAGGGAAGGATTGCATGAAAATGGCATAGTTTGGTAATAAAACACTTAACTGGAAATATATTTTCAATTGTTTTCTGACAGAAACATCAAATACAGATCTTTCTGGACTTAGATGGGGTTATAGCCTGTTAAACCCATAGTAAGTTGAAGATACTGTAAGTCAAAAACGCATTTAATACCCCTAACCTATTGAACATCATGGTTTAGCCTAGTCTACCTCAATATGCTTATTGCATATTGTTAGCCCAGGGAAAAGATCCACAATCACAATTCAGAATACAGTTTCCACTGAATGCATGTTGCTTTTGTACCATTGTGAAGTTGAAAAATTTTAAGTTGAACCATCTTAAGTCAGGAACCATCTGTATTGGAAAACACTGATTTGAGACACTAAGCAATGATAAGAGGTTGGAAGAGGCTCCTCAGTCTCCTGTCTTCCACCCTTCATATGCATCATCCCCCACTATTCTCCACAAAATAGCCGGAGAAAGCCTTCTAAAAACAACTCAGTCAGATCATGACCTCTCCACTCAAAATGATCCATGGCTCAGAGCTTTGCATAACTTCCATGAAAAAAAGCTAAAAGTCCTTCTGGATTCTGGCCAACTTACAAACTCATCTCAATCCACTCTTTCCCATGAGCTTTCAGCTTTATTCATACTGGAAATTTCCTTGTTGTTTCTGGAAAATTCCAATCCCATACTCTTTTCAAGGCCTTTACACTTACTGTTTCCTCTATCTTCAACACTGTTCTCCTACATATCCATGGCTTATCTCCCTCCTTACTTAGGTCTTTGCTTGAATATAATTTTTAAAAAGATTTTGTATTTATTTATTTGAGAGAGAGAGAGAGTGCATGAGAGGGCATGAGCTGGGGGAGAGGCTGATGGAGAGGAAGAGGCAGACTCCCCGCTGAGCAGGGAGCCCGACATGGGGCTTGATCCCAGGACCCTGGGATCATGACCTGAGCTGAAGGCAGAGGCTTAATGGACTGAGCCACCGAGGTGCCCCTTGAATATCATTTTTTCAGAGGCCTTGAAAGACTATCCTGTCCCCATTTTCTAGCATTCACCCCTGCTTGACAGTCTGTTAGGGGAATATCTATTTACTATCTTTGTACTGGAAAATGATTTTCTTGACACCAGAGATTTTGCCTGTTGTAAACACTGATGGATTCCCAGTACCTGGAATGGCATCTGGTATATAGTTGGTATATAAGAAATATTTTGTGAGATGGATGAATGAATGAATGAACAAATGAGAGCAATGTAAAAAAATAGTTACAGTCAAAGAAAGCCAGGTAAATGGGTTTATAAATGTTTCTTAAGAATATACCCTCAGTACAGATTTTCATGATATGAGCAATTGATTTATCCAAATTGAACTTTGCAGAAATTAAAAGGGGAAAGGAAAGAATGGGGAGCAGGGACAGTATAGAGGTGGGGACACAGAAACTGGGGTAAAGGTTGGGATAAACAGTAGCGTGGTTATTTGTCCACTCTACTGAGACAGAAGATTCAATCCTGAGATAGTCAATGTCTTTGGTGGAAATCCTAGGAAAGATTGTATGACTAATTTTAAGGGTTTCCCTGAACAACAATAAAGATGTGAAGTAGATTTTCAAGGGACTTGGTAAGTGGGTAGTGAAGGATTTATTGACATGCTCAAGGTAGGAATTGAAAATTAATAAAAAGTCCTAGAGAAACAGAGGAGAACTGATAAGATCACAAGAAAACACTGAACTCCATGGGGCATTTCAGGAATTTTCAGAGGTAATTTGAATTACATGAGATTTTCACTTTGGGGGCTGACTCACCTAACCCTGGAATAAGATGTGGCTCCATTATAAAGAAAGAAGAAAAGACTAGGATTTGATCTGCCTGTACACTAACATTGGCAGTGTTGATAGAGGAAGATGTGTCACATGGAAGTGGTTCTGTGTCTCACCCATCTTTCTGGCTGATAAGTATTTAGGAAGGACCTTGATTTTGACCAAAACCAAGTCATTAGGAGTTGTGAAATCCAAGCACCTCTTTCTAGCTTATTGTCACCTCTCTATTAGATGGAATAAAGAGGTTGGATGAGGGCTGTCAATTTTTTTTCTTGTCATATAACTGGTAACTCATTAGGATTTTCCAGTGAGAATTACATGAATGAACTTCTTGTTTTCATGCGTGCCAGGCTATGGGAAGCCATCATGTGACCTGCAGCCTTGAGGTTGCCCTCTGAGAAGGTTTTAATGTTTCTTACTCACTTGTCTATGCATTCTTCACATAACCTTAGCATGGCAGGCCTGAAGTGGGAATGCCTGTGCACAACTGTGAGGTAGTGACAGTGGGGTGAAGGGAAAGAGTATGGAGGTTGAGATGACGCAAGATCACACAAGATTTGACGTGCTCTGGGATATACAAGAACACTTTTTGGAAATTAATTGAAAGTTAAGGTAAAAGTAATTTTTTTTTTTTGCATTACTGAGATATACTTTTAGTATCCATTTCCTTTTGTGTTATATGGATTTGTTTTGGTGCGTAAGACTAAGAACAATGAAATCTAATGGACTTACTTGGGTAGTTGATTCATACCGACCTGGGTTTTAACCTTGAGAAATCACTGAGGTTTTTTTTTTTTTTTTAAGAGGAAGGCAGGAAATAGACAAATAGCTGTGACATCACTCGTGGTGTAGGAAGCTGCTACATTAAGGGCATCCTCATGAATATCGAAATGTGTTCTTGACCTGGGTCCACTCTTCACTGTAAGATTTCTTAGCTCTGTTTCTTTCTTTCTTTTTTTTTTTTTTTTGGCTTTGCATTTAATAACTTACCAAAGCCAAAAGATACATCTTTATGTTAACTTACAAAAACTCTGTAGGGCACACAATAAAGTAAAAAATAATAATACAGGTTTAGGGTGGGAGGATAGCCACTGTGGAAAAATAGTGATCAAATCTCTAATTTCCTCCATTATCTAGGTCAGTAAGGAGAATAGTTTCCCCACTTTGTTTCCTCTTTGTTCCAAACTCACTTTTTAGAGATGTGGAGAGTTGTAAGTTTTAACACGAAGATTAGCTATTTTGACAATCGTCATCTAAATTAAAATGGGTGATACAAAAGTTCAGATCAAGAAATACACAATGCAGCTTAATGATTGAAGACTCAGTCTTGAAACCACTGGGATTGAAATTTCATGGCCTCTGTGGATGACTCACTGCTTCGCTGTGTCATGAGTTTCATTTTGAAATGAAATACACTGTGTGGTTTCATTTGAGGCTTCGTGTTGATGCAAAAAGGAAATGAGCCCATATTGGGAAGTTAGGTTGAAATGCATGTAATTAATGATGAAAAAAGTGTCAGGCTGTTGTCTGGCCATTCTTCCCAGCTTGTTCTGGCATTACTAGGTTGTTCTATAATCATCTCTCTGTCCCTCCGACTTGTCTGCGAACTCATAAAGGGCAGGAACTGGGTCAAGCAAATAGAAGGTGCTCAATGAACTATTAAACATTAGCTCTATGGGAGTGAAATCCTTAGCTCAAGTCTTACTGCGTGATTGCCGATGAAAAGACTCTATTCAACTTCAGTGCATTTATACACTGGACTTAAGCACAGTCTTTTTTATAGAAGCTATTTTACAGTATTATTTTCACAATAGTATTCACATCCCCAAACTTGGATTTTCTCTTGAAACCAATGGGGGGAGGAGGGGTGGTGAGTGTAGGAAGGGTAGTGAAACAAAGCAGAATGAAAAATGGAGTAGGATTAATTATTTTGTTTTATTTTTTTAGTTGAAGGAAGATTAATTATTTTAAAGTTAATTTTGCTTTATTTCAATTTACTTCCATATTTTTGGAAGATGTATGATATTTCAGACTCTGTACGAGACTTGGTGTCTGATTTCAAGGAATTTATATTCTTGTGATGAGGAGGGAAGAAAAAGGTGAGCTCTTAGTAACAAACAAATTAGAGAGGAAGAAAACACCAAATGTAACAAAATATGCAACTGAATTGTGAGGTGGTACAATTTGGTCGTTAGATGTATAAGCTTTTAAGTCAGTCCAGGACTGAGACTGGTTCTACCATTACTAGCTCTGAGACCTTGGAGAAGTTACTTGACTTAATCCTCAAATACTTATGTGCAAAGTGGGAATGATAATAATAATACACTATAAGGTTATTATGAGGATTAAATAATATCATTCATATATATCGTGCACCCAACACTGAGTACCAGACCAATACATGATTAGATGTGAGAATGGAAAGGGCTAGCTAAATAGCTCTAGTAACTGAGTTCATTTTAAAATTTCTGTTGGGAATCCATGTAAAATATAACATTTTCCTGAGGATTGACATTTGTTACTTACCAATCAAAATCACTGTATAATTGATAGTCATTGAAAATAAACTAACTAGAGTCAGAACTTCCTTTTGAAAACTTTACTCAAGTAAATATCTTGAACCTTGCCCTTAAAAGAACACAGATCAGAGTACAGAGAGTTGCTTCATTTCTGACAACCAAAAAGACTATCTTCATTGTCTAAATTATAACCACACAGTCTAAGAGAGATATATATACTTTTTAGAGAATAAGTTTTTGATTCTGGAAAAAATGGAATAAATGCTATAGAGAGTACCTGAAGAAATTATTGAAACTTGGTAACTTTTCAAAAGTGAATTTCCATTTTCTGACCTACATGAACATTTCCCTTTCTTTTAGAATATGAACTCCAAACCTTTTGTGGAGAGCCTCTTTTTCTCTGTCTTGTTTAGCCATTTGCCTTAGGTTTATTGAGTTCTGTGTGAATTCTCTGAGTATCTCCTGAAGGGTAACTCTGGTCTCTTTTTCTGTCTCATAAGAAGGTAGCTTGTTCTTTTTCTTGCCAAGAACACTGTTCTAGATTCTGTTCCTGCTCATGTCCTCTTGATTTTGCTCCATTCTTTAGGTCCTATCTTTCTCCCATCTTTAATCTTTCCTCCTCTGCCCACAAATATGGTCAGGGCCCTTTCTATCCTGAAATAACCCTCCTCTGACCCTGCTACTCGAGTTAGTACTTAGCCCCCATTACCACCAAACTTCTCAGGGTACAAATTCTGCTTTCACTTCTTGCTCATGCATTCATTTCTTAACCCCTCGTACTATGGTTCCACCTCTACCTTCCACCCCTCTATGAAACTACCTTCTTGGAGGTCACCAGGTAATTTGTGGAAATTTCACTTCTTGGAACTTTCTCCTGGGGGCCTCCTTTATACCACAGTTTGCTGGTTCTTTCATCTTTCTGAGAACTTCTTTTCTGCTTTATTCACTAGTTGCTCCCCTCCTTCTGCTCCATAAAGATGTTCTTTTCTCCATATTCTTTGCCTTAGGCAACTACCTCCTCATCCACTCATATTGCTTTGACATGAATTTCCTCAATCTCTTTGCCTTTCATTTTAAAATCTCCTTCCTGATGATTCCCAAACTTAGCAATTTCCAACTGTTGCTAGGATTTTCTTACTTAATCAGCCAGAATTTCAAACTCAGCAGATTTAAAACTAGGCTCATTAACTTACACTTAACAAAACTCCAAGCTCTCTGACTGTCTTTATTTTGTTTTTATTAATGACAACACTATTAATGAGTCATCCTTCAAAACTCACAAGAAAATTTTTGTTCTTCCTTCTCATGTTCCATGTCTAATAAATTAAATTCTATATACTTTCTATTTTGGAGTCCGATAAATCTGAGTTCAGATCATGGTTTTGCTACTTACTACCCTTTTGGCCTTGAGAAAATTACTTAAATTCATGGAGTTTTGGTATCCTTATCTATAAAATGGGGACAATAACATCCCCTTACATGGCCAATTGAGAGGATTGGATAAAAGTTGCACATTTTATTCCTCAATAAATAGTAATCCTATTCTTTTCCCTGATCCTGGTTATATCTGTCATACCCACTTTTATTTTTCTTAAAATGGACTAATACTTATCAAGTTTCTTCACGTAGTTCCTGACATGTAGGTGTTATTCACATGTTTTTTCTCCTTCCTTCCTTTTGTTATATTGCCTCCTCAGTTCAGACGTGCATTGCTTCTTCTTCTTCTTTTTTTTAAATTAACATATAATGTATTATTTGTTTCAGGGGTACAGGTCTGTGATTCATCAGTCTTACACAATTCACAGAGCTCACCATAGTACATACCCTCCCCAATGTCCATCACCCAGCCACCCCATCCCTCCCACCCCCCTCCACTCCAGCAACCCTCAGTTTGTTTCCTGAGATTTAGAGTCTCTTATGGTTTGTCTCCCTCTCTGGTTTCACCTTGTTTCATTTTTCTCTCCGTTCCCTTATGATCCTCTGTCTTGAGACGTGCATTGCTTCTTGTCTAGACAATTGATGTGGCTCCTACATGGCCCTGGCTCCTGTCCCGGACATTGGGATTTACCCTGGACACTGCTGGCTGATTCGCCTTCCTGAGGCATGCTTCGGGTAGGCCACTTCCCTACTCAGAAATCTTCACTGCTTCATTATTTCCCAGAAAATGAAGTAACAAAACCTAGAGTTCAAGTTATCTTCAGAGACGTATGTGTCATGATTTTCCTACACATGGCGTCTGTTTTGGCCAAGTGGTACCATTCTTTCTTTTGACATGATCTGATTTTTCTGTTCTCTTGCCTTTCCTCCTGGGTCTGGAAAGATATTTAAACAGTCTCCATCTGCCAAATCCATTTCTAACATGACGCATGAGACTAGAGCTTTTGAGACTGTGTCTAATTATTATATCTATTTTTTGAAGTAGCTAGTCTAGTAGACCCTCAATCTTTTTTGGATTAATTAAAATAATAAAACTTTGACGTACAGATCCATTCGTGAAAGTGAATGTCTTATAGACAACAGAACCACTGTTTATGAGAGAAGAAAGATTGAAGAGGAATAAGAAGAAGAAGAAAAAAAGAAAAGGAGTTCATTTAGGGAATGAGGTGATTATTTTTTGGTTGGGTCAGAAAAGTAGGGAATGCAGAGAAGTATGAATCCCAAGAAGAGTAGCAATAACTGGGATTATGTGGACAGGGTGAGGGGGCTTTGAAAGCAGTCTCTGTCCTAATTTCATTGTAATTCTTGGCATAGAATAATGATTAACATTCCAAGACAGAAGATATGGTGGCAAACTGCCCTGTATTTGAAAACAGAGGAAACGCCCTGGAAAGAATGAGATATGTGGTAAAGAGAGGAAGTGACAATGTACTGGAAAGGATAGCTGTAAGTCATCACAGGGGCACCCCGAATCCTGGCATGTGTCAGGCAGGCTGATGTGATCCTGATATCACTCCTGTCACTGGGTAAAGTCACTTGTCACTTTGACACAAGCAGAGATAAAGCAGTCTAAGCACATGGAAGGGTCTAAGTGCCGAGTACGTAATGGTGCTCAATAAAAGCCTGTTACCGATGAGCTGTGGTTTGTGACAGAACTTCTCTAGGGTGAGATCCAAGAGTAGGTAAGGTAAGCACCTCAAAAAATGCCTAAGTGTGCCAGATCGCTCAGTAACATCAGGACAAATAGGCTTGCCTTGGCTAGGATATAAGAGGCATATCTTACACTTCCAGAGGTTTGTTTCATAACTCTGAATCATAAGTGAGAACTTGACGCATTCCAAGAAGATCTTTAAGCAGGCAAATTAAGTATGATTTTAAAAAGTTCTTTGAGGGGCGCCTGGGTGGCTCAGTCGGTGAGGCCACCAACTCTTGGTTTCAGCTCAGGTCATGATCCCAGGGTTGGGAGATCGAGCACCGGGTCAGGCTCTGTGCTCAGCTTGGAGTCTGCTTGTCCTTCCACCTCTGCTCTTCTCCCCGCTAAAATAAATAAATAAAAGCCTTTGAAAAAAAATTAAAAAGTTCTTTAAGATGAAAAGTAGCTGTTTATCCCTGACCAGGCCTTTCTTCTAGTTCAGACAGCTTACATCTATGTGGTTGAAAAGTTCCATTTCATCATGAATTTGTTGAAAAAAGAATATTTAAAACATATTCTAAGGCACAACATGGAATGTTAATTGTCTCATTGAAAACATTTGGAAAATCAGAAGAAATCTTTGAGGAAGTGTGCTTTTGGAGAATTTTGCAGAAATTGCTTGGGCATTCAGGGTTTGTGAGGGCTCAGGCCCTGACTGTCACCCCTCCTATAGATTTGTGTGTCTTAGATTTGGACAAATGGCAGTAACTCAGGAGAAATTTATTTACCCATCATTTACCATCAAACATATCATCATAAACATAGCAAGCAAAGACCAAGGAAATGGCCAAATTATTAATACTGATGCTTTAATTCAAATGATTAACGTCATTCTCCCAAATGGTTGTTTATGCTTTTAGAGCCATACAGAGATGAGTTATTTGACTTGTTTTTCGCTTGCTTTCCTGTTTCACTCTTGTCCACCAGTATATAGGCTTCACTCTCTGAGAGGGTTCTAAAATTGCCTTTGAGAAAAACTTGAAACAACTTTTATTTAGCTTTTTTGGCTGTGATTTTCAATGAATTCTGGTACTCTTCCTTAAAATTTGCATGATTGATTTTTAAATAATTCTGTTAGCATCATGGTCTCAGACAATTATTATTCTGCGATTTCTTGAACAAAGGTCACAAAACTTTACTAAATCTCCAAAATACTAAGGAAAATACTTTAAGTTAGCATGTGAGAACAGACAATGATTGCTCTCTGTTGATTTACTGCTCATTTCACAGGATATTGCAATCATGTTTTCTACTATCAGCTTCATGTGGGAAAACTTAGGAACCACTCCATAACTGTCACATCTGTGGACAATTTCAGGTTTTTCTGTATTTCCCTCATTATCGTCTGTATTTTCACTGGTTTCAAATTTACTCATTAAACTTCCTGTTTTTAACCACTGATCCATGCTCCCAGTTGAAAATACAACTTGAAACTATTCACTTGAGAAAGTTAAATGTAGTTTAACTTTACAACACAAAAAAACCCTCAGATTTTGGGGTTATTTTGTGTTATGGGAGAATTCACTGTGTTTAGAGAAAGAACTAAACATAGATATGTATTTGTAAAAGATATTTTAATCTCATAATTGCAGTGGTAATTTACTGATTTATGGGAATTGTGTGTGTGTGTGTGTGTGTGTGTGTATACAAAAGTTAGAAAAACCCACCGATTCTTAATGGGACAGACTCATTTAAAAAATGCACCTACTATAAAGACTATGGACTTGCCTAGAGATCATGTAACTTGATAGACTACTACTGTTCTTCCCACCAGGTAGTGACACTACCTTAAGCCATTCTCATCTTAGATATGTTTTCGGCTTTCTGTACTGTAGGAGTCATGTTTGTACTACATGATGTTGGCCACTTTGATTGGAGAAGAGGTGGTAACTTGACCAGCTGAGACCAATCAAATACTCTTTTCTATAATTAGGGAACTGGGACTGAAACTTTCTGGTTTATTCTGGTTCCATTTTGTCGTAGTCAGAATGCTATGAGCACCCCAATCTCCCTTTAGGTGGGTGTAAACTAACATTCATCTACTTTGGAAAAGAAGTACTGGCCAATAATACACATTAATACCCCCTGAGATATGGAGAACAATCTCTTCCTTTGAAAAATGAACGTAGGCCACTATGTCTTTTCATGTTCTTGTATTTACTTTTTATACTTTTCTGACTCCTCTTTCAGGCTTTTAGCTGTCATTTCTTCTTGCAAATTTGGTGCCCTTATGAGATGATAATAATCATGATTCTACTCAGTTCTACCCCTTCTGGGTCCATACTTTCTATACCGGCCCTTCTGAACTTTTTATTTATTTTTATTTTTATTTTTTTTTTTATTTTATTTTTTTTAAGATTTTATTTATTTATTTGAGACAGACAGAATGAGAGAGAGAGAGAGAGCACATGAGAGGGGGGAGGGTCAGAGGGAGAAGCAGGCTCCCCGCTGAGCAGGGAGCCCGATGCGGGACTCGATCCAGGGACTCCAGGATCATGACCTGAGCCGAAGGCAGTCGCTTAACCAACTGAGCCACCCAGGCGCCCTCTTCTGAACTTTTTAATTGAAGGTGTAGCACAAAGATCATTGAGAACATACTGATTTCCCAACATGTCTTGTCAGAAATGTAAACTTTTTTTCTTTAGTTCAGTTGTGATAATTTTGGAATCTTCTAAAAGGAACTTTGGCAAAAATTAAGGGAGGGGTATGGTGGGAGTGGAGGGATGGGATGGTGAAAGAGCATAGACATCAATGAATCAATGAATTCACATGGTACAGTGTTCTAATCTGTCTCTTATGTCCAGCCAAAATCCACTGTGTCTAGAACAGCTTTGGAGCAGGTAGTCCCTGGTTCCTGGACTCGTTTTAAAGCAGTCTGTATTGTGTATATATATGTATGAGTGCAAAATTAAAAAAGAACACACTAAAAGCACAGGCTACAGAAGAAAAAAAAAAAACAGTTAAATGGGACTTCATCAAAATTAAAAACTCTTGTGCTTCAAATGACACTATCAAGAAAATAAAAAGATAACCAATGGAATGTGAGAACATATATGAAAGAGATACAAGCATATGAAAAGAAGCTCAATATCATTAGTCATTAGGGATATGCAAATCAAACCCACAATGAGATACCACTTATCCACTAGGATGGCTAAAATAGAAATAAAAAGAACCCCAGACAATAACAAGTATGTGTGCACATGTGCATATGTGTGTGTGTGCGTGTACGTTTGTATTTTTTGCTGGACTGTTTCTACTACTCTCTGTAAACTGGGGCACATGGAACATGAGTTATATTTGGGTTTTGCTCTCATAGCACTTTATAGTTTACTATGACCTTAACCATGAATAATCATCTACCTCATTTGAACCTTTCAACTATGTAAGGTTGGCAGAATAGTTCATTATTTTCCCTTTCTTAAAGATGAAGTTCAGGCTCAGAGATGTGAAGGGATTTTCCCAAGTTATCCCATAAATGGTTAAACTAGGATTTAAATTCAGATTCTCTTTATAAGATGCTCCTTCTCAAATAATACTGCCTTACATTTCATTGCAATGTCTGGATCACTTTGAAATAGTGCACTCATCAGATGTGAGGGTATCTGGCTGTAACGTTTGTCACCCTATTGATTGTCAGGTTGATCTGGCTGCCTATTTCTTTCTCACTGCTCTATGTGTGTCTCTCCTGAAGCTGTGCACTTGGTTGAAGAGGACAACCTTCCCTGACAGAGGAGGACCATTCTTCAGTGAAGGGTGCACCAGTAATTGTGCTTCCCTACTAGAACATCCAAACAAGCTCTCAAGGTCCATTTATAGGAGAACATAGGGTAGTCAAGCCTCCAAGACTCCAGACACGTCCAAATGAGGTATTGCATATGGCAGTCTTTCTTTCCTTAAAAAAATAGTACATTCATCTATATTACTTCATTTTTAAAAAAGATTTTATTTATTTATTTGAGAGCGAGAGAGGGAGTATGAGTGGAGGGAGAGGCAGAGGGAGAAGCAGGCTCCCCACTGATCAGGGACCCCCAACGCCGGGCTTGATCCCAGGACCCTGGATCATGACCTGAGCTGAGATGCATAGCCAACTGAGCCACCCAGGCACCCCTATATTACTTAATTTTAAACTTTATAACCACCCAATGAAGTGAGTAGGCCAGGTAATATATAAATAAGTTATATTTGTAGTTGAAGAACATGATATTCAGAATGATCAGAAGTTTTATTTCAAGTCCTGCTCTTCACTTTAGACAAATTATTCAACTTCTCTAAGTTTTGTGAGAGGTCAATTGAAGGCTCCTATTAGATGATCTCAGAGGTCCCTTCTAAGCCTACTATTCTAGGATTCTATCTTTAGTATGTCTCCATTAGCAGTATATGTGCTTTGAGGTGCATTTCCAGTCATGGTGAATGAGTTTTTGTTGAATGATCTGCACTTGCTTACTGAGTTGTTTCTTAACCCTAATACAGATTCTTGAGAAGACTGGTCAAGGTCAGGGAGCAAGCTTCAGCTTGGAACAGTGCCTACATAGCTGAACAATGTGGGGGTTAAATTTATTTATTTCATTGACTTGGGCTTTAAACTATTAAACTATTCACAGACTCCCTAGAATGTAATAATTTCATCTAATTGGAGAACAAAATCCTAACACATTACAGTTAGCCTTTTATAAGTACTTTGTCTAGCATTTTTTTTTTTGTGCTTAACCACTTTTAATAATGAAACTTAAAAAAAGAAAAACCCCAAAAACATGTAGACTCCCCCACAATCTGGGAGCCATTTAGGCAAGCAAATACTATTAAACAAAAAGACAGTATTAAAAATGAAAACTCTTCAAATTTAAGGAGAACGCCTGTTAAGTCTTTGATAGGCATTTATACATACAAGAAAACAAAGAATATTTTAATTTAAAGGAGATCAAGTCTGAGTGCTCACCCTTCACATGTGATCTCCTGTCTTGCCTTCACTTGGACCGCACATGTCTCCTTCCAGAACTTCAACCGCACTGATCTGCCATTTCCCCCATGGCATGATCGGTGGCCCCAAAGGCCTCCAGGTCCCATTCTGCACATTCTGTCTGCTGCCCATGATTCTATGTTTGCACAGCATGAGAATGGAGTATTACCACTGTAATCGACCCAGGAGATTTCAGGTCTCCAAAGATGATTCTAGATACACAATTCTGTTTGTTTTATTGCACAGTTTACAATATATAGCAGGTGATTACATAAACAACCATAAGGTAAGATGAATATTGACTACTGAGACAAAAACATCAACTGTCTCCAAACACAAAATAAAACAAAGACACACAAATCTGCCACCTCAGAAAGGTTGTGTTTACTCTGTGATGCAGTCCTGAGGGCTCATAGCACCCCAAGCGTGTTAAATAGAGAATCCATAACACATCTCTGGTGGCATCAGAGATAAAGTGTGGGAGGCAGGGCCGGAAGCTCCCTGTGCTCATAAACCATCTGTGTCACGTATGTAACAGAAAGGCCACTTTTAAAGCTCTTCAGATAGTTCTTCGATCACGTCTGCCTTTTCAAAATTATTACTAGTTCACACTGAAGGTAAAAACAAGTGGTTAGAATCTCTTATTAATAACACATTTTGACTTCTGTTAAGGTTCAGACAAAGCTGTTGGTTACCACAAGCAAGTTCTATTGAATTTTTTTGTCAAATTTAAGAAGTCTATAGGACAACAAAAAACCATCCCTGGTCATGTATTTACAGTTTGGTCTCCAAAAGCTGTAAAAAGTGACAAAGAAATCCAAATATATTATGAGTTAAAAACATTAAAAATATTTGTTGTTTTTAAACGCCACAAGTTTGAGATTGCAGAAACCAAAGCATCCCCTTTCAAATTCTCACTTGTATTTCACGAAAGTGCTTTAGAACTTAGGTTATCTGTCACCTCACAGGAGTGTATAATAGACAAAAGGAAGCCCATCCCCAGGGCATGACCCCAGGCCTCATTACTGCCTGGCAAGTGCTTGATAAAGCTTCCCAATCCTTTATGGTTGGAAGGATGCTTATTTGACCAGTCATTTTGCATTTAGAAGTAAACATTTCTTTTGGACTATCTGCCCAGAAACTGAGTAAACTACCAACTGAGACCCTGATTTTATTTTAGTCAGTGTGTGCATATAGTCATATGCAATTACCCAGAATGATGAAAAACTGGTAATAAGAAACCTAACTACTCTGCCATGTCAGATGTTGGCAATCTTAACTACATATTTACAGATGTGGATTTTTAAAAGATTGATAAACTACTTTTCTAGGTTGTTTCAAGTTTTATTAATCATTCAGTCGGTAAAGAGAGGCATTTTGCTTCATCGATCTGGAAAAAATATTTTAAGAATCTGAGTCCTTTGACAAGTAAGTTTTTCTGTAACCTAAGGGATGAGTATGCTATCCAGCTTTTATGAACTAGCAGCATTTAAAATTAACCCTCCAAATATCTTTCTTATCTCAAACTATCTTACTGTTTTAATGATAAAATGATAAAACTGGGTTCCCAAAATGTAAAAATCCTAATAGAGGTCTCTATTTCCAAGAGTCAAATAAAAAACCTAACACTGGGGTGAAAGCTATCCTGAGATTTGTTTTTTCCCCTCCTGTAATGCTTAGAAGCCAGGAGAGAGAAATCTAGAATCCTGTTAATATACTTCCAAAATACAATTTTATGGAAGTGTTTTTTTTTTTTTTAGGAGAGTTTTAAGAAAACAGGATACTTCAATATGACAAACTATGACTCAAAGAAAAAACACTCCCCAAACTCCCAAAGCTCTTCCTGAAGTTGGCAACAATTAATCAAAAAAACTGAATTAACCAGTTTGCAATTAATATGAAATTTCTTCACAGGAAGAAACATCTATAATGAAACGTAAGTCTCCCCATGTTTTGGCAATGAAATAAGTGAAATTAACATAAGGATATTTGGGGAGGGTTTAAGATCACATTCAGAACTAAACACAGTTTCTGCTATACCAACTCTTTGCAACCTGGCTGTGGAAGAAATACCCGTAATTTCAAACTCAGTAGAAAGAGAGCATCAGAAGAGATTCTTCTCTCATTCCCCATTTGATGTCTGCACTAGATATCATTTGTTTTCTTTCTAAAAAAAAGATAATGGATTTTAAAGGATATGTTTAAAAATACTTCTTATATTTTCACATTTTCTTGGCACCTGAAAATGAAGTTAGTGAGCTAGATATTTTCAAAATGCTTCTAGCTCAAGAATTCTGTGACTTCTCCCTCATTGGTAATATAAAGGTAAATTTCACCTCTTTCCAGGATATTGGTTTAGGAGACTTGGTGGGTGTAAATGTTACCTAAGAGTTTTTAAGTTATCTGCATAATCTTTGATAACCATCAGTTAGGTTTCAGGTTCTGTCACTATTTCCTTTACAGCCCAAGAGCCGGTGATCTTATGGAGCAGCTGCAGCACTTGAAAAATATTGCCATCTCTTTGCCTTTTTTTCTCTCTTCTGTTGAAACAGGCTATAAATATATTGGCATTGCTTCTTGTCATTGACCTTGTGGAAATTATCATCCTTCCATTTTCCCAAGAATTGAAAACATATTTCCCTGAAAGAAGAGGGCTGAAAGAAGTGGGCTGAATTAAGCACAGAAAGTCAAAATATATGGGAATATCTTCAACTTAAGGACAGCTTAGTTTTAGCCATTTTCTTTTTGCTCTCTCTATAAAGGCCACCAAGATTCAAGAATGGTGGTTCTCTCACCAAGTGATAGTTCAGAGCTAAAGCCCATCAGGAGAGAGGAGTATGAAGTTTCTTTGAAAAGTATGAAGAACTAGTCAAATGTATCGTACTAAATTTCCAACCGTCTTGTGGAGCCAGGAAACTAACTTTAATTTCTATAGAGGCACTTCCTACAGAGGCTGTTTCTGAGATGGGTTTGCAGATCAGCGCGCTTAATTCAATAAGAGTTAATACCTATTTCAACAAAGCATATTATGAAGTATTTATTCCAATTAGTCAGACCTCATCTATTTTATTTCATGAAATGTATACATGTCTTTTTCCTGATAGTAAGAAACAAAATTTAAAAACCCATAATAAAAAGTAAAGTTAGAAGAACCTGGGTGGCTCAGTTGGTTAAGCATCTGACTTTGGCTCAGGTCATGATCTCAGGGTCCTGGGATCGAGTCCCGCATCAGGCTCCCTGCTCAGCAGGGAGTGTGCTTCCTCCTCTCCCACTGCCTCTCCCCCCTACTCATGCTCGTTCTTGCTCTCTATCTCAAATAAATAAATAAAATCTTTTTTTAAAAAAAAGTAAAGTTAAACATATGAAGTAGTACAGAGTTTTTCAAAAATCTTTTAGAGGCACTGCGAGCTAAAAATTTTGAAACCATGATGCAAGAATATGCTGCACTAGGACAATTGAGGTTGACAATTGTTTCACAATATCATGGGGCTTTGGAATATTTTATATTTTATAACCTAAGTTTTCAAAAGATGATTTCTCAGCTCTGTTCCACAGAACATATTTCACTGAAGGTTCAATATAGTTCTTCAAATTTGTAATATCTTCAAATATACTATTACTATTTGGTATTTACTGCTTATATGAATGTATGAATTTATGAAATTATGAAACATTATACTAAGCACTTTCCACATATAATCCTATGTAATAATACCATGATCTCCCTCCCATCTTCATTGAGATATAATTGGCAAAAATTGTGTATGTTTAGGTTGTACAACTTATTTTGATATATATATATATATATATATATATATATATATATATATATATATAATCATTTCACATTGTGAAATGATTGCCAGTCAAGCCAATGAACATACCCATCATTTCATGTAGTTACCATTTCCTTCCTTCCTTTTTTTTTTAGGATTTTATTTTTAAGTAATCTCTACACCCAACTGGGGCTTGAACTCACAACCCCAAGATCAAGAGTTGCATGCTCTTCTGACTGAGCCAGCCAGGTGCCCCCCACCTTCCTTCCTTTCTTGTGGTGAGAATACTTAACATCTACCCTGTTAGCAAATTTCAAGTATACAATACAGTATTATTAACTATATTGACATTGCTGTATGTTAGATCTTCAGAACTTGTTCATCTTGTGTAACCAAAATGTACCTTTGGACCAACATCTTCCCATTTCCCCCTCCCCTGAGCCCCCGGAAGCCACCACTATACTCAGTATTTTAACAAATGTGACTATTTTATATTCTACATATATGTGAGATCATGAAGTATTTGTCTTTCTGTGTCTGGCTTATTTCACTTAGTATAATGTCCTCCAGGCTCATCTATGTTGTCATAAATGTCAGGATTTCCTTCTTTTTCAAGGCTGAACAAATATTCCATCGTATATATACACACACCACTTTTGCTTTTCTATTTATCCATCAGTGGACATTTATGTTGTTTCTATATCTTAGCTATTGTGAATAATGTTGCAATGAACATGGGAGAATGGCTATCTCTGAGATACTGATTTCATTTCCATTGGATGTGTATCCCCAGAAGTGGGATTGTTGGATCATGAGGCAGTTGTTTTTAATTTTTTGAGGAACATCCTTACTGTATTTCATAATGGCTATACCAATTTACATTTTCACCAAAGTGTACAATGTTTCCCTTTTCTCCACATCCTCACCAACATTTGTTATCTCCTGTCTGTTTGATAACAGCCATTCTAGCAGGAGTGAAAATCTTTACCTGTTTTCATTATAAGTAAATAAAAACATTATAATTTTGATTTGCATTTCCTTGATGATTAGTGATATTGAGAAGTTTTTCATATACCTCTGGGCCATTTGTATGTCTTCTTTTGAGAGTCTATTAAGGTCCTTTGTCAATTTTTAAATCTTTTTTTTTTTTCTATTGAGGTATATGAATTCCTTATATATTTTGAATTTTAACTCCTTATCAGATATGTGGTTTGTAAATATTTTCTCCCATTCCATAGATTGCTTTTCATTTTATTCATGGGTTCCTTTGCTGTGCAGAAGCTTTTCAGTTTGATACAATCCCACATATCTTTTGCTTTTGTTGCCTGTGCTTTTTGTGTCATATCTAAAATATCATTGCTTAGAACAATGTCAAGAAGGCTTTTCCTTATATTTTCTTTTAATAGTTTTAAAATTCCAGGTCTTATGCTTAAGTCAAATAATACATTTAAGTTGATTTTTGTAGATGGAATAAGAGTCCATTTTTTTTTCTTCTGCGTATGGATATTTAGTTTTCCCAACATGGTTTACCAAAGAGACTATTCTTCCCCCACTGTGTACTCTTGACACCTTTGTTGAAGATCTGTTGACCATAGATAAGTGGATTTATTTCTGGGCTTTCTGTTCTATTCCATTGGTGTATATATCTGTTTTTATGTCAGTACCATACTATTTTGGTTTCTGTGGTTTTGTAATATATTTGGAAATCAGAAAGGGTGATGCTTTGAGCTTGTTCTTGCTCAAGATGGCTTTGACTATTCAGGGTCTTTTGTAGTTCCACACAAATTTTAGATTGTTTTTCTACTTCTATAAAGAATCTCATTGGTATTTTGATGGGAATTGCATTGAATCATAAGGGTCTCTTATGATCCTTTTAATTTTTGAGGTATCTATTGTAATGTCTTCTCTTTTATTTTCTGATTTTATTTGAGTCTTCCTTTTTTAGCTTTATTGAAGTATAAGTGACAAAATTGTGAGATACTTCATGATGATTTGATATATGTTTACACTGTGAAAGGATGCCTCCCATCTAATCACTGAACACTTGTGTTAAGAACACATGCCTTTGAAGGAGCAGTCCTCTATTCTAGACTTTGTGGGCCAGCTTTGGTGGAGGAAGACCTTACCCCATGAGTGCCATCTGGGTGGGGTGCTGTGGCTGGAGGTAGGAGGCATAGTGGTGTGGACTCTGGGCAGCTCTATTAGCTGAGGTCAGCTTCAACAAAGACTGTGGGGGTCCTTGGTGGGACAAGCTGTGTGTATCTAAGGCAGCAGTGAGGACTGCTGTGGTCCCCGGTGGCTAGAGCTTCTGGGGTTCTCCTGCTCTTCTTATCCCCATGGGGGAATTTGGGGCCCTCTTGTTGCCCACGTATGCCAGGTGGGGGGATAGGGCGATGTAGGTAAAATGCTTTCTTTGCCTTTCTATGCAGCTGTCATCAGTTTTTGTGCTCCCCTGGGTTGTTGCAACTTTCTCACTATACTCTGGAGCTCTCCCAGAGCTGGGTTTTTTGTTTTTTGTTTTTGTTTTTTTGTGGGTAGTTTTAAAATTGCTGTTTTTGTTGGGGGATGAGTGATAGGTCTTTCTAGCCTGACGTCTTACTGATGTCACCTTGATAGCATCATAATCTTAATGAGACTGGATTATTACTAATTGCATTGAGAAAAGTGAGGCTCAGAAAAGTTAATAACTTGTCCTAAGAATATACATAGCAGAAAAGCAGTATTATGAGAATTTTTTCCCAGTTTGACTTAAGGGCTCCCATTCTTAACTACTTTTCTATAACATCTCCATGATATTATTCCTGCCTAGCTTCCAACTGGTAATATTTCCATTTGTATAATATTCTTCTGAATATAGGATTATTATTTTTAGTGTCTTGAGTCTTAGGCTGAGTTCTTATGGTAGGCCACTCTGACTTTTAGAATAATGGTTATTGCACTAATTTGAGCCTGTTTAAGGACATTTTGGTGTCTAATATTGGGGGGAGCCTTGTTGACTTCTCATCCATCTACCCAAACTCATTTACTCATGTAAACTATTTTGTGTAAGTAATAATTCTACACCAAACCCAGAGAGTAGCATTTTTTCTTGGAGGGGGAGTGAGAATTTCTACTTTAAGAGTGGTGATAAACTGATAAATATTACTGGATCTTTGATAATATTACATTTTCATACTACCATTAAAGGGAATTAACTGTATGCCAGGCACAGCTAGGACCTATATTCTTAATTATAATACTATTTCATCTCATTCCAGTATTAGCAATAATGTCATAAAGCTGAGTAGAGTATCTGTTCCTATCAGCCTCTTTTGGGAAAGCAATGGATCCAAGCAGCATTTTCCTAATTTCATTTAACTAAATCACTATGTAGGGTGATACTTGTGCTCTCATTAGATGTTTGGTAGAGGAAATGATAGAAGTTATATTTTAGATACCTCATTTTCTCAATAACCTCTTAAAATATATAAAAAATATGACTATGACTTAGTGACCTGATATTCTTGGTTAAATAGCGGTGCCGATTAATTTGGATATATATTCACTTCATTGGCCATATATGTGGATTACTTTGTAGATTAGCTTTGCAGGGGATACTGTGGTCCGCCACTCAGTTTCCCCACTTCAAGACTGAGGTGCTCATTCTCTCAGTTCTCTAAAGTATTGACTGCTTTTACCCAAGTCCCTCTCTGGAAATTGTCGTTTCCCAAGCCTATACTTTGTTTGGAAGGGGTCTGTGTCCAATGACTAGGTGATATGCAAAATGTCCCAGGTTCTCTTAACTCAATTTGGAACAACTCTGAAGGGTTATTCCGTCCCTGAACTCCCGATGGCATTTGGTGAAACCTCTGTTTCTGTATCACAATTCAATCTCTCCTTCTGTCTCATCCTTCATTCTTTACCCCCTTACAGATGTTCAGTCTGTAACTGGGGGGAAGAATAAATTCTGGATGTAAATCTCCACTACAGTCTTTTCCTTAGAGAACATGACTTAACATAGCTAAGAAAGAGTTTTAATTTTAAAGTGATTTCTTCTTGTCACTCGTTCAGCATCCTGGTATATCTCCCTCCTCCTGACAGTTGTGTACTCTAGGAAATCAAGCTTTTGGATAATTAGTGTAAGTATGATACAAGCAGGAAGGCAAGTTCATGAAAAGTAAAATTTAAGAGATACTTGGATTCTTGTCAGTCCTCCCTCTGCATTAGAATGGTTAGAGATCTTTCCACATAATGGTACATCACAGGAAAATTGAAAACATTCATTTAATTAATATTTTGGTACCTACAATACATAAGGAATTGTGAAAAATTAAAAAAAGAAGACTTGACTCCTGCCTGCAGGAAAAGAAACAAATAACTATAAAATAGAGTAAGAAGAGAGGGCAACATTAGTGTTTCTAATAAAGTGCTAGAGTTTCTGATTAGGAAGGAATTAACCAGTTTTAGCTGGAGCAATCATTGCAGATATCTGAAAAATGTGATATTTAGACGGTGTTGGAGAAGTGCTCAGTATAACGAAGACAAGACCTTAGTCAACTCAGCATTTTAAATCATTTAACTGACCTTTAAAAAGCCTCCGACTCTCTGATATTTTGTTAAATGTTGTTGGTGCAGTATGAGTCAGTTTGAGGTTAATTGATTTTGCCAATGAACTAGGGTCAGTTAACATCTATGCCCATTTTATTCCTTTTACAATCTGCAAGTTCAAATGACCTTCTCAATAATTTAAATTTTCAAAGGTTCCAAAGGTATTTTTACTGGTTCCTTGTAACTCTGTATGGGATAAATCATGAGAAAATTTAACCAGGACTCAAGTGTGTCCACTTATGTTGATCAACACTTCTAGCCCTGGACTCTCCACTTCCTCCTGCCTTGTTGATTCTAATTGTTTTTACTCTGTTAATAAGTGGTTTTGTTTGAGTTTATTCTGGAAGCAAAAGATCTGGTGAGGGTGGATGTGTCATGAATGCATGAAATGTCAATTGAAGTGAGAATCCAAGTAGGTGAATATAGACATTTAACCTATATTCCTTTAAATTTGAACTTGGACTTACCACTTTAAGATAGTGATTCAGCAATCTAAGTTGGAATCAGTTCTGCATTAATGCTTATTTAGAAACAGCCCATTGCTGAACAGAGCAGGAGGATTCAACAGCAACCCGTCAACCAAATAGTGATCTTTGAGATTTTTCTCCCAAGATTGTTTCTGGGCTTCTTATATAGTTCCTATGGTACACCTGTATGTAAAGTAGCCTAATGAGCCTGACCAAATTGGTGGATTTGCCATTTATTTTGCTCTGTGGCCACAAATAGAAACCCCTGAATCTATTGGTAGGTGCAAGTCAGTTGTGATTTGCCAGCTGAAGGAACACATCAAGAATGAACAACCAACTTACTTAATTCACATGTTATTTTAGTTCTTTCTTTTATTTCACCCAAGCTTATATTGAGATGATACTTTTGGAAACCATGGCAGGAATAGGGGCGGGGGTAAGGGTTGCAGAGCAGAGAGAAGAGAAGAAAAACTTCTGATTGAAAATAAAGCTTCCTTTCATTGCTCAGTCCTTGGCATCATCCCATTGGCATTGGCTCCCATTCCTCATGATTTTATTCCAGACGATAAAACCAGTCAAGCCTGCAGCGCTTTATCTCAGACATCACATCCTACTTTGACAAACATGTCAACAGATAATAGCCATGTGGCTTCTCTGTTCTTTCCTGAAGCAATATCTCTTTCTTTTTGGAGCTTGGAAATTAAAAAGAACCATTCCAATGAATTAAGGCATTTAAATTGTATGTTTTAAAAGCTTTTATTTTGTTCTACTTGGCAGTGAGAATGTTCTAAGAATTTCTGGACAATGAATTCCATGGAAAATCTTTTAGACTTCAAACTTATTTAAAGTTTCTGTTAAAAGAATTTACACCAAATACTTACGTTTTCTAACTAAATAGATCAAACCATCAAAGGCAAAACTGTGGAGCATTGTTTGTGTTTAAAAGATTCAGTCCCCTCTAGTAACAAGCTTTCTGGAAGGAAATATTTCTGAAATGCTTTTAAATGTCTGGGGCTATTTTTTTAAAAGAGAAAGTTGAGCATATATAATAATAGTAAAAATTAATTTTTGTTTAGCTCATATTATGTACTGGATATAGTTCCACAGGCTTTACAAGTATTAACTCATTTAATCGTCATTAAACACATTAGTTTCCTAGCTTAGGAAACTAAGGCTCAGAGAAAGTAAGACGTTGCTTGAGGACCCACAGCTAGCAGGTTGAAAAGCCTATACTTTTTTCTAGGAAGGCTGCTTCTAGAATTGTGCTACACTGCTTCTGGCAAGCTGACATTTTATAGATGATGAGATTGAGTTCCAAAGAGATGAAATTACTTGCCGAGATCATATCCTACTAATCCGTAGAGTTGGGGTTTGACCTCAAGTCCCTTGGGTCTCTTTCCAATGCTTTTATTTTTATTTTAAGCTGACACATGGTTAATACTTAAAGATAATGGAATCATTCAGTCTTAAGAACACTGAGAAGCTTTGGGTTTGGAAACACCTCAAGGTATTCAAAGCGAGTTTACCGTTTCACGTTGGTGTTTGTGCTGGCGTAGGCTGTGTTGAAATGCTGTCGATGGGACTGCCTTGGGTTTGACTGAGAGCAGGGAACTGGCCTTTCTGCCTTTTCTTCCTTCAGTCACAGCATGGCCACAGCAGCTCGATCTCCAAATCAAAGGTGTAAGGGGCTCTAAATCTGGAGACTGAAAGAATTTCTTTGAGTTTCCTCATCTTGGAGAAGTCTCTGAATGCAGAACTTGGGGGTCTCTGGGCTTCTTATGCAATAGCTTTCTTAATAAACCTGGGAGGGGCCTCTGACTGGGAATAACAATAACACGTATTAAGTGTTTAATGGGCTCTGCTGGGTTAAAAGCTTTATATATAAAATCATTCAATCTTCACAAACATCTCTATGCAGTCGTTATTAGCATCTCTGTTGTGTTGGCAAAGAAACTGAGGTTTAGAGAGGATATGACTTTACCTAAGATGACACAGCTGGTAAGTGGCCAAGTCTGAAATTGGACCTAGGCCATTTGGAATCAAAGGTCATATACATGAGATGCTCTGCTCCAGTAATTCAAAATCATGTGAATGGGCATGTAAGACTAATGCAAGGCATCCAGTTGTATCTTAGACTCTGAGGCTGTTTTCTTTAAGTTGTTGCATTTCCAAGTTGACTTCTTTTTTTTTTTTTTTTTAAAGATTTTATTTATTTGACAGAGAGAGAGACAGCGAGAGCAGGAACACAAACAGGGGGAGTGGGAGAGAGAGAAGTAGGTTTCCCGCGAGCAGGGAGCCTGATGCGGGGCTTGATCCCAGGACCCTGTCATGACCTGAGCCAAAGGCAGACGCTTAACCACTGAGCCACCCAGGCACCCCTCCAAGTTGACTTGTTAGATTAGAGAACAGTGGGGAAACCTTTGTGCCTGGGCTTAGGAATCAGCCGTAAAAGGGGTATAACCACTTCTCACCTACCGCTTGGAGTTCCTTTATAAGGGTCTTAGAATTTGAAAAAAATCTGAATTGGTACTGCACTGGTACAACGTATACTTTAGTATTTACCTAAATATGTGATTTTTTTCTCTTGGATATTGTTCTTTTTTCAGTCAGATATATGTTCTTTCAGTCCAAGAATTATTTCATTGCTTTTTTCCCCTATGGACTCCCAATTTCCTAGAGCAGTGCTGAGCATATGAAATAAGTAAATACCCTTTATATTTAAAACTTTCGATGGACCATAGAAAGAAGTATGGAAGAAAACAAACTTACTCCTTATCTTGAACTGTAGATAATGATGCTCACCTTAATGTAGTAATTCCGAGTTAGTATATAGAAAGTGCAAGCACAGGTGTTTTTACTGTTATTGAAATAAAGGGATTTCTTAAATAGTTTAGTGTTTCTTAAATGGAGTTTAATTTTTTCTTTTTTTTTTTTTTTAGAGAGAGAGAAAGTGCAGGAGCATGGGGGAGGAGCAGAGGTAGAGAGAGAGAGAATCTTAAGCAGGCTCCACACCCAGCCTGACATGGGGCTTGATCCACCACCCTGAGATCATGACCTGAGTCGAAATCAAGAGTCAGATGCTTAAGCGACTGAACCACCGTTGCACCCCGAGTTTAGTGTTTCTTAAATGGAGTCCATGGGTGTATTCTGGCAAAATGAAATTTTATTTTAGTAAAAAATTATTTTACTAATTATAAAGACTTTAGTTTCTAAAGTCAGTGTTTCTGAAACTGTAATCTCTGGGCATACCTTCTGTGGTCCATGAGAATATTTTCCTTTAAAAGGGTCAATATATTCCCTGATGTTGAAGCTGATTTAGTTTTTACCACTGTTTCCAGGATAACTTAGCCCGCACTATAATTGGTCAAGGCGGTTCTGGGCATACACACACTTCCACCTGTACACATGCTTGTTATTCTTTTTATGAACCAATTGAGAATTAGTTGCACACATAATGTCTCTTCACCACTAAATGCTTCAGTATTTATTTCCTAAAACAAGGATATTATCTCATATAAGCCCTGTAAAATTATTAAAATCAATGGATTTTATATATAATCATTTATATGATCATCAATACAGTATAAAAGTAATATGTCTTACTCAAATTTCTCAAATTGTCTTATGAGTTAATGTCATTTACAGTAGAAGAAGAAATAAAATGTTATTTTCTGCTCTAGGATCCAATTCAGAATGACATGTTGCATTTAGCCGTTAAGTTTTTTTTTGTTTCCTTTAATCTGGAATTGCTTGTCAGTTTTCCTTTGTCTTTCATGGCCTTGATTTTTTTTTTTAATTAGAAGTTATTTGTTTTGTAGAATTGGCCTCAATTTGGGTTTATTCAATTTTGTCTCTTTATGATTCAATTCAGGTTATACGTTTTTGGTAGGAATACCACAGAAGTGTTTTTCTGTCCCTTCCACTGCATCATATCAAGAAACAGATGATATCTATTTGTCTCAGTTCTGGTGATGGTGATGTTAATCATGTAAGACTCTTTATATAATATTCTGAATATGATTCCTTTGTTGGTTATGGGTTACAAATAATATTTCTCACTCTGTGGTTTTCCTTTTCACTCTCTTAATATTTATCATGGAACAGAAGTTCTTGATTTCAAAGTTGTCAATTTAATTTTATTTCCTTATAATTACAGCTTTTTGTGCCTGATTTTAGGAATCTTTCCTACTTCCCAAGGTCATAAGATATTATCTTCTAGGAACTTTATTTTGCTTTTCACATTTAGATCTGTAATCTCCCAGGAGTTGATTTTTCTGTATGGCGTGATGTAGGGATTATGTTTGTTTTTCCGTATGAATATCCATTGTTCCAGCATTATTTAAAAAGAATACCTTTCATAACTGCTCTGCAGGGCATTTTGGTCACAAATCAAGTGTTCATTAATGTCTGGGTCTGCTTCTAGACTTGGTATTCTATTCCATTGTTCCATTTGCCCATCTTTGCGTCAATATCACACTGTCTCTGCAATTACATATTCAATTCTTTTAATATTATAGGACTATTCAGATTTTCTAGTTCTTAATTTATCCGTTTTGGCAAATGTAAGTTCCTAGGAATTTGTATATTTTGTATAAATTTAAAAATATATGAAGTAGTTTATAATATTTTCTAGTGGTATCACTGATCTGCAGTGAAGCACCCTTTTTTTTTGCTAATTTTGATTATGTGTTCTCTATTTCTTGAAAAGTCTTTCAGAGATTTCACAGACTTATTAATCATTTTGCAACACCAATCCTTTTAATTAAAAGTGTGTTTTTAATTTTATCAATTTTTGCTCTTATCCTTATTGTTTCTATTATTATTTCTTTTCTTTTATTTTCCTTGGCTTTATTTTGCTGCTTTTTACTTTCTTGGGATGGTCATTGATTTTCACACTTTCTTTTTTTCCAATATACATTTAAGGCCATACATTTTCATTTAGGTATAGTTTTAAATATATATGATAAATTTTAATGTGCCATATTTTCATTATCATCAATTTCTATTATAACTTTTTTCATTGATATATATGTTATTTAAAACTCTACTTTTAATATCCAAACATGTGGGACTTCCAGTTGTCTGTTAGGTATTAACTCTAGCTTACTAGAACAGTTGGAGAACTAGAACTAGAACTATACTAGAACTGTTGGAGAACAGTTTCTGTATAAAGTTAAACTTTGAAATGTGTTAAGCCTTACTTATTAGTCACTTTCTACAAATGTCTGTTTATACTTAAAAGGAACACTACAGCAAAAACGAATGATGCACTCTACGCTGGCTAACTGAACATAAAAATAAAAAAAAGAATGCATTCTGAAGTTGTTTGACTTCCTCTTCCTCTGTGTTCATTAAATTCTTCGTATTGTTTAACAGATCTTCAATATCATTATTAATATTTTTATATGTATTTTTTATCTGTTACTGAGAAAAGTAGGTTAAAACCTGCCAAGATTGTGGATTTGCCCACTTTCCCTTTTAAATTTGTCAAATTTTTGCCTTAAACTGTATTTTGATGCTATGTTATTAGTGGCATATGAATTTGTTGTATTTCCTGTGAATTGAAATTTTTATCTTTATAGAGTGTTCTTCTTTGCCTCTGGTAGGGCTTTTTGCCTTAGAGTTTATTTTAACTATGTATCACATCCTGTTAAATATCCTGCTTATATTTCCTTGGCTCTCATCATTTCTGCGCACACACAGAGCTGTGTGATTGTTTCCTATTGCGGTCACCTATGATTCTCCACCTGAGGGCTTTCTCTGGTAAGCTTGGGGCACACGTGTAGTGACAAATGGGAACTGGAGGATAAGTTCCTCAGCTTCATCCCCTCATGGGTAGAACAACTCTGAAGGATATTGTACATTTCTTAGAGGTACTCAGTGGGATTGAGCCTCAGGTATCCACAGTAGTAACCTGATAATTAATGCATCCAGTATTTTTTTTCTTCTTCTTCTTCTCCTCCTCCCCCTCCTCCTCCTCCTTCTTCTTTTATCACTCTTCATCCTTCCCAATTCTCCTATTAGAGTTTCCTGGGATCACTTCCCAAATAAACCATGTGTTCTTAAATATTTGTCTTAGGTCCGTTTCAGAGGGAACCCATCCAAAGACAGTTTTATATATTTTAGTGTTTGCATGACATTTTTGTATTCTTTTAACTTCCAGCTTTTCTGTACCCTTTTATTTTAGGTTTGTCTCTATTAGTAGGATATAGTGTTTTTTCCCCCTTTATTTAGTAATGGAATCATTTTTTTAAAATTATTTTTTAAGCCTTTTTGTTGTGAAATATAACTTAATCAGAAATATATTTAACAGAAATATAATGGTACAAAAATGTATAGCTCAGAGAATTACCACTAGGCAAACACCTGTGTAACCACTACTTCGCTCAAGGAAAATAACATTACCAGAACCTTCTCATAATCACTGTCTCTGTTCTCCCAAAGCTAGCCATTTTCCTGATTTTTACAATCATTTGTTTTTAATTGGATTAGTTAGTTCACTTCCATGTAATAACTGGTATATTTGGGTTTAAATGTTAGTCTTACTTACTATTTCCCCTTCTGTTTCATACTCCATTTTCTTCTTCTTTTTTCATTTTTTTTTTTTAGGTTAGTTTAATGTTTTTCATTATTCCATTTCCCCCTCTATTAGCTTGATATTTACACTCTTATTACTTTGGTGATTAGAGATTACCTTGTCCATCTTCAACTTATCACAAATCAACTTTACTAGTTGAAGCTGTGACTCATTTTTCATAGCTGACATTCACAATGGTGTGGGTTTCATTCCTATCAGCAGCTCATATCAATTCATTCTTATCTTTCATTACTCTTTTCTTTTTACTTGGGCAGAACTGACCAATGATCTTCTAAGGAGCTTAAAAGCAGGAGGGAGTAATGGTGAGAATGGTGGGATTGGAGATCAAGGGAGGTATCATCATGGAACCAAATAAACTATTTTTAGTTTTTGGGGTTTTGGTGACATCACCTTCTCCTTTGCTCCAGTTATATTTCTTTTAGAATTTCTCAGCCTCTGGTTCTTTGTCACTGACCTTCCTATAAGCTTCCTTCCATCTCTGTCCTTCCTCCTCTCTCTCCTGCTGGGTTTTTCTATAGCTGTTTTAGTTTACTGGGTCTCCTGTTACAAAGTGTACCACAAACCTGGTGGCTTAAAATAAATTTGACATGAGTTTTGGGGGAACACTATCCAAACCCAGTAAAAACTCACCTTGTATAGCACAGTAAAAGTAGCACTGGCCCAGAAGTTAAGAGTCACAGATGCTCCTTCTGCCTGTGCTACCAATTTTATGGGTACAGACTTTGGAGTTCACAAACATGGATTCCAATCTCAGCCTTGTCACTTAACCTCACTAAGCCTCAGTATCTTCCTTTATTAACTGAGAATAATTATACGATCTTTTAGGTGGGGATAAATAAGATAATGCATCTTAAATGCTTGGCATAATGCTTAGTTCATTGTGGGTGCTTGACCAATATTGGTTTTCTCCTAACGGCTCCCTCTTAGTTTCTCCACAGGAAAATTAAGTGGGTTTATTTTCAGGATCCTTTAAGCTTCAAAGTTCTGATAGCTTCTTTGAAACTATTTCTTCTGCCTTACCCATCGTTCTCATCCCTTTCCTCTTTAGCAACTTGGCCTCTTCATTCTAGCATTTCTTTTTTCTCACCCATTCTCCTCCCAGTGTTTTTCTTCCTATTTTTATTCCTTGTGACTGGGATGACATTCATCCTGTTTGCCCAGGAACATCCCAGTTTATGCCCATTGTACCAATGTAATTATTGCTAATGCCCTCTCTTACTCTCACAGCACCCTGGTTTGAGTGATAAGCTATATGGTCACCCTACTTAGAGTGCTCATAGCACTTAGACCTGGCTCTATCATTGCATGATTCACAATGATGTTGTATTTTCATTGTTTTGTAGGTCTGTCTCTTTGGCAGAACTGAGGGAAGTAATTGGGACTGATTTTCTGTGTTTCCTCAAAGTCTAGCATATACCTGGCACAAGAGAGGGGCTCATCAATGTTTGTTGGACATGCGAATGTTCTTGAAACCTTGCTTCTTTCAATCTGTGCATAGCAGGTGCTCAATATATAATCTTTATTATTTTTAAAATTTATTTATGGAAAACTTATTTTTTTTTAAGTTTTTATTTTAATTACTGTTAGTTAACATACAATATCATATTATTTTCAGGTGTACAATATAGTGATTCACCAATATATAATCTTTAAATGGAAGTAGATTTCTGCCCTTTATGAAAGTGAGAAATGAACCCCCCCAAAACACAGTTCCTCTCTCTGCCTTCCTTTATTTATGATCATTAGCTCAGAAATCTCATTTTCCCTACAGATTTGTGACTCATTTCTGCCTCTTGTCTCACCCCTATCTATTTTGATTCTTTGAAAACTGGAGTTGTCCTTTTCAAGACTTAACTGTGGGTGCCGTGGTGACCTGCTTTCCATTTGCTGGGTGCTTTAAGCGAGTGTAACTCCATGATTAAAATCTCCCCACCACCCTGAGCTCCTGAGGCTTTCTCTGCTTTGTTGTCTGTTTCAGAAGCACTTTATCTGCCATCTTGTTTGTACCTTGGAGGCCACACCCTCTGCAGATTGCTTCATCCTGTGGCTGTGTCTATACAAGTGAAATTAAGTGGCTAATCAAATCAATGATAGGTTTAATCCAGTCCTCACAGTCACTTTTGCCCATTCTTCCTATTGCTGTCAGTTCACTGCTTCAGCGCCCCACCCCATTTTTTGTTTGTGGATTGGGATCTTTTATGCCACAGGAATATTTTCCGTGCCTTGTCATTTAGTTCAAATGGTGGAAAACATTTCCCTTCTTGAGGAATTATGAAATTGAATCCACTTGCATGGAGCAAATGGGTTACTCTTCCTGCTGGTGACTGAAAGCCCTCACTTACTCAGCTTACACCAAACAGTTATTGAGAACGTACTACACATAAGTAATTATGTGTACTACACTAGTAATTATTCTCTTCAGGAGTTCTGTAGAGGTGGTGTGGTACGCTGCTCAAATTGACTTTCATGAGGACCTGCTGTAAGGAGTGGAGTTGGTGCAGTCTCCAGCTGCAGTGCCCTTGGATCAGCCCCCGCCTCCATTCTGCCAAGTCTCACTCTCCCAGGCCCTCTTTCACCAGAGGCAGGCCATTTCTGCCCAGCGCGGGACTCATCTAAGGCATTATCTTTGTTTAGGGACTTCCAGCCAGCCTGGCTTAGACTTTTTTCTGACCCTCCTATTACTCAGCACTCTTTCTTGACTCCTTTTCTTTCCCAAGGGTCAGGCCTACATCATGGTCTGAAGATTCTCCCCACTTATGCTGGGTGCTTCTTCTTTTAATTCTTCATGGGCATTTCTCCTAAGAAAACTCCTGCATGACTAATTTTGTCTTGGCATCTGTTTCTTGGAAGAGTTGAGCTGACATAAGTTCTTAGTCTAGTAGTATAGATGAAACATGTACAAATAACACAGAATACTCTTCATTCCATTCGTCTCCAACCCTAAGTGGTAGGATTAAAGTACAATAGGGACATACAATCTTTTTTAAAATTTTAATTCCAGTGTAGTTAATGTACATTGTTCTGTTAGTTTCAGGTGTACAATGTAGTGATTTAACAATTTCTAAACAGTACTCAGTGCTCATAATGATAAATGTACTCGTAATCCCCTTCACCTATTTTCCCCATCCCCTCACCCACCTCCCCTCTGGCAACCACCATTTTGTTTTCTATAGTAGAGTCTGTTTTTTGGTTTGTCTCTTTTTCCCTTTGTTCATTTGTTTTATTTCTTAAATTCCGCATATGAGTGAAATAATGTGGTATTTGTCTTTCTCTGACTGGCTTATTTTACTTAGCATTATACCCTCTAGATCCATCCACGTTGTTGCAAATGTCAAGATTTCATTCTTTTTTTATGGCTGAGTAATATTCCATTGTATTTATAATACAATCTTAGATTTAAAAAAAGATGTATATGGCCCATATTATGTCATTTCCTTGAGGGCAGAGACCATGACCAATATAATTCTTTGTTCAGTTTTCAGAACACCTGTCATGGGTGATAAAGAAAAACACTTCAGAGGAGAAAATAGTAGTAGAAGTAGTAGTAATAATAATTTGAAGGCCTTCCTATGCCAGGCATTAGGTACTTTCTATATATATTTTTCTCATTCTCATAACAACCTCACAAAGAAGATAATGTTGTTATGCTCATTTTGCAGATGAGGAAAATGAAAGCAGAGAGGTTAAATAGATTACTCAAGGTCACCCTAGATGTAGGGAGTGATTGTGCCAGGGTTTGGATTCAGGGCTCTCTGATGCTCTGGATTTCCCTTGCTCTCATGTTTAGTCTTAGGGGAGATCTTTAAATTTAGACCAGGTCTTAATCAACCTGGGAGGTTTAAGCAGTGTCGCTTCTTAGGGGTAGAGACAGGTTAGATCAGAATCCTGTCCATGGGTTGTAAGTTCTAAGCATTTTGTATGGTATCTCTTAGAAATGTTGGGGAAAGAAAAGTGATGTCTTTAAGATGGGTTTCTCCTTTCTTATTAGATTCTGTGGCCCAGAGTTGCAGAGCAAGAAAGTATCAAAGAAACTAGACACAAAAGACCTCATATTAGATGATTCTATTTATAATGGAGTGTCCAGAATAGGCAAATCCATAGACAGAAAATAGATTAATGGTTGCCAGGGGCTGAGGGAGGGGGTCGGAAGTAACTGCTAATGGCTGTGGGGTTTTTTTTTGGGTGATAAAAATCTCCTGAAATTAGATAGTAGTGATAGTCTCAAACCCTTTGAATATATTAAAAACCACCGAATTGTGTATATATTTTAAATGGGCAAATTTTTATGATATATGAATTATATCAATAACAATTATATGTATATGTAGCACAGAAATGCTTCCAGACTCTTCAAAAACTCTAACTATTGAGTAAGATGAAACTTCTTACATTACAAATGTTTAATGTTAAACTAAATTATGATTCATGGTTCTTATCTTGTCTTCTGAGAAGCTGAACAGATTTCTTAGTCCAAAATGTGTGCACACAGGGGCACCTGGGTGGCTCAGTTGGTTAAGGGTCTGCCTTCAGCTCAGGTCATGATCCCAGGGTCCTGGGATTGAGCCCCAAGTCGGGCTCCCTGCTCAGTGGGGAGTCTGTCTCCCTCTCCCTCTGCCCTTCCAAATCCCCCCCCACCACCCCCATGCTCACACTCTCTCGCTCATTCACTCTAAAATAAATAAATAAAATCTTTAAAAAAACGTGTTCATACAATCCACCCTTTTAGACTATTTTTTAAAAAGATTTTATTTATTTATTTGCGAGAGAGAGAGAGCACGAGTTGCAGGGAGTGGCAGAGGGAGAGGGAGAAGCAGGCTCCCTGCACTCGGGGCTTGATCCAAGGACCCTGGGATCATGACCTGAGCTGAAGGCAGACACTTAACCAACTGAGCTACCCAGGTGCCCCTAGACTATTCTTTTGCGATGTTTCAAAGCAATCTATTAGGATGTGGGTGTCTGGCCAAATTCTCAACTCTGGACTTGGTCCTCGATCTAGTTGTCAGACTCAGATGGCACCCCAATGATTATAGCAAACAGAATGACCTAGACAAGACTCCTGTTTTCATAGGTAAAGTTTGAGCAATTTCTGTCCTCAGGTGCCTGGCAGGGACATCAATTAAGACCTTCCTGAATATCTATTTGGAACCTAGGAGCTGTGGTTGTGCTGACTGCCAGTACTACACACTCAGTTGGCTCCCACAGGTGCGGGAACGTCCTGTTCTTGGCAAAAGGCAGAGAAGCTTTGACTCTCCCTGTAATTCCCTTGTGCCATTAGATGTGGGGTGCCTCTGCAGGGCTGGCCTCCAGACAGTCTTTCCATCCACATTTCACCCTAAACTATGACAGCCAGTTGCTGTAAAATTCTGTAATGCATTGGTTTGTAGTATTTGTCTCAGATTTTTTAGCTGGAAGATGAGGTTAATGACAGTGGATCCAGATGTGCCTGTGTGGGAAGGGAGTTTTAAAGCATCTTATGAATCATTATGTCCAACAGACTTAGAGACAGGAAGTGACATAGGCAGCTCATGGCAGAGTTGGGACTAAATCCAGGTCTTTAAATTCCTAGACTAGGATTCTTTCCATTTTACTTTGACCTCTCATAAGTAACTATGTGGTCAGCGAAGTAGAAACCGAAAGAAATAAAACAAGTATTGATGTATGAACCCTGAACCTTCTGCTCTGCTATGTTATATATGTAGCAACTCCCCAGTCTGGCCCCTAGGTTTTTTTTTTCTAGCTTTCTCTTTTGGCTATTTTCTAGATGTTTTGGGGATAAGTTTCCAAACATTTCTGAGGTAGAACCTCATAATTCAATTCATTTTACCTCAGGTCTATTCCACAAACGTTTTATGAGCATGTTCTAAGCATTGTGGTGGTATTTGGGGGGTAAAAGATAAGGAAGACTAAAGCCCAACCTTGAGGTTCTTGCACTCTAGAGGAGGAAACAAACACAAACGTAAATATACACAGAATAGTTTCATAGTTGTTAAACAGAAATATATCTAAGATAATGAGCAGAGAAGACAGAGTAAATAACTTCAGGGCACGAAGCATCAAGGCAAGGAGATGGGGGTCGGCTTTACAGAGGACGTGGCACCTAAGTTGGGATTTGAAGAGCAACAATTAGAAAAAAAAAACTTACATGTTTTATTTCATGCTTCTACTTAGGTACTAATTAATAAAGTTAGCATAACAAAATTGTATTGCAAATGCTTCTGGAAGAAACAGACAGTACAAGTTGGAACATAGGTTTCCTATGGAACAGCTCGCCAGGAATGTTTAGGACTTGGCTCAGAGACTGTTGAAGTAATATACCACTACTGAGAAGGCAATGGCCAGCACTGCTGTCCTTGTAGCCAGAAAAAAGATGGGTATGTCTGTAAAGGTTATTCCAAGGGCAGTAACAATATTATTAATATATATATTTTTAGCATTTATCATGTACTTCACTTTGAGTAAGTTACAAGCATCATGTTATTTAATTCTCACAATAACCATATAAAGTAGGTTCCAGTGGAGAAACAGAGGCTATATCTAAGCAGAGAGGTTAAGTAATGTCAGAGAACTAAAAAGTGTTGAGCCAGAATTCAAACTCAGGAGTGTCTAACTCCAGGTACTGAACTCTTGATGCCTACCCTGTGTCACGGGGAGAACAGAGTTGGAATGTGAACCAGAATTCACCTGAATCCTTTAGATCTGCCCCATAGAAATGCTAGCTATGGGTATGTGCAAGGTACATGGGATTGGACTGCTCAGTGAGTTACTTGCTGATTTCTAGCAAAGTGCTTAAGACTGTGTGAGGCCCCCTTTATGAAAAGGAATTTTCTTTAAGGAAATTTCCTTTAAGGAATGCAGAGAAATCTGAGCTTAAACCCTGGAGGATAAAAACTGGAGGATAAAAAACTGAGGTCCTAAGAAAGTAAGTGCCTTGGCCAAGGTAACAAGGCTAGAGATTAAGACCCAAAACTTGAATGCAGGACTTTTTTTTTTAAGATTTTATTTTTAAGTAATCTCTACATCCATCAAGGGGCTCAGGCCCACAACCCCGAGATCGAGAGTCACATGCTCTACAACTGAGCCAGCCAGGCGCCCCACTGAACACAGTACTTTTAACATTGGAACCAGTGCTCTTTCTTCCACAATCCTTCTAGACAGATTTTGGCATTCATACATAGAAGAGTTAGCTCCTGCAGGACTAGAACCTAAACAAACATCTTACACAACTTTTAGGGTCAAGGTTTCATTGTATTTCTTTGTGACTTGGGATATCTATTCCTAACCATCTATTCTGATGGTGCCAGAAAAAAGCTGTTTTGAGACTGTGAGCCAGAAGGATTTCCAAGTCCCTTTCGATGTGACTTCTTACCCTCTTTTCTATTATTCTTCAACTCTGACCCATGAGCTACTTGATATTTTATTTTTTTTTTAAAGAGAAAGATCTCCTCAGCTTACTTTTTGAATCATGCAGGTCCACATTCTTTCCATATCTGAATAACAATACACCTACAGAATGAGCTAAGCTAATTTTCACATAGGGCAGAGTTCAAACGTCCATGGTTGAGAGATCTAAAATTGTGCATATTTCCCGACTTCAGTGAGAAAAATTAATAACAGCTTTGGTCAGCCACAAGAAAAATAAAAATTAAATTGAAAGCTAGAGGAGGAAGCCAGAAAAGGAGGCTGGACTTGTATAATATTCTGGAAAGCTGGTAGATCATTTGATTGATATGTTCAGAGCTGTGAAAGTTTTGTGCCTCATTTTATGTGGTCACACAGCTGTATCTTGGGGGGTAGCTGAGACCAGCTTTATGACCAATCAGTGATTGGAGAGGTTTCCAAAAGGGTTTCTGAAGAAAACTTTTCTTTACACCTGAAATCTTACCATTATGGTTTCATTGTTTTGAGTCTTAGAGATTTTTCAAGAGTTGTGTCTTAAAACATAGTTAACCTTCAAAGTAGTAGCATGTCATAGTCTTGCTTAAAATCTCAATGATTGGCTAATAATTCATTTACCATTTTTTTGGTTAGACTGTCAAGCAGGAATGACCTTAGGTATCACTGAGTCCCACCCTCTCACTTTATAGATGAGGGAGTTGAGGTCCTCAGTGGTTAAATCATTTGCCTGAGACTAATTAGGAGAACAGGAATGAGAAATCAGAATCTCTTATGCCCATCCACTTTTCTGAAAGACAATCATTTTTTACTTCTTGTACAAGAATACGTGAATATATATATGTGTGTGTGTGTGTGTGTGTGTATGTATATGTATTTGTGTCCGTTTTCTCCATAAAAATTTATAGAATATCAGAGCATGAAGGATAAAAAGATTAAAGTCCTCTTTCTCCTTTTCCATTCTTCTGTGTGAGTACTGTTGGACCTTTTTCTTTTTCTTTCTTTCTTTCTTTCTTTCTTTCTTTCTTTCTTTCTTTTTCTCTTTCTTTCTTTCTTTCTTTCTTCTTTCTTTCTTTTTCTTCTTTCTTTAACAGATGGCCCCTCTCCTATGCACATATGTACATGGATATATATATACACATATGTGTGTGTATATATATATATATGGAAATAATGAAATCTGGTTTCTTAAATTTTAATAGAGCTCACATTTCATGTGTTCTGCCACTTGCTTCATTTTATTTTAGGAATTTGTATTTTTTGCCTAAGTAATATATACATATTAAAAAATTCAAAGGATTAAAAGAAAGTGAAAAGTTTCTCACCTGCCTCTGTGTCTCAGTCATGCAGTTTTCCCTGGAGGCAACCAATATTATGGTTTCTTGCGTAGCTACCCAGAGAGATTCTGTGCTCATACGAGTCTTTGTCCCCCTTAAAAAACTCCCAAATTATAGCATATTATACATATTTATTTGTATCTTACTTTTTAAAAAACTTAATATTTCTTGGAGATTATTCCAGATTTCACAGATGAAACCTGCCTTTTAATGGTTGCAGCAGTATGGTATGTAGTCTAGTTGTATAATACTGCGTTTTATGGATAGTATTGCATTATCTGACTTCCTCATAATTTATTTAACCTGTCACCTACTGATTTAGTTTGTTTTCAATATGTCCCTATTTGAAAATACATAACTTTGTATATAGAGTATTTCTCATATATAAGAACATTTATAGAATAAATTCCCAGAAGTAGCATTTCTGGGTCAAAAGTGTGCATTTGTAATCTAGACAGATATTACCAAATTGCCCTGCATGGAGATTATATCAATTTACCTCCCTTTAGTAATATATGAGAGCAACTTATCTTTCCAAGACTCTATGTAGAAAGTTGCTACATTCTTCGTTATGCCTTTTCGGTCTTCCACAGAATGGCTGCCCCATAATTTAAGTAATCCTTATTGACAGACACTTAATTTATTTCCAATTTTTTAGTATTACAAACAATGCTACACTGAACATTCTTGTACCAGTTTATGAGCATCTCTGTAGGAAATTTCTAGAAGTGGAAACTCTGCTTTGAAGGACATGCACATGTTCTATTCTGACAGATAATGCCAAATTTCTCCATGAAGAGGCTAAAGCAAATCATGCCCCGCCAACCTATAACAGGGTATCAGTTTCCACACATTCTCACTGAAATTCATTCAATTTTTTAAAAAGATTTTATTTATTTATTTGATATAGAGAGGGAGAGCAGAAGCAGGGGGAGCAGCAGGCAGAGGGAGAGGGAGAAGAAGACTCCCCGCTGAGCAGGGAGCCCGATATGGGGCTCAATCCCAGGACCCTGGGATCATGACCTGAACCAAAGGCAGATGTTTAACCAACTGAGCCACCCAGGTGCCCCTCATTTAATTTTTGCCACACTGATAGCTGCAAATTAAAACAGGGATTACATTTTTATTTCTCTGATACTGGTAATGTTGAACATATTTTCATATACTTATGGCCTGAAAAGGGTAGTCATTAAGAGTAAAGTCTGGGGGTGCCTGGGTGGCTCAGATGGTTAAGCGTCTGCCTTAGGCTCAGGTCATGATCTCGGGGACCTGGAATCGAATCCCACGTCGTGCTCCCAGCCCAGCAGGGAGTCTGCTTCTCCCTCTCCCTCTTCCTCTGCTTCTTCCTCTCCCTCTGCTTCTCCCTCTGCCTCTCCTGCTTGTGCTTTCTCTCTCTCAAATGAATAAATAAAAAACTCTTAAAAAAAAAAGAGTAAAGTCTGGAATAAGATTGTCTGGATGCAGACCCCATTGGATGTCTCTTTGTAAGTAACCAACCAAGGGCAGGTTACTTCATCATTCTGTGCCTCAGAGGGATGTTCTGAGGATTTCATGAGAAAATACCTGCAAAGTGCTTATACTAACTGCCTACTGAATGTTAGCTCTAATTATTGTTCTTAATATAATTATTTCTCTTTCCTCTTCTGGGAATTACCAATATGTATCCTTTGCCAATTTAAAGGGAATGGTTTGTCACTTGTTAATTCATATATGCTCTCTTATGTTCTGGTTATTAAGCATTTTTTCTTTTGCTAGCCATATTGGGAAGACTTTCTCCTTTTTTGGCTGCTTGTTTTTATGATTTTTAAAAAATAATGCAGAAGGTTTACATTTTTATATGATTGCATCATCAGTCAATCTAGTTTTCTATGGATTTTGGGTTTTGTGAAATCCTTTACCACTCCAATATTATAACTGTATCCTTCCATAATTCCTTCTAATTCTATGAATTTCAATATAAATATTGAATTCCATAGTATAGCTACACCATAACTTATTTGATTTTTCCATTTCATTTAGTTTCACTGGAGAAAATGTGTATCTATGTACTATGTGTCTTCCTGCCCAGGTATGTGGTGCTTCATCTCATCTTTTCAGTTTCTTTTTTAAATGCCCTTCATTTTTCTTCATTTAGGTTGACATTTCTTTAACTTTACTCCTAGACCTTTTATAGTTTTATTACTATTGTGAAGAGACTCATTCTTTGGATATTTTTCAACTTGTTATGGTTCATCTGGCAGAAATGAATGGATTTTTCTGTATTGCTAGCTTATCTGGTGATTTTTACTGAATTTTCTAAGTTCTAATTGCTTATTAAGTGATTCTATTGAATTTTCTAGGAGATAACATATCATAAAGAGATAACAGTGTTTTAGTTTCTTTTCAATCCTCTTCTTTTTTTTTCATTGTACTGAACATTTAGTTGAATGGTGAATAGAAATAGTGATAATAGTCATTCTTTTTGTTTTTCTTTCTTTTTGCCTCCCTCTTTTCTTCTTTCTTCCTTTTTTTCTACCTTCCTAGGATTCTTCAGAAGTGGTGAGATATAAAGAAACTTCTTTCTTATTGCTTCTGAGAAAGTAGAAATTTTGGTGGAAGCTCAGAATTTGTGACCAAAGGCTTTTCCTCATAGCCTCTGTGCGACTCTGCCAAGTTGCCTCCATTCCTCAGAAGACTTCGGTCATCAAAACGTTATAGAAGGGCGCCTGGGTGGCTTGGTTGGTTAAGCGACTGCCTTCAGCTCAGGTCGTGATCCCGGAGTCCTGGGATCGAGTCCCACATCGGGCTCCCGGCTCAGCGGGGAGCCTGCTTCTCCCTCTGACCCGCTCCCCTCTCATGCTGTTTCTCTCCCGCTCACTCTCTAATAAATAAATAAATAAATAAATAAATAAATCTTTAAAAACAAAAAACAAAAACAAAAACCTTATAGAAGATGCTTCCCAGGATTTATGGCAACTCCACATCATAGAACAATACAGTTGATTTGTGCCCTCAGGGCAGTGGTTCTCAAACCTGATTCATTACCAGAATCAATTGTGAAGGATTATAAAGTCAAAGACCATCTTGACTGTACTCAGTCAGAATCTCTGAAGATGGTGCTTGGGAATTTTATAAATTGTCTCAGATAGTTACGTTTGAGAACTATTATCTCTACTTCCAGCAGATATGCTTAACATTTAAACAAACATATTTAAACATATATTTAATCTATGTTCAATCTAGAATTCATTGGTATCTATAATCTCCTCTAGAAGAAAACATACCATCAGTTTTGCTTATCTCTTCCCCCATCACCCCACTGTGTTGTGTTTATCTAAATTCTTTCCAGTTAGATGAATGTCATGGATTCTTTGACCGGGGGTTACATTTGAGAAAACGCAAGAGACAAACCTGTTTTAAGTATTTTTCCAAACTGTGATCCCCATTATACTATTCATATGCTGAAAGGGATTAAATCTATTTTGGGGTAAACAGAGGTCAAGACGAAAAGCATGCTTTGTTCTAAGAGATCCAAATAGCCTAAACACGGGTTCTTTTTTTTTTTTTAAGATTTTATTTATTTGAGAGAGAGAGAGAGAGTGAATGAGAGAGAGAAGGAGCAGCGGGAGGGGCAGAGGCAGAGGGAGAAGCAGACTCCCCACTGAGCAGGAGCTCCATTGCTAGACTTGGGGATCATGACCTGAGCCAAAGGCAGATGCTTAACCAACTGAGCCACCCAGGCGCCCCCAAACACATGTCTTTAGTAGATTTCTTATTGCTCTGCCTCATTTCAGCTGACAAGGCGATACATTTGTGGGACTTTTGAAAACCAACTTCCCACCAGCATAACAGTAGTTTCAGAGTTAATAAAGAGCATCAGTAGCATGATGAGGGCCTTGTTATCTTGTAGAAGCACTGTTTCAATAAGGCAGTTTCGGGATTTCCTACATAGCACAGTTTAGAATTGTAGACATTCCCCCTTACCTGAAGCTGTGCCCCGGTGGCTGTATTGATCACAAGCCTGTCTTTGGATCCTAAGGACAAGTGTTTGTACTTTATTACTACCATGCCTAGATTTCACTGGCTCATGTAGATTGTGTATTTCCTTTTGAAGTCTTTAAGAGTAAAACCTACAAAGAGTGCCTGAGACATCTGCTCTTGCAGATATTATATGTTCCTATTGGCTGAAAGACCATTTTGAACCACCTATTAGTGTGGTCAAATTTTATGATTAAAGACATAAAATAGAGATGCTTCCTGCTTTCCTTCCAGCTTGCTCAGCTTGGGGAGCTCTTACTTGCTCCCATCTATCCCTGTTCAAGTCTGATTCACAAGGAGTTTTTAGTATTTGTACGTTCACATCATGGTTTCAGAATGACTGTTATAGCTCCAAATATCATCCCAGGCACCAAGGAAAAATATATGTCACCAGCAAGCTCTTTTTGAATATGTGGCTCTTTTATCAGAAAGCAAAACCTTGTTCAAAAGCCTGAGGAAGAATTCCCCTTATATCCTATTGGCCAGAATAGAGTCATATGACCACTTTTGTAATGAGGGAGACTGGGAAAGTATCTATATGGAAGGAGGAATGGGATCACCACAATTGGTTAAGTACATTATTGCTCCAAACAAATAAGAATTAGAGTTCTATGGGAAAGAAATTAGCTTGTTAGTTTGTTAGTTTTCATTTACATAATTGTATCACTATATATATACACATAGGATACATGGCCTTGATGTACATGAGAATCAAAGCTTTCCTCTGGAAGGCACCCTCTTATAAGCCTTCTTTGATGTGGCAAACATCAAATTGTGGGAGGGAGAAATTCTTTCCTGTCCCAAACCACTCTACAAATCCCCATACGATGGAATGTTGAAATTTATGAATGAGGGGAAGATACAGAATCTGATGGAGTTCAAGTCCCAGAAAAAAACTTGGAGGGGGCTTGAAGTAAAATGCCTCTATGTGAAACTTGGGTCATGGAACTTTTTTTATGGGGCTGGTCCAATGGCTACAAATATTAAGCTAACCCAAACTGAAATGAATGAATGATCTCTTTTTATAAAAGTGGAACATTGAAACATCCTCATCCTACATTTTTAATTTTATGTTTGACTCTGTAAATGGTTAACTGAGTAGGGGCTATAGTGAAGAGGCATATAGGAAGAGGAACTGCAGAGAGTAGTTATGGGGCAAGGATGTGATCCCAAGGTATAACCCCTCCTTTGGAACAGAAACCTCTGGGTCTTTGGGTGGGAGTAACAAAAAGTTAGGTGCTATGAAAGCTGGGATGTGTTTGGTTTGGTATTGTATCCTCTCTCTAGAGCAGTCTTGAACCTAGGAAGTAGAACGGGTGATAAGGACCCAGTTAGGTGTCTGAGGGACAGGGAGAATGAAGAGCAGAGGTAACAGGGCAAACAGGGCAGGTAAGATGAGTCCCAAATGATAAGTCACACCTGCTCAGGTGGCAGAAGAATGAGGAAATAGAAAAACAGCATGGTGGGTGGGACCCACATATTTTTCTATCAACTAAATAAATGCTTTCCTTGGAGTGTAGGCTAGACGTGATCTAGTTAGTCACCTTTTAACTGCAAGCTGGGCTTTCTCACCCTCCTTCCTCATACCTTTTCTCCTTCTTTACTTCCTAAAAACTGCACATTTATACCTCACCAGCAATGTGCTCATTACTGTTACAGTCTCTGACCTTAACGAGTTTACAATCACATAGTCAACCAACCAAATGAGATGGTTCATATACAAATCAAATGCTGTGGTATTGTAGGGGAGGGAATTAGTAATAATGCTGATAGAGCTATCGAGAAAGGTATGAAAAGAGAAAGATGGAATAGCTGGTTCCTAAAATTCCTTCCATCTCTTAGCAGTCTATAATTTTGTTTGTTTCTGTCTTTCCTTTCCAAGCCCCATAACCTTATTTGCTTATTAAGCAAACACAAATATAGCTTGCCATGTCTCAGGCAACCATTTTTTCAGCATTACAGATGCCCATTCTTTTAATGTTCATAAAAACCCGTTGGGGTAGGTGCTGTTATTATCTTCATTTTATCTATGAGGAAACTGGTGCAGAGAAGTTAAGTTACTCTCCCAAAGTCATATAGCTAGTAAGTGACAAAGATAAGGTTTGAAACAAGAACTCTGCCTCCACAGCCCATGGTCCTAATCATTTTAGCATGTTGCATTTTTGAATTTCAGTATTTGTTCACAAAAAGAAAAATATTTGAGTGATGAATACAAGATCTAATTTGAGCTAATTTCCTGTTGGATGGGTAGAGTTCATTTTCCCTTTTTAAATTTTTAATAAGATCCAATTGACTCTAAGTAGTTTTTGAAGTGAAGCTATAGAATTTTAACCTTTCACTATGCAGGAAATGATGTGCAAGTACAGGGGGCAATGAGGAAATGATTTAGGTGTCCATTAGGGGTTCTTCCAAACATTGGACATCGTGTCAGTGAAGCCAAAAGAAAAGAAGCTGTTCTTGTAGGCTAAACTGACCCCCAGATCTGCTGTTCTATTGGCTGTTCTGCTCTTTCCCTCATTAAACAAGTACTGATGGGATAGAATTTATACACCCACACTATGCCAGTTGAGATGGGGACACATGGAAATACAGGCTTGGTATCTGCAATTAGCTAACTTAAAATTTAATCAAGGAGACTACACACACACACACACACACACACACACACACACACACACACACACCACCTTTAAATAACTTTCACAACCTAACAATATCTAATCAAGCACCCAAACAAGGAATTTAAGAAGCTGAATGATCACTGGGTAGACTTAATGGAAGGGCTGGCTTTGGCCAGATGGGGAGACAGCATATTGAACTTACACACTTCTGCAAATTTTCTTGGTCTCATGTGTTCCTAGGACCTTCACTTCTTCCACCCATCTGCTTAGCTTCAGCTACTGCTGCAACACCTGACAAATTCTGTGGTCCATGAGGTTCTACCATCTGAGACTGGCCAGTTCCATGCCTGGAGTCTCTGGCTTCTCCCCCACTTTGAGTCTTGTATGAAATATCATATCTTGTTAAACATAGCCTATGGCTTCCTAGGCAGCTCCCACAGGGTCCAGAAGTGTGGGAGAGTTGACTTTGGCCAAAGGGTAAACAGGAGCTGGAAAGAGTTTGGGCAGAAAAGTACTCTTTCTGTTTCTTTCTTTAAGACTTATCTGAAACATAGCTTCTCTGACCAGCTTGTCTGGAGACATCCTGGGTAGCTGAGCAGGTGACCTGCCAAGCGACTGACTTGAGATTCTTCAAGCTTATTGTGAAGTAGAGGCCATTGTTGTTATGCTAACATTGCTTGTCACTTTTCCTGCCTCACTTCTCTTTTCCTCTTACTCTTACCTGGGATTGCACCTCCTTAAATAATCTTTGCTTCAGTTTCTGTTTTCTAGAAGCCTTGGAGTAACACAGAAGAGAAGAAAAGCTTTGTATAGAATATGCAAAGGAATGATCCAGGTCGAGAACATTTATGTTGGAAATAGCCAAGTATTAGATATTATTAATATTAATATTAAATATTAGGTCAAATATTAGAGGTCTATGCTGAGAGACACATGGATTCTTTGAAGGCTTTTGAGCAGAGGAATGCCATGATGGAAACTGGGATTTAGGAAAGTGGATCAGGTTGAAATAGAAAATTGGAGTAATGGAGATGGAGAGAGCTAGAGGCAGGAAGACTATTTATGATTTAAACATGAGGATGAATGTAGGACCAAACTGTAGAAATTAAATGGTAGACAAGAAATCTTAGGATGGCTTTAGCCATCTTGATATAATAGGAGTCAAGGTCATTCACTAAAAGTAAGTAAAGGAAGGTACAATTGGAGGGTCAAGGGGAGGAGAATGTGTGTGTTATTCTCCTGAGCATCCATGGTTCAGAATGGGTCACATTGCTTTTTGCTGGGCCTGGCTGTGTGGCTCTTGGTCTTTCTGCTCTCTATTAATAAGCTTCTAGGACACCTATAAAATTTCTCATTTCATGATTTGTTTGTGTACTATAAACAGGTTGTCAAAAGACTGATCAGATATTTACATGGTCTATTTAATTTGGATTTTGTTAATTCGGCTTTGTTAATTTTATAAATTAATTTAACAAATTAAAATTAAATGTTGTTAACTAAACTACTATAGCAACTTTTATTTACAGCACATTTTACTAAACAAACAGATGCATCCAGTGGTTGTATAGCCACTGGCTTTTCCTGAAACCACAGAACACTAATGCAGTCCTGACTTTTGTCTAGATTTTGCTGTTCATGAGAAGGCAGAAGTGGGCTAAGCAAGCCACACTTTCATTCTGGATCTGAAATAGAAAAATGTGTGCTCAGTGAGTTTTATTTATTTTTTTAAATCCTCAGCTGCATTTAAAAATATTTTTGAGTACTTTTTTTTTTTTTTTAAGTAGGCTCCATGCCCAGCGTGGAGCCCAACATGTGGCTTAAACTCACGACCCTGAGATCAAGACCTGAGCTGAGGCCAAGAGTCCGAAGCTTTACTGACTGAGCCACCCACTCACCCCTTGAGTACTTTTTGAGTTCTGTATACATTGGCCAGTTATTGAACACTTGGGTCTGTGTTGAAGTTCCCTGTGTTCAAGATTGTATACTTTCCTAAAGGAAGGAATAATGTTCCAGAACATTACTTGAGTATAGTTCATATGCTGAGACAGGCAGAGGTAAACTATAAACCGGATGAGATAATATATCTACACAGGCTCCGAGTTGAGAAAATTCAAAGTTTTCTTAAGTTAACAAACAAACCCACCAACTAACCAACCAACCAACCATAAACATGAAATGGGCCCCCTAAAGAAAAAAATGATTTATCGTGCATGATGTTGTGGTTTCCAGGGACTTAGACTGTTACCTGGCTAGTGACTTAGGTTGGAGTCTGCTTTCTGACCCAGATAGTTTAGTCTTGCTCTCGTGGCACAGGTACCAAAGTGGGTCCTTTCTCAAGGGGTGGTGTTCTAATAGAGGGGCCCCGTTTGTCTGTAGTGTTGAAGTGGTGATCCTGATGCTTATGACGGGATATCATTTCCTCGCAACTGCTCTTGCAAAAATCATGCCTGACCTAGAGATGAGCGTCTCAGCTGCTTTTTGGTGGTATTTATTGATAGTCAGCTGCTTGTCATTGGTAACTACCTCGTTTCAGTTTCATCACAGGAAGATGTGAGCCAAGAACAGCATTTAGAAATCAACCCAAGACTTGTGGGAGTCTGACCACTGTCATAGGTGGAAGGCTGAACTGTGTGTGGGGGGTTTCAAAAATGGGGGAAACTTCAAAAGTATGGGGGGGCATCACATTTTGAAGTGATGGAGGATGGGAGAAAAAAAAGTCAGTAAGGAAATGTAAAGTACAAGGAGAATGTGGAGGAAGACTGAATAAGACAGGCTTTTTTTTTTTTTTTTTTTAACTTCTGCACACAGGAGAAAGTATATGCTAGGAGTTGGCCCTTTAACCATACGAAGATGCCTATGTCAGATGCTTTGAGCACTGCTTAAAAAATCACCACGAGGTCTTTCTTCAGATCACTTCTAGCCTTTCCGTACATCAATTTACCTCAGTCTCTGGACCTGCTGGGCTGTCTCACCTTGCCTAGACCTACTGGGATTAAGCTTTGGTCTATTTATCATGGTTCTTACCTGGCAACCTCATACGAGGCTGCCTGTGAAAGCTGTCTCCTGGTGTCTCGTATTTATTTATTGCTCCACTGGGCCTGTTGAGAAAGCTTTCTATGAAAAAAAAACATAAAAACAAAAGAAAACTCACCTAATCAACCAGTCCACCCACTCAAATCCCCAAAGATCTACGAGTGCGGTGACTGCAGTGACCTTAAGGCAGGCCACCTGGATTCCTGAGGCAAACGCCCACTGGGGCAGTTCCCGGGCTGCGGCCATGAGTCTCCCTCCCTTCAGCTCCCTTCAGCTCAGAACAAGCGCAGGTGAGCCAGCAAGCTGCTTCACAAATGCTCAGCTGGCCTCTGAGCCTTGCTAGGGCCGGCTGTTTAAGGAACCCGATGATGCCTCTAAATTAATAGACATTTGAGAGGTGCTGTGGGCTGAAGGATTTGCTACTGTGTCTATTTTTAATATAGGAGAATGAGGAGAAATGGGGCTTCCACCTCTTTACAGATAATCAGTAGCCTTTTTGCCAAATCCGGTGGTGGGTGTTTAATTCTCCTCTAAACTCCTCTGTGGGAATCTGTGCCCCATACACCATTTTTTGTCTTTTACCTAGTAGTGTTTCCTAAAACCCAGCCCTAGATACTCTTTTATTATCCTTCCATACTTTCTTTCTTTCCTGAAGAATAGGTTTGTTTGTTTGTTTATTGGAAACAGGAATCCATAAATTTATTTGTTTATTTTTAAGTTTTTATTTTAATTCGTTAGTTAACATATAGTGTTATATTAGCTTCAGATGTACAATATAGTCTTTTTAAGTTTTTAAAAGATTTATTTATTTGAGAGAGGTGGGAGGCAGAGGGGGAGAGAGAATCCAGAAGCAGATTCCCCACTGAGCACAGAGCCTGGCGAGGGGCTGGCATGGGGCTTGATCCCAGGACCCTGAGATCATGCCCTGAGCCAAAACCAAGAGTCGGTTGCTTAGCCCACTGAGCCACCCAGGGGCCCCTACAGGATAGTCTTTCAACAGTTCCATTTGTCACCCAGTGCTCATCAGGACACCTGTACTCCTTAGTCCTCATCACCTATTTAAAACCCACCCCCCCTCTGGTAACTATCGAGAACAGGTCTATTTTGATTCCAACTTTCTGTAGATAACACGTGCCTCCATTTGTCCAGCCCCAGATTTTCACCTGAGCTCTGAGACTGATTTATAACTGCCTACTTAGATGTCTTCTTCATTATGAAAGCATTCAGAAATCATCACATCGAAGGCCAAACTTATCTTCCTTTAAAACTTTCCCAATTTACTCCTACTTTTGTATTTCTAATCCTGGAATAGTTTCTTATCTTTCAGTAATACACATTCATTACCTTATCCTATTTAATTTTCTTTTAAATAATTCTTTACTTTGTTTTCTTTTCCTTTCATTTTCACTGCTGTTCTCCAAACCTCCTGTTCTTAAATAATAGCCTCTTAACTTCTCTTCCTACTGCTAGGTGTATCCCCTCCAATCATCATTTCAGGTATGAAACCTGTTGTTCTCCATAGCTTACAAGACAAAGCCAAGCCTCCTAGCCCAGTCTGCTCTAGTATAACCTACAAACTCGACCTTATCTTTCATAGCAGGTTGGGGAGAACCTGGATCCTTGGTGGCCCGTAGAAAGGCGGGCTTGATAAGGAGGAGATGGAGCATATTATAAAGACAGCTGTTACCTCACCAATGTAGGTTTCTCAAATTTCATATTGATATGGGTCACTGTTCCACCAAAGCTGGGTCTAAAATTTGAACTAGAGACCTCAGTTAAGTAGCTTGGTGCAAATTTCAGATAAATAAATAGTCTCTGTTGAGCTGATGCCAAATAAAATGGGAGAGGGGAAGACAGAAATGGGGTTATGCTAGAGCCAGCTGGATTTGAGTTAGACAAAGGAGAGAAGTTTGAGGAGATGTAGGGCCATGGGACCAAGGAGAGGTTATTAATTCCTATTTCTTAAATCAGCATTGAGGTCTTTCCTGGCAGATTATCCATCCTCCTTTCCTGATGTGTTTACCCCATAGCTGTTATTCCTGTCTGATACATTTTATATTTTATTTGATCATTATATGTCTCCCACAACAAGAATGTAAGCTCCATGAAGGCAGGGAATTTTGCTTGTTTTGTTTACTGCTGTCTCCCCACTTCTTAGAACCGTAACTGGCACAAGGTATGTGTTCAATATTTATATATTTATTCATATATATTTATAAATATTTGTTGAATAAAATAAATTTCATAATGAAGAATAAATATTTGTTGGATAGACTTTCTAGTTTAAAACTTTATTTATTTATTGGTCAGTCTGAACATTTCTACCCTTAAACATGTTAAGTTTATTTCTCTTCAAAATAATCTTTATGCTATTCACCTGCTTAGAACTTTCTACCTTCTCTTCAACTATTCAAATTCCACCCCCATTTTGGCTTCTGGTCAGTTGCATCATGGTAGGGAAACTTTCTCTAGCGTCCCAGGCTACGTAATTACCTGTCTTTTTGTTCTCCAGAAGCTTTTACTGTTTGTACCACTCATCTTTGGAATTCTCACAAACTCAGATGTTGGTGTACCTTGCTGCTCAACGCCTCCCTTGGATTCTGGTTTCTGTCTTTCTGAACTTCATCTTCTCTTACTATCCATGTTCTGCTCCTTAGCCCTTAACAGGTGTTGGTTTCGTGTGTGCATTTTACTCATTCATGTGTTATTGATTCATTCAACACATACTCGCCTAACACTTGTTGGGTGTTACACAAGGGGGCATAGAAATGAACCTGGCCCAGTCCAGGCTTTTAAGGAAATAATAGTCTAGTAGAGTGTAAACTAGTTAGATTTTACACTTCTTTAAGGTAAGACATTAAAAATTTTTTTTTGTATGTGTCCCCATCACACCTCAAATAACGTTAGACACTCCATGAGCTCAATCAATAAGCCAAATTATCAAAGTATAACTTTAGCACTGACAGGAATTTAGACTATTCTAATCCAATCACCTCATTTTATGGGTGAGGATACAAAAAAGAATGGTTCAATAACTTGCCTGTCATATAGTTAACTAGTGGCAGATCTGGGCTGAGAGAAACTGGGGTCCTTGACTCTCAGGCCAAGCTGTATCACTGTCAGGAAGATGGTAGAGAAAACAAGATTTATTTACATAAAAATAATTGTGTTTTAAAAAGTATTGATTAAAATTCTGGAGGGCTGATATCAATAAAATGAAATATCCAATATGAAAGTATTTATTATTTGGTTAGAACATATGGGAATAAATACATCACACTAAATGGAAAATTCTTTATGATCACCAGTGTGTGACACTGAAGCCTCTGGTTACTATTATGTAATAACCCAGCAATTACTGCCAGGACCATTGTTTGAGGTATTTAGAAATTTCTGGCAACCCTACCTTGACTATTCTTGGCTGCTCCTCACGCCCATCTCCTGCCTTATCCTCTTTGATCCTATTTAGTTAGTAGCTATTTTAGGAAGTAAGAAATTGGAGCCTCAGGGACCCAGCTCTCTGTCCCCTTTTGGGCCACCATGAGATCACCACAGTAGGACCCACAAGAATCTTGGTAATTCTGATTTGCATTCTCAGTCTCCCTTCTGGATGTGGGAAATTTATTCTCAGAGGCTGAGCTCTCACTCCGCATATCTCTTAAGTCCAGGTGGTGTGCCAGTAGGTACGTGAGGAGGGGAAAGATTTGGTGACAGGGTTTCTTCCAAAGTAGAATTTAAAAAAAGGGTTTGGAAGTAAATATCCCCATTGTAAACGCTAATTTGAGTGCTGGGTGAGTTATGGTATATCTCTGAATGCATTTAATTCTAGTAGAACTTCTCTGATGGGGTCTTGCGTGGAAAAAACCACTGGAGGACTAAATATATTTGCAAATATAAATTTATACATAAATTATTGCTGGGAGCTGAAGGTCCTTACATTAAAGAGTGGGATTAAAAAGTTATTAGCTGACCACAGAGGCCTGGGAGTAGTGTATGAAAGAGAATTCTGGGGAGGCACTTACAAACTAGAGGAATGTGGGGCGCCTGGGTGGCTCAGTTGGTTAAGCGACTGCCTTCGGCTCAGGTCATGATCCTGGAGTCCCGGGATCGAGTCCCGCATCGGGCTCCCTGCTCGGCGGGGAGTCTGCTTCTCCCTCTGACCCTCCTCCCTCTCATGCTCTCTGTCTCTCATTCTCTCTCTCTCAAATAAATAAATAAAAAAAATCTTTAAAAAAAAAAAAAAAACTAGAGGAATGTGGTATTATTTTTAGTTCTTTCCCATTGCCATCACATAATGTGTGACAAGTAAAGATTGACTTCTACACAGAGATGGAACATTTCCCAAAACCATTAGGATTAATCTCACGTTGATCTAGGATGGGTTGATGTTCTTCCTCCCTTTATTCAGTTATTAGAAAATGGCTTATGATTTTTGTCTTTAAAGATGTATGGTTGCTTTCAATGAACAATAACACACTAGGTCAGATTTGTTCTAATGATCTGAGAGGCTTCAGTTGTAGCAGAGACAGAAAAATCTACAACCCGTGTTCACATGTGGCTGTACCAGATTTGAAGGTTAGAAGTCAGAGGACAAGGAGATACTGGGGCAAAGTGCTGGTTTGGAAACAAAATTATATATGGGTGTTCCTAGCTTGGCATGAGGATAAGCCTCCTGGGGCGAACTCCATCCTTTTAGCTTTGAAATGCCAGACTCTGTGGGTAGCTTCCTTTCCAGATGAAGAGAAACTAGCAGAACTTGGGCTGGTGAATTGCTCATGGCCAAAGAGGCCAACACAAAATCCTGGGAACTTTAGTGGTGTGGTGAGATGAGGAGGAGAAGCAGGTACTTCGTACATTGAGCATCTCACCTCCCAACATGGGATCAGCGGGAGTCCTTGAGCCTTGGTCTCCTTCAAAATAAATCCTGGCAATTGCACTTTGATCACAGGACCAATTACCTTTCCCTACTATAATCTTCTACGGGTGTAATCAGATTATGTGAAACTATAATTAACAATCTGTGAATTGTGTCTTTTCAGACCCAATTGGTCCTCGCCGGTGCTCAAAGACTATAGAAGCAATCTAGTTTTTAGTTCTTGGATGAGCTAGAACTGATGGTGACTCTACAGCTAAACTGAAACAAACTGTCATTTTATGGACAATGTCTATTTATCTTTCCCACATTATTAGAGTCAGTGGTTGAATTGGGAGGCAAGATGGGGGCTATAGCCATAACACTGCATACTTATTGACTGAGGAAGAAGCGAGCTGGTGTCAAATTCTCCTGTCATGTTCTTATCCTTAAGGTGCATGGTGAAGCATTAAATGCTGTGGGATCCATATGATAAAAACTAGTGTTCCATAACATATACCAAGTGTCTGATATGAATCTAGGTCTAACCTGGATACAGTGTGGAGCAAAGAGGGGAGTCATCTAATGCTACATTGTCATTTACCCCCACCGTCCCTTCTTATTCTCATGAGCAGAGAGGTTTTTGAATCCAAAAGTAGGACTGACTTGTTTGAATCTGGGATTCTGGGTCAAGCTGTATTTGCTATATTTTCCAAAGAGCAGGTTCAAGTCCCTAGACAGCTGTGCTGAACAGATTCCTTTGTTTTACCAGGAATGGGGATGATCCAGAATTTACCAAATTCAGAACTGCCTCTCTAGATCAGGGCCAATCCCTGAGTTAAGCTACAGAATCTCAAGTCTGAATCCCAGCTTTGCTCTGCTGCTTCTCTCAGGTTGAGAGAATTTATAAAGTTGAAAAACAGACTGTGTTACCCCAGAATAAAGGAAGCTGTACTTATATTACTCCTTGGCATGCCATTCATCATAGGGTTATCTTTTTCCCTAAGGTGGGAAAAGTTTTCTGAAGGCATGCTGGAGAGAGATGCTACTTGGTAAAGAGTTCTCAGAGGTGAAAGAAGGACTGGCTGTGAGCTGTCTTCTAGAGGAACGGCTACACTGTTAGCTTCCCCTGCTGCTTGTTTGTCCTTGCAGATATCTTGACTACGAACAATAGTTTCAATAAGGAAGACAGAATGAGTTCTGACAGGAAGGTTGGGAGCTGTGACGGGCGGGAGAAGAATGAAGCCAAACAGCATGGAGATGTGTCATCACCACTGGGTTTTACCTTGCTTTACATTCAATTACCTATTTTTTTTCAAAGTGCTCAGCACTTTTTCAAGAAACAGCATATACGTTCTGACTTTGAATTAAAAGATGAACTTTCAGCTGCAATGTGTGGAAATAAGTCTCATTATTCTCTTCCCACACAAATTCATTAATACATCCATCCATTCAAGAGTCATTTACTGAGAGCTCACTACGTGCAGTATAGTACTGCTGGTTACCAACCACTTATTTCCTATAAATTTTGTAGTAGGGAACGATTTTCCTTTTTATTTTTTTATTTTATTTTTTTTTAAGATTTTATTTATTTGACAGAGAGAGACAGCGAGAGAGGGAACACAAGCAGGGGGAGTGGGAGAGGGAGAAGCAGGCTTCCTGCCGAGCAGGGAGCCCGATACGGGACTCGATCCCAGGACCCTGGGATCATGACCTGAGCCGAAGGCAGACGCTTAACGACTGAGCCACCCAGGCGCCCCTGCCTTTTTTTTTTTTTTTTTTTTAACAACTTGCTTTTACTTTAAAATTTATTTTTGTTTTATGACTCATGCTGAAGACTTCAAGACAGGAATCCCTGAATGAATAAAAAAGGTGGTGATATTTATGATAAGTTTTACAGCTTTTTAGATCTGTATTTCAGTAGACTTACAAAGGCATTGCCTTATTCACTCTCTGCGATATTTTGTTATTGCACACCAATGACATATAAGATGATACTGATTGACTCTAGAGATGCCCTACTTGTTGCCCAGAAGTAAAGGTACTAGCCTTCTGTGTGCTTATCTTTGTATATAACTAGCAGCACTTACAGCAATTGAACCCTTATATTTCTTAGCATGGATTTTGTGCCTATTATTATGCACTGTGTAGTGCTACCTTAACACCTGCATAAACTCACAGGCATAAATACAGGAAATGTGATAGAAAAAGGAGACTGTGGATCAAAGATGCAGCCTTGAGATAGGATGGAAACTCACTGACAAAAACATAGGAGAAGGACACATTATTGGGTGAGATGTTGGAGGAGGAGAAACAACACTGTGACCTTCAGTGAAAGGGATCATGTTACCTCTCTGATGGTTACAATGAAAGGAATGTAGGTAATGAGGGCCTCCAGTGGAGAGGAAGAATGGCAAACAAAGTAGACTTGTGCCCTTCCAGTTTCTGGGGAGGAAGAACATAAAAACCTGAACAATCAAAGCTAAGTCAGTATTAGTAGAAAGGAAAGCTGTTGGTGTGGCTGTGGGGCTTGGAGAGGGTTCTCCTGGCCACCTTCAAGGCTTAGTGGAAAGAGTGTGTCAGCTGCCTGGTAAAGATGTGGCTAACTGCAATGTGGGAGGGGATTGAAAATATAATTTGCAGTGATGCCCCAGGAAAGCTGGGAGGTTGAACACAGGATTACCTGGGTCTTCTGTGTCTACTCGGGGGAAGGAAGAGTGAATCTCTGGTTGTAGGTAAGGAGAGTAGGCTTATGCACTAAGGTGAGCTGGGCAGTTTTAGCATCTATGTGCAGACCATCACTTACTGTCTGATTTCTGTGATAATTTGGAATTCTAATTAAATGACTTAATAAAACTTCCCTAACAAAACTTCCTGGTAAGAGGATTTATCTCCTATTTCACATGTCTCCCAAGTGCTGAGAAATGGAAATTTCCAACTGTCAGCATTTCATAATTCTGATTACCTGGGGGATTTAGTACAACCACCACAGTGATTTAGCCTATTCTCAGATCACACGTCTCCCTTGCCGTGGACATGTCAGTGTACTTGCTTATGGCTCCTGAAGGGTCAGGTTCACAGAAGGCTGAGCTGCAGCACAGCCTTAGGTGAACAATCTAATGGGAGTTCTCTCAGTCTTCCTACACTCATATCCTTAGAGGGTCAGAAAAATAACCTCTTAGTTTGTAAGCAACAATGAGATCTTAAGTGAAGCCTGGAGCAATTTGAAAAGCACTCTGCTATCCCTTCTTCCGAGGTTCATGCTAATAAATGTCTTGGGCCCTCTCTTGACTGCTGGTGTCATGGCATTGGAATGGTAATAATAACTCAGCCAATTAGTGCTTGTCTGAACACAATTTAATGAGAGCAGGTGCTGTGAAATTCAGAAGCCACAGTAAGACACAGGAAGACCAGTTTGTGAGGGAAGATGAATTCACCCTCAGGAATGTTTACATTGGGAGAAATACTATGCAGTAACTATGGAAGACAGAAAAGAAAGGCCATGAGCCCATTTTGAATGGCAGGAGAAGAGAAAAACAAAGTGGGAAAGTGAGAAAAAGAACCAGCACCAAAAACCTTCATATAACAAAAGCTAGGTGCTGAATGACCTTTAGTGTGGAAAGATACCATTTCGATGAAACATGAACTGAAAGGATTTCTTCTGAGGGCTAATTTACATTTTTTTCTTTTTCAGTCTTTCACGTAGTTCAGTAGGTGCATGGTTCTGCATGGTTAGCATCTTTGCTTCCCTGAAAAATACAAATGGGTCAGCCTGACACACCTGGATGCAAGCAGTCAGTCATGTGACCTTTGTGAGAGCCATGACTAAAGCCAGGTCAAGCCTTATTAGGACAGGGTGCATTTGGGGGCTTGCCCTGAGTTGGTGTTTTATGATTTAGTTAATGGAGGGATTTCCCTCCCGGGCTGAGCATGGCTGACGCTCAAGTTGCTGCAGGGGAGCAGGACCTTCTAAGAGGTGATGAGGACATTTGTCTGATCTAGCCTAATGGTACTTGACTGGAGGACATTTGTGCTGGGCAAAATAAAAGCTTCTCAAAGATGTCCATCTCCTCAGCTGGGAACTGTGAATTACATTAGTTTATATATGAAAAAGGGCTTTGCAGATGTAAGGTAAGGATCTTGACATGAGGAGGTTATTCTGGATTATCCAGGTGGGTCCAATCTAATCACATGTTTTTAAAGCTGAGAAACTGTCCTAGCTGGGTCAGAGAGATGTGATAGACCAAGGGTCAGAGAGATGTACTGTGAGAAGGACTCATCCCACGTTGCTGGCTTTGAAGATAGAGGAAAGAGATTATTTGTCAGAAAATGTGGGTAGTCTCTAGAAGCTGGAAAAGGCAAGGAAATGAATTCTCTCTTAGAGCCTCCAGAAAGGAAGAGAGTCTTATTGACAACTTGATTTTTTCTTTTTTCTTTAAAAAAATTTTGTTATTGAAGTGTAGTTAACATATCACATCATATTAGTTTCAGGGATACAACATGGTGATTCAACAATTCTCTACATTACTCAATTTTAAATCAGTGTGACGCAGTTTGAACTTCTGACCTCCAGAACTATAAGATAATGCGTTTGTTTTGTTTTAAGCCACTAAGTTTTTGATAATTTGTTTTAGCAGCAAAAGAAAACTACTACAATATTGCACTATGCCAACACTAGCTCTTTGTTGTTTATTGCTTGTTTTATGAATTCTGTCTTAATAATAAATAATAAAGCTGTAATGTTAGGCTAGCTCCCCAAGGAAAATCTTGAACGTAGAACATGATTTTAAACACTGAATTAAGTAAATAGGTTTATCAGTAGATACACATTACTGAGTATATACTCTTTTTATTCACAAATACTTGTTGAGCCCTTATTATCAGCCAAACATTCTATCAGGTTAAAACCTGAATGAAGACAGATTCCATCCTACTCTCAAGGAGAAGGTTATAAACTTGTTGGGGAAGACTGACCAAAACCAACAATTTCAATGTTTGGAGTGAACAAGCTTGCTTCTCTTTGCTGTCCTCACTACAGGTATTTAGAGCTCATCTTCCTCTGTTGAACAAAGCCAGTTACCACTGCATCCAGTTTCCATCTTCCATAAATCTGTCCAAATCTGTGGTCTATTGCCACTTCCTTTTTCTTTTTATTTGTTCCTAAGGGGTTATGTGGCTTATCTCCTGTGTATTATTGACCTTGGTTTTCTCTAGGAACCTGGTACAGCATGACCCTGCATGATACCTCTGGGAAAAGAAACCATAAAACAGCCCTTCCCTGTGCCCTGTGCTAAAGTAGGAGGAAGGAAATAAACCAGTCAACTTCCTGAGCTATAGCCTTGATTCCAGGTTGTGAGCTAGATGCACACAGAACTTGCAAAATAATTTAGCGTTTCTTTATGGAGTGGTTCAGAATGGGAGTTAGAACAAATGATGAACAGGAATACTATAGAAAATAAAATAATTTAGGCTATATATATATATTTTAATTGCTATCCATTATTTTCTAGAATTGTAAATTCTAAGGATGTTGACAGGTTAGATTCTCTGGGTGAAGGCATATCTTCCCTCTTCAGTGATCAGCTTCCTAGTTATGAGAGGTACATCTGCCCAGGCAAGTGCCTGAACCAAGAACAACTAGATTGGCCCCCACTACCCCCTTTATTTGTTGGCTATGCTAACAAAGGGATGATATCAGTCAAAGGGAAAAATACATCTATTACCAAGCAAAAACGTTTGGGAGTTTTAAAACTGTAGAGTTCTTGCCTATAAACATCTAGTCAAATATTTCTGTATGGAGGGATGGTCTTTAATCCCCTTCCTGTGTTTTAAGGTGATGCCCTTTTCCAAACGTGGCCCTGATTTATATAGATTAAATAGTGGTTGAATTGACCAGGAAAAGACCATGAGAAATGAACGTACTGTAGCTCGTTTCTGTTGGTCTTTCCTTTTAATTTTTGACAGGGTAAGGCTCTTGTGGCGAGTCTAGTATTTGACTAACTTCTGCAGTGACTATTGGAGGGTAGCATGCAGAAGTGGCAGACGAATGACTGAGAAAGTGTATCGAGGTGATTCAGGGAGGTGATTTGTGGCCATGTGATAAAATGTACAGATGTTAATTGTTCTTCCTCTTCTCATGCATGATCTCCTTGCTGTCCTACCCAGCCTGTGTGTGCCTGCTGAGAGCACATGACAGATGTTACAAATAGGAGGAATGGAGAGGGTGTAGTGTGAGAACAAAGGCACTGGGAGTGGGCGAGTGACAGATGAGAAGAGCAGCCAGCAAGCCTGGGCAGAGAAAAGAAGCAATATTCAGGCTAGAAGGGCAGACAACCAGAGCCTGAGATGATTACAAAGCCCCAAAGGCAAGACCATGAATCGATATGGGATTTTCCTGTCGCTCATCTTGCACATGAAGAAATCATCTCACCTCTCCTGAAGATTCTAGTGTCTAACCTGGAATTCCATTTGGGATGGAAAAAGCCAGAATTCTTCTTCACCCTCTAAGTGATTTGTTCATGGCAATTTTTATATTCAAGCAATGTGTCAGGTTTAGCATAGATTACATGGGTCACGTAGAGAGACAGAATTCCTAGGATCCAGCCCTGGCACACTCAAAATTTAGACATCCAGAGGATGAAGAGTCTGCAAAGAATACCTAACAGGAGACAACACTGTGGGATTAGGATTGGAGAAAAGTCAGGAAAGAGCAGCTTCACAAAAGGCAAAAAAGGAGAGTTTTATGGATTAAATTGTGGGCTAATAGGGAAAATAGAATAACGTGTGGAGAGATGTGCCTACTGGATTTGCAAACATGGAGCAACTTTATTAGCATGATATGGAAGGAAGCCAGATTAGGATGGAATTTTCATTAACTAATTCTTGATGTTTGCAAAAACTTTTTTGAATACTTAGTATGAACTGGACATTATTTTGGGTGTTGGGAATTCATTAGTGAAAAAACAGACATGATCATTACTTTTATGATGTCTTGGGGGAGGGACAAATAGAAGATAACAATTTACAAAGGCAGAAATAATTTTGGAAAATTGGAGGGAGAGAAAAGAAGTCATTTCATCCGAGGCATAGTGACTGACCAAAATGGAAAAATTAAGAGAGAATATGAGACGATGAAAGGCTAAATCATATAGGGCGTTATAGATTACATGGGAAGGGATTAAAATTTCCATCTGCAATGGGAAGACTTTAGAGAGGTTTTTGCATGGGTTGTAATGTTATTTGATTTTTGTTTTAAAGAGTATATGAGAGGTGCGGAGACCACAAATGTAGTCAGCTTCTTCAAGATAATGTACTGGGTACAGTAGTAACTAATACTTATTTAGTGCTTGCTATGAGCCTGGCAGAATTTTAAGTATTTTTGCACATCACTAATTTATTATTTATAATAACCTAATGATGTAAGAGCTATTATTAACCTCACTTTTCTTACAGATGAGGGAACGGAGGCATAGAGAGAGGACCCAGAATAAAAGTGGAGTGTTTTGGTTTGTTTTTACTTGCTTGTTTGTTTTTTTCTTTGATAGGATAAAGGTAGAGTTTCTATTTTATTTTTTAAATCAAAATATTTATTTATATTTAGTTAATGCATTTATTGAGGTATATGTCTTTGAACATAAATTTTTTATTTTATTTTTTAAAGATTTTATTTATTTACATAAATTGTTGTTAAAAAGCTAGAGAGGGAGAGAAACCATGAAAAACTCTGGACTCTGGGAAACAAACTGAGGGTTTCAGAAGGGAAGGGGGTGGGGGGATGGGGTAACAAGATGATTGGTATTAAGGAGGGCGTGTGTGGTGGTGAACACTGGGTGTTACATGCAAATAATGAATCATTGAACAAATGTTGGCTAATTGAACTTAATAAAACAAAACAAAACAAAAAACTAAAAAAAATAAAAAGGCTTAGAAGGTTTAATTACACTATTATTATTATTTATTTTTTGATTGAGTTATAGTTAATATACAATTTTGTATTAGTTTAGGGGTACAACAAAGTTATTTGACAATTCTATACATTAAGCTATGTTGTATAGTTACCGTTTGTCATCATACAATGTTATTATAATATTATTGACTATAGTCCCCATGTTGTACTTTTCATCCCTGTGTCTTATTTATTTTATAACTGGAAGTTTGTATCTCTTAATCACCTACACCTTCATCACCCAGCACCCCAACCCTCTCCCCTCTGGCAACTTTGTTCTATTTATGGCTCTTTTCTTTCTTTTTTTTTTTAAGATTTTATTTATTTATTTATTATTTATTTATTTTAGAGAGAAAAAGAGAGCACACAGGGGGAGGGGCAGAGAGAGAGAGAGAGGGAGAGAGAGAATCTCAAGCAGACTCCACACTGAGCACAGAACCTGACATGGGGATTGATCCCATGACCCTGAGATCATGATCTGAGCCAAAATCAAGAGTCAGACGCTTAACCAACTGAGCCCACTGCTGTATGGTTCTGTTTCTGTTTTTTGTTTGTTTTATTTTTTAGATTCCACATATTAGGTGAAGTCATATGGTATTTGTTTTTCTCTGTCTTACTTATTTCAGTTGGCATAATATCCTCTGAGTCCATCCATGTTGTCACAAATGGCAAGATATCATTCTTTTTTATGGCTGAGTAATATTCCATTATATATATGTATATACACCACCTCTTCTTTATCCATTCATCTGTTGATGGACACTTCGGTTGCTTCCATATCTTTGGTGCTGTAAATCATGCTGCAATAAACATATGGGTGCAGATATCTTTTTGAATTAGTGTTTTCTTTTTCTTTGGGTAAATACCCAGTAGTAGAATTACTGAATTATATGGTATTTTTATTTTTAATTTTTTGAGAAATGTCCCTACTATTTATCACAGTGATTGTGCTAATTTACATTCCCACCACCCGGGCATGAGGGTTTCCTTTTCTCCACATCCTTGCCAACACTTATTTCTTTTGTCTTTTTGTTGTTAGCCATTCTGACAGGTGTGAGGTACTATCTCATTGTGGTTTTGATTTGCATTTTCCTGGTCATTAGTGATGTTGAACATCTCTTCATATACCTGGTGACCATCTGTATATCTTCTTTGGAAAAATGTCTATTCAGATCCTCTGCCTGTTTTTAGATTGGAATATATTTTTTTGGTTTTGAGTTGTATGAATTCTTTATATATTTTAGATATTAACCCCTTATCAGATATATCATTTGCAAACATCTTCTCCCATTCAGTAGGTTGCCTTTTTGTTTTGTTGATGGTTTACTTCACTGTGCAAAAGCTTCTTATTTTGGTGTAGTCCCAATCATTTATTTTTGCTTTTGTTTTCCTCACCTGAGGAGACATATCTATAAATATGTTTCTAAGGCTGATGTTCAAGTGGTTACTGCCTATTTTATTTTAAGGAATTTTATGGTTTCAGGGCTCATATTTAGGTCTTTAATCCATTAGTTTGTTTTTGTGTATGGTGTGAGAAAGAAGTCCAGTTTCATTCTTTGGCACGCAGATATCCAGTTTCCCAATCCCATTTAATTGAGGAGACTTTCCTATTGTATATTTTTGCCTCCTTTGTCATAGATGAATTGACTATATACTTGTGGGCTTATTTCTGGGCTCTCTCTCTTGTTTTATTGATCTCTGTGTCTGTTTTTATGCCAGTACTTTACTGTTTTGATTAGTATAACTTTACAGTATATTTTGAATCTGGGATTGTGGTACCTCCAGCTTCGTTCTTCTTTCTGAAGATTGCTTTGGCTATTTGGGGTCTTTGTGGTTCCTTAAAATTTTTAGAATTATTTGTTCTAGTTCTTTGAAAAATACTTTGGTATATTTATAGGGATTACATTGAATCTATAGATTGCTTTGGATAGTATGGACATTTAGACAATATTAATTCTTCTAATCCACAAACATGGTACATTTTTTCCATTTATTTGTGTCATCTTCAATTTCCTTCATCAAGGTTTATAGTTTACAGAGTACAAGTCTTTCATTTCTCTGTTAAATTTATTCCTGGGTATTTTATTCTTTTTGGTGCAATTGTAAATGGGATTATTTTCTTAGTTTCTTCTTCTGCTAGTTCATTATTAGTGTAAAGAAATGTGACAGACTTCTGTATGTTAATTTTGTATCCTGTGACCTTACTGAATTTATTTATCAGTTTTAGTAGTTTTTTTGGTGGGGTCTTTAGGGTTTTCTATATAGTGTCATGTTATCTGCAAGTAGTGAAAGTTTTACTTCTTCCTTAGCAATTTGGATGTTTTTATTTCTTTTTCTTGTTTGATTGTTGGGGCTAGGACTTCCATTGCTACGTGGTGAGAAAGGATATCTTTGTATTGTTCTTGGACCGTTGAGAGCTTCCCCCATTGAGTGTGATGTTAGCTGTGGGCTTTTCACGTAGGCCTTTGTTATGTTGAAGTATGTTCCCCTTAAACCCATTTTGTTGAGAGTTTTAATTATAAATGGATGTTGAATTTTATCAGATGCATTTTCTACATTTGGTTTTTATCCTGTTTTATTCTATTTTGTTAATAGAGCTTCTATTTTAATAAGAGGGAAAATAGGCATATAGGCATAAGTTCAGGAAGGTTTATTGTTTGACAGGGGAAGATATGAATTTTCCCCTTTAATGGTGTCAATTTTCTAATGTTTCTCAGTTGAGGAAGGAGTGGAAAGGGGCAAGGGGGGGATATTTGTGTGCTGGTAAATGTTTAACAACTTGTTTTCCTATAAAAGCTTATCCTTTACAATTGGATCTACAATCTGTATTTTTTTAGTGTGATGTGAGGTAGGTAGCAAAATGCATTGTTTTTCAAGTGGAAATCCAATTAATTCAGCATTATTTATTAAAGTGATTAACCTTTCTCTATTAAACCATAGTGTTGCCTTTGTCAATCATCAGTTGATTTTATATCTAGGCCCTTCAATCTGTTTAATTGGTTAGTTGAAAACTTTTGTTTTTCATTAAGGTTTTCAAACTCTGCAATGAAGGCTCTTGGGCCTACTTTAATAACTACCAGGAATTTTACTGAGGTCAAGTACAGATGTCTGCATGGGATATATAAGATCGCCCCCAGTACCTTCTCCAAATACAGTGTGAAGTGGATTCTCCTATAAGACAAGAAGTCTTATTTCTTCAGCTGCTGGGAATGCTGTCAACATTCAACCCTTAGCTGCTAGTCCTCTTTGGGATTGCTGAAGAAAGGCAATTCACCCAAAGTCACATCTCCTTACTGGGGCAGCCTACATCAAATGACTCCTCCTCTTATTGCCTTCTGGTATTTTGGAATGGAAGCTGAAGGGCTCAGAAGGCAGAGGTACTGTGTAGATTAATGGGAATTTTCCTGTGTCTACTGGTGGATGTGTTCTCCTTTTGGGAACTGAGACCTCTAAACCTGCAGAGCCCTGTACTGCAATAATGAGAAGCTTCAGTAACTTGGGAAAACTCCCCAAGTAGGTCACCAGAAATGATGGTAAGTGTAGCTTCAACTTCTTAGTTTCTGGACCCATGTATATATACTATCAGAGACCTATTAGGAACCATATAAAGAACAACAATTTAAAATACCACATCCTGGGGTGCTTGGGTGGCTCTGTCGGTTAGGCATCTGCCTTTGGCTTGGGTCATGATCCCAAGGTCCTGGGATAGAGCCCCACATCGGGATCCCTGCTCAGCAGGGAGCCTGCTTCTCCCTCTCCCTCTGCTTGTGCTCAATCTCTCTCTGTCAAATAAATAAATAAAATCTTAAAAAAAAATAAAGTATCACATCCTAATGGATGGCCCTCCTATCCTTGTAAGGTACGGTCACTGATCTGGCATTTTAGCTGATTTTGCTTGGGACAGTATGTGATATAACACTAGATTCCACAGTCATATACTGATTCCTGCACCTCCTGTTGTTATTGCATTGACATGAGGTGTTGTTGTAATATGGGATGATGAGACAGTGAGTCAAATACTCTCAAAGCTAATCCCTACCTGGAATATTTGCATATTATTCTCAAAATGAATTGTTGCCTTTTCCAAGGTGGAAAGGATCTAATGTAGTCAACTTGCCACCAATTGCTTGGTTGGTCTTTGTTGTTGTGTAATAAATCTCCCTGTAACTTAAAATAACAGTCCTTTTTTTTTTTTTTAGATTTTATTCATTTATTTGAGAGAGAGAGAGAGAGAGAGCATGGGTGGTGGGGAGGGGCAGAAGGAGAGAGAGAAGTAGAAGCAGACTCCCGGATGAGCAGGAAGCCCAATGTGGGGCTCAATCCCAGGACCATGGGATCATGACCTGAGCTGAAGGCAGACACTTCACTGACTGAGCCATCCAGGTGCCCCTAAAATAATAGTGCTTAATAAATACAATAAAATAAATAAAAAATAACAGTGACTTAAAATAACAGTTCTATTTTGCTAATGACTTCTTAGTTTAGAAATTCGGGAAGGACTCAGCTGGCTAGTATGTCTCTCATTCACATGGCGTCAGTTGGGGTGTCTGAGGCTAGAGGATTCACTTCTAAGGTGGCTTCTTCCTCATATGTCTGGGTCTTCATGTACATTGGCTTCTCTCTTTCTGTACATGAAGTCTCATTCTTCAAGACCTCTCTGGATGGCTCAGTCTTCTCACAACATGGTCATCTCAAGGAAGAAGTCCACCTTCTTATTTGGCAGCTGGCTCCTCTCAAAGAATAGTTCCAAGAGCATTCTGAAGGGTCCAGGTGGCAGTTGCAAGACTTCTTACAACTTAGCTTTGGAAGTCCCAGAATGTCTATATTTCTATTGGCCAGTTAAGTCATTAAGGCTCAGTCTGGATTCAAAGGAAAGGAGGAATAGATTCTATCTATTGATAGGGGAATGGCATGTGCACACAGGGAAGGAAGGAATGGATGGCGGCCACACTGAAGACAAGCTACTACAGATAGTCTCATTGAAAATGCAATAACAGGTATTTAGGGTTGATCTCTGTTGTGGCTGGTAGGAGAGATGGCATAGCAGTAGCTAGATAAGCTTTGGTAAGTGGGAGTCCATGCTTTTCAGCCCATGCACAACCTCCATTTCTGCTACCATGGCTATTTTGTTCACGTGCCCATTGCAAGGTGGCCAATGCAGAAGCTAACCAATGTCAACCAGTCAAATAATTCTGTCTACCTGTGCGCCTTTTCTGTCATAGATTCTGTTTGGGAATCATATATAATATAATACCTTTAGACTTTGAATTCATTTTCCTATGTCTACATACATGCTCTCTATAGATTTCCTTGATCCCCATCTTTTAGTCTTCTTCCTTCCAGGACTTTAGTTGTGCTAAGCCAGTCTCCACTGGCCACTCCTTTTCCCACCTCAAGCAGATGACCATATGTACCATCCAAAGCTCTGCCTAACATGGGAATTTTCTCTCACCACTCTTTTTTAGGGCCCCCTTTCAATAGGGATGTATTTCAGTCACTGTCTACTTTGGCTTACACCCACATACTGAGCCAAATCATCCATGGATGAAGCTTAGGCATTTTTCCCCTTTGTGAGTATATTAGTCAGGGTTCTTTAGAGAAACAGAACCAAAAGGATATATATGGAGAGATTTATTATAAGGAATTTGATCATGTGGTTATGGAGGTTGGCAACTCTAACATTAGCAGAACCAATGTTTCATTTTGAACCTGAAGGCTAGAAGTTGCTAAAGAAATAGGAAGAGAAAATGTTCCAGTTTGAAGGTCAAGTGTTTGGGTTTGGCAACTGTGAGGCAGGAGAGTTCTCTGATCCAGGGGAGGGTCAGTGTTTTGTTCTATTCAAGGCCTTCAACTGATTGGGTAAGGCCCACTTACATTATTTCAGGCAATCTGCCTTACTCAGTCTACCAATTTAAATGTTAATTTCATCCAAAAACACCCTCACAGAAACACCCGGAATAATGTTTGCCCAGTCAAGTTGATACATATAATGAACCATCAGAGTGAGCTGGTCCTAAAGTAATTGCTATGTGCTCATATATATGAACTGGTACAATGATGGTAGTTGACAGTGATACGCAGATCTAGGCTACCTACTCATGCAGCTTTCTGGAAACTTCTGGCCCTTTTCACGCTCAATCTCAGATGTACCACTTGCATCTTATGATGGCCTGCTGCTGGGCCCACTGACCTTATGATTTTGTGGGTCTGACAGCTTATGATCTGCGGTTCTGGCTAGTTGCTCACGTGATGTCTCAGAAACCATCTCTCCATCTCTATTATGGTTCAGTAGAACAGCAAGCTTGTTGTGTGTAAGATATATAATTCTCTACTGCGTGGGCTATGGCCTTGCTCTTTCACTAGTACTACATAAACTTCACACAATATCTTTTACCTCTACTTACACCTCCAATAAGATAGTGACTGCTCTGCTGGCCATGTTTCAAGAGGCAGGGCCATTTGTACCATAACCTGAGTCTCTTTCCTACTTTGGGCCCCACAGTAAGTGGATAGAAGAAATATCCCAGTTATGGAATATACTTTCTACCGAACTTGAAGAAGCCAGTTATGTGTTGTATTTCTTGGTGGGAAGTACAAAGTACAATAATCTATACTTTGGAGGAAATGTGTAACATCCTTCAAACCACCAAGCCCCTAAAAATTTAGTTCATATGACAGGCCCCTGAATATTTATAGGATTTATCTCTTACCCTGTTATGTTCTGACAGATGCCTAGGTAGTTCAAGCAAATGTATATGGTTAATATCTACTGTTGTCCATCCTAAGTGAATGTGAACTGTTTCTGATTCCTTTTTCTGATAAGATTGAAAAATAATGCATTTGCCAGATTAATTGTCCCAATAATATTTATGGGATATTTCTTAATTTTGCTACTTAATAAAAATGTCACGTCATACATGTCTGAGTCTGATGGGAATCTCTGGTTTACAGATCTATTTGCCTATATTTGGGTAAGGGCCACATGTCCTTAGTTTATGTAGCATTATTTTATGCTTTGATACCTGGTAAGGCATGTTTCCCCACACCATTTATATGTATATATTTTAAATTTTTGCAAATTTACCCTTCCAAAAAATGTTTTGAGATTAGCTTGTGATGTTCCATAGAAGAAAGCCATAGTGGAATTTTTGTTGGGATTCAACTAAATTTACAGATATTGCTGTTGAACACATGACTCTCAGAGAATATGAATGCATAAATGTGAAAAGGGTTAGAGGAAGTTTGAGTCATAGATATACTGGTAATTTTTGATAGAAACAAACATGCAAAACCTCATGTTTAAATAAATATCCTAAAACTCAGCAGCCCAATTTTTTTCTTCTGATGGGAAGTTTTTCATGAGCCACAGAGTAAAGTTCCAGAATTTCTATTTTGGATCTTTCTTAATGTACTGTTTCTGAGTATTTATTTTTTCATGCTATAATTGATTTTAATGGCTCAGAGAGATCCAGTAGGAGATCCAGGAACAAAATGTGTAGTGGACATTGTGACCAGTTGCTTAAATTCCCATTCAGAAGCAAATTCTTAATAGCCTTTGGAAGTGCTGTCAGGAAACAGCCCTTAGCAGTCAGCCCACTCTGTGGGAAATGTCTCTGCTGACGGGTCACTTCTTCTTCCTTCCCAGGGAAGCCCATACTCAAGTGTGAAGGCCAAGGAATGTAAATGTCCTTTCATCCCAGTGTGGGACAATCCTAGCTTGAGACTTCCTCATGGTGGGCGAGGCCTTCATGGAGACATTACTGTAGAATAAAATACACACAGAAGAGCGCACAAAAAAGAAGACATATTAAGGAGGGCATGTAATGTAATGAGCACTGGGTATTATATAAGACTGGTGAATCACAGGCCTGTATCTCTGAAACCAATAATATATGTTAATTAATTGAATTTAAATAAAAATGTTTTTTTCTTTTTTTTAAAGAGTACATAGATAAATGGGTTGTCACAAAGTAAATATATCTAGTAGCTTTAACAGTAGCTATAAACCCACCTCATGTCCCCTCTCCAGCAATAGTCCCTTCCTCTTCCTGAAAATTAACCACTACTCGGATTTCCAACATCCAAGATAAATTTGAAGCATGATTGTCATATCATGAAATGCACAGATATTAAATGTACAGTTCCATAAAATTTGACAAATGCATAAACCTATGTAACCCACAACCCTATCAAAATAGAGAATGTTTTTGTCACCCCAGAGAGATGACCATATCCCTTTCCAGTCCATCCTTACTCCCAGGAGCAACTACTCTTCTGGTTTCTATCACCATAAATTACTTTTGCATGTTCTAGAAGTTTATATAATTAGAAGAATATAGTATGTTTTTTTTGGTGTGTGTGTGTCTCACTTCCTTTCACTTAGCATAATGTTTTTGAGATTCATTCTTGCTGCTGTGTGTATCAGTTTATTCCCTTTTGTGGCTGAATGGCATGTCATTGTACGAATATACCATAGTTTATATATTTTCCTTTTGATGGACACCTGGGCTGTTTTTAGTTTTGGCTATAATAAATAAAGCTGTTGTGAATCTCGTACAAGTGTTTTTGTCAACGTAAGTTTTCATATCTCTTGGGAAAATACCTAGGAATAGAACTGCTGAGTCATAGGGTGAATGTATGTTTTGCTTTTTTAGAAGCTGACAGTTTCCATTTTACACAGGCATCTATAATATATGAGAGTTGTGATTGCTCTATGTCCTTGTTAATGTTTGGATATGTCAGTCTTGTTCATTTTATCCATTCTAGTGGGAATGTGGTGGTAATCATTGTGGTTTTCTTTCTGCCATTTTTAAAAATTAAAGTATAATTGACATACAATATTAAATTAGTTTAGATAGACAACATAGTGATTCAAAAATTCTTTGCATTATGAATTGCTTGCCATGGTAAGTGTAGTTACCCTCTGTCACCATAAAATATCATTGCAATATTATTAATCGTATTTCTTATGCTGTACTTTTCATCCCTGTGACTTAATTATTTTATAACTGGAACTTTGTACCTCTTCACTTTACCTATTTCACCCAGTACCCTCCCTCCTTTCCTCTGGCAACCACCAGTCTGTTCTCTGTATTTATGAGTCTGTTTCTGTCTTTTTGTTGTTGTTATTGTTGTTCATTTGTTTTATTTTTTAGATTTTACATATAAGTGAAATCGTACATTTGTCTTTCTCTGTCTGACTTATTTCATTTAGCGTAGTACCTTCTATGTCCATATATGTTGCCACAAATGGCAAGATCTCATTCTTATTTTTATGCCTGAGTTCGAAAAATACGTTCTTATTTTTTTATGATATATATACATGATATATATCATCTTTATACATTCATCTATTAGTGGACACCTGAGTTGCTTCCATATCTTTGCTACTGTAAATAATGCTGCAATAAACATGGGGATGCTTATATCTTTCTGAATTACCATTTTTGTTTTCTTTGGGTAAATACCCAGAAGTGGAATTATTGGATTATATGGTACTTTTACTTTTAATTTTTGAGGAATCTTCATACTGTTTTCCACAGTGGCTGCCCCAGTTTGCATTCCCACCAACAGTGCACACAGGCTCCTGTTTCTGCACATCATTACCAACACTTGTTATTTCTTGTCTTTTCAATACTAGCCATTATGACAGATGTGAGGTAATATCTCATTGTGGTTTTAATTTGCATTTCTCTGGTGATTAGTGATGCTGAGTATCTTTTCATGTGTCTTTTGGCCATCTGTATGTCTTCTCTGGAAAAATGTTTATTCAAGTCCTCTGCCCATTTTTTAACTGGATTATTTATGTTTTTGGTTGTAAGTTGTATGAGTTATATTTTATGTTTTGGGTATTAACATTTTATCAGATACATAATTTGCAAATATCTTTTCCTATTCAGTAGTTTGCCTGTTCATTTCATTGATCATCACCTTTGTTATACAAAGCTTTTTAGTTTGATGTAGTCCCCAAAGTTTTAATATTTCCGAGACGAATGTCCACGTGAATTACTGCCTATGACTTCTTTAAGGTGTTTTATGGTTTCAGGTCTCACATTCATTTCTGGGCTCTCTATCCTGTTTCATTGATCTATATGTCTATTTTTGTGCCAGTACCATACTGGTTTGATTACTATAGATTTGTGGTATAGTTTGAATACTGGGATTGACTATTTGGGGCTTTTTTGTGGTTCCTTATAAGTTTTAGAATTTTTAGTTCTAATTCTGTTTAAAATACTGTTAGTATTTTGATAGGGATTTCATTGACTCTATAGATTGCTTTGGGTAGTATGGACATTTTAACAATAGTAATTCTTCCAATCCATGAGCAAGGTATATTTTTCCATTTATTTGTGTCATTTTCAATTTCTTTCATCAATGTCTTATAGTTTTTAGAGTACAAGTCTTTCGCCTCCTTGGTTACATTTATCCCTAGGTGTTTTATTCTTTTTTGGTGCAATTGTAAATGGGATCATTTTCTTAATTTCTTTTTCTCCTAGTTCATTATTAGTGCATAAAAACACAACAGATTTCTGTATTTTTTATCTTGCTACTTTACTAAATTATTGGTTCTAATGGTTTTTTGGTGGTCTTTCTTTAGGGTTTTATATATATAGTATGTTGTCTGCAAATAGTGACAGTTTTACTTCTTATTAATTTTGATGCCTTTTAGTTCTTTTCCTTGTCTGAGTGCTGTGGCTAAGAAGTTTCCAGTACTCTATTGAATAAAAGTGGTGAGAATGGACCTTCTTGTCATGTTCTTCATCTTAGAGCAAAAGATTTCAGCTTTTCTGCATTGAGTATTATGTTATCTGTGTTTTTTTGTATATGACCTTTGTTATGTTGAGGTATGTTCCCTCTAAACCCAATTTGTTGGAAGTTTTTATCATGAATAGATGTTGAATTTTGTTAAATGCTTTTCTCCATCTACTGAGATGATCATATGATTTTTATCCTTTGTTTTGTTAATGTGGTATACCACATTGACTGACTTGCATATATTGAACCATCCTTGCATCCTTGGAATAAACCTCACTTGATCATGATGAATGACTTTTTAATGTATTTTTTTAACTCAATTTGCTAATATTTGTTGAGGATTTTTGCATCTATGTCCATGGGGGATATTGGTCTGTAATTTTTTTTATTTTGGTAGAAACTTTGGTTTTGGTAACAGGGTAATGTAGGATGAATTTGGAAGCATTTCTTTCTCTTCTACTTTTTGGAATTGTTTGAGAAGGATAGGTATTAATTCTTCTTTAAATATTTGGTAGAATTCACCTGTGAAGCCATCTGGTCCTGGATTTTTGTTTGGAGTTTTTAAATTACTAATTCAATTTTGTTGCTAGTAATCAGTCTGTTCAGATTTTCTATTTTTTCCTGATTTGGTCGCAGAAGATTGTACATTTTTAGGAATTTATCCATTTCTACTAGGTTGTCCAATTTGTTGGCATAAAATTTTTCATGGTAGTTCCTCATAACACTTTATATTTCTGTGGTGTTGGTTGTAACTTCTCTTTCATATCTGATTTTATTTTTTTGAGTACTTTCTCTTTTTTTCTTGATGAGTCTGGCTAAAGATTTATCAATTTCGTTTACCTTTTTCAAAGAACAAGCTCTTAGTTTTATTGACTTTTTTCTATTTTTTAAGTCTCTATTTCATTTATTTTCACTTTGATCTTTATTATTTCCTTCCTTCTACTAATTTTGGCCTTTCTTTGTTCTTCTTTTTTTCAATTCCTTTATGTATAAGGTTAGATTTTTCTTTCAGATTTTTCTTGTTTCTTGAGGTAGGTCTGGATCACTATAAACACCCCTCTTAGACTGCTTTTGCTATGTTCTAAAGATTTTGAACTGTTGTGTATCCATTTTTATTTGTCTCCATGTAATATTTGATTTCCTCTTTGATTTCTTCATTGACCCATTGGTTGTCTAGTAGCATGTTTTTTAGCCTCCATGTGTTTGTGTTTTTCCATTTTTTTCTTGTAATTTTCTAGTTTCATACTGGTGTGGTTGGAAAAGATGGCTGATATGATGATTTCAATCTTTTGTTTTTTAAAGATTCTATTTATTTATTTGACAGAAAGATAGGGAGAGCAGGAACACAAGCAGGGGGAGTGGGAGAGGGAGAAGCAGGCTTCCCGCTGAGCAGGGAGCCTGATGTGGGGCTCGATCCCAGGACCCTGGGATCATGATCTGAGCCAAAGGCAGACGCCTAATGACTGAGCCACCCAGGCATCCCTGATGATTTCAATCTTCTTAAGTTTATTTAGATTTGTTTTGTGGGTTAATATGTGATCCGTTCTGGAGAATGTTCCATGTACACTTGAAAAGAATATGTCTTCTGTTGTTTTTGGATGAAATGTTCTGTACATATATGTACAGATGTACATATATACAGTATATATATGTTAAGTCCATCTGGTTTAATATGTCATTCATAGTTGCTGTTTTCTTATTGATTTTCCATCTGGATGTTCTACCCATTTATGTGAGTGGGGAATTAAAGTCTCCACTATTATCAAATTACTGTGAATTTCTTCTTTATGTTTGTTTATATTTGCTTTATATCTTTAGATGTTCCTACATTGGGTACATAGATATTTACAATTGTTATGTGCTCTTACTGGATTGATCCCTTTGTTATTATGTAATGTCCTTTTTTGTTTCTCATTACAGTCTTTATTTTAAGCTTTTTTTGTCTGATATAAGTATTACTACCCTGACTCCCCTCCACTCCCTTGTCTATTTACAGGGAATATCTTTGTTCATCCCTTTACTTTCAATCTGTATGTGTTTTTAGTTCTGAAGTGAATCTCTTGTAGGCAGCATATACCTGGGTCATGTTTTAAAATCCATTCAGTCACCCTATGTCTTTTGATTTGAGTACTTAGTCTATTTACATTTAAAGTAATTGTTGATAGGTATGTACTTATTGCCATTTTATAAATTATTTCTGGTTGTTTTTGTAGTTATTATCTATTCCTTTCTTTTCTTGCTCTTTTCCCTTGTGATTTTATTTTATTTTTTTTAGTGTTATGTTTGGATTCATTTCAGTTTATTTTTATTACAGGTTTTTGGTTACCATGAGGTTCATATATAACATTTTATGTACATAGAAGTCTATATTAAATTGACAGTTGCTTAAGTTCAAACATTCTTTTTTTTTTTTTTTTTAAAGATTTTATTTATTTATTTGAGAGAGAGAGAATGAGAGCACATGAGAGGGGGGAGGTTCAGAGGGAGGAGCAGACTCCCTGCAGAGCAGGGAGCCTGATGCAGGACTCGATCCCAGGACTCCAGGATCATGACCTGAGCCGAAGGCAGTCGCTTAACCAACTGAGCCACCCAGGCGCCCAAGTTCAAATATTCTTAAAAGTACTACATTACTCCCCTCTGCACATTTTGCATATATTGTATCATATTTTACATTTTTTAATTTTGTATATCCTTTAATTTTTTAGATATAATTTATTTTTACTATTTTTGTCTTTTAACCTTTACATTAGCTTTATAAATGATCTACCTTTACTGTATTTTCGCTTTTACCAGTGAAATTTTTTTTCCATATTCTTTTAGTTATGGCCTTTTCTTCTCTACTTAAAGAAGTCCCTTTACCATTTCTTGTAAGGACAGTTTAGCAATGATGAGCTCCTTTAACTTTTGTTTGAGAAACTCTTTAGCTCTCCTTCAGTTCTGAATAATAACCTTGCTGGGTAGAGTATTCTTTCTTTGTTGTAGGTTTTTCCTTTAAGCACTTTGAATATATCATGCACTGCCTTCTGACTTGCAAAGTTTTTGCTGAAAAATCAGGTGATAGCCTTATGGGATTTCCTTTGTACCTAACTATTTGCTTCTTTCTTGCTGCTTTTAAGACCCTCTATCTTTAATTTTTGTTATTTTATTTTTCTTTTTTTAATTTAGATTCAATTAGCCAACACATATACATCATTAGTTTTTGATGTAGCATTCAGTGATTCATTGTATATAACACCCAGTGCTCATCACATCACTTGCCCTCCTTAATGCCCATCACCCAGTTATCCCATCCCCCCACCCACCTCCCTTTCCACAACCCTCACTTTGTTTCCCAGAGTCAAATGTCTCTCATGGTTTGTCTCCCTCTCTGATTTCTTTCCATTCAGTTTTCCCTCCCTTCCCCTATGATCCTCTGCATTTTTTCTTATATTCCACATATGAGTGAAACCATATGATAATTGTCTTTCTCTGATTGACTTATTTCACTTAGCAATTATTATGTGTCTTGGTGTGGACCTCCTTTGGTTCATCTTGACTGGGGCTCTCTGTGCTTCCTGGACCTGGATGTTTGTTTCCTTTCTCAGGTTGGAGATTTTTCAGCTATTATTTCTTCAAATAAATTTTCTGCTCCTCTCTCTCTCTCTTCTCCTTCTGGGACCCTCTATAATGCAAATGTTATTATGCTTGATGATGTTGCAGAAGTCTCTTAAACTATCTTCATTTCTTAAAAAAACCTTTTTTCTTTTTTTTTTAAAGATTTAATTAATTTATTTATTTGGGAGAGAGAGAGAGATCATGAGATTTGGGAGAGACTCTGAGATCATGACCTGAGCCAAAGGCAGACACTTAACTGACTGAGCCTCTGACGTGCCCCTAAAAAAATCCTTTTTCTTTTTGTGGTACAGCTTGACTGCTTCCCACTACCCTGTCTTCCAGATCACTGATCTTTTCCTCTGCTTCCTTTACTCTACTGATGATTCCTTTTAGTGTATTTTTCATTTCAATTATTGTTTTCTTCAGATCTGATTCTCTTTTATATTTTCTATCCCTGCTGAAGTTCTTACTGAGTTTAACCACTTTTCACTCAAGTTCGGTGAGTATCTTTATGACCATTATTTTAAACTCTTTATCAGGTAGATTGCTTGTCTCTATTTCATTTAGCTTTTTTCCTCTGGTTTTGGCTTATTCTTTCATTTGGAATACATTCCTCTATCTTCTCATTTTGTCTGACTCTCTGTATTTGTTTCTATGTATTATGTAAGTCAGCTTTTTCTCCTGGTTGTGAAATTAGTGGCCTTATATAGAAAGCATTTTGTGGTACCCAGTAGCACAAGCCTTCCTGGCCACCAGAATGAGGTGGTCCAGGGTTATCTCTTTTGTGGGTTCCTTACACTCTTCTTTTGTGGCTGGGCCATGACTACTGTGGGATGCTGTGGGTGGGACTAGCCCTCAGCCTGGTTGTCTGCAATGACTAGCTGTGACTGCTGCAGGTGCACTGGTGGGTAGAGCTTACACCAGGCATGGCTGGCTGAGAGGCCCCACAGTAGCTATTGTGTACATGCTGATGGGTGGGGTTAGCTTTGCCCTTCTCTGGGCCAGGAGTCTCTTTGGAAGGGCACCAGTCCTGACCAGGGCTACCCACTGGGTGTGTTAGGGTGGTAGTTGCTTTGTGGGGGCTGGGGGGCACTGGTCCCTACTGAAGCTGCTCAGTGGGTGTGGTGGGTTGAGAGCTGCTTTGGAGGGGTGCTTATTGGGGTGGGTTGGTTAGATGTGGTGAATCTATAGGGGGATGCTGAGGTGGGGCAGGTAGTGTTAGCAAGGTAGATGTAGGGTGTCAGAACTGGTTCCTGCAGTGTCCGGGGAGCAAGGTTGAGGAGGACTGCCTCTGTGTTGGGTCTTGGGCTGAGTTATATAGTGTGCTGGCCCTTGAAGCATGAAGGCTCAGTTTCCTGTAGCTCTCCAACATTTCTGAAGTTAAGGGCTGCTAATATTGAAAGTCAGATGTTACAGAGTCTTGTCTTCCTGGTGCAGATCCCCAGGGTCAGGATGCCTGGTATGGGGCTTAATCTTTTTGCTCCTCCACCCATGTGATACCCCTCCTGCTTGTGGGTTGCCTTAATGGGGGTTTTGTTCCCCACTGTGTTTCTGTCCATTTTACTCTCTTGATGTGGTCTTCTCTTTATGTCTAGCTGTGGAATATCTGTTCTGATAGTCTTCAGGTTGTTTTTAGAGTGAGTTGCATTACATGTAGTTTTGCTTTGGTGTATGTGTGTGGGAGGAGGTGAGGTCAGGGGCCTCCTACTCTGCCATTTTCTTCTGATCTCCCCTGTTATTTCTATTTTTAACAATCAATAGACTTTTAAAGAGATTTAAAAATATATGTATGAGTAATTTTTTGAAAAATTTTATATATTTTCCAATATATTTACCCTTTATGCTGTTTCTTTTTCTTTTTTTAAATTGAAATATAGTTGACACACAATGTTATATTAGTTTCAGGTGTACAATATAGTGATTCAACAAGTCTTTACATTATGCTATGCTTGCCACAAATGTAGCTGCCATCTGTCACCATACAGCCATTGACTATATTCCCTATGTTGTACTTTTATCTCTGTGACATTCATTTTGCAACTGGACACCTATATCTCATATTCCCCTTCACCCATTTTGCCCATTTCCCCATCTCTGTACCTTCTGGCAGTCACCAATTTGTTCTCTGTATTTGTGGGTCTATTTCTGCTTTTTGTTTACTTTTTTGTTTTGTTTTTTAGATTCCATATATAAGTGAAATCATATGGTGTTTGTCCTTCTTTGTCTGACTTATTTCACTTAACATTAATATCCTCTAGGTTCATCCATGTTGTTGCAAATGGCAAGATCTCATTCTTTTTAATAGCTGAATAATATTCCATTATATGGGAATATATATATATATAATGGTGTGTGTGTGTGTATATATACCCCACATCTTCTTTATCCATTCATCTATCAATGGACACTTGAGTTGCTTCCATATCTTGACCATTGTAGATAGTACGGCAGTAAACATAGGGGTGCATATATCATTTTAGATTAATGTTTTCATTTTCTTTGAGTAAATACCCAGGAGCGGAGTTACTGGATCTCTGGGATTTCTATTTTTAATTTTCTGAAGAAACTCTATACTGTTTCTCATATCGCCCCACCAATGGACGTTCTCAGCAACAGTGCAAGGATTGCCCTTCCTGCACATCCTCACCTACATTTACTGTTTCTGATCTTAGTGATGCTAGCCATTCTAACAGATGTGAGGTGATAGCTCATAGTGATTTTGATCTGTATTTCCCTAATGATTAGTATTCCAGTCTGCTTGCTGACTCTATTTCCCAAAGAATTACCTTGTGCCACCTGAATAATCCAGTAGGATCCAGAACCTGGACCTGTATATAAAGTTACCCCATTAAATATCTCCCTCTCAGCAGTCATTGAAACCAACGAGGCTGCTGTTGAGAAAATATTTATTTGTTCTTTTAGGGGGAAAGAAGCTATTGAATATGAAACTTCCCGTGCTACAATGCTGCTACATTTGATTTTCCACTTGATAGCTATGTCAGCTCTTTGGGCAGGCTTATCTGCTGGCTTTTAAAAATGTAACTATTATATGAAAGAAAGTATTGACACTAATAGGAAACAACTTCTAAAGAGGAAATGATGAAGGGAAAGAGGAAGCTGATGGGCATGAAAAGAGTACTGTCAGCAGTTTCAAGTGAGACTGGTCTAATTAATGTCTTAAGCTTTGAGGTTACAAAGAATCCAAGAGAGAAAATCCCTTATCCATTCTTGTTCCTCTTCCCCGGCAGGACAAAAAATAATTTGGGAACATTACTTCATAGTTTGTGGGTTAGGCTAGAAGTTTTGAGGGGGGTATCTCATTTATCATTTACTGTAAATGTGTTGAGAAAAAAATTCTAAACAGCATTGCTGCCTCCAAAACTGGGAGAATTTTTAGGTTAAATAAAGTCTGACTGTTTCAGGGCATTACTCTAGCCACAAATTGAAGAATAAAACTCTAGGTAAGGCAATTTTAGTATTTCCCTTCATGGAACAGATGGTAAGTGAATACCTGATTCATAAAGATCTTTCTATGGGAGAAAGTCTTTTTTGATGTACTCTTGTTAAAAATAAAAATGACTAATTCTCTTCTCTTTTATAAAATAATGTATATTAATTGGCAAGCCCAATAAGCAACCAAAGCAAAACAAAACAAAACAGATGAATCACAAAACACATTTAGATTGTACCCAAAGTAAGACTTCATGTTTAATAACAGTTTTAGCCAGGAAAAAACTTAAAGCTGGCATTTTACTGAAATGTGAAGCTCCTGGGGTTAGAAGCATGGCTATTCATCTTGGAATCCTTAGGGTCTTACACACTGTTTGGAATATAGTAAGCTTTTTTAATGAATGTTTGAATAAATAGATTGATGAATAAACTGGAAACAAAGAAAATCTACAACCGACTATTCTATGATAGCATGTTGCCATAGTACTGTAGAGAAGTGGGAAAAGTCCCATAGTCATCATGGCCAAGTGAGTGCCTGATAATTTTGATGTTGGCAAGGCCCAGTGTTCATTGTTCCCTGGCAGTTGTCACCAACCCCACCCACCAGTGGGACAAAGAATACATAATATAACCCTAATTTACACTTCCAGCTGTATCTGTCAATATCCCTCACATGAACTCTCTCCTTTGGATAAACTATTCTACTCATTATTCTCTGAATACTTCATACTCTCTTGCTTCTCTATACCTTTGTTTACATTGAACATGAAATGTATTCTCTGCATATTTGCTTACAAAATCCTACCTATTCTTTCAAGTCTATCTCAAACACCAAATATTTCAAGAAGATCCCCCAATCATAGCCATTCTAAGTAAGACTGACTTAGACCAACAATTATCTCTTTGACCACATAACATTGATTATATACTCTCTTGCATTGTAGTTATTTTGGAGAGTAAAGAATCCATCTTACACATCATATTTTCACTTCATAAAGCATTGAAATTTGGTGAGTTGACTGATAGATTAATTTGGCATTATGTACTAATTGATTAGTCTTATCATTTACTTTATAGGCATCATGAAGAATGCAATGGTACTTAAAATGTTAAGAAGTTTAAAGACTACTAAGGGAGATAGGATATATAAAACAGCAGCAAAACAATGTAAAATATAAAAAAATACATAAAGAATTATGGGATTAAAAGTGTTGATAACATACTTCCATGTTTGGAGATAACAGGAAAATTTATTTAAGAAGGTGAATTTTACCTGGTTTTGAAGATAGGATAGGATTGAGGCATGGGACGGACATTTCAGAGAAAATAAATGGTGTAAACTAACTAGGGGCCTGGGATAGGGAAGCACTGATTTTTTGAGAACAGAGAGTATTTTAATTGGGTTTAGGCCTTTATGTTTTTAGAAATAAAGGCAGAAAGATAGTTGTGATATTTTATACACTAATAAATTAAGACTTTTTGGTAATCAAAAGCATTTGCAAGAGGAGTTATTTGATCAGAGCTGTACTTCAGATTAGACTAGCATAAATAGGACTGTGCTTTGTAGAAAGGGAGAAACTGAAGAATGAGTGGATTTCCCTAGTCTATGTAGAAGTAATGAGAGCAGTGTAGTAGCAGTGGGAATGAAGAGGAGAGGGCAGTTTTAAATACAAGACTAGATCTGATGAGCTGAAATGAGCCATTGATTGTCAGGTTGCAAGGGTGACATCAGAGTCAAAGAGAGTAAGGAGGCTTTGATCCTGGGTAACTGGGTAGCTAAGTATGTTATAAATTAAACTGCAGAATACAGAAGGGGATAAATTTGGAAATAAGGGTCTTAAATGTAGTCATTGACATAATTAGTGTGAGGTGTTTTATAGGGAAATTTAGGTGGAGATGTCTCCCATATCAATTGGAAATGCTGAGCCTAAATGTAGCAGAGACTGGAGGGCTGCAGAGTCAGGAGCTGTATTTCTAGAAGTCAGAGTTGAAGCCATGATATTGATTGAGAACGTTATGGGAGTATAAGCAAGAACAGGCAAGAACTCCAAAGGTTTATCCTTGGGGTAAGCCTGCGTTTAGGGACCAAAGGCAGAAAAAGGAGCCTGATTAAGTGGGCCAAGAATACTGGGTTGCAGATATAGGAGGAACACTGAAAGAGTGTTGTGTTATAAATGACAACAGAGGAGGAGACTTTCAAGAAAAGATGATCTGTTGTATTAAATGTTACAGAGTTGTAGAGTGGAAAGAGCATTTGGTTTGTTGCTATATGATCAGATAATGACCTCTGACAGTCTAGTTTCATACTATAGTGTAATAAAGTAATAGAGGGCAAAAGTCAGATTACCAGGAATTAGTAGTGATTCGGGAATGAGGGGGAATGGAGGTTGTAAGTATTTGAAAGAGTTTGAAGCTAAAGGGAAGGAGAGACTTATAAACAACATCTCAGGAAAAAAAGGAAGGTTCCCCTAACTTTTTTTGTTGTGGTGGTGGCAGTGGTTTTCTTTTGAGAATGAAGAGACTATTGACAGACTTAACTGAAGGTGAAGATACAAAAGAATCAGTTGAACAGAATGCTTTTCTTTCTTTTTTTTTTTTAAGATTTTATTCATTTATTTGACAGAGAGACACAGCGAGAGAGGGAACATAAGCGGGGGAGCGGGGGTGAGAGAAGCAGGCTTCCTGCCAAACAGGGAGCCCGACGCGGGGCTCGATCCCAGGATCCTGGGATCATGACCTGAGCAGAAGGCAGACTCTTAATGACTGAGCCACCCCAGAATGCTTTTCAAGAGGTTGCCTCGTAGAGAATGTTTCTATGGCTATCCATCATCAAAACAAAACAAACCACCATGGTAGCAAGTCTTTCAGTATTAAATAGAACACATAATAGTAGTACCTGAACAACTTATTTGTAAAAAGGCAAATTAAAAGCTGAAATCACTCACCTTATAAGATTACCAAAGGATTGTTAGATTTTTTTGGCTGCTAATTTCTCAAGTGTTTCTTTATAGGTCATTAAATGCTCAACAGTGTAAACAACTAAAAACAGTAACATTTCAATCTACTTCTGATTAAGTATCACCAGAAATTAAGATAAAATAAACCTTTATTAAAGATCAAAAGGGGATATTTACATTTCTGGTTTAATATTATTTACTCTACCAGAAAGGAAGCTAAATCTCTCTTCTGATCTGTTCAGTATAAGATTCTTGGGATCCTGAAGCCCATCAGAAAAGTCATGTGAACCACCTGAGTGTGCTGGAATGTGGCGAGGAGATGACTTATCACTCTAGGAAGTTCTGAATGCACACCATTTTCAAGAAAATTAATGATGCAACCAAAAGCTGCATTTTACCACAGAAAGTGCTGAGATAAAAACAAAAATTAGGTTTTTGGCTCTATGACAGTTTTTAGAACATCACCTACTTAGAGCACTCTGATTTTAATTACTATACACACTGCTGTAAGTAGCGTAAGGGATTAGCAACAATACAGGGCTGAGGTATTTGACAGGGGTGAGAAAATTCTTGCATTCCTTAGCATGAAGGTAGAAGATGTTTTCAGATACCTGAATGCTGCAAAGCTGCAGAAGGACTTGCTCCAGTATTGATCTGAGTTTTTTTAAAAATTTTTATTGTTATGTTAATCACCATACATTACATCATTAGTTTTTGATGTAGTGTTCCATGATTCATTGTTTGTGTATAACACCCAGTGCTCCATGCAGAACATGCCCTCTTTAATACCCATCACCAGGCTAACCCATCCTCCCACCCCCTCCCCTCTAGAACCCTCAGATTGTTTTTCAGAGTTCATCATCTCTCATGGTTTGTCTCCCCCTCTGATTTTCCCCCCTTCATTCTTCCCCTCCTGCTATATTCTTCTTCTTCTTCTTCTTTTTTTTTTAACATATATTGTATTATTTGTTTCAGAGGTACAGATCTGTGATTTAACAGTCTTGCACAATTCACAGAAGAATGAAACTGGACCATTTCCTTACACCACACACAAAAATAGACTCCAAATGGTTGAAAGACCTCAATGTGAGACAGGAGTCCATCAAAATCCTAAAGGAGAACACAGGCAGCAACCTCTTCGACCTCAGCCACAGCAACTTCTTCCTAGAAACATCACCAAAGGCAAGGGAAACAAGGGCAAAAATGAACTATTGGGACTTTATCAAAATAAAAAGCTTTTGCACAGCAAAAGAAACAGTCAACAAAACCAAAAGACAACCGACAGAATGGGAGAAGATATTAGCAAATGACACATCAGCTAAAGGGCTAGTATCCAAAATCTATAAAGAACTTATCAAACTCAAGACCCAAAGAACAAATGATCCAATCAAGAAATGGGTAGAAGACATGAACCGACATTTTTCCAAAGAAGACATCCAAATGGCCAACAGACACATGAAAAAGTGCTCAACATTGTTCGGCATCAGGGAAATCCAAATCAAAACCTCAATGAGATATCACCTCACACCAGTCAGAATGGCTAAAATGAACAAGTCAGGAAACGACAGATGTTGGCGGGGATGCGGAGAAAGGGGAACCATCCTACACTGTCGATGGGAATGCAAGCTGGTGCAGCCACTCTGGAAAACAGTATGGAGGTTCCTCAAAAAATTGAAAATAGAGCTACCCTATGACCCAGCAATTGCACTACTGGGTATTTACGCCAAAGATACAAATATAGGGATCCGAAGGGGTATGTGCACCCCAATGTTTATAGCAGCAATGTCCACAATAGCCAAACTGTGGAAAGAGCCAAGATGTCCATCGACAGATGAATGGATAAAGAAGATGTGGTATATATATACAATGGAATATTATGCAGCCATCAAAAGGATTGATCTGAGTTCTGACCAGCACTTCCATTTGAGGAAATTGATATTCAGGGTTGGAAAAAATCATTTAAAAGGAGTAGATGGAAAAGTGCTCAGTATTCACACAGGGCCAGGAATAGTGTGTTCCCACTAGCAAGATTTGGAAATGTCATAATTTATAGGTAGAGTACCCAAAGATTCTTGCTTCCATAGTGAGAAATAATTAGCCCTACCATAATGTGCAAATTTGTCCTGCCTCACAAATTTTAAAAGCAAAAACTAAAATGATCAAACTGTTCCCAAGTAACTTAAGTGCATCCTAGAAGAAAGATTAAAAGTATTTAAAAAATACCAAAATATGCAGCATTCTATGAAATAAAATTCATGTATGGCAATCCATCAAGAACTACCTGGCGCGAAAAGAATCAGGGAAATATGACTCATAATGAGAAGAAAAATAAAACCAGTTCATAACTGGCACAGATGTTAGAATTAGCAGATAGGTTTTCAAACAATTATTAAAACTGTATTGTATATGTTCAATAAGGTAAGTAAGGACACAGAAGTCATAAAATGTCCCAGATCAACTTCTAGAGATGAAAATTACAATGTCGGAGATAACAAATACACTGGATGGGATTAATGGCAGATTAGACATTGAATAAAAAATAATGAACTTGAAGACATAGCAATAGAAGCAATTCAAAATGAAACACATAGTCAAAGGGAATACAAAAATAAATGGAGCATAATGAGCTGTGAGACAACTTCAAGCAAAGTAATATAGAGGTAATAGGAGTTCCTGAGAAAGGGAAATACAGAAAAGTATTTGAAGAAGGAATGGTTGAGAGATTTCCAAATTTAGTGAAAATTATAAACACACAGATCCAGGAAGTACAAAGAAGATCAAACACAAATAATTTTTAAGATAACTACACCAAGGTACATCATTATCAAATTGCTAAATAAAATTGATAAAGAGAAAATCTTATATATAGTAAAAGAAAGGTACATATGTTATGTATGGAGGAGCAAAAATAATGATCATAGCAGATCTTCATCAGAAACAATGCAATACAACAATGTAAAACAACAAAGAGACAGTGACTGAACATCTTAAAGTACCAAAATGAAAATTGTCATCTGAAAGTATATACCTAGTAAAAACATTTGAGAAACAAAGGTGAAATAAGGATTTTTAGATAGGCAAAAGCTTAAAGAATTCATCATAAACAAAGCTTCCTAACAAGAAATGTTAAAGAAATTGTTGAGTCAGAAGGAGAAAGATAGCAAATGGAAATATGAATCTACAAAAAGAAATAAAGAACATTGGACTTGGTAACTACATGGGTAAAATATAAAATATTTTTCTTATTTAAATATTTTAAAAGAAAATTAAATATTGGGGTGCCCGGGTGGCTCAGCTGGTTGGGCGACTGCCTTCAGCTCAGGTCATGATCCTGGAGTCCCAGGATCGAATCCCGCATCAGGCTTCTTGCCCAGTGGGGATTCTGCTTCTCCCTCTGACACTACCCCCTCTCGTGCACTCTCTTTCTCTCAAATAAATAAATAAAATCTTAAAAAAAGAAAATTAAATATTAAAAAGATAATGACAATGTAGTGTGAAGTTTATAACATATTATGGTAGGCAGAATTCTAAGAATGGCTCCCTAGGATTCCATGTTCTAATCTCCAGCACCATTGAATATGATGATGTCTCTATTGATATGTTATTTTCTACATGTTCTGCTATGTTATGTTTTACAGCACAGTTGACCTTGGAATAGATTATCCAGTTAGACTTAACTAAATACAAGTCCTTTAAAAAGCAGAGCTTTTTCTCTATCTGGTAGCAGAAGGGGAAGGTAGAGAGATGAAAGCACAGGAGTATTTGATGTTTTGGTGCTGGCTTTGTAAATGGAGGGGTTCATGGGCAAAGACTGGAGAGTGGCCACAAGTAGCTGAGAGTGACCCTTTGTTGGCAATCAACAAGGAAATAGGAACCTCAAAGTTAAAAACACAGGAATTAGATTTTTTAGTAATAGGGAAGGGTTTGGAAGAAAATCCCATGTTCCAGATGAGAACACAGTGGGTTGATAGCTTGATTTCAGCCTGTGAGACCCCAAGCAGAAAACCCAGCCAAGTTATTCCAGACTTCTGACTTATAGAACTGTGAAATAATAAATGGGTCTTGTGTTAAGCTTCTAAGTTTATGGTAATTTGTTATGCAGAAAACCAATTAGAAAACTAATATACACTTGTAGAAGTAAAATGTATGATAAAAATAACAGGCTAGAAGGGGCAAATGAAAGTTCATTGTTGAAACACATGTTATAGTTAGTATTTTCAACAAAGGAGATAAGATGCAATCATAAAAAATATTCAATTAATTCAGAAAAAGGGAGAGAATAAAAAAGGGAACAAAGATTATATGGGACAAATAGAAAAAAAACAGCAAGATGATAGGTTTAGATCTAACCATATCAATAGTCACACTCATTGTAAATGGACTAAACACCCCAATTAAAAGGTAGAAATTGTCACATTGGATAAAAAGGAAGCTCTAACTATATGCTAGCTACAAGAAATGCACTTTAAATATAAAGACATGAGAAGATGAAAAATAAAAACTTGAAAAAAGATATATTAACATTAGTCAAAAGAAAGCTGGAGTGGCTATATTAATAACAGACCAAATCAATTTCAGAGCAAATTACTTGGGATTAAGAAGTTTATCTCATAATAAATGTGTCATTTTATCAGGAGGAAATAACATTCCTAAATGTTCATGTTCTGAATAACAGAGTTCCTAAATACATGAAACGAAAACTGGTAGAATCGCAAGAAGAAATAGACAAATCCACAATTACAATAAGACATTTCAATATAATTCTCTCAATAATTTTCTCTCAATATAATTATCTCAGTAGTTGATAAAACAAGTAAACAGAAAACCAGTTAAGATAAATGATTTGAATAAAACAATCAATCAGCCTCACTTAATTGACATTTATACAACAATTCACTTAACAATAGCAGTTTATTTTCAAGTGCCGACATTTATTTTCAACTGTCTATAGAACATTTGCAAAGATCATATTCTGGGCCATTAAACAAGTCTCAATAATTTTAAAAGGATAGAAGTCATACAAAGTATGTTCTCTGGCCACAGTGGGATTAAATCAATTAACAGAAGGATCTCTGGAAAGTCATCAGATATGTGGAAACCAAATAGCACATTTCTAAATTACTCACGGGACAAAGAAGAAATCAAAAGGGAAACCAGAAAGTACTGTGAACTGGATGAAAATGAAAACACACATATGAAAATCTGTGGGATGCTATTAAATCAGTAATTATAAGGAAATTTATAGCACTAACCAACGGAAGAAAAAGACATTCAGTTTGGGAAAAAAAAACCTGTCTTTATTCATAGACAACATGATCTTTCATGCAGAGAATCCAGTGGAATATAAAAAAGCTACTGGATCTAATAAATGAGTTATACAACATTAATACACAAAAATCAATTATATATACTAGCAATGAACAATCAAATATTGAAAAAGATAACATTTAAAATAGCATAAAAAATATGAAAATTCTTGGACTTATATTTAACAAAATATGAGCAAGTCTTATGTACTAAAATCTACAAATCATTGTTGAGAAGAACTCAATAATGGAGAGATATACAGTATTCACAAGTCAGAAGAATCTATGCTGCTATGATGTCAGTTCTCCCCAAAATGATCTAAAGATTTAACACAATCTCAATTGAAATTCCCACAGGCTTTTATATGTAAATTGCAAGATGATTATAAAATTCAAAATAAAAAGGCAAAAGACCTAAAATAACCAGTTGGAGGACTAAGATGATCTGATTTCAAGTCGTATAAATTATACTAATCAAGACAGTGTGCTAATTGTATAAAGAGAGATGAATACAGTAGACAAGAGAATCCAAAAATAGACCCACTCATTAAGGAGGGCATATACTGCATGGAGCACTGGGTGTTATACGAAAACAATGAATTGTGGATCACTACATCAAAAACTAATGATGTATTGTATGTTTACTAACATAACATAATAAAATAAAATAAAAAAATAAAGTTGCAAAGGCAATTCAGTGGAGAAATGATGGGCTTTTCAACCAATGGTGCTGAAACAAGTGGATATTTATATGCAATATAAGGAACTTCAATATACATCATATACAGAGCTTAATTCAAAAAGGACCACAGATCTAAAAGAGTTAAAAGTATAAAATGTCTAGAAGAAAACATAAGAGAAAATCTTTTTGACCTTAGGTTAGGCAAAGATTTTTTAGATACGGCACCAAAAGTCCAATCTGTAAAAGAAAAAATTCATAAATTGGACTTACTCCAAATTAAAAACTTCTGCTTTTGGAAAGACACTGTTAAGAGAACAAATAGACAAGCCACAGACTGGCATAAAATATTTGCAAATCGTATCTGATAACAGTCATATTCAGAATATATAAAGAACTCTCAAAATCCAACAATAAAAACCCATAAACTCCAATAAAATTGAGAAAAAGATTTCAACAGACATTTTACCTAAGATTTACAGATCACAAATAAGCACATGAAAAGATGTTCAACATCATTTATTATTCAAGAAGTTGAAATTAAAATGACAAGATTTCAAAATATTAGAATGGCTAATGTTAAAATGACTGACCATAACCAGTATTGGTAAGGATGTGGAGGAACTAGAAGTCATACTGCTGCTGAGTATGTAACATGATATAACCTCTTTGGAAGACATTGGTAGTTTGAATAATGGTCCCTCAAAGATGTTCATATCTTAATCTCTGGAACCTGTGAATACATTTCTTTTCATGGTAAAGGGACTTTGTAGATGTGATTAAGTGAAAGTTCTTGGAGATCCAGGAGATTTTCTTAGATTATCCAGATGGGTACAATATAATCACAAAGGTCCTTATTAGAGGTAGGCAGGCGGATCAGAGTCAGTAGTAGGAGGTGTAATCACAGAAGCAGGAAGTTAGAGTGTTCTGAGAAAGAGGTCATGAGCTATGGAACACAGGCAGACTAGTGGGTAGAAAAGGAAAACGAATGGATTTTCCCCTGATCCTTCCAGAAAAAACACAGCCTGGACAACACCTCGACTTTAGACTTACTTTTGATCTCTAGAACTGTAAGAGATAAATTTGTGTTGTTTTAAGCACTCAGGTTTTGATAATTTGTTATAGCAGCAATAGAAATGGCAGATTCTTAAAATGTTAAACATATATCTGCAATGTAACCTAGTCCTTCTGCTCCTAGATATTTATGCAAGAGAAATGAAGCATATGCTCATCCAAAAACTTGTATATGGATATTTGTAGCACCTTTATGTGTAATTGCCAAAACCTGGAAACAAGTCAAGAATAACAGGTGAATGGATAAACAAATCATGGTATATCCAGTCAATGGAACATGGAACAGCATAATAAAAAAGAATAAATGATTGATAATTACAATAACATGGATGAATCTCAGAATAATTGTGCCGAACAAAGAAGCCAGAAAAAGTACCTATTGTAGGATTCCATTTTGTAAAAGTCAATATGCAAACTCATCTACAGTGAAGGTCAGTATTTGCTTGGGATGGTGAGGAGGGAGAGAACAGAGAGGAGTGAAAGGGAAGGATTGTAAAAGGTCATGAAAAAACTTTTGGGGGTGATGGATATGTTTGTTATCTTGATTGTGGTGATGATTTAATTACATCATTTATTCATTTACGTCATTAAAATGTATGGATTTGTATACTTAAGCATGTGTTCTTTGTTATATGGAAATTATACCTAAAACAACAGCAGCAGCAGCCAAAAAAGAGTATTTACACTTCAGGCGGTTGTTGTGAAGCTAAATGAGATGCTCTCGATATAATGCTGTAACTCCTGGCACGTAGTAAGAACCCAATCAATTCTAGCTATTATTATTATGTAGTTTAGGGGAGGCAGTGCTAGATTGGGAATTGCCAAGGATCTTTGGAAAGAAATGTCATTTAATTTTTTTCATAGAAGATAACTGGGTAAGAAAATGAGGAACAGATTTATTAAATATGACAATTAAATATACTGCACAAAGGTATGATGCGATCAGGGTGTGCTTTGCTAGTGGTCTTTCTATTTTAGAGTAAGAGGTATGAAATACTTTCTTGTTCTTGGTATATAAAGTTTGCTTACTAAGTGGCCAGTGTTCTATCATATTCTTTTTGGACACAGAAGCTGCTTAACAAATATTTGTCACATTGAACTGAATTAATCATCACTTCAGTTCTCTAATTCAGTAATCTGAAATTCATGGCCAAGTATACCTTGTAAGTTAATTAACCTCAACTCAATTTTGGAGATTCCTTGCCTCAAGATACTTAATCTTTCTTTTCTGATGCAAATGATTTAGGTAATGATAGGCAGGAAGCAGTGACTTATGAGAAGAACATGTCTGGGGAACTCCAGAAAGAATAGGGGGAAGTGTCTAGGAGAGGTGAGGTTGGGCTGGGCTGGGGTTGACAGAGTACTTCTATTTCCCATGGTTTTCACATGTTCTTTCGTGAGTGTAGTAGACTCTTCACCAAACAATATACATTTGTGTTTTCTTTTTAGTTCTTATTCTTGCTGGATTAGCATTAGGAGAATTCTTTCTTCCACATTGTGCCTACCCCTGAAGTTAGCCTTTCTTTAAACATTGGCTCTGAGTAACTTCATGCTGGTTGCATGGAAGGGCTTAACAGCCACAGCTGATTCCATATAGAGCTAGTTCTATAGAACATTATTGTCTTGAAATTACTTAATCAATCAAATTCCAAAATACAACTGTTTGAAACTGGTCAAATCCACCATTTAAGTGAAGATAGGGCTATAAATCTTTAGTGTTCATCAGGGTTGACTGAAAAACTTTCTTATACTGACAACATCTGGCTGTGGTATAGATTTTAATTAAAAAAGATATTTTCTGATTATAAAGCCAGTATAAGAATAAGATATTTTTCACATATAACTAACATATGAGAGATGATCATTCCCTTAATAATCAGGGAAATGAAAATCAAAGTCATAATGAGATACCATGCTGTTGGCAAATTTTAATCTGATAATATCAAGTATGAGTGAGGATATGGGGCAACAAGAACTTTTATACCCTGTGGGTGGGCATCTATGTAAAGTAATGCAACCACTTTGAAAACACTGTGGTATCGCTAAGTAAAACTGAATTGTAGGTACTCTATGACATGGCAAGTTTACTCCTATTTTCATAACCTAAGGAAACTCTTCTTGCATGTGGGCACCCGGACCTAAAGATGAGTAACAAAACTCCCCAAACAGCCCAAATGTTCATCTCAAGTAAAAGGGAGGAATAAATTAAAGTGTTCATATAATGGAATACTATAGAGCAGTGAAAGTAAATGAACTACATGCAGCAACATGAGCAAGTCTCCAAAGTATAGAATTGAGGGAAAGAAAGTGGTCATGGAAGAATGGAATACGTAAGTAGAGGTTGAATTCCTTTTTGGACACGTGAAGTGTGAAGTGCTTACCTACCACCCTTGTGTAAATACCTAGGTGCAGAAATGTGAATGTGAAGTTCAGGATTCAGGTAACATTTGGGTGACGTTTAGTGAAGTGAAAGCTGAAGCCATTGGTGAGAGTAACATAGGTAAAAGGTGATATGGGTGATGCTAACCATTGTGATGAACTGAATTTAGTGAGTGGAGTGATGACATGGAAAAGAGGGTTAGAGATGTAGAAAAAAGAGAATATAGTGTCAGAAGTTAAGGGAAGAGTCAGGACTAACTACATAATTTGCAGGGCTCAGTGCAAAATGAATATGAGATCCTGTTAACAAATTATTAAGAATTTAAAAATGAAGACAGAAGAAACCTAAACTGAGCCGAATCCTTCTAAGTGTGAGACCTCATGTGATTGCAGAGATTGCAAACCTGTTAGGCCAATCCTGGGAAGAGTTTTGGGGACTAGCAATCAATAGGGTCAAATACATTGGGGGACTGAGAAAGAGAAATGAGGAAAAAAAATATTTAAATCCATTTTACCCCTCTGATTTTGAAAGTACTACCCATTAAAGAATATTTGGAAAAGTATAAAAATGTACAAAAATATCCAAAATTTGATTTCCTTACCAGTAACCCTTAATCTGATACCTTAACATTTTGTTTTTGTTTTTTTTTCCCACTCACTTTCTGAACAGACACACACATTAACATGCATATCAACACTTTAAATAATACAAATTGGGATCATACTCTAATTTCATTACTCTAAAAAATTTAATATTATGGGAATTTTCCCATGACCGTAAATGTTTTTGAGATTCTTAATAAAAAGTGATTCTTAATAAAAAAAGATTATATTACTAGTTGGTCATTGATGACCTTGAAGAGGCTGACCATGTTGGTCAGATGCACGTAAGTCAGGAGTAAATGAAAGTTGAAGTGGAGGCATAAAGCATAAACACTTTTCCAGGAAGTTAAGTGTTGTAAAATGATACAGAGAGGGTGGTACCTTATGGTGGTAGGATGTTTGGGGGAGCCTGTATGAGTGTGGGGGACCTGGATGTAATTGTAGATTGAAGAAGAATGCCAGAGAGGAAGAGATGGGCATGATGATGGATACGAATACAGTCTTGGAGAGGTTGGGGAAGGAATGGACACATAGCTAGCAGAAATGCCCATCTCTGAAAAAGGAGTGAAGAAGGAGATGATGGATTATATGTGTTGAAAATTTGAAGCACGGAGAAGGAAAAGTGATTAAGTTCACATAACATAGAGCACTATTAAGAAAACAAGATGGAGAAGAGAGTAGACTTTGAGGTTAGTGATAACAATTTGATATGGCAAAAGTGATAGAGTCTTATCCAGAAATAAACTCCAAAATCATGAACATCAGTGAGGGCCCCACTGAGGCCAGATGGTATGATTTTGGAGTGAAAAAAAAATGACCCAAGTTCAAGATTTTCTTCAAGTAATATTCAGCAACCTGATACATGAGCAGAGAAAGTGAATGACAGAATTTGCTCAGAGCCGGGGCTTGCCAAGGTAGATGTCATTGAGGAAGGAAGGCACAAGGGATTCTGGGGTACTAATAGGAATAATATTAAAATTGTTCAATTTGAGAACTAGGAGTGGATAAGGAGGTGAGTAAAGGAGGAAATAGAGGAATGAACATGCTGAAAGTGGGAAGAGGGTGACTAAGCAGCCATTTCAGTAGATATGAAGGGGGACGAAGGATAAGTTGTGGGCAAAGAAGGGAAATTGGGATTTAAGAATCTTGGGAGGGAGCAATTCTGCAGAGTAACAGATCCAGGGTAAGTGTGGGTGCTTCAGTGGAGGTGCAGAGGTGGTGTAAGAATGTGGAGGCTGGGAGGCTTGTGGCAAGGGCCATCCATATGGATACTGAGATTAAAAAGACATTGCCATGAATGAGTCAGGAGAAGATTATAAGCCAAAGGCTAAACTATCAAGAGCAATACTGAAGTGTTCACAGGTTGCTAGAAAACAGCAACAAGGAGGGAGCTGGGAGTCAGGAAAGGGTGTTTCAGCAGGCCAGGCATGGCTGAGAGCCATGTTAGAATGACGGTGTGGGAGTGGCTGAGAAGAAGTAAGAGTATGTTGCTTCCTAAATCATGATAATTCTGAGGAATGGCAGGAGTAGCTACTGCTGAGGAGTTTTTTTTTTTTTTTTAAAGATTTTATTTATTTATTTGACAGGGAGAGACAGCCAGAGAGAGAACACAAGCAGGGTAAGTGGGAGAGAGAGAAGCAGGCTTCCCGCCGAGCAGGGAGCCCGATGTGGGGCTCGATCCCAGGACCCTGGGATCATGACCTGAGCCGAAGGCAGACGCTTAACGACTGAGCCACCCAGGCGCCCCTGCTGAGGAGTTTTGACCTGCTGTCAGGTCAAAGTCAGGGGAGGAGCAATCCAAGAGGAGACTTAGGTTGTATGTGAGCTAGTTCATAATCACTTGGATTCCACAGGGCACAATATTGAGTGTGCAGTATTGGCAATAGTCAAACGGAAAGTAAGGTTTTCTTAAGCACTTTATAACATCTGTCTGCCATCTTTGATGTTCATGGGAAACCAGTCGTTTTATTTATAGCAATAAAAAGCCAGAAATAACAAAGTAAGAAGAATGAATTTTTGAACAGTTGTTAATTTTTACCTTGGGTTTACCTTTAAGCACATATATTGTCCATCAATGTTTGAATTGCAGGCTGCAGGTTGAATTATATTTGTCCTTTATTCTCTTATGCCAGGATGCTTTTGAGCATGGCCTCATAAAAATTTTCCAGCAATGCTATGCAACCTAGGAACAAGAATGGGGAAATTAGATGCAGGAGTTTAACAAGGGTTGGGAATTAGTAACTTTTTCTATTTAAAAGAAGTTTAGATTTCTGCTTTGCATGCATTATAAAATAGGAACATTTTATATTTATTAGGTTGTAAAGTCTACTTTATGTCACCAAATACAATGTTTTGAAATGTGGAACCATTAAAAGAATATGTAAGTAGAAACAAATTGTGGAAGTTGCAGGTAAATATGATTTGGCATAGGTGCTGGAGCAAAGTAAGTTTACTCGATAGCTTCCCAGTAAAAGAATAAACCATGGAGCCTCTCCCTCCATATACCAAATAAAAGTTAAACTGGTCAATGCATATCATATATATATTTTTTTACAGTGCTGTCAAATAGGATCCATATAACTTCGTCAACAAAAGGCAGATTTTGTTAATCGGTAAGTCAGCTATCAGCCATCAAGTGATTCTTGTTGGATCATTATGTGATAGACATTGGGCTAGAAAAAGGCCCATTTTCATTCCTGGAGGAATTTATAATCTAAGAGGGACATAGACATACACAAATAAAAAACTGAGGAAAAGGCACTCATTAGGGACCCCTAACACATTGGTTTGTTTACTCAACGGGTTCCAAGAAATAGAGTCTTGGAGAGGTTTCTGTTACATTTTGATCATCTCTATTGGGGGCCTAGTTTTACTGAATTTACTTTCCCATATTTGTTGTTAACTTTGGAGTTGACCATTTTTACCTTCATTTATATATGACACTTGGCATGGCAAGAAATCATGAAGTCATAGATTCTCAGAGCTTCTATAGGTTCTGGAGTCCATGTAGGTCTAGACAATATGGCACTGAGAATCCCACAGGTGATGTGAGTGGCCTGGGGCCTGATAGCGCTACTAGTTAGCAGCAGAGGCAACACTTCTGCAGGGATCCTCAGTAGCACCTACGATGTTGGGCACTCGACTGTGCCTAGTGCAGGGATTGCGGTGCCGTGCTTCTGAGACTGTAGAAGAGAGCAAGGAGAAAGGGCAATTAAAGCCTCTTCTTCTCTAAACTAGAGGAAGGACACTAGATGCTGATGAGAGGAAGCACCCTAAGAAAGATACTAAGAGGACTACATATTTGATTTGGTTACACTTTTAAGGAATGAACCTAAATTAATGGAAATTGAGAGAGTTATCAAGATTTGGTATTGAAATAAACACTATCAGTTAAGTATTAATAAAAAAGCTACCAAAGTATTGCCTTTGATATTTATTTTCTTTTTAGATTGTTAGCTTTGAAATGTGTGTTCTGTATATTAATTACTCATCTATTTAAAAATAGAGCTCAGCTTTATTGTACCAAATAAGAAAAACATATTTATTTCCATTTCAGGTAAACTATACCTGAAATTTGGTTAGTGGAATGCAAACCAAGAGGCCTGACAGGGAGACTGAGCAAAAACCTTCTCTTGTTTGGTAAAACAAAAAAGTGAGACAAGATGATTTTTACCACTCAAGCCATAAAGACATCAACTTCATCTTGTGACTTCTTACCTTAAATGCAGGCACAGTACATTAGGATGTAAATAACCTCTTGAGTGTTAATAGAAATATTAAAATCAGTAGCTATAATTTATTGAACACCCACTATATACCAGATTTTTATAACATTTGCTCTATATGCGTTATCTTTTATCTTCACACCAACTACCTTGTGAGGTAGGTCTTGTCATCTTTTTTTACACATCAGTAGCTTAGACTCAGGGGCCTTCAACGATTTGTTCAAGATCAAGTAGCTAGTGGTTGAACTCCATGGACTACAAAGTCAGCTTACTTTTGTGTCACTGTTAAAACCTAAAATGTGAAGGGGTAGCAGCAAAAACTACTTTCAAATAGTTAATTGTTTCAAATTCTTAACATCTTTTTTTTATTATTATTATGTTATGTTAATCACCATACATTACATCTTAGTTTTTTTTTTTTTTAAAGATTTTATTTATTTATTTGAGACAGAGAGAATGAGAGAGAGAGAGAGCACATGAGAGGGGGGAAGGTCAGAGGGAGAAGCAGGCTCCCTGCCGAGCAGGGAGCCCGATGCGGGACTCGATCCAGGGACTCCAGGATCATGACCTGAGCCGAAGGCAGTCGCTTAACCAACTGAGCCACCCAGGTGCCCTACATCATTAGTTTTTGATGTAGTGTTCCATGATTCATTGTTTGCATATAACACCCAGTGCTCCATGCAGAATGTGCCCTCCTTAATACCCATCACCAGGCTAACCCATCCCCCCATTCCCCTCCCCTCTAGAACCCTCAGTTTGTTTCTCAGAGTCCATAGTCTCTTATGGTTCGTCTCCCCCTCGGATTCCCCCCCTTCATTCTTCCCCTTCTGCCATCTTCTTCTTCTTCTTCTTTTTTTTTTAACATATAATGTATTATTTGTTTCAGAGGTACAGGTCTGTGATTCAACAGTCTTACACAATTCACAGCGCTCACCATAGCACATACCCTCCCCAATGTCTATCACCCAGCCAACCCATCCCTCCCAACCCCCACCACTCCAGCAACCCTCAGTTTGTTTCCTGAGATTAAGAATTCCCAACATCTGGTTCTCTTGTTGGTAGTTAAAAGAATGTGCCATCAAATATATCAGAGTCACTTTCTGTGAGTTTATACAGGGAGAGAATAATATGTCTTTCCTCAAAGCATTCCTTTCTACCCAAAAGGTTTGGAAACTAAGAAAAACCCTCAAAAGATTAAATAAAAAGAATTGAGGATATATATTTGTAAGGTATGTAAATATGGGGTCATAGGAATTTAAAAATATATAAGAAAACAAAACAACTCTTCTGAGTGGTCTCTTTAAAATGTAAATATGACCTTCAAGTTCTTGAGGTGGCTCTGGGTTTGCTGTGCAAGGAGATGGGAACCTTCTGGCTGAAGGGTGGCTGCTGATACTAGAGGAGAAGTTGTGGAAAGAAAGGGTTAATTTGTAGTGAGATTCATTAATTAACCCAATAAATATTTACTAAGAGCTTACTAGATGCCAGGCACTATTCCAGATGCTCAAGGTATAGTAGTGAGCATAACACACCAAAACCCCCACCTCATGGAGCTTATATTTAGATCAGTTGGTTAATTAATTTGCAGAGGGGGAAAAAAAACAGTGCACGGTGAATTAATCTATTAGAGCTAGGGGAATAGCTGGCCAGAAGAGCTCAAGTATTGTGGCAAGGTAGAGACAAATAAGAAATGGAATGTCAGAGCTAGGGGATTGGAGGGGGGCAGGAAATGCTGATGAAGATGGGGGGGACCCTTCTTCAGGGCCTTGAATCAGGAGGTAGGTGCTGGACCCCAGGGAAAGGCTGAGGAGAAGTTTCCAAGACAGGGTCTAAACCAAGAGTGGTAGGTAAGCATGGACCAGGCAAGGAGAGCTGGTACTACTAAATATCTAAGGATGGGGAAGAGAACACCCCAGCTCTGAGGGAGGAAATAGGGAAAATGGTGACCCCCCCAAGGAATGGCCATTACCAACATGCCCGAGCACCTTTTGGCTGTGTGGCAGCTCTGTTCCTTGACTATGTTGTGTCTTCAGCCAGGACATCATCTGCAGGTGGGTTTTCCTGTCTGCCCAACAGTCTGAAGGGTGGGGCTTGTGATACCCTCTCATGGTCATGAGGAGGGAGTTAGTGACTCACTTTCCCTCAACTGAAACCACACTGAGCCTCAGTGAAGGCTCTCGTGGTTTTTTTTACTGGAGAGTTTAGGTAGTTTTCTCAAAGTTCTGTAAGTCTGTGGGTGGGGGAGGAAATTAGGTGCTTCGCCCACAATAAATCTCCAGAGCTCCCTTGCTCTCTTTCTTCCTCAAGGACAAAGGCTCTCTGCTTAGGTTTTGGGGACAAGGAGGACTTCCCACAGGGACAACCTCTTTCTTGATGCCTCTCCCTTTTTTTATTTTCAGCATTTCTTTCCCTTTAATCCCTTCCTTATTGGTATTTTTGACCCACCCAGACATTTTTTTTCCTAGGACCCTTACTATAATAATCAAATTTCTAGTCTGTCCTTTCTTGTGAATTGCAAATTTTAAGCCTCAGGTATTACTGATTGCCAGTGCTTAACATTGACTTTATATTCTTTATATTCCTTTAAACGAATAACTCTGGTTAATATTGCTAACATGGTGAAAAAACATATTGTTAACATGGTGTTCCCTGATTCTGTGACCCTGAGTTACATTACAATGTGATCTCACACTGGCTAATGATAAATGATGTCTGCTTCCAATCACTTCCCTTTAAGTCTTAGATTCACCCCAACCCTTAGGAGCAGGGAGGAGATGAGAGTTGGTTCAGATGACTCTATTATAGTAGCTTTGTAATTTGGCTATACTCTGAACATCCACTGTCCCTTCTCTGGGGAGGTTCTATCATGCATTTGAACGACTCATCTGCTGGGCATCAGGAGAAAGGATGGATGGAAAGGAATCAATGAAAAAGAATGCATGGAAGGAAGGGCTCGGATCAGTAACTGTTCTCTTAAATCTTGTGAGTAGTTTCCACGGAAGCTAGCTTTGGGCAAAGATCAATGGGGATGGTGACTGGGTAACCTGTGAGGCCACCATCTCTAGTAAAAGTCCTGTTTTGGTCTAGTCACATGCTGAAGGTCACGGAATGTGGCTGCTCATGTTTACTGGGCTCTCTCTGGGAAGAGGCAGTCAGGAGAGGGGCAGGGAGCTATCTTTTCTTGCATACCTACTCTGCGCTCAGCATTGTCAAATGCCATCTGTTTATTATTTCATCTAATTCTCAGAAGAGTCCAGTGATATGGATATTATATTATCTCATTTTATGGTGAGGACATAGATATTTAGAACCACACCCAAGCCATACAGCCAGGATGTGACAGAACCAGGACCTAAATCAGCTCTGAGCAACTTTGATGACAATGGTAGCGCCACAAGAACTCTGGGGGTGCATTCTGAAGACAGAATAACACCCTGGCAGGACTAGCAGTTCCTTCTGGCTCCTAGACATCCTCTAGTCATGTGGTGATAGCTGCCACTCTAACGGTCTTCCACTTGCTTTAAAAGTAAGGTCTTTATGCTCAAGGACAGTTAGGGGAAGTGTAGAAAAAGGAGGATAGTTTCCTTTGCTGATCTTTTCTTTTTTTCTTTTTGGTGGTTTTCTACCTTTATTTTACAATCAGTACTTAGTTCTCATCCACATTAAATGTCTGTAGATTTTTGAAAGTGGTGGCAGGTACATAGGTAACCAATGAATAGAGCTGTTTGGTGAATCTTTGTCCTCGTTATGTTTTCTGGTCAGCTGCACACAGATATGTATGGGACGTTCCTTAGTCCTTCAGCCCAGACAGTTTTGTAGAGCCTGGTGTCAGTGTGCACATCTGGAGTTCCCATCTCTGTCATGGCAAATTTCCAGATCTCTTTGAATGCCCAAGGGGCACACTTCTTGAAATGCACTCCATGGATGAGCTGGTGAATGTGGATGGTGTGTTCCCTGGTCATTGCCTCGTTGACGGCAGAGTGACTCTTCTCACACCCTTCTTTGTGGAAGCCATTGTGCTGGGACCCCCAGTTGGAAAGGAAGTACTCCTTTCTTGATCTTAACACAGAGGTTAGAATTTGGTAGAACTGTTTAGTAAATTTCTGTCACATTTTCTCTCCTACTACTCACCTCAGGCCACCCTCTTTCTCCTGTTTTGAAATTAAGCCTTTAAAATACTTCTAGTGAGATAATTAATAAAAAAGGCCCTAGGAAAACAAGAACATAACAGATGATAAAGAAAACATGACAAATTAAAGGGGGAAGGGATAAGTCAATAAATAATTGAGAGACTTGATTATGTCAAAATGCATTTGACCCCAACCTCACACTATACACAACAATAAATAAATATCTTGAAAAATTAAATGTAAAAATTTTAAACTATAAAAAGATAGTGAAAGTATCAGTAAATTTCTACCTGCATTTTAGCTGACAAAAGTCTTTCTAAATATAAAAACACAGAAAAAAATTGCAAATGAAAATTATTTAGAGTTCACTATATACTTGTCTAAGCTACAAACAATCAGAAAGGCAATTAAAGGGTAAATAACACATTGGGAAAATATAAGAGACAAATATTATAGAGGAAGAATTGAGAAGTTAAAGATGCCACAACTTTTATGAGAGAAATACGAAAGCAAGGTTTTATTTCTTCTGGTGTAAGTACATTTTAAGACATGGCTCATTTTTTCGTATTGCTGAGATTTTTTTGGAGCTAATTACAAGCCTTATAATTTCAAGTTGTGCAGATTTGATATCCATGATATCAAGGTCCCCATGGAGGTTCTCAATAAATGAGTTAAGCAGCACAAACCTGAGAATGAGCACTGGGTCAAGCTGTTTGAAAACTAACCCAGATGGGCATGGATCCTGAGCCTGGGGGCATCAGCCAGCTGGCTCTAAGTTAAGGCACTCAGCTGTTCTGGAATCCAGCCCACGCTTCTTCATCAGTATTCGTGGAGATTATGAAAGACAGAATGCCTTATGGAATCTAGATGCACAATATTTGTGGAGTTCTTTTGCTCTTTCACTAGTTGAATTTTCAAAAATGGAAATGAACAGTTCAGATGTCTTGTTCTTAGGGCATATGTGATGCCTTCTGGTGATCCATCATTTTCCCTTTATAAGTTCACAAACTTTATGTTTATTTATGTCTTTGGTAATATTTTCATTATTAATCTAGAGTTTGTGGCTTCTAACTTCATTCCTTTTTTGAAAATGAGAACTGTAATTTGCTTTTCTTCAGTTGTCTGGCACAGCTCCCTCCTTGCATTTCCTTAAAAATTGTTGAGGTTCTTTCCCTTCCCATTCTTTCAAAAAAAAAAAAAAAAAGGAAAAAGAAAAAGAAAAAAAGGGAAGCATAGGTGAATTAACAGTAAGCTTAAAGAACATTTTTTTTTTTTAAGCTTGTATGTTTCTGATTGAGTTGCTATTTCCAAAGGAATGAATTATGTGTATGTGTTAGTGTGTATGGGGAAGAGGTTGGGAGAGGAAAGAAGGACAGGGAGAGGACCAGTGGTTCTCCTCTAGTCTCCTTTGGGCATCTGGGGTCTCAGACAGTGGTAGGGGAAGGAAGCTCATATGGAGAATTTTACTGTGTTGAGTTTACTTGTCAGTTTACTTGTCACTTTTTCCCTATATCTGATTATTAGTGGGTTGAGTATGGACTTTTAATGGGGGAGTCTTAAAGAAGGAAAAAACAAAGAATCTGCTGCCTTTATAGAATTCCTTTCTCTGTTGCAAATTCTAGAGCATGTCGACTTCAAAACCAATTTAAACAGAAACAAATTAGACTAAATGGACAAAAAGTCTCAAAAAATAACAAATATAGCTATTTCAGGCCACAAGCAGATAGATAAAACCTTAAATGCTTAAAACCTTTGTTTTTGACAAAAATCATTACAATTGAGGATACCTCTGCCAAAAATCCAGAATGCCATAAGGCTCAGTAACTAACAAGATGGCTTTTTCCCAAGTTAAAAATTTCCTCTTTAAGTGAGATATGAATAAAAAGGACCACATAGTTTATATTTTTTGAAAATGCCACCACATGCCTTTTTTTTTTAAAGGGCAGCTAAATGCTATTTCATAAGCTTGACATTATAAGGGTTCTTCTAAATTAAACCCTGGGGTTTGCTATTTCAGGCTTTCTGCTAAGAGAGCCCCATGCCTTGTGACATTACTTCTGCTCTGTTTACCAATAGTGTGAGTCAGGGTTTGTGGCGTGAAAAAGTCAGCTCCACAGCAGTTTTATTTCCTCTGACTCAAGGAACATGCCAGTAGACTGGAAGGGAACATGGAAGATCCAGTGGCCCTGAGACATCATGGCTACATGGTAACCGCTGTCCTAATGAAGCTTAGAAATTATAGTCTGGATTATCCCTGGCTTCCGCTTGAAAGAAGTTTCCTGTTCATGAAATATTTCTTTTCTTTTATTTCAAGTTTTTATTTAAATCTAGTTTGTTAACATATAGTGAAGTATTAGTTTCATGAGGTATTTCTTTTGTGAAATGGTACACAGTCATTACTTCACAGCTGAACTTTGGTATTACCTGCTTAGCTCCTTTCTTTTCCTACTACCTTCAACTCATTTGGCATATTGTCATCAGAGGAATCCAAATTATGATTCTGATTATCCAGATGGAGACATCTCTCAACTCTTACCCTGATTATATTTGCTTCCTATACAGTAAAGTGAAGAAAAAAGTCATATGTCCACTTTATAATCATTGAAAATTTTCTTGATTGGAAAAAGGTTTATAGATAAATATTACTTCTTGGTAAATAAAGCAGTTGCCTTTACAATAAATCTTGGAATGAGAGATACAAGTACTCAATTCACAAGGTAATTTCAAATTTCATTGAGTTGACGTTTGTTGAATTTATTTCAATTTATGTCCTGAAATTTGGCAGAGAAAGAATTTTCAGTATAAGCCACAATGTGTGGACCCATAAGCAAAGCAAGAATGTATGTACCACTAATGCTAAGTAAACTTGTTATTTTCTTAAACATCCCATAATGTTATCCTGAAAGAGAGAATTATTTCTTTAAAAAGATTGTAAAATCTATTCAGTTGTGACGTAGAGAGCTAGTGTTCTGCTTCCTCTCATTTCCTAGTCTCCTTTGCCATTAAGTTTGGGACTTGTGACTAATTCTGGCCAGTGGACAATAAGTAGAAGAGACACATTTTCTTTTGGGCTAGAGCAAACTGGGAGGCCCCACGTTCCAGATGGCGCAGGCACAGAATGGTAGCCTGGTTCCTGGGATGCTGTGTGCAGGAGAGCATTCTTCAGACCAGTGCTGGACATGGAACTTGAGCAAGAGATAAACTTTTCATGATTTGAGGGTTAACTAGCTACCCCATATAACCTAGCCTCTCCTAACTCATACAGAGTTTAAACAGTAAGTACCAAGTGTTAGGTACTCTTGCAACTGTATTGAAAAAAATGAAATATGAATTCTTTTCTCCTCCTCCAGTGGTTTTCTGTGCTGTGGAGAATACCTGGCTTTTTATTGACTGTCAGTTGAGATGTCCTGCTATTTCATCTTGAAGTCCTGGTCCTGAGTGTTTTCTGAACTGAGACTGAAGATGACCAAACTCTTTAGCACTGTACTTTTCCTGACTGGCAGAGTCTTGGCTGATGACGGTCTCAAGAGTAGAACTGGGGGGCACCTGGGTGGCTCAGTGGTTAAGCGTCTGCCTTCAGCTCAGGTCATGATCCCAGGGTCCTGGGATCGAGCCCTGCGTCGGTCTCCCTACTCAGCGGGGAGCCTGCTTCTCCCTCTCCCTCTTCTGGCCGCTCCCCCAGCTTGTGCGCGCTCTCTCTCTCAAATAAATAAATAAAATCTTAAAAAAATAAATAAAGAGTAGAATTGTTGCTAGGCTCCTGCTCCTCCCCTTTCTGACCCACCTGCAACTTCTGAGTGTTTTCTACAAAAAGTCTCAAATTTTTGCCCAACTTTCTAGTCTTATCCCAACTGCCCCTTCAAATTTAGGCCTTACCCCAACTCTTCCAGACTGATTTACTTGGATTTGCAGGACATGTCTATCTTCCTCTGGCTCTTTTATTTGTATCAGGTGGGATCAGGCGCCTTCAGGATGGTAGGGTTACGGACTCTTTTAGTCATATCTTTGCTTCTGTCTAAAAGTCTTCCTTCTTTTTCTAGTCTTCAGGGTGCAACCCAAAGTTTCACTTTGTTTTGAAACCTTCTGTGAACCATATTAAACTTTCTACAGATTCACAATCCTTATCTTTCCTTCTAAAATCCAAGAAGCTCTGAAAACAGAAAGCTTTTAAGTAACTCTTTTGGCAGCAAAACCTAGATTGATCTGAGGAAACTTGGAGACAAAACTCGAACTGACTTGTCTTTATTTACATGTAGTTTTTATTTCATATAGTGTATATATTTATATTCTGTTTGATTTTGATGTGCTATCCTAGACCTTTCTGGGGCTATTAATTTACAGTGTTACCTGCCTAAAATCTGAAACATTCTGAGTTCAGAAACTCATCTGCCTTCAGGGGTTTTGGCCAAGAGATTGTAGCTCTGTTATTATCCTTATGGAGAAACCACTGTATCTCTCTGTTTTCAAATTTTATGATCTATCTGAATGTGCTTTAATAAAACTAACTTCTAGCATAGACTGGGATTTTTGATAAAAATATTCTTTTTTTGCTTTTGGGTACAAATTTCCAAAAATGATAAATTCAGTTGCACAAAAATGTGCTGACTTTATTTTCTGTAAACTTAGCTTTTACCTCAAGCCCCTTCACCTGCAGAAAACATCAGGTGAATTCAGTTAAACTGGTGATTACTCAGTCATTTAAGGTTTAAGGGAAATAAGCCTGAAATTCCTGCTCGTCACAGGGCCCACCACATTTGTCTACTTTCCATGCTTCTCTTGTAGGCACAGGAAGCTTTCAGATATTTCTCTGTGGCCTTTTGGGACCCAGAGTCTTGAGTCCCTCTCTGCCTACACTGTTTAACCCTGCTGTTGCCAGAACATACTGATGTGGGGTAAGTGTACTGAAATCTGCACGAAGGTTGTCTTCTTGATTGATGCATGCGAAACGAGGCCCCAGACCTAGTGGACTGATTATTCTTCCCTCTCCACTCTTAAAGGGTAGGAGTGGAGGCAAGCAGTTGAAATGCCCATGTCTTCTCTGATTCCAGAAAGGTTATTAATTAAATGTATTTTCCTCTTCAGGTGACTAGGCAAGAATTCTTCTAAACTTATCAGGTTTTTTAAAAGATTTTGTCAGAGAGCGAGAGAGAGCACGCGCACAAGCAGGGGGGCAGAGGGAGAAGCAGGGAGCCAGACATGGGGCTCGATCCCAGGATCCCGGGATCATGACCTGAGCCAAAGGCAGACGCTTAACCAACTGAGCCACCCAGGCATCCCTAAACTTATCAGTTTTTGATATTTAAAAAGCCACATCTCACCAAGCTATTGTATGTGACATGGGTTTACAAAAGTATACTTTGAGGCTTGAAATACGTGTAACTAGAACAAACACGACTAGAATTCTTTGCCGTCTGGCTATGATTGTTTTGGCTCTGACTCGTGGATGAAGGTAGGTGGGAGGTGGGGTGGGTGGTGAGCACCTAGTCAGTATGTTAGAAGTTCATTCTACTGCATGCATACTCCCATTTAGCATCGCTCAAATCCCAAACTGAAAAAGCTCCCTCCTGTGTGAAGGTAGAAGTTTTATTTATGCTTGGTTTAGTGGGTTTTCAGAGTGGTTTCAGGAAGCGGCAGAGGAGACCATTGAGAGAATTTCTTCTCACCCACCTCGCTCATGTCAGCCTTAAGCACATCATATCCATATTTAGTTCAGCCTTTTGTGTCTTTTACATGTTGTGGATCTGTGTGGGATTTAAGTAGGGTCCTGCTAGTAAAATGTTTTGAAAAATCCCTGTATCTATATAGAATTATACAAAAGGTTTTTCAAACAGCCAGTTCCCAGTTAGTAATCTGTTTCACTTGTAATCAATCACTGCTTAACCAGAACAGCTTCCATTCTCAGCTGTGAGTGAACAATTCAACGAGAATCTTCTAATTCAGTGATAGAATCTCCCGAGTACTCATGTCTGTGCCTTTATGTTTCAGGCTCTGGGAAGTTGAATTCAAAAGGCCTGCAATCAGTTTCCTTTCAGTCCTTGCTGCCCGCATAACCCCATAGAACCTTGGTCTCTTGCTTATTAGGGCTTAGGGCAGAAAAACTTTATCATTTTTACTACTATCTCTTTTCCTCTTGAGAGACACAGAGAGAATTAAACAAAAAGAAGCCTTTCCCACGCTCACTTGAGTATTCTCCTTCCTGCTGACTGAGAACAGACATGATCTGTTTGGATGTTTTGGCCAGTTACAGTGTAACTACTCATACCTTGGCTCACACACCCCTCATTTGTCACCTGGAACCTTGTGCTAGCCTTCAAAGTGACCCCTTTCCTTTACTGCTCCTTGATCTTGCTCACTTCTAAAATGTCACTCAAGTATTCTTTTTCTAAAATGTACACCTAATCATATTGCTCTTAAAAATGTAAAGATTTAAAAAGATTCTGTATTAGTTTTGCATTTTTAAAAAAGACTTCATTTATTTGCATGAGCAAGAAAGAGAATGAAGGAGTGAGGGGAAGGGAGAAGCAGACTCCCTGCTGAGCAGATGCTTAACTGACTGAGCCACCCAGGTGCCCTGGCTTTGCATTTTTAGAGGATATTCAAATTCTTGACCTTGGATCACAAGATCTTTAATGATTTCCACCAGAATGCTGGTAATGAACAATTATTATGTGTCTCATGTGCCAGTCAGTACGATAGGACCTCTCATCATCATTTCAACTTTACAACTCTGGGAGGTAGTAGTTTTAGCTCTACTCTCTAAAATGAGAAAAGCGGGCCTTAGAGGGATGACTTTTCCCACAGTTAATGAATAGCAAAATTCCTTCTATCACTGGTTCTTTCTGTGCACTCTTATGTACTCCAAACACTGCAGTCTTCCCTGAGACCAGCGCTGAACTATTCACTGTCACCTGTCAGGCCTCTTTTCCTTCCTTGTCCCCTGCCTGCAATGCAAAGAAATCTCATTCCCTGAGCAATCTTTAATTAAGCCTCAAGATCCTGCCCACCGGTTCTTACCTCTGTTTGACCGTTTTGTCCCTCGAGGCACAGTTAGATATACCCTTCCTTGTGAACCAGGAACCCTCTGTGGACAAGTCACATGGCCAGATGGTGAATCCTAGGTATGAAAAGGGTCCTCTACCTCATGCCTCACTCAGGGACTATTAATTCCATTAGAAGACGATCATTTCAGGAAACTGAGGAAGAGTAGAATATAGAGGAACTTTAGCTTACTGTGGTATTCCCACTGTAGACCATCTAATACTTGCCGATATTGTCCTTCTTTATTTATCCATTTTTATTATTTATTTATTTGAAAGATTTTATTTATTTGAGAGAGCGAGAGCGTGGGCATGAGCAGGGGGAGGGGCAGAGGCAGAGGGAGAAGCAGACTCCCCTGCTGAGCAGGGAGCTTGATGTGGGGCTGGATCCCAGGACCCTGGGATGAAGACCTAAGCTGAAGGCACTTGCTTAACCGACTGAGCCACCCAGCTGCCCCTATTTTTAATTTTTTTTAATTAAAAAAAAATTTAAAGTTTCCTCCTTTTAAAAAAAAATGTGTTTTTGGGGGCACCTGGGTGGCTCAGTCGTTAAGCGTCTGCCTTCGGCTCGGGTCATGATCCCAGGGTCCTGGGATCGAGCCCGGCATCGGGCTCCCTGCTCAATGGGAAGCCTGCTTCTCCCTCTCCCACTCCCCCTGCTTGTGTTCCCTCTCTCTCTGTCTCTCTCTGTCAAATAAATAAAAAAAAAAAATCTTAAAAAAAAAAAAAATGTGTTTTTGCTCTATCGACACCAATGTGCTTGCACAGGAAGGTGTTGGTGCTTGTGTGTTCAAACATCCAAAGCAGAGATTTCTTGTATTTTCTAGCTGTTTTTTTTAATGAAAAAATTTTAATTGTGGCAAAATAAAAATAACATTAGATTTACGATCTTTATTTTCAAGTATACAGTTCAGTAGTGTTAAGCATTTTCACATTGTGCAATCAATCTTCAGAACTTTTATATCTTGCAAAACCGAAACTCTCTGTCCATTAAAGAGCTCCCCATACCCTCCTCCCCAAGCCCATGCTGGGGCCTGATGACCACTGTTCTACTTTCAGTTTCTATGAATCTGACTACTCTAGGTACTTCATATAAGTGGAAGCATACGGTATATTTGTCTTTCTGTGCCTGACATATTTCACTTAACATTATGTCCTCCAGGTTTATTCATGTTACAGCGTATGTCAGTTTCCTTCCCTTTCAAGGCCACATAATACTCCATTGTGTGTGTACACCAGACTTCATTTATTCACTCCTCTGATAATGGACAGTTGGATTGCTTCTACCTTTTGGTCACTGTGAAAAATACTGCTATCAACATGGGAGTGCAAATGTCTCTTTGAAATCCTGCTTTCAATTCTTTTGGGTATGTACCCAGAAATGGAACTGCTGGATCTTTTAGTAATTCTATTTCAATTTTTTTTTTTTTTTTTTAAGGAACTGCCATACTGTTTTCCGTATGGGCTGCACCATTTTACATTCTTACCGACCGTGCACCAGGGTTCCAATTACTCCACATCCTCTCCAACAGTTCTTTTCAGTTTTTGTTTGTTTTTTATATAGTAGTCATCCTAATGGGTGTGCTAGGTGTGGTTTTGAATCAAGAGAAACTCTCTCTAAAAGATCAGATACTTTGTACTATAGGCCTCTCTGACTCAAGGGTTACATATAATACAAGATTGACAATTATTATCCTCTGCTATTTTTATGAATAAAACCAATGTTCATTAAAAAAAGCACAGTTAAGTAAACAAAGAAAAGCTAAAATCTTTGTCCAAGCTAGTGAAGTTTGTGTGAAACCAGGCAGTTTGGCCACAAAACCACAGCCCATAAGCTGACCCCCTCCTGAAAGTATCTTCCCCCTAGGAGCAGTCTGTGTCCAGCAGGAACTAAGCACTTGCTAGGGTGATAGCCTTGGGAATCTGACTGATAAGGTATTAGTAAGTGTCAAACTCCCCAGCTAAGCCAAGAGTTTCTGGGGGACAGGGATTGTTCATGTGAATTTTTGTATCCACTTAGTACCTGACATTGTGCAAGGCCTGTACTAATTCGCAAAAAAAATTACATGTTTGGTATCTGCCATGTGGCAATTGGCCATTTTGGGAGTTGGGGGGATATGGCAGTGAACAAAATAGACAAAATCTCTGCCCTCATGGCCCTTAGAATATAGTGTTGGGGACTACATATAAATACATAGGTGTGTGTGTATGTGTGTGTGTGTGTTTGTGTGTGTAAGAGAGAGAGAGAGATGAATGCTATGGAAAAAACAAAGCAGGAGGGGCACATGGGTGTCTCAGTCGGTTAAGTGTCTGCTTTTGGCTCAGGTCATGATCCTGGTGTCCTGGGATCGAGTCCTGCATCAGGCTCCCTGCTCAGTGGGGAGTCTGCTTCTCCTTCTCCCTCTGCCCCTGCTCATGCTTGCTTCTCTCTCTCAAGTAAATAAAAATTAAAAAAACAAAAACAAAAACCACAACAAAGCAGGAAAGGGGAATAGTAAGTGGCAAGAGGGGGTAGTTACAGATTTGAACTGGGTTCAAGGAAGGCTCACCGAGATACGGCATTTGGCCACATACTCAAAGGAAAAGAGGGAGTGAGGTATGCTGATTACTTTCTAGGGGAACTGTATTCTCGGTAGACAGTACAAAAGGCAGAAAGCCCGAGGTGGGAAAGTGTTTGATGTGTTGGAGAAGAGCAAGAAGACCAGGGTGTCTAGAGCAGAGTGAGTGGGAGGTAGAAGGGGTCAGATATGTGACAGGGAGCCAGACTACCCAGGCCTGGCAGCCATTGAGAGAACTTTGGATTGGGAAGCCTTTGGGAGGAGAAAGGGTGGGTTCTGAGCAGAAGAGAGACAAGATCTGACCTACATTTACATGGATCACTCTGGCTACTGTGTTGAGAATAGAATAGGGACCAAGGGTGGAAGTAAACCCTCAAAAGATATTTATTGGTTGATGGAAGTGGAGTTTGTGTTATATGAAGGGAAGGCAGGGTTGGCAGCTTCACAAGATGGACTACACAAAGTCAAAAGATGCCAGGCCTCAGCAAACTGTTCATGGATGACCCAGGTAAGGAAGGCATGAGTCAGAGAGTGCAATGTGAGGTCTCTGAGAATGCCCTGGCACCTTCAGGGTGGTGCCTGCTGTCTGCTTTGGGGTTAAGGCATTCTACTATAGGCCCTGTGATCTGAGCAACATACTGAGGTTAGCAAAAAGGACAGCTGCCTACAGAGGAGCTCTTTCTTTCTGTGTGAATGGGTCAGACCCACTTTTGACAAATTTCTGCAGACCCTAGGTCTGAGAAAATTTGAGCAAAATGTCATCGGGTTTTCAGCAGTGGCCATGGGTGGTGGAACACAGCTGGGTGGTTCCCACCAGAGAAATTCTTCTTTATTCCTTCATTGGTGCTAATGAAACTCACGCTGGTGAAGGGAAATCACGTGATGAGACCACAGCTATTTCACCGAAAGTGCTACTCACTTGAGCTGCAAAGCTCTCTGTAACCTTTTTTTTTAATTTTTAATTTTTTTTTTTTAAAGATTTTATTTGTTTGACAGAGAGAGGGAGCACAAGCAGGGGGAGTGGGAGAGGGAGAAGCAGGCTTCCCGCCGAGCAGGGAGCCCGATGTGGGACTCGATCCTAGGACCCTGGGATCATGACCTGAGCCGAAAGCAGACGCCCAATGACTGAGCCACCCAGGCGCCCTGTCTGTAACCATTAATCTTGGGCCTATGCCTCAAGGAAATAAAACCCAAAGAAACAACCAGAAAGGTAACTTGTACAGGCACCTTTTGTATTTAAAAGGGCGTTTAACTGAGGGCATTCCAAATGTTTGAGAAGAAAAACTAGTTAAACAAAGAGTCAAACATGGTATTTTAAGGAGGCAGAATGCTACAAAGAAGTAAAAGCTCTGTTTAGGTAAATAATGCACCACACAAAATAGAATATTTGTACAGTTTTACCTGTACCCACCGACAAATGGGTTTAGAGGAATGGAAATAAGAGTTGGTGAATGAATTTAGAGAAACGAAAGTGAGTTTAAACTCATTGGGTTCTTTTATGTAAAGTGATTAGATTATAAGCATAAGTATAAAAAATAAAGTCTCCAGAGGCAATTGGGGGTAGGCACTGAAGGTGCAGAATAAGGCTGCTGGCCTTTTATCCTCTTACACTATTTAGACCTTTATTGCCATTTAATCTCATTCAATCCCATCTTCATCCTTAGATATGGCTCCATTCACTGTGTGCTGAGAAGACAAGGAAGAAGCAGATAAAGGTGAGAGTCCCTGACAGTCTCGAAAGTCCACCAACGTAAGGGGGAAATTCCTGGATAGTCTGTGTACTTGGTCACTGATGAGTTGCCTGTGGTCCAAAGACCATGTACAGCCCGTGGCCGGCTCTAAGAACAACCCTGCCACTTGACTTCAGGATGAAAGATGTGAAAGTTGCCTCTGTGCGGCTACTTGGTTAACAAGCCAAGATATTTACATTCTGGCAGTTAAAAGTAGTACCAAATTTTACTAGCAAAGTTCCTCTTTTGAGTAGAAGACAGTTATATATATATATATATATATATATATATATATATATATACACATACACATACTTTTGTTCTCTAAGGCACTCAATAACCTTGTTCAGAAAATGTTTTCTGTAATATTTAAAATATAGACCACCAGGGATGTCAGGATTTATAGTTAATTTTACTTTCTTCTTTAAATATTCCTGTACCATTAAAATTTTTAAAAGCAATGAATGTATTATTTTCATAACAGAAGGTAAATTTGTTCTATTTGAAAGAAAAAAAAAGGTACCTAGTCAGTATTTTTATTTTTCTCAAACTGGCCCTTATAAAGATTACTAAATCGACTACATAGCATTAAAAGTCTCTATGTGACAACCCTCCTCAACCGCCACCATAAGCAATACTGAAAGGTGACAAAGTGATAGGGACTATCAGTTCGTATCTCTAATACACAAAGATATTTTATAAATCACTAAGAAATGATGAGAAAAGTTCCGGAGCTATAAGTAGACAATTTACCATAGGAATGGCAATAGCATGAAAAAAGTTTAACCTTATTTGTGATTAAATAAATATGCATTATAAGACTAGCTATTGGTTTTCATCTATTGATGTAGGAAAGATTAATTGCTAATATTCATTATTTGTTATAGTCCGAGACTATAGGCATTCTCATACACACTAGTGAGAATTAAAATTGGTACAAATTGAGAACAATAGCTATTAAAGTTTTAAATGCCAATATACTTTGACCCACACATTATACTTTTGATCAATTTCCTAAGGAGGTAACTGTAAAATTTTACACAGGTTTTATGATTAGATTGCTTGTTGTAGAACTGCTACATTATACAGCCATTAAAAATGTATTGAGAATTACAAAATTGAATGCCACAGCTCAAGATCTGAGGGAGAAGAGAGAGTGGTGGGTGTGGGGAGACCTTGAACAAACACTCTAAGCCCAAAGAGTGTTGTTGCCCCTGCTCAGTGCGTTGCCTGCAGGCCTGGGCTCAGTGTTGCCAGACCTTCTATTTTTTCAAGATAGGGCCAAAATTCGGATTTTTACATAACACTTTCCATATTTAAAAATGTGAGCCATTTAGTCAAAACTTTTAAAAAACGATATAGACCAACATGGTATGGACAACATCTAGACTTGGGCCAATCTGTTTCAACCCTTGATGTATATCTACCTACTTATATATTTTTACTTCTAATATTTGTGTAAAGTATGTACAGAAGGGTAAAAGTAACATATGTCATGTTTAAAAAATTTCAGAAAACCCCAATCATGTTACTATTACCCACCTTGAGAAAGACAATTACCAAAATCTGTGTGCTCTATTGCAATCACATTTGACTCACTTTGCTTCAGAGAAAGTCTGCTTTGAATTTAGTTTTAATTCCTGTTTCTTTTTATATATTTAGCACCTATTTCTATAAACATATTGCTTGTTTTTTTTTTTTTTCTTTTTTCTCTTGCCTGAAAAGCTTTTATTTCAGTCCATTCCTGCCTTGGCCCTGTGGAAAGCAAGTCCTGCTCTCTGGAGGCCCCAGGGAGGCAGAGGCGGAGAGAGGATGTCCAGATGCTAGTCCAGCTGTCTCGGGTGGCTTGTAAGCCAGGTTGTCCTCCTCCATTTCTGGCCCTGGGAACACTTGCCTCAAAGCTCTTAACAGGAAAACTGAGGTCAAAGCTACACTCCCTGTCATTTTTTTCAACCTGCCATTTGGACTCTGATTTTCCTTAGGTAAAATGTTTATATTTGAAAAATAAACCCACTTCTGTTCAGCGCTATTCTCATCCATTTTAGTCTTGATTCTTTGGCATGTTAGTATCTGAGGAATATTTCCTTGCCTTGCCTACCTCCCTGCCCATGATGGTGCTTGGACAGGAGGCCCACTGTGGAGTGTGCATTGGCCTGGGCATCAACTGAAGGTGCTCCTCCCTTCTGGGCGGCTCCTTGACAAGCTGGGTGGACATGTGATTGACACATAGGAGGTGCTTCATAAATGACTGCTGAGGGGGTGGAGGGATGCTTATTGTCTGGGTCTATCCACAAACATGCAGTTCTGCCAACCTGCCCAAATCGGTATATTAACTATGTTCACGGAGGTGTAAAAATAATAATATTCATAGTAATACTCCATGCAAGTGAGCATGTACTCTGTACTAATGTCTTTTAATGCTCATGACAACCTTGTAAGGGAGGTACTACTATATTACTCCCATTTTACAGATCAGGAAATAGAGGCACAGGGAGGTAAAGCAATTGTACAAGGTCACAAAGCTAGTTGGTTGCAGAGATGGGATGCAAACTCAGTTCCTTTTGACTCCCCAGCCTGAACTTGTAACCACTGTGGGATGCAGTCTTCTTTCAGATCATTTGAATCCCCTTGGCATTAAAGGCTCTCATTATAGGACCGGGCAGGAGTTCTACTCCTACCTCCACCCACGTCCCCCCGCCAGCCCAGGAGTAGCTTCCTTGGCTTCTCCAGTCAGAGACCCTCTTTCCTCCGAAACTTCCGCCTGGGGCACTCACTTGCCCCAAGTCTCTTCCTGGTACTTTTCATGGACACCCGTCTGGTTTCTCCTCGGCATTTTCAGCATTGCAAAGCAGAGGCCAAGGCTTTAACTTTGGGAACATCAGTCATGCCCGGCAAAATGCTTCCACTAGTAAGCCAGATACAGGTTATTTCCTCCTTGCCCCACCCACTGTACCCCTTTTTTTCAGTCAGCTCCCATACTACACTTGGTGTATTATTAATCTATTGCCATGTAACAAATTACCCCCAAACTTAGTGTCTTATAATCACAGCCATTTTATTAGCTCATGGATTCTGTGGGCAGCACTTTGGGCTGGGGTCCCCTGAAGTTCCTTTGCTGCTGCAGCTGTCTGGTGTCTGAACCAGGGCTGGATGCTCGAAGATGGCCTTGCTCAGCGTTGGAGCAGGCTGTCAGCTGGGTGGACTCAGGGGCCTCAGCGGGAACAGTTCTTCTCCACTGGCCTTTCTTCCTCCAGGAGGCTAGGCTGGACTTCTTTAATTGTCAGTCCTGGGGCTGTGTTCCAAGGGAGCAAAAGCAAAAGCATTTAATTCTTCCCCATTCTGTTGGATATGGCAAGTCAAAAACCAGTCCAGATTCAGTGAGTGGGAAACTGTTCTACCTCTTTTATTTTTTAAAACATTTCACCCCCTTCACTTGTTTCTCACCCCGTTTATTCCCCATTTCTGGCAACTACTATTCTGCTCTCTGTAACTGTGAGCTTAGTTTTTTTTTAAATTCCCCAAATAAGAGTGATTATACAGTATTTACCTTCCTATATCTAATTTACATCACCTAGCATGATGCCCTTGAAGTCCATCCATGTTGTCACAAATGGCAAGATTTCATTCTTTTTTAGTAGCTGAATAATATTCCACTGTATATATAAACCACATTTTATTTACCAATTTATTCACTGATGGACACTTAGGATGTTTCCACATCTTAGCTATTGTAAATAATGCTGCAATGAACATGAAGGTGCATATCTGTTTTTGAGTTTGGCAGCACCAATTTACATTCCCGTCAACAGTGCCCTTTTATCCACATCCCCTCCAACACTTATGTCTTCTTTTTGATAATAGCCGTTCTAACAGGTGTGAGGTAATATCTCACTGTATTTTTAAGTTGCATTTCCCTGATGATTGATGATGTTGAAAATTTTTTCATATACCTGGTGGCCATTTGTATGTTTTCTTTGGAAAAATGTCTGCTTAGATCTTCTGCCCATTTTTAAATCGGATTTTTCTTTCTTTCTTTCTTTTTTTTTTTTTTACTATTGAGTTGAATGAGTTCTTTATGTATTTTGGATATTAGCCTCTCTTCACAGATATGATTTAAAAAAATTTTCTCCCATTCAGTAAGTTGCCTTTTCATTTTAGGTGGTTTCCTTTGCTTGTAGAAGCTTTTTAATTTGTTGTAGTCCCACTTGTTTGTTTTTGCTTTTGTTGCTTTAGCTTTAGGTTTAGGGTTAAACAATCATTGCCAAGACCGGTGTTAAGGAGTTTACCATGTATATTTTCTTCTAGTTTTATTGTTTCAGGTCTTACATTCAAGTCTTTAATCTGCTTTGAGTTAATTTTTGTGTGTGGTGTAAGATAATGGTCAAGGCTCATTCTCTTGCATGTAGCTGCCAGTTTTCCCAACGCCATTTATTGAAGGGACTGTCCTTTCCCCACTCTATATTCTTGGCTCCTTTGTTATAAGTTACTTGGCCATATATATATAAGTTTATTTCTGGGATCTCTATCCTATTCCATTGATCTATGTGTCTGTTTTTATGTCAACACCATACTGTTTTAGTTACTGTAGCTTTGTAATATCATTTGAAATCAGGGTGTATGATGCCTCCAGCTTTGTTCCTCTTTCTCAACATTGCTTTGGCTATTCGGGTTATTTTGTGATTTTATACAAATTTTAGGATTATTTGTTCTATTTCTGTGAAAAATGCCATTGGAATTTTGATAGAGATTGCACTGAATCTGTAGTTTTCTTTGAGTAGTATAACATTTTAACAATATTGATTCTTCCAATCCATGAGCACAGAATATCCTTTCATTTATTTGTGTCTTCTTCAGTTTCTTTTATTAATGTGTGATAGTTTTCAATCAACATGGTTACAGTCTGTGGTGTCACAGTCTTCTTTTTTTAAAATTTTTTATTGTTATGTTAATCACCATACATTACATCATTAGTTTTTGATGTAGTGTTCCATGATTCATTGTTTGTGTATAACACCCAGTGCTCCATGCAGAACGTGCCCTCTTTAATACCCATCACCAGGCTAACCCATCCCCCCATCCCCCTCCCCTCTAGAACCCTCAGTTTGTGTCTCAGAATCCATCATCTCTCATGGTTCGTCTCCCCCTCCGATATCCTCCCCTTCATTCCTCCCCTCCTGCTATCTTCTTCTTCTTTTTTTTTTTTTTTTAACATATATTGTATTATTCGTTTCAGAGGTACAGATCTGTGATTCAACAGTCTTGCACAATTCACAGCACTAACCATAGCACATACCCTCCCCAATGTCTATCACCCAGCCACCCCATCCCTCCCACCCCCCACCACTCCAGCAACCCTCAGTTTGTTTCCTGAGATTAAGAATTCCTCATATCAGTGAGGTCATATGATACATGTCTTTCTCTGATTAACTTATTTCGCTCAGCATAACACCCTCCACTTCCATCCACATCATTGCAAATGGCAATATCTCATTCCTTTTGAAGGCTGCATAATATTCCGTTGTATATATATACCACATCTTCTTTATCCATTCATCTGTTGATGGACATCTTGGCTCTTTCCACCGTTTGGCTATTGTGGACATTGCTGCTATAAACATCGGGGTGCAGGTACCCCTTTGGATCCCTATATTTGTATCTTTGGGGTAAATACCCAGTAATGAAATTGCTGGGTCGTAGGGTAGCTCTATTTTCAACTTTTTGAGGAACCTCCATACTGTTTTCCAGAGTGGCTGCACCAGCTTGCATTCCCACTGACAGTGTAGGAGGGTTCCCCTTTCTCCGCATCCCCGCCAACATCTGTCGTTTCCTGACTTGTTAATTTTAGCCATTCTGACTGGTGTGAGGTGGTATCTCATTGAGGTTTTGATTTGTATTTCCCTGATGCCGAGCGATGTTGAGCACTTTTTCATGTGTCTGTTGGCCATTTGGATGTCTTCTTTGGAAAAATGTCGGTTCATGTCTTCTACCCATTTCTTGATTGGATCATTTGTTCTTTGGGTGTTGAGTTTAAGAAGTTCTTTATAGATTTTGGATACTAGCCCTTTATCTGATATGTCATTTGCAAATATCTTCTCCCATTCTGTCGGTTGTCTTTTGGTTTTGTGGACTGTTTCTTTTGCTGTGCAAAAGTTTTTATTTTGATGAAGTCCCAATGGTTCATTTTTGCCCTTGCTTCTCTAGCCTTTGGCGATGTTTCTAGGAAGAAGTTGCTGTGGCTGAGGTCGAAGAGGTTGCTGCCTGTGTTCTCCTTTAGGATTTTGATGGACTCCTGTCTCACATTGAGGTCTTTCAACCATTTGGAGTCTATTTTTGTGTGTGGTATAAGGAAATGGTCCAGTTTCATTCTTCTGCATGTGGCTGTCCAATTTCCCCAACACCATTTGTTGAAGAGACTGTCTTTTTTCCACTGGACATTTCCTGCTTTGTCGAAGATTAGTTGACCATAGAGTTGAGGTTCTATTTCTGGGCTCTCTATTCTGTTCCATTGATCTATGTGTCTGTTTTTGTGCCAGTACCATACTGTCTTGATGATGACAGCTTTGTAATAGAGCTGGAAGTCGGGAATTGTGATGCCTCCAGCTTTGCTGTTCTTTTTCAACATTCCTCTGGCTATTCGGGGTCTTTTCTGGTTCCATACAAATTTTAGGATTATTTGTTCCATTTCTTTGAAAAAAGTAGATGGTATTTTGATGGGGATTGCACTGAATGTGTAGATTGCTCTAGGTAGCATTGACAACTGCACAATATTTTTTCTTCTAATCCATGAGCATGGAATGTTTTTCCATTTCTTTGTGTCTTCCTCAATTTCTTTCATGTGTATTTTATAGTTTTCTGAGTACAGATCCTTTGCCTCTTTGGTTAGATTTATTCCTAGGTATCTTATGGTTTTGGGTGCAATTGTAAATGGGATCGACTCCTTAATTTCTCTTTCTTCTGTCTTGTTGTTGGTGTATAGGAATTCCACTGATTTCTGTGCATTGATTTTATATCCTGCCACCTTACAGAATTCCTGTATGAGTTCTAGCAGTTTTGGGGTGGAGTCTTTTGGGTTTTCCACATAAAGTATCATATCATCTGCAAAGAGTGAGAGTTTGACTTCTTCTTTGCTGATTTGGATGCCTTTTATTTCTTTTTGTTGTCTAATTGCTGTGGCTAGGACTTCTAATACTATGTTGAATAGCAGTGGTGATAGTGGACATCCCTTTTGTGTTCCTGACCTTAGGGGGAAATCTCTCAGTTTTTCCCCATTGAGAATGATATTCGCTGTGGGTTTTTCATAGATGGATTTTATGATATTGAGGTATATACCGTCTATCCCTATACTGTGAAGAGTTTTGATCAAGAAAGGATGCTGTACTTTGTCAAATGCTTTTTCTGCATCTATTGAGAGGATCATATGGTTCTTGTTCTTTCTTTGATTAATGTATTGTATCACATTGATTGATTTGCAGATGTTGAACCAACCTTGCAGCCCAGGGATAAATCCCACTTGGTCATGGTGAATAATCCTTTTAATGTACTGATGGATCCTATTGGCTAGTATTTTGGTGAGAAATTTTGCATCCATGTTCATCAAGGATATTGGTCTGTGATTTTCCTTTCTGATGGGGTTTTTGTCTGATTTTGGGATCAAGGTAATGGTGGCCTCATAAAACGAGTTTGGAAGTTTTCCTTCCATTTCTATTTTTTGGAACAGTTTCAGAAGAATGGGTATTAATTCTTCTTTAAATGTTTGGTAGAATTCCCCTGGGAAGCCATCTGGCCCTGGGCTTTTGTTTGTTGGGAGATTTTTGATGACTGCTTCAATTTCCTTAGTGGTTATAGGTCTGTTCAGGTTTTCTATCTCTTCCTGGTTCAGTTTTGGTTGTTGTTACATCTCTAGAAATGCATCCATTTCTTCCAGGTTATCTAATTTGCTGGTTTGAGTTGCTCATAATATGTTCTTATAATTGTTTGTATTTCTTTGGTGTTGGTTGTGTTGTCTCCTCTTTCATTCATGATTTTATTTGGGTCATTTCTCTTTTCTTTTTGATAAGCCTGGCCAGGTGTTTATCAATCTTGTTAATTCTTTCAAAGAACCAGCTCCTAGTTTTGTTGATCTGGTCTACTGTTCTTTTGGTTTCTATTTCATTGATTTCTGCTCTGATCTTTATTATTTCTCTTCTCCTGCTGGGTTTAGGCTCTATTTGCTGTTCTTTCTCCAGCTCCTTTAGGTGTAGGGTTAGGTTGTGTATTTGAGACCTTTCTTGTTTCTTGAGAAAGGCTTGTATTGCTATATACTTTCCTCTTAGGACTGCCTTTGCTGTATCCCAAAGATTTTGAACAGTTGTATTTTCATTTTCATTGGTTTCCATGAATTTTTTAAATTCTTCTTTAATTTCCTGGTTGACCCATTCATTCTTTAGTAGGATGCTGTTTAGCCTCCATGTATTTGAGTTCTTTCCAACTTTCCTCTTGTGATTGAGTTCTCGTTTCAAAGCATTGTGGTCTGAAAATAGGCAGGGAATGATCCCAATCTTTTGGTACCGGTTGAGACCTGATTAGTGACCTAGGATGTGATCTATTCTGGAGAATGTTCCATGGGCACTAGAGAAGAATGTGTATTCCGTTGCTTTGGGATGGAATGTTCTGAATATATCTGTGAAGTCCATTTGGTCCAATGTGTCATTTAAAGTCTTTATTTCCTTGTTGCTCTTTTGCTTAGATGATCTGTCCATTTCAGTGAGGGGGGTGTTAAAGTCCCCCACTATTATTGTATTGTTGTCAGTGTGTTTCTTTGCTTTTGTTATTAATTGGCTTATATAAGTGGCTGCTCCCATGTTAGGGGCATAGATATTTACAATTGTTAGATCTTCTTGTTGGATAGACCCTTTAAGTAGGATATAGTGTCCTTCCTCATCTCTTATTACAGTCTTTGGTTTAAAATCTAATTTGTCTGATATAAGGATTGCCACCCCAGCTTTCTTTTGGTGTCCATTAGCATGGTAAATGGTTTTCCACCCCCTCACTTTAAATCTGGGGGTGTCTTTGGGTCTAAAATGAGTCTCTTGCAGACAGCATATTGATGGGTCTTGTTTTTTAATCCAATCTGATAGCATGTGTCTTTTGATTGGGGCATTTAGCCCATTTACATTCAGGGTAACTATTGAAAGATATGAATTTAGTGCCATTGTATTGCCTGTAAGGTTACTGTTATTGTAGATTGTCTGGCTTCCTTTCTGGTCTATGTTGCTTTTAGGCTCTCTCTTTGCTTAGAGGACCCCTTTCAATATTTCTTGTAGGGCTGGTTTCGTGATTGCAAATTCCTTTAGTTTTTGTTTGTCCTGGAAGCTTTTTACCTCTCCTTCAATTTTCAATGACAGCCTAGCTGGATATAGTATTCTTGGTTGCATGTTTTTCTCCTTTAGTGCCCTGAATTTATCATGCTAGTCCTTTCTGGCCTGCCAGGTCTCTGTGGATAAGTCTGTTGCCAATCTAATGTTTCTACCATTGTAGGTTACATATCTCTTCTGAGCTGCTTGCAGGATTTTCTCTTTGTCTCTGAGACTCGTAAGTTTTACTATTAGATGTTGGGGTGTTGACCTATTTTTATTGATTTTGAGAGGGGTTCTCCGTGCCTCCTGGATTTTGATGCCTGTTTCCTTCCCCAAATTAGGGAAGTTCTCTACTATAATTTGCTCCAATATACCTCTGTCCCTCTCTCTCTTTCTTCTTCTTCTGGGATCCCAATTATTCTAATGTTGTTTCATCTTATGGTATCACTCATCTCTCGAATTCTGCCCTCGTGATCCAGTAGTTGTTTATCTCTCTTTTTCTCAGCTTCTTTATTTTCCATCATTTGGTCTTCTATCTCACTGATTCTTTCTTCTGCCTCATTTAATCTAGCAGTTAGCACCCCCATTTTTGATTGCACCTCATTAATAGCCTTTTTGATTTCAACTTGGTTAGATTTTAGTTCTTTTATTTCTCCAGAAGGGATTTCTCTAATAATTTCCATGTTTTTTTCAAGCCCAGCTAGTATCTTTAAAATCATCATTCTGAACTCTAGTTCCGACATCTTACTAATGTCCGTATTGAGTAGGTCCCTGGCAGTCGGGACTGCCTCTTGTTCTTTTTGTTGAGGTGATTTTTTCCATCTTGTCATGTTGTCCAGAGGGGAATAGATGAATGAAAGAACAAAATGCTAACAGGGTAACAACATCCCCAGAAAATATACTCTAAACAAATCAGAAAAGACCTGAAACCGGGGGAAAAGAAAGGGCAAGAAAGAAAAAAGAAAAAGAAAAAAAAAAGAAAAAGATAAAAACAAACAAAAACAGAACAAAACAAAAAAACAGAATATGATCAAATATGATCAGGCTGGTGCATAGATCAGTGCCACACACTAGATTTTGGGTGTATTTTGGTCTGTTAGAAGAAAGTGCCTCCCAAAATTTTAAAGAAAGAAAAACTTATATATGTACAAAAATAAGGGTAAATATGATGAAGGGATTGAATATGACTGTTAAGATGAAAATTATAAAACATTGTATAAAAGGAATTGATAAGATAAGTTGTTTGAAAAAAGAAAGAAGATTTAAAAAAAAAAAGGGAGAGAATGTGATCAGGCAGGAGACTAAACAAAGCCACACACTAGAGATTTAGGGTATATTTTGATCTGTTAGAAGAAACTGTATCTCAAAATTTTAAAGAGAGAACAACTTATATATATATATATATGCCAAAAATATGGGTAACTACTATGAAGGGATAGAATATGACTCTAAAAATGAAAAATAAAAATGTTTTTTAAAATAGGGATTGATAAGATGTTGGTTGAAAAAGGGAAAAGGAAAAACTCAAAAAAAAAAAAAAGACAGTTAAAAAAAAATTAACTTTGAAAGACTAAAGAATCATGGTAAAAAAGCCATGAATTCTATGTGCAGTATTCCCCTAGCGCTGGAGTTCTGCTGTTCTCATTGATCAGTAAACTTGGTCTTGGCTGGCTGTTCTTGCTGATCTTCTGGGGGAGGGGCCTGTTGCCATGGTTCCCAAATGTCTTTGCTGGAGTTGGAATTGCCCCACCCTTGCCAGGAACTGGGCTAAGTAATCTGGTGGGGTTTGCTCTTGGGAGCTTTTGTTCCCTGCAAGTTTTCCGCACAGCTTTGGAGGCTGAGAGTGAAAATGGCGGCCTCCCAATCTCCGCCCCAGAGGAGCTGAGAACTCGGGGCCCCACTCCTCAGTGAGCCCCCAGAGAAAAGCAGTCAATCACTCCCGTCTCCCCAGTCTCTGGCCGCACTCCGTGCTCACCCAGATTGTGACCCAGCATTTCTATCTCTGGCACAGGACCCCGTGTGGAGTCTCCGGACCCAGCAGATCCCTGCGGTGCACTCCTGTGAGCTCCTCCCAGGGGAGGAAGGGGAGTCTCCCTGGATCTGCCGCTTGTTGGGTCCCTGCTGGAGGAGCAGTGGCCCACCTATGCCGCGGATTACGGTTTATGGCAACCTGGAGATGAAAGCCCGCACCTCGGCTCCGTATCTGCAGCCGGCTTCCCCGCTCTGATACCTGGGAGCTCTGCCGCACTCAGGCACCCCAGTCTTTCTGTGACCCCGAGGGTCCTGAGACCACACTGTCCCACGAGGGTTCCATCCCCCGCTTAGCCACTGGAGCGACGTCCCTCGGCAGAGCCGACTTCTAGAAGTTCTGATTTTGTGCTCAGCGGCTCTATCACTTGCCAGAAGCGGCCAATGGAAGCCCCCTCCCCCGCCGTCTATCCTCCCAAATATCACCTTGGATTCACTTCTCCGCACATCCTACCTTCCAGAAAGTGGTTGCTTTTCTGTTCAGAGAGTTGTTGCTATTCTTTTCTTCGATCTCCTGTTGAGTTCGTAGGTGTTTGGAATGGTTTGATCCCTATCCAGCTGATATCCTGGGACCAGACGAAATCCAGGTCTTCTACTCCTCTGCCATCTTGCTCCGCCCCCGTGTCACAGTCTTCTAAACAGGTGTGAGTGTGTGTATATTTAAGTTAGTACTCTGTTATATCTCAATGTGAATAATTGTTTTGCAGATTTCCTGAGATCTGACTTTGAAAAGGAAGGTTAGACATATTCCTAAGAGTTGATCCTTATGGGGGAAGCTTTATAGAGACAGTCTGATAAGGCTTATGGCATAAACTCAGGAGTCACATATTGGGTAGTTAAGTCAACTCTAGGGCAGGCTAAGAGGGAAAAAAGAAAGAGGGAGCTGATTGTGATACTTTGAATTCATCTGGATCCAGATTTAGAGTCTTAGATTATTCTTAAACCCAACCTGTCTCTCTTACATTTATGACCTTTAAATATCAAATGATGATTCTTTCTTGGTCTGTCTGTATAAGTACTTTGTTCAATAAGTATTTACACAAAAATCTGCCTGCCTTAGGCAATTTTAGATCTCTGTTCTTGTTGAGAAGTTACTAATAGTCGAGTAAAATGCTGTTTTGGTTGGCAGTGCCATAGAATAACAATAGCTGAGAAACATGGTTCTGAGATCAGGAACAGATCTTCAAAATCAAGGGCAATGCAATTGAATTCTAAAATTTGAAATGTAATAGTTGAAAGTATTTTTTCTGCTTATTTCACAAAATCTATTTCTAGGGAACAAATAGCTACTGACATAATGCTTACATGACTATTATTTGTGAGGCAAGCCATCCTTAAAAGCAGTGCTTTATTAAGCATTCAGATTAGTAAAACCAAGTTTATCAAGGTTTCTCATTGGATTGGTAATAGAATATATCATCAGGGTTTTATGTTTTCATTATTATCCTTGCAGACAACTTTGTGGGAAGCAAGTATATTGAAATTACTCTTTCATGTGCCAAAAAAAAACTATTTCTGTTGAAGACAATTTTGGTAACAAAAAGGTTTGGATGTTCCCTTCTTAGATACCTTTTATCATGAGGCATTAAAACACTTTTGGTAGAGATGAATCTAAATGCAAAGTCACAGTAATGTGGATTGCAAAATCTTGATTTGTGTTTTAGGTTGAATTGTGTCCCCCCCACTCCAATTTTTTTTTTAAGTTTTTTATTATTAGAGATTGAGAGAGAGAGAGAGAGAGAGATGCACACAAGCTGGGGGAGGAGCAGAGGGGGAAGGAGAAGGAGAGCGAGAATCTCAAGCAGACTCCATGCTGAGCATGAAGCCAGATGCAGGGCTTGATCTTACAACCCTGAGATTATGACCTGAGTTGAAATAAAGAGTAAGATGCTCAACTGACTGAGCCACCTAAGCACCCCCACTCCCCCCAGTTTCTTATGTTGAGATCCTAATCCTCAGTACCTCAGAATGTGACCTTATTGGTTGAAATAAGATTGTTGCAGGTATAATTAGTGAAGATGAGGTCATACTGGAATAGAGTGGGTCTCTAATCCAATATGACTGGTGTCCTTAGGAAATGAATGGCATGTGAAGAGATAGAGACATGCATTGAGGAAAGATGATATGAAGGCACAGGGAAGATACCATCTACGATCCAAGGAACATTTGAGACTACCAGAAGCTAGGAGAGCGGCATGGGACAGATTCTTACTCACCGCCCTCAGAAGGAACCAACACAACTGACACCTTGATCTTAGACTTTAGCCTCTAGAACTGTGAGATAACATTTTTCTGTTGTTTTACTCACCTAGTTTGTGGTATTTTGTTATGGCAGCCCTAGTGAACAAATATAGTTGAGAAGCCCAGTGGAAAAGAAACGCACTCTTTGAAAACTGAGTGGGCGGGAGAGAGTGGGTGTGGCAAAATGGTGGCAGATCCCAAAATCTTGAAATAAAAAAGATTAATTTTCATTCATAAAGGATCTGGTCAGAGACCTTGAATCTCCAGGTCTTTTTTCCCTTTGTTTCTTCCTAGTGTTCTTCCTCACCTCCTCCCTCTCTCTTTTTCTTGGTGCCACACATGGTGCATTCAATAAAACACCCTGAGTTTCTGCCATGCCTGGCCCAGGGCTGGGTGGTGAGGCATGTGTGGCCCGGCCCTCATGGAGCGCACAGTGCAGTGGGCAGGGGGGAGCAGTCCTGCGACCCAGCTCTCAAGCACAGTGTGTTAAGTACTGTCGTGGAGTAAAACTACATAGGGGACTTAGGCTGCTTTCTGGAGGGAAAACTAATTTGATTTTTGTTAATCACAGAGAGCTTCCTGGAGGAATTGACTCCTAGGGTTGTTGAGACCTAAAGGATGAAGGCAAAAATGGGTGGGGAAAAGTGCTCCACACAGAGCGAACAGCATGTGAAGAAGTCTGGAGGTGAAGTTCATGGCTGTGTCTTAGTGTAAGTTAGGAAACAGTGAGAGATGAGTCTGTAGAGGTTGGCAGAAGTCAGCCCGCAAAATCTTTGAAGCCATAATAAGTTTTTTTGACTTATCCAAAAAATGTATGGGAGGGGACTTATGTTGAAGAGACCAGTTGTATTTGTGCTCTGACTCGTCTCTCCATCTACTTGGAGATGGCAACCTGAGCACAGGAAGAAATGCTTTCTTCCACTCTGAACATAGACAAATGATACCAATATCTTAAAACTGTATTATTAAATACATTTTCGTGCTTGAAAACAAGAAAGGAAGGGAAATCTCAATAAGTCAGAAATCCAGAAGTTTGCTAAAAAATTAGGGAAGAGGCAATAGAAACCCACAGCAGCAAGAAGGGGCTGAAGCTGTTAGGCTTTTAGGGGACCAGGATTATGGGCTTGAGCCTTCTGACATCTAGGAGCAGGGCTGACTTATCTCATCTGTCCAGGGCTGGGGCTGAGAGGGGCCACCTGCTCTCAGCAGAGTCCTGGAGTTCATCTGTCACAGAGGAACAGGGTCTGGAAATGTGATCCTTTGTGCTCCAGGTCCAGGCTGTCCCTGATGCAGGACTGGGGATGAGGCCACTGAAGGACCAACCTTCACGAGACTGTCACAAAATCATGTTAGTTTTCTTCTCTTGTTCAGGAAGAAGGTAGAGACAGTGTATAAATGTAAACTTTATTAGAAAAATATATTTAAGAAAATGTGATAAAAATGGACAATTATTAAAGGATAGAAAGGGTAGAAATTGAATATATTACTGTCCTAAGACATTCAAGGAAAATAACATAACAAAGTAAAATAGGTTAATAGAATGCAGGAAAGGAGAAAGGATAGAAATAAACTGAAGGCCTAGTAAGGAGAATATACAAAATAATTTGTTGGAAACATGCTCACATACAACAGTAATCACAATAATGTGGACATGTTAACTGGCCCTGGGAATGCAGGAACCTTGTCTTTCCTGTTTAATCCCTAAGTCCTTGCCATCAAGTCTCACATGTGCAGGCATTTGTTTTATGAATAGAAGACACAGTCTCTCAGATTGGATTTTTAAAAATCCAGCTACATGCTGGTAAAAAGAGACTCACCTAAAAAAAATTCCTGAAAGTTTGAAAATCCAGGGGTGAAAAAAGATAGGCCTTTTACTCCATTTTGCAGTGAACCTAAAGATGCTCTAAAAAAATAAAGTATATTAAAATTATATTTAAAAAGAGGGTAGGGGTGCCTGGGTGCCTGGGTGGCTAAGTCAGTTGAGTGGCTGCCTTCGGCTCAGGTCATGATCCTGGAGTCCTGGGATCGAGCCCCGTGTCAGGCTCCCTGCTCGGTGGGGAGTCAACTTCTCCCTCTATTCCTCAGCCTGGTTTTGTCCTCTCTCTCTCTTTTAAATAAATAAAAAAAAATCTTTTTTAAAAAAAGAGGGTAGATCTCATGTTACATGTTTCTCCCTCCCCCCACCCCCCACAAAAACATCCCACAAAGGGTCAAAAGGAAATGGAGTTGATAGATATAGTGGTAGTTTCATGTGTGTATGCATATGTCCAAATTCATCAAATTGTATACATTAAATATGTGCCATTTTTCCTATGTCATTTATACCTCAGTGAAGCTGTTAAAAGTAAAAATCTAGTAGAACATTAGAATTATAGATAATAAAATTCAGGGCAAAACATTTTAAAGGGGACAAGTTGGCATTTCATATTGATAAGAGGAACAATCTGCTAAAAAGATAGGACAGTCTTTAACTGTCATGTACCTTGAACATGGCCTTAAATTATAAATAATTAGAATCTAATAGAACTCTAGTTGGAAATTTAAAAGTATAGTGGGAGATAGAAATAAGACTATACTTAAATAACAAGAGAAAAAACCCCAAATAGCTCAATTAAAAAATGGGGCTTTGAATAGACATTTCTCCAGATAATGTATACAAACTTCCTACAAGCACATGAAAAGATGCTCAGCATCACTAATCATGAGAGAAATGAAAAATCAAAATCTCAGTGAGATACCACACATTAGGGTGGCTCCTGTCTAAACCCTGGAAAATTTCAAGTGTTGGTGAGACCATGGAGAAATTGGAAAACTTGTGTGCTGCTAGTGGGAATATAAAATGACATAATAGCCATGGAATCAGTATGGTGAATCCTCAAAAAATTAAAATTGATCTACCAGATGACCCAGCAGTTCTGCTCTCAGGTACATATCAAAAAGATTTGAAAGCCGAGACTTGAAGTAATATTTGTACACTCATATTATTCACATAGCCAAAAGGTGGAAGCAACCCAAATGTCTATCTACAGATAAATGGATAAATAAAATGAAACCTAGACATATAATGGAATATTATTTAGCCCTAAAAAAGAAAACAAATTCGGAACATACTACAACATGAATAAAACTTGAGTGCATCATGTGAAGTAAGCCAGTCACAGCAAGACAAGTACTATATGATTCCACTTATTTGAAGTACCTAGAGTAGTCAGACTCCTAGAGACAGAAAATGGAAGGATGGCTGCCTGGTGCTAGGGGGAGGAGGGGATGGGGGGTTATTGTTTAATAGGAAAAGAATTTCAGTTTTGCAAGATGAAAAGAGTTCTGTGGATGGATGGTAGTAATGGAAGAGAACAATGTGAACATATTTAATATCACTGAACACTTAAAAATAGTTAAAGTGATAGCTTTTTGTGTATTTTACCACAATTAAAATAAAAAAAATGAGACTACCTTTGATGTCCTTGGAGAATGGCTTAATGGAGCCAAACATAGGATGAAGAAAGACCAGTTGGAAAAATTTTCTGCAAATCCGGCAAGAGATAATGGTAACTTTAATTCAGGTAGTATGAGTGAGGTTGAAGTCAAAGGGAGGGATTGAGAAATAATGAGAGGGTAGGAACAAAAGTTTCAGTGATTGAGTAGATGTGGATGGGAAGGGAGACATAAGCCACTTTTGATCACTGGTTTCAGGCGTGGACAAATGGGTTGATGTTGGAGACATTTACTGAGATAGGACACCCTGGAAGAGGGACAAGAGTGGGGGGGGCAAGATGGTGAGATTAGTTTTGACTAAGAGGAGTTTGAGATGTCTGTGAAACACCTCAGGGGCCAACTTTTTCTTCAACTGCTTCACACTCTATTTACTTCTACCACTAACACACATACTTGGCTTTCTTTCTAGGTACACTTTACACAAAGAAACGCAGTTTTGTTCACCTCAGGAGTGCTACCCCGTCACTGCAGCAGAGACTTTAGCGGTAGATCCTGGGGTTATGCAAATATGCACTTGCATCAAATAGGATCTATTTCCCTAAGGTCAAAGAATGCTGAAAGCAATCAAACAGATTGTATTTCCAGTGGACTCTCAAATCCCAGTGGCAGAACACTGACATGAAGCTTGCATAGGCACAAGGCCAGTTCATTTTGTTCTCACTGACCATAATGCAAACCTAGAATTGCGCTGATGGTATATAGATAAGAAGATCCACAGCTGTCTCTGGGACCTGCCAACAGTTCTCTCATATTCTGTTTTCTTTCCTGCACATAAAATATTTTTGTTAAAGTAACATAATGGTTTTCGAAATGTGGCTTGTTTATGTTTAGTGATGAATTGTGATCCTAAGAGAGCCTTTTCAGGACACAACACTTAGAGAAGAATGCTAGCGAATCAATCATGTGGATGTTGTCCATTTGCTAGCAGGTACCGTGGAAGATGTTTTTCTTACACAAAAACAAATATAATTGTAAAAGTGAGGGCCCTGCCTTTGGCTGAACTGGGTGCGATATTGGCCTACTGTGGGATCCTGGATGGGTAAATTAATAGCCTGTGAACCTCAGCTTCTTAACCTTTAATTAAAAGGCAGATTAAAAACACCTGATTTGTAGAGTTGTTGTAAAGACTAAATGAGATATATACAAATGTACTTATCATGGTACCTAACGTGTAGCAGGCATTTAACAAATATTGATTTCTCTCCTCTGGCGAACTGTTTTATGATTAAATACCACATTTCCCCAGGCCATCCCAGCCTGAAGGTAAAACAGAGGACCACAGCATAGCATAAATGTTCCCACTACCTTATGTGGGGCCTTATAAACTCCCTTCAAAGAAATCCTCCCAAATTTGTAGAGTCTCCAGGACTGTCTCACACATGCTAATGAGCACAGTGTTCTCAGCTCACACTGTTTGCCATGTTCTTCTCTGCTTTGGCTATACTGATGATTTGCTCCTGGGACTGTTAATTCTGGTGAAGTAAACGCAAAAGGTGCCAAGAACCTTCTGGTGACTTTGGGAAGATGTTGGGAAAACCCCTCCCGTCACTGCCAGCTTCCACCTCCCATCATTGAGGCTACATAGTACATAGTGCCAATGTCACTCACATGGCCCACATTACCATGATTCCTTCCTCAGTGCACGAAAACCACTTCATTTTCTTCCCTGATACGGTGAGCATCTCTTTTCTGTCTTCGTATTAAGCATGATTCTTTTTCTTTGTATGCTTAACCCCCTTTACCTTGGGGACTCCATTATGAGTCCGTGGGGATTGGGCCAGAGGAAAATTTGACTAATTGAAATCATACTGAAAAGTCCGTCCTTCCATCTAACACTGAAGCTTTATTATCAGGCCAAGTTTTTATGTGAAGTCTTCTCTTCTCTGAGGATGAGTTATTTTACAAAACTTATTTTCAGTCTTTCATGCACACCCCTCCTTTCTCCCACATCCTTTAGGGCTACCTCACCAGTCTTGTAGATACTCTAGAGTGAATACTTATGCTCTAGTTGAGAATCTTGCTATGGTTTTACACATGGGTAAGAGGATTTTGGGGGACTTTTTCCTCTGAGGAGGAAGAGGGAGACTAGAAGGAAGAAAAAGAGCACTATGAAATGACACTGTTAAGTTAGAATGTGATAGGAGGGGCTGAATTCGGGTGGTCATCATGGAAAGGAAGGGGCAGATGGAGGAGGCTTGACAAAAGAGCAGACATATATAATTAGTGGCTGGACTGGAGAAAGAGGCCCTGATGGTCGTCATGGATGATTCTGAGTTTTCTGGAAATTTCTGAGAAATTTGATTTGCTTGCACAGTAAAAATTAAAATTCTAGATCCTTAGTGGAAGTTTTCAGAACCCTGTACTCCCAGCCCCCTACCCTGCCCTAAAACCACAGACTCCTTTAAATTCCTCAGTGTCTACATTGGAGGCCCCCCTTCTTTGCTGTTCTCTAAGCATCAGACTTGTGAGTCAGTTGCGATAACTTCTCTGCTCACCTCATGTGTGATGGTGACATGGGCATGCTAGTCCTCACGAACCCGCTGGTGAGTTGGACTCCCAGGGCGGTATTGCCTATTCTCAGCTAGAGATGGAAGGAAGACCCCTGGGATTCCTGTGTGACTGAAGACAGACATTGTTCTCAGCATTCAAATTTGCTTTGAATGAGCATTCTTCACACCCCTTCGTCAGGCACAGCTTATGGGGTGTTGGGAACCACAAAGTTGATTGGATTTTTGTTTTGTTTTGTTTTCCTTTTTTTTTCTTTTATTATGTTATGTTAGTCACCATACATTACATCATTAGTTTTTGATGTAGTGTTCCATGATTCCTTGTTTGCATATAACACCCAGTGCTCCATTCAGTACGTGCCCTCCTTAATGCCCATCATTGGGCTAACCCATCCCCCCAACCCCCTAAGTTGATTGGATTTTCCCCCAATCTATTGTTTAGGCTCTAGCCTATTAAAATGTTAATTTAAGAGGCGTATTTGGCACATTTCTTTTTCTTTTCTTTTCTTTTATTATGTTATGTTAATCACCATACATTACATCATTAGTTTTTGATGTAGTGTTCCATGATTCATTGTTTGCATATAACACCCAGTGCTCCATTCAATACATGCCCTCTTTAATACCCATCACCAGGCTAACCCATCCCCCCACCCCCTCCCCTCTAGAACCCTCAGTTTGTTTCTCAGAGTCCATAGTCTCTCATGGTTCATCTCCCCCTCCGATTTCCCCCCCTTCATTTTTCCGTTCCTACTAGCTTCTTTTTTTTTTTAAACATATAATGTATAATTTGTTTCAGAGGTACAGGTCTGTGATTCAACAGTCTTACACAATTCACAGCGCTCACAATAGCACATACCCTCCCCAATGTCTATCACCCAGGCAACCCATCCCTCCCACCCCCCACCACTCCAGCAACCCTCAGTTTGTTTCCTGAGATTAAGATCTCTCATATCAGTGAGACCATATGATACATGTCTTTCTCTGATTGACTTATTTCGCTTAGCATAATACCTTCTAGTTCCATCCACGTCGTTGCAAATGGTAAGATTTCTTTTTTTTTTGATGGTTGCATAATATTCCATTGTAGATGTATATACCACACCTTCTTTATCCATTCATCTGTTGATGGACATCTTGGATCTTTCCATAGTTTGGCTATTGTGGACATTGCTGCTATAAACATTGGGGTGCATGTACCCCTTCGGATCACTACATTTGTATCTTTGGGGTAAATACCCAGTAGATTTGGCACACTTCTGAAATAATCTGAACTTTTAAGTAAATGAACAGGAACAGGGATGGTTTTGGTCAATTTTCTGAGAGGGTCTTCAGCACCCCTGTAGTTGGCCCTTCATCAGTGTCCTCATGCTGGTCACTGCTTGGAGCTCTTCACGGGGTCTTCACTGGATGGGGCTTCAAAACCTCTGTGGCTAAGCTTTCTTTCTGTAGATCCAGTATCAGATTGTCATTTTCCTAGAAGTCTGAAAATAATAGGTGGTTTAATAAGTATAATGATAGATGGGTAGATGATAGATAGATATGGTTTATTAAGTGCCTGGCATTGTGCTTTTCACTTGTTATCTCATTCAATCCTTATACCAATCTTAGGAGACAAGATAATGGTCCCTCTTTACAAATGAGGAGAGGCTTATACATGCAAAGTAACAAGCTTTCAATTTCTTAATTGAAGTGAGTGATGTCTCATGGGGATTTCAGGAATCAAGGCAAGCTCTCAGAGGCTCTATCTCTGATAAAAGGCTTCATCCTAGTGGGGCTTTATTCTCTTAAACTTGCTTTTTAATGAAGTAAGCTCTTTGCAAAGGTCTCTTTAGCAAGAGAAACCACATGTCCTAGTTCAAATTGTTCTTTGAAATCTCATAATCTGTAATTATTTTTTCAGAATATGGGGGCAGGTGAGCTATTTATTTAAAAAAAATTCAAAACTTTTTTTTTTTAAACCTAAATCCTTACCACGTCTCAGTAAAAGTTATTTAATCACATGGGTTAAAAAGAACGATGCACAAGTGTGGTCTGTAAAAATATTTGCCATCTTTGTCTTTTTGGTTTCCTGATTCTGAGTAACTCTGGTTGTTTGTCAGACTTCTCTGTACCTGCACAAGCACAGAGCCCCTCTTACTGACTGGGCCCCAGCAAAATGGTGAAGTGGCTGAAGTTTGAAAACAAGTACAGCATTTTTTTTCTAGTCTTTTCTCTGCCTTTTGAAAACAATACAATAAAATGCAAACAAGACAAACTTTCCCTTTCCCCTCAATCAAGAAGGGATCTTCAGACACACTTTTGTATGATTTAAAGTAAATGTGATTTTCAGTCTCATGGTATTGGCATTTTCTGTTCTATCTTTAATCCTAGAACAGAGGCTTTTGCAGGGGAGGGGGGATGGTCTCTGATTAAAGAAGTTTCAGGTTAAGGAGCCTTGAGGGTGAAGTGATAGGGGGACAGAAGGAAGAAATTTGGATAGGATGAGCAGCATAGCCTTCCTCTTCTCCCTAAAGCAGATAGGCTTCATGAGAAAAAACTTGAAGGTAGCCATTTCTTTACTTACTTTTTTCCTTTGGTGGATTTTGGCAGCTCTGCTCTGTCAGATGATACTAAGGCCCTCCCCCCCCTTTTTTTCCCTCCCACTGCATGAAAGGCAAAGAATGAGGTTTAAAGGAAGCAGAGCTCTTCTCTGGTCCTGGCTTGTTGATCTGGGCAAGGTCCTTACCACTTAGGGCCCTCAAGGGATAGAGGGACTAGTTCCTGCTAAAATTCTGATAAGGGATTAGAGAATGAATCAAAGTTTACAAAGTACATTAATTTAATAGTCAAATTTTTAGAGAAAGTTTTTAACATACAAAATATTATTAAAAGTTCAAGGGAAAGGTTTTTTTTTTTAACAAATATTAAAACTCAGTGCTGGTTATGTAGACTAGCCTAGATTTGAAAAAGTCTCTTAAAATTGAATTATTTTTTTCCTCTGATTATAAAAACACTTAAGTGCAATGCTTAAGAGAACAAGCTCTTCTCTCCATCTCACCCCCATTGCACAGAAGTAGAAGAGAATAGTACCAAAATGGCAGTGATGGCTTGTTTGGGGTACCAAGAGGAAGCTTGCAGTATTATGCTGTCCACCCTATGATTACTCCATCAGGAAGCTCACTCTTATGTTCTTGCCTAGTCAGACCTCCCTACCTCCTATCTTCTGGCTGGACTATGAGTTTTATGCTAGCTTGGAGCTTCACATCTCTTTGGATTATGTGAAAAAGAAATCCCATGTAATTGCCATTGAGCCTTTCTTCACGTTCATTGAATTTATTGAGACCTGAGGTCTCCCTCATACAGGGGACTATCATGAGGAAATCTATTATGATCTCATCCTTGTGTTTCATGGTCACAGCTCACTGTTCATCACTCATTTCCTAATGTGCACCTTTCCCTTTACTCAACAAAATAAACTGGCTTACCGCATGATCATCCTACAACAAAGTCTACTGTCAAGTCTAATATTTTCAGAGTTTCTAATCAGCTTTTCAGTGTCTTAAATAAGTCCCTCTTAAATGTGAGATCCCCAGATATTTGAGGAAAAACTAACATGAAATGAAGATAGAGGAAGCAAGGACAACGTAAGAAATAAAGAAAAAAGAAAAGATCAAACAGATTCTTAGAGAAGATAATAAATCCATGAACAAGAACAGGGTACAATAAAAGTGATTTCAAGAAAATAATAAAGAGCTCTATAAAAATTATGACAACAAAAAGAAAAAAATTAAGCCAAAGGGTTTAACTGATAGAAAACTTGAGTAAAGTCACAAACTGAATTGTGTCCTCCTGCCAAATTTAAAAGTTGAAGCCCTAACTCATAGTCCCTCAGGATATGACTGTATTTGGAGATATGGCTTCAAAGAGGTAATAAAGTTAAATGAGGCTCTTAGGATGTGCTTTAATTCAATGTGACTGGTGTCCATATGAGATGAGATTAGAACACATAGAGAGACACCAGGGGTGTGTGTGTATAGAGTGACAGCTCTGTGAAGTGGCATCTACAGGGTGGCCATACGCAAGCCAAGGAGAGAGGTCTCAGAGGAAACCAACCCCACCAGCAACTTCCAGCTTCCAGAAATAAGTTTCCATTGTTTGAACCATGCATTCTGTGGCATTTTGTTATGGCAGCCCTAGCAAGCTAATATAGTAAATTTCCCAGAAGATAGAATAACAACAACAAAACCCGAATGAACAAACCACAACAAGAAGATGGAAAACATGGGACAGCCAAAGAAATTAGACAATCCAAGTGGTTCAAGATCTCAAAAAGAAAAAAACAGACACACGGAATGAAGAAAAGTATAGAAGAAATAATATAGGAAAATAAGATTAAAAAGTTTTGCCAAGTGCCTGAAATAACAATGAGAACAAACTACATACCAAATCATGTCATTGTGAAATTTCAGAAGTCTGGGAATAAAGAGAAGGTCTTAAAATCTTCCAGAGAATATGAGAAAGAAAAAGAAAGGTCAAAAGTTAATCACATGTACAATGAAACAGAAACCAGAGTAATGTTGGATTTCTCAAGAAGAGAATGTGTACATGAATGATTGCAGATATCTTAGGAAACTTCAAGGAACTTTTCTACAGATGTAAGAATGACTTATTTTGTGTCTCACTCAAATTATTAAGCACCATTATGGCTTAGTAAGTTGTGGTAGATTCTGCATCAATGCTCAAAAAAAGTTAAAGGAAAATACGATGATGGACAAAATTTGATATGTGGCAGCAGGCTTTATTGCCACCAAAGAAATATATCATTGTTTTGGTCAGAAGATATTTAGAACTGGATTGTGTTCCTTTTTTTTTTTAATTGAAGTATAATTAACATACTGTGTTACATTAGTTTCAGGTGTATAATAATGATTCAACAATTTTATAAATTTCTCAGTGTTCATCAAGATAAGTACATTCTTACTTCTCTTTATCTGGTTCACACCCTCCCCCCTTCCCCTCTGGCAACCACCAGTTTGTTTTCAGTATTTAGAGTCTGTTTTTGTTTGTCTCTCTTTTTTTTCTTTCTTTGCTCATTTGTTTCTTAAATTCCAAATATGAGTGAAATCATATGGTATTTTTCTCTCTCTGACTTATTTCACTGAATACCCTCATTAATACCCTTAGGTCCATCCATGTTGTTAATGAATGGCAAAATTCCATTCTTTTTTATGGCTGGGTAGTATTCCATTACACACACACACACACACACACACACACACACACATCTTCTTTATCCATTCATTTATTGATGGACACTTGGGTTGCTTCCATATCTTGTTTATAGTAAATAATGCTGCAAAAATTGGGGTGTATACATCTTTTCAAATTAGTGTTTTTTTTCCCTTTGGGTAAATACCCAGGAGTGAAATTACTGGATCATATGGTATTTCTATTTTTCATTTTTGAGAAAACTCCATGTTTTCCACAGTGGCTGTATGAATTTACATTCCCACCCACAAAGATTCCTTTTTCTCCACATCTTCTCTAACACTTGTTATTTCTTACCTTTTTGATTTTAGACTTTCTGACAGATGTGAGGTGATATCTCATTGTGGTTTTGATTTGCATTTCTCTGATAATGAGTTATGTTGAACATCTTTTCATGGGTCTCTTGGCCATCTGTATGTCTTTGGAAAAATGTGTATTCAGGCCCTCTGCCCATTTTTGATTGGATTGTTTTTTTGGGGGGGTTATATACGTTCTTTATATATTTTGGATGTTACCCCTTATCAGATATAAGATTTGCAAATATCTTCTCCCATTCAGTAGGTTACTTTTTAATTTTGGGTGGTTTCCTTTGCTGTGCAAATCCTTTTTATTTTGGTGTAGTCCCAATAGTTTATTTTTGCTTTTGTTTCCCTTGCCTGAGAAGACATATCTAGAAAAATGTATTTATGGTTAATGTCAAAGAAATTACTACCTGTGTTTTCTTCTAGCAGTTTTGTGGTTTCAGGTCTCACATTTAGGACTTTAATCCATTTTGAGTTTATTTTTGTGTATGGTTTAAGGTAATGGTCTAGTTTCATTCTTTTGTGTGTAGCTGTCTACTTTTCTCAGCACCATTTGTTGAAGAGACCGTGTATTCTTGCCTCCTTTGTTGTAGATTAATTGACCACATAAGTGTGGGTTTATTTCTGGACTTTCTATGCTATTCTATTGATCTGTGCCTATTTTTGTGCCAGTACCATAATGTTTTGATTACTGCAGCTTTGTAATATATCTTGAAATCTGAGATTGTGATACCTCCAGCTTTGATATTCTTTTTCAAAATTGCTTTGGCTATTTGGGGTCTTGTATGGTTCCATACAAATTTTAGGATTATTTGTTCTAGCTCTGTAAAAAATGCTGTTGATATTTGGATAGGGATTACATTAAATTTGTAGGTTGCTTTGGGTAGTATGGAAATTTTAACAATATTTGTTCTCCCAGTCCATGAGCATGGAATATATCACCATTTCTTTGTGTCATCTTCAGTTTCTTTCATCAGCGTCTTATAGTTTTCAGAGTACATGTCTTTCACCTACTTGGTTAAGTTTATTCCTCGGTATTTTATTATTTTTGGTATAATTGTAAATGGCATTGCTTTCTTAATTTCTCTTTCTGCTACTTCATTATCAGTATATAGAAATGTAATGGATTTCTGTAATTGATTTTGTATCCTGTGGCCTTACTGAATTCATTTGTCAGTTCTAGTAGTTTTTGGTGGAGTCTTTAAGGTTTTCTACATATAGGATCATGGCACCTGAAAATAGTGAAAGTTTGACTTCTTCCTTACCAATTTGGATGCCTTTTATCCCCTTTCCTTGTCTAATTGCTGTGACTAGGACTTCCAGCACTATAATGAATAAAAGTGGTGAGAATGGACACCCTTGTCTTTTTCCTGATCTAAAGGGGAAAGCTCTCAGTTTTTCATCATTGAATATGATGTTATCTGTGTTTTTTCATACAGGGCCTTTGTTATGTCAAGGTGTGTTCTCTCTAAACCTACTTTCTTGAGGGCTTTTTATCATGAATGGATATTGTACTTTGTGAAATGATTTTTCTGCATCTATTGAAATGATGATATGGTTTTTATCCTTCCTCTTATTGTTGTGATGTATCATGCTGACTGACTTGTAAATATTGAACCACACTTGCATCTCTGGAATAAATCCCATTTGATTGTGGTAAATGATATCTTTAATGCATTGCTGGGTTTGGTTTGCTAATATTTTGTTAAGGATTTTTGTAGCTATGTTCATCAGAAATGTTGGCCTGTAGTGCTGTATTTTTATAGTGTTTTTGTTTGGTTTTGGTATCAGGGTACTGCAGGCCTTATAGAATGAATTTGGAAGCTTTCCTTCTTGGGTTTTTTGGAATAGTTTGAGAATAATAAGTATTAACTCTTTTTTTTAATTTAAAATCAGTTAATTAACATATAGTGTATTAGTTTCAGAGGTAAAGTTTCATGATTTATCAGTTGTATATAACACCCAGTGCTCATCACATCACGTGCCCTCCTTAATGCCCATCAGCCAGTTATCCCATCACCTCACCCACCTCCCCTTCAGCAACCCTCAGTTTGTTTCCTAGAGTGAAGAGTCTCTTATGGTTTGTTTCCCTCTCTGATTTCATCTTATTTTATTTTTCCCTCCCTTCCCCTATGTTAATCTGTTTTGTTTCTTAAATTCCACATATGAGTGAAATCATAGAATATTTGTCTTTCTCTGACTGATTTCACTTAGCATAATACCCTCTAGTTCCATTCACATTGTTGTAAATAGAAAGATTTCATTCTTTTTGATGGCTGAGTAATATACTATAAAGGAGGAGCTCTGATATTCTATGGTAGTGTGCTTTGCCTATTTGTTGGGCTGATCATGGAACCAAACTAATTTGTTATCAGTAATATACACAAGAAACTGTTCTTCACAATGAAACCCAAGAAAGCTGAACTTTATTGGTTAGTTTGTTCTTATATTACTCAAAATATAAAAGTAATATAAGAACAAACTATAATAAGGTAGAGTTTTGTTTTGGTTTAGGTTTGTTTGTTTCTAGTTTTGTTGGCAGTTAGTATAAGCATCCCTCTTACAGGGAGAGTTGCTTTTGCTGGGAGAATGGCTTAATAAGCCCACATGGAGTGTGAGCTAAGGCTCCTGGGCCTGGGCATTGGGTGGTGACAAAGCTTTGAAGAAACCAATCACTCTGTGTAACTGAAAGGAAAGAACTGGGGGCTCCAGGGGGAAATTCCAGGAAGTTGGGGTCAAAAGTAAAGAAAGGAGGGAAAGAGGCCAAACAAAATGATAGATTGCCATGTATAATGTCACCCTTCTTTAGTCCCAATTATACACCGTCTATATAAAATAGACTGTCTACAAAAAATTCTGTAATAATTATTCATTACATTCTTGTGGAATCTGGTGAATTGGCTTCATTTAAAGGCATGATAAGGAGGGCACATGTTATAATGAGCACTGGGTGTTGTACACAAATAATGAATCATTGAACACTACATCAAAAACTAATGATGTACTGTGACTAACATAATGTAATTAAAAAAATAAAAGCATGATAGCTTTATAAAATTATCATTTCTAAAATAAATGAGATGTTATTTCTATCTCCTTAAAAAATGCCAAATTAATGGAAGGGGATTATCTAAGTAATGATGGTAATGTACTTATATTTTATCTAAACTGAGCAGAAAATTGAAGAAAGGTATGTATTGTGTCTAAAATATCTAGTTTTTCTGCTGTAACTTAATTGCAATTTACCATGTATTTCTTCAAGATTTTATGTATGTGCATGTTTTAAAACTGACCCAAATGCCAACTAACTTTTAGACCTTTTTATGTATAAATGTTTATATTCAAAATGTGAAATTCATTTCCTATTCCTGGACTATCAGAACTTCACTTAGCAATTATCTCTAGCTACCAAGCTCATATGCCTCTTGGGGCAGGGAGTTCACAGTCCAAACCATCCTAGACAAGGTAAACGTGTGAAATAACTCTCTCCTTGAGAGTTCCTAAGACTTTAATTAATAATCTCCTGCAGTTTAATTCTAAAACTTACAGAATAAATTTGCCTTATTAAACTAATTCACACAGAGATTTGCTGGGGGTGAGGGGAAACTGAATTCTAAAGTAGATTACTGGGAATGAGCAATGCTGAACATAAAGGCATGAATCATAAATAAGAGAATGCCCAGTACCAGGAGCAGGCCAATGTAAGAAACATATTTGAGTAGGTACCATGCTGGCAACTGCCTGGTCTCTTTATGCCTATGTCTAATCTTGATCCTTTGGGCAGCCCTTTTGCGTCGGGGATAATAAGGAAGGAAATATTTGTATGTGAAAGATCAGAATTCTCTAGAATGAACAAAAATGCCTCCTAGTTCCCTTATACTAACTGCTAGGAAAACAGGAACAAACAAACCTAAAGCAAACAAAACTCTACCTTACTGTTGGTATGACAAAACTTTGATATTAGCAGGAAATAGCAAAGGATTTCACATTTAATTCATGTCCTCCATTTAGTAAAAGGACTTTATTTTTTAAGTCAGTGAATTTATTATGCATATTTTAAAGTTGATTTTTTAAAAAGTTCTTATTTAAATTCCAGTTAATATAAAGTATAATATTAGTTTCAGGTGTACAATTCAGTGATTCAACACTTCCATATAACACCTTGTGCTCATCACAAGTGCCCTCCTTAATCCCCATCACTTATTTAATCAATCCCCACACCCACTTCCTCTCCAGCAACCCTCAATTTGTTCTCTATAGTTAAGAGTCTGTAAGAATTTGTTTTGTTTCTTCAATTCCACATATGAGTGAATTTGTTTTTTTGTTTTTTCCTATGAGAATTTGTTTTTTTCTTCAATTCCACATATGAGTGAAATCACATGGTATTTGTTTTTCTTGGACTGACTTATTTCACTTAGCATAATACACTTTAGCTCCATTCACATTGCTGCAAATGGCAAGATTTCATTCTTTTAATGGCTGAATAATATTCCATTGTATATATATGCCACATCTTCTTTATCCATTCATCAGTTGATTGGCATTTGGGTTCTTTCCATAATTTGGCTATTGTTGACCTTTTAATCCAAGTTTTTATTTAATTCTATTCCAAGCATTTGAGCAACATGGTCAGTTTGAATATTTGTATGCCAATGGCATTGAACAATAAGTTTCATGGGGGAAAAAAAACACAGATTAAATAATGAAAACGCCAATATATTCTTTTTTTTATTGTGGTAAAAAACATATAACATGAGATCTACCCTCTCAACAAATTTCTAAGTATAAGTATAGTATTATTAACTATAAGCAGAGTGTTATAATAGCAGATCTCAAGAACTTTTCATCTTGTATAACTGAAACTTTATATCTGTTGAACAACAACCCCCCCCCCCTTTTTTCCTGCCCCCATCCCCTGGCATGTATCATTCTACTTTCTGCTGCTATGAGTTTAACTACTTTAGATATCTCATGTAAATGGAATCATGCAGTATGTCCTCAAGGTACATCCATGCTGTCTCATGTGACAGGATTTCCTTTTTTAATGGCCAAATAATATTCCATTGCATGTATATAACAAATTCTCTTTATCCATTCATTTATCAATGGAAATTTAGGTTTCTACCATATCTTGATTAGTGTGAATAATGCTGTAGTGAACATGGGAGTACAGAATTGTTTTTGAGATCCTGATCTCAATTCTTTTTTCAATTCTGGATATATACCCAAAAGGGGGAGCTGGATTATATGATAGCTCTATTTTCACTTTTTTGAGGAACCTCCATACCATTTTCCATAATGGCTGTGCCACTTTATGTTCCCACTAATAGTGAACAGAGTTCCAATTTTTCCACATCCTTGTAATACTTGTTTATGCTTTGTCTTTTTGATAATAGCCATCTAACAGGTGTGAGGTGATATCTAATTGTGTTTTTTTCTTTTCTTTTTTCTAATTGTAGTTTTTGATTTGCATTTCCCAGAAAATCAGTGATGTTGAGCATCTTTTCATGTACTTGTTGACCACCTGAATGTCTTCTTTTGAAGAACTTTGCTCGTTGAATTTTTTTTTTCTATTGAGATGTAGGAGTTCCTTATATATTTTGGATATTAATCCTTTATCAGATATGTGGATTGCAGGTATTTTCTCCCATTTATTAGGTTGCCCTTACACCCTGTTGATTGTTTCCTTTGCTGTGCAGAAACCTTTTGGTTTGAGGTGGTCCCACTTAACTATTTTTGCTTTTGTTTCCTGTGCTTTTGGTGCTTTCTCCAAGAAATCGTTGCCAAGACCAATGCTGTAAAACTTTTCTCTTATCAGACTTGGAGTTTTTTGAATTATCAATTAGTGTGGACAATAGACATCATGACACTATTATTCCTATTCCTATTATTCCCTATTCTTGAATCTTATTTCTTCCTTGACCTCTACCCATTACTGACATCCACCAGCTTGAATCAGGTTTGCCTATGTGCATGGTGTACCCTAGGTTGGGTGCTGCATCACCTGTATGGCTTTGAAAAATGGTCTCAAATGGAAAAAGGATGAAATTATTTGGTATTTTTCAACTTTAGGCAAGCTGTTAATTGTTGGTGTTAATTGTTTGATTAAAAGCCCATTAAAAGGGAAAAAAGGGGGGCATAAAATGATTGTAATGATGGAGTGAGGCTCAGGAATTATATCTCTCTTTACAAAAAGTATGCTTAAATCTTTTTATTTTAAATTTTCTCTGGATTACCAAAGCTATCTTTGCATCTCTGCTAACAAAGGAATTTATGTTTACAACCTCTACCTAATTACCACCCACTCCTTTCTTAACCTAGTATAGTCTGACTTCTATCCTACACATCTTGAAGAATATGTTGCTTTCAAGAACACTAATGACTTCTTTTTTTTAAATTTTATTATGTTATGTTAATCACCATACATTACATCATTAGTTTGTTTTTTTTTTTTTTTTTTTTTACTGGTACTTTTTTATTTGCTTGCTTTTGCTTTTATTTTTAGAGCAGTTTTACATTAAAAAAAACCTGAGATTCAGGAAGGTACCAAGATTCCCCACACACCCCTGCCCACACCCATGCACCTGCTCCCCGCCCTCAGTGTCCCCCAGCAGAGGGGATGGAGTCCACAGGTCACCTTAGGGCTCACTCCTGGTGGTGTCCACTCCACGGGTTTGAGCAAATGTATAATGATGCATCCACCATCACTCTCTGTCTCTGTCTCTCTGTCTCTCCCTCTTCTTTCTTTCCTTTTTTTTTTTTATTATTTACATCATTAGTTTTTGATGTAGTGTTCCATGATTCATTGTTTGCATATAACACCCAGTGCTCCATTCAATACGTGCCTTCTTTAATACCCATCACCAGGCTAACCCATCCCCCCAGCCCCTCCCCTCTAGAACCCTCAGTTTGTTTCTCAGAGTCTATAGTCTCTCATGGTTCGTCTCCCCCTCCGATTCCCCCCCTTCATTTTTCCCTTCCTACTATCTTCTTCTTCTTCTTTTTTTTTTTTTAACATATAGTGTATTATTTGTTTCAGAGGTACAGGTCTGTGATTCATCAGTCTTACACAATTCACAGCGCTCACCATAGCACATACCCTCCCCAATGTCTATCACCCAGCCACCCCATGCCTCCCACCCCCCACCACTCCAGCAACAAACTGAGGGTTACTAATGACTTCTTAATCACCAAATCCTTTGTAGCATTTCCTTCTGATGATAGCTGTTTTCTGGAAAGCACCTCCTCCTAGGTTCTAAAGCCCTATTCAACTCAACAACAGCATGTCTTTACTGAACTCTTCTCATGTCCATTACTTGCTGGAGTATGGAAACCAAGATAATAGCTGAGAGATGATTGCAGAATCTGCAGATGTAACTCTGAAACAAAGACTGAATCAGTTGACTTGAAGAAAAAATAATGTTCTTCTAGGGCAGCACTGTCCAATGGAATATAACGCAAACCACATATGTAATATTAACCTTTCTAGTATTCACATTCAAAAAGTAAAAGGGAATTAATTTCAATGTATTTTATTTAACTCAATAGATCCAAAATATTATTTCAACATATAATCAATAAAATTTATTAATGAGATATCTACATCTTTTTTGGTACTAAGTCTTTGAAACCTAGCTTGTTTTTTTACACTTAAAACCCATCTCTATTTGGAGTAGTGCATTTCAGATACTTAATAGTACATGTGTCTGGTGGCTGCTATATATATATATATTTTAAAGATTTTTTGTTTATTTTTTAACAGAGAGAGAGACAGCGAGAGAAGGAACACAAGCAGGGAGAGTGGGAAAGGGAGAAGCAGGCTTCCCGCCGAGCAGGGAGCCGATGTGGGACTCGAACCCAGGACGCTGGGACCATGACCTGAGCCGAAGGCAGATGCTTAACGACTGAGCCACCCAGGCGCCCTGGTGGCTGCTATACTGAACAGTGCCAATCTAGAGAGTAGAAATAAGACAAATCAAAGGAAGTAGAATGGCTTAAAAGTAGAATGATTTTTACTAGCAGTTAAAAATTATGACTGTCCAGCAATACAAAGGACTTCATTTCAGAAGAAGCTGGAAGGAATAAAGTGGGAATAAAGCTCAAACCAGGAATGTATTAGTTGACTTTTTTTTTTTTTTAAAGATTTTATTTATTTATCTGAGAGAGAGAATGGGAGACAGAGAGCATGAGAGGGGAAGGGTCAGAGGGAGAAGCAGACCCCCCGCTGAGCAGGGAGCCCGATGCGGGACTCGATCCCGGGACTCCAGAATCATGACCTGAGCCGAAGGCAGTTGCTTAACCAACTGAGCCACCCAGGTGCCCCTGTATTAGTTGACTTTTAATGTCCCTTCATTAATTACTTTTTTTTAAAAAATGAAAACATAAGTAATGCATTTTGGGGCAACAGTTTGGACAATGAGGACTTGTTTAAAGATATGTTTAAAAATTTCCTCCCTTCCACTCCCAGTCTCTGAGTTAGCAAATAACAGTTTGGTGTGTATTCTGGACTTTATATTCATATAAGGATATATAATAAATTTGCACACACACACACACACATGCACACATAATGTTTTTAATTTGAAAGGTAAGATAATGAAAATACAAGTTGTTCCACAGTTTACTTACTAATATATTATTGACATCTTTCTAGGTCAATATATATGTATCTCACTCATCTTTAAGTGGCTGCATCATCTTTCATATAACTGATATACCATAATTTATTCAAGCATTTACCTACTGTTGGGTATTATATCAGGAGTCCCATAACATGTCCCCTCAGGCCACCTCTGATGTCACCCTCACTTGAAGTGGATGATTCCATGCAAATGCAGAATCAGCTTAAGCTGATAGCATGTTGCTTCAAGCATGTGCCTTGAGTTTCTTTGCTATTTTTTTCTCTTTCTGGAGCTTCTCTGATGGTCATGCTCCCATCTCCAACCTCAGTGGACAATTTTGTAAGTTATCCAGGTGGCAGAATCAAGGGCTTATTGCTCTCAGAGGTGATCAAATTCTACTCTTATTATGGCTTTTCAATAGTCTCTTTCTCCCTGTTCCCTCATTTCTGTCTCTGGAATAACTGAGGGCACAAAAGTCCTCTCAGATGACAAACACACAGATGATTTTTATTGTTATGAAACAGTGCTCCTTGATTACTGGGTATTTACCCAAAGAACATGAAAACACTAATTGGAAGGGATATACACACCCCTATGTTTATTGCAGTATTATTTACAATAGCTAAATTATGGAAGCAGCCTTAGTGTCCACCGATAGATGAATGGATAGAGAAGATGTGATAGATGAATGGATAAAGAAAATAATGGAACATTATTCAGCCATAAAAAAGAATGAAATCTTGCCATTTGCAATACACAAATGGATCTAAAGATATAATGCTAAGCAAAATAAGCCAGAGAAAGACAAATACCATATGATTTCATTCATATGTGGAATTTAAGAAACAAAACAAATGAACAAAGGAAAATAAAGAGACAAACCAAAAAACAGACTCTTAACTACAGAGAACAAACAGGGTTTCCAGTGGGGAGGTGGGTGGGGGGATGGGTGAAATAGGTGAAGGCAATTACTAGTACACTTATCTTGAGGAGCACTGAGTAATATAGAATTGTTGAGTCACTATATCGCACACCTAAAGCTAATACAACACTATGTTAACTACACTGGAATTAAAATAAAAAATTAGTAAACTTCAAAAATAATAATAATAATTAAAAAAAAAACAAAAAAACCCAAAAATAATAATAATAATAAAAGAAAAGAACCTCAGTGCCTGGTCCCCAAAAAACAAAACAAAAACAAAACAAAAATCAGTGCTGCTTGAAACTTTCCTTAAAGAATTTTATATATCAGTGCTTTCTCAAATTTAAAGTGTCAGATTCCCAAAATGAAACATATTGTCAGATTGTATTTCCAAAGGCTATAGCAGATCACAGGCCTATCAGCCATACTTGCATATATGCTAACTAGCAGGGTGATTTTTGCCAAATTTGAACAAAATGGTGTGTCACATTGCTATAGTTTTCCTTTTGGTGACATTAGGATGGTGAACATCTTTTCATGTTCTTAGGGTTTTTTTTTTTTTTTTACACTTCATGCAACAAAAATAAATTCCAGTTTAAAGCTATATAATTGAAGACACATAGTAAAAATATTCAAAAATAATTTAGGCAAAAGTTTAACCACGTGCAAGGGAAGACGGAAATAAAAATGTACAGATTTGACTACATTAAAATTGTGCTTTTAAATTTTTGGTTGAGTAAATGATACTGAGAGAATTTTAATAAAAAAACTGCCCACAAGTGTCAAAGGACAAAATATGGATTGACAAAAATAGCCACAAAACATTTAACAGATACTACCAATTGATAGGAGAAAGTCAAAGTATCTTAGAGAAAAATAGCTGAAGAATAAAAACAGAGCAGAAAAGGCATGATATCGTCCCTGCTATCAACAGTGTAATTTTACAAGTTATTTTTTGTTTCAAGTTTTTATTTAAATTTCAGTTAGTTAACATATAGTGTTATTAGTTATCAGTTATTAGTTTCAGGAGTAGAATTTAGTGATTCATCACTTACATATAACACCCAGTGCTCATCACAACAAATGCCCTCCTTAATATCCATCACCCATTTAGTCCAACCCCCACCAACCTCCCCTCAAGCAACCCTCAGTTCTCTATAGTTAAGAGTCTCTTTTGCTTTTCTCCTTCCAACCCCCAACCCCATGTTCATCTGTTTCATTTCTTTTTATTTTTTTGTAGTGATTTTTCATGGTTATTCAATTTAAACTCTTACTCTTTTTTCTGAGATAGTGTTTCTTCTTTTATGAAAAATTAATTTTTTTCAGCTTTATGAAAGTCTTTTTTTGTTTCGAATTTTTATTTAAATTCTAATTACTTAACAAATAGTGTAATATCATGATTCATCATATACATATAAGATCCAGTGCTCAGCACAAGTGCCCTCCTTAATCCCCATCACCCATTTATCCCATTCCCCACCCACCTCCCCTCCAGTGACTCTCAGTTTGTTCTCTATAGTTAAGAGTCTCTTATGATTTGCTTCCCTCTGTTTTCCCCCCTCCTATGTTCATCTGCTTTGTTTCTTAAATTCCACATATGAGTGAAATCATATGGTATTTGTCTTTCTCTGACTGACTTAGTTTGCTTAGCATAATACACTTCAGCTCCATTCACATTGTTGCAAATGGCAAGATTTCATTCTTTTGGATGGCTGAGCAATATTCCATTATATGAATTATATATGTATATATATCTCACAACTTCTGTATCCATCCATCAGTCGATGGACATTTGGGCTCTTTTCATAATTTGGCTATAGTAAATAATGCTGCTAAAAATATTGGGGTTCATGTGTCCCTTTGAATCAGTATTTTTGTATCTTTTGGGTAAATACCTAGTAGTGCAATTACTGGGTCATAGGGTAGTTCTGTTTTTAACTTTTTAAAAAAAATATTAGAGAGAGAGAAAGAAAATGAGCAGGGGGAGGGGCAGAGGGAGAAGCAGGCTCCCCATTGAGCAGGGACCCTGATGTGGAACTCGATCCTAAGACCCTGGGATCATGACCAGGGCTGAAGGCAGATGCTTAACTGACTGAGCCACCAAGACACCCCTATTTGTAACTTTTTGAGGAATCTCTGTGCTGTTTTCCAGAATGGCTGCACCAGTTTGCATTCCCACCAACAGTGTGAGAAGGTTCCCCTTTCTCTGCATCCTCACTAATATCTGTTGTTTCCTGTGTTGTTAATCTTAGCCATTCTAACAGGTGTGAGGTGATATCTCATTGTAGTTTTGATTTGTATTCCCCTGATGATGAGTGATGTTGAGGATCTTTTCATGTGTCTGTTAGCCATCTGGATGTCTTCTTTGGAAAAAAGTCTATCCATATCTTCTGCCCACTTTTTAACTGGATTATTTGTGTTTTGGGTGTTGAGTTTGATAAGTTCTTTATAGATTTGGGGTACTAACCCTTTATCAGATATGTCATTGGCAGATATCTTCTCCCATTCTGTAGGTTGCCTTTTAGTTTTGTTGATTGTTTCCTTTAGCGTGCAGAAGCTTTTTATCTTGATGAAGTCCCAATAGATCTTTTTGCAGATAACATGATATATATGTAGAAAACCCCAGAGACTCCACCCAAAATTGCTAGAACTGATTCATGAATTCAGTAAAGCTGCAGGATACAAAATCAGTGTACAGAAATCTGTTGCATATCTATACACTGATAATGAAGCAGCAGAAAGAGAAATCAAGGAATTTATTCCATTTACAATTGCACCAAAAACCATAAGATACCTAGGAATAAACCTAACCAAAGAAGTAAAAGATCTGTACTCTGAAAACTGTAGAACACTTGTGAAAGAAATTGAAGATGTCACAAAGAAATGGAAAAATATTCCATGCTCATAGATTGAAAGAACAAATATTGTTAAAATGTCTATATGACCCAAAGCAATGTACACACTTAATGCAATCCCTATCAAAATGCCACCAGCATTTTTCACAGAGCTAGAACAAACAATCCTAAAATTGTATGGAACTAGAAAAGACCCGAATAGCCAAAGCAATCTTGAAAAAGAAAAGCAAAGCTGGAGGCATCACAATTCCAGACTTCAAGCTATATTACAAAGCTGTAGTCATCAAGACAGACACATAGATCAATAGAACAGAATAGAAAACCCAGAAATGAACCCACAGCCATATGGCCAACTAATCTTCAACAGAGCAGGAAAGAATATCCAAAGGAAAAAGTCTGTTCAACAAATGGTGCTGGGAAAACTGGATAGCAACATGCAAAAGCAAGAAACTGGACCACTTTCTTAGACTATACACAAATTAAAAATAGATGAAAGACCTAAATGTGAGACAGGAAACCATCAAAATCCTAGAGGAGAACACAGGCAGTAACCTCTTTGACATAAGCCATAGCAACTTCTTACTAGATAGGTCTAGTAGGCAAGGGATCCAAGTTATTTTTAAGTGTGCGCGCACACACACACACACACACACACACACACCTGTGAGCTCAGAACCAATCTTTACAAGAGAATTTGCCCAGAGTTTATTTTGACTTGGGCAATACAAGTCAACTGCTCTGAAATTTGAAGTCCATACCTATGTAATACAATAGAAGGTAGAAACGATCTAACATTTTGTCTACCTTTCACTGAGAATAATTTCCTTGTGTTAACTGGACTGCTATTCATACACCTAAATTCACTCAGCCTACATCATTCTACTAACTGCTGCCATTATATTGGATTAGGCAATTTCTAGACCTTATAAATCCACTTTGTTGTGTGTATAGTCTCCCCTCCCCCCAATAATACCAGCCACCAGGTAGAACCTCCAAGGCACCACCTGTCTGCACAATCTATTTTGATACCTTTTTTTTTAAAGATTTTATTTATTTATTTGACAGAGAGATAGAGAGCACAAGTAGGCAGAGTGGCAGGCAGAGGGAGAGGAGAAGCAGGCTCTCCGCTGAGCAGGGAGCCAGACATGGGTCTTGATCCCAGGACCCAGGATCATGACCTGAGCCAAAGGCAGCCGCTTAACCAACTGAGCCACCCAGGTGCCCCTATTTTGATACCTTAAAAGCATTATAATCTTTCACACAGAACATAAACTAGATATATTATAGTACAGAGATGTCAGGTTGGTTAATATTTCTATTTCTTTTCTACTCAGTGCTCCATGGTGAAATAATATTTCTTTATTCTTGTTTGTTCTGACTAAAACGCCATGAATTATGGTTCTGCTCCAAAGTTGGTGAGTTATACAGCCATAATTCTGCTCACACACAAATAAAGTGTATATCTCTATTCGGTCTTTGGACACGACTTCAGTGGGGGAAGATCTCATGAGATCTCAGATCGATGAGCTCTATCAGGTGTGCCAGAGGATCTGTCCACAGGGGATTTCTAGACTGATTCTAGGTTTAAGATTTTAATAGGCCAGGAATGTACAAAAGTTGGGGCCCTTTTCCCTTTCCACTGAGTTAATCACTTTTGCCTGCAAGTGTAGTTATTTTAAGTGTAACTAGAGAGAGGAAAAAGCCTCCCAATCAAGAGGTACTGTGGTTGCTGTTAAATTCCAGATGGAAAGATGGCTAGTGACATTAGCTTGTGACAAGTGACTTCAGACTATGTTTTTAGAAACCAAGATAAACAGAAGGCTGCTATAGTTAACTAGATATTCAAACAATTGGAATGATTTTATTGAATTTTTACCAAATTGTATGGACTCTTAGTTTAGAGGATATTTTTCAGTAGTTTAGTTTCAAACTGAAATTCCTTAAAAACAACTAATGCAAATTTAACAAGAGAAATAAAATTTTTCTCTAGGTGTCTCTACATAATTTATTTTATATTCAGAGCATGAGGTTTTATATATGTTGCCCATGGCTGGTCATATGAGTCATAGTCTACTGGGATTTAGTGTATTGTGTCGTTAACAGGTGACTGCCTCTGAAGTCTAGAGGGGTATTTTTATGGTCCTGACATGAAAGACCACAGTGCAGGTTTATCTGTGAGGCAGTTACAGGAGGGCTATAAAGTGATTTCAGTTGACTACTGTGCCTTCCATTGACGTCAAGAGTATTTCATAGTTTGGTGCTTGGTTTAATTTTAGATTCTAAAGGTACGGGTTGATATGTTTGGGAGCATTAATCTCTGACTCACAGATTTACCGTTAACCCTTATCATTTGTTTCGAATAGAAGAGCAACTATAGGATGGCAAAACTCTCCCCCTGTTCTGAGTGATCTTTTGACTTTGAAAAAGAGGTCATTAAATATTTCACTCACATGCTGTGAAATTAGGGGTCTTTAGTAATTAATTTAGAAAGAAAATGTGATTGGGGACAAGAGCAGGGGATATGGAATCCTACAGTACAAGTGCAATTTACTATATTTATATATATTCTTCAATTCTTTGTGTATATATATATATCCATATATATAAACCTTATATATAAACCTTATATATATGGATATATATAAACAAACCATATGAGGGCTATCTTTCAAAGTTATAATCTTAAGAAGGTATATACTAACTCCAATGGTGGAACTTTTGCTTAACAAATATTTAGATTACAATTTTAAAATGTCAAAATTTCTAATATTTGGCTTTAATTCTGTAAGGCAGTTTCTATCTTTCTGCATCCACATGTATCCTGTATCTTTTCAAACTGGGGTTTGAAAGATTGTTCAGTAATAACTCAGCATGCCCCCACTTCCATCCCATTTCATTATGTGAAGAACCAATTAAGATACTTGATGGAGAGAGCCATGGGGTGGGAATCCAAAGGGGGTTCTTATTTCTGGTCTTACAACATGATTTGTATGACCTCAGGTAAGTCGTTTAGCTCCTGAGCCAGATGTGAAAGAAGGAAATAATGTTTGCCCCTGGGAAATGCTATGGATTTCTTTGATAGTCACAGAGGAAAGGTTCCATGTAAAAATACGTTACAATATTTGTCTTCTCAAGAATTTGATATGGCTAGTCTCTTGTGAAATAAATGGCTAGATAGTTATCAGCTGAAAATGATCTCCCTGAAGTATTTACACTTTGTTTTGAAGTTTAATAGCCATTTCTAAGACACAAGATAATAAAGATTTAACACCATTACCACTGAGAAAAGCTCTAGGCCTGAGGGAGGAAGGGAGCCATATAATGGGCTGGGCACCTTATTTTGCAGGGGTAAGGACAAGAAAAGGTACTTCTGGTTGTAATAATTTCTCTATTTACTTTTAAGAGAGTAGAGACCTTAGCGTGTCATGCCAATTACTAGTACATATCTGACCACACAACATGGAAGGTTAGATAATTAGACTTATGTAATAACTCTTTCATAAAGTCCATCAAATTGTGTATCACTCAAAATTGACTGGTTTTATCTTGGTAAAAGGCTATTCCAATATTAAGGTTGCTTCCTTAATATATCTCAACTTGTGACTTTCCATCAGAGAAATGGTTTGTATGGTATTTCTCATATCCCTCCTCCCCACATCCAAAAACTTCCTAAAGAAATAAGTAATAGATGTGAGAAAGAAACAAATTCTATATGATAAAAATACTAAATCACTCTTACTTATTGAGTGCTTATTGTGTGATAGTGTCTGTTAAGCATTTTATTTGCATTATTTCATGTAAGCCACACAATAAATATATAAGGTACTTACCATTGTTATCTTCCTGGTTTGCAGGTGAAGAAATAGGCTTAGAGAGGTTAATTAACTTACACAAGGTCGTAGATCCCGCCTTTATGCAGCGAGCACATACTAAGAACTATACAAAGTAGAAGCTTATAAATAATGATTAAAGGACCAAATCTATCATTTTGTTCATACTGAGCCAGGTTTCCACAGGGCCTCGATCCCCAATGGTCTGTAGGCATGGCTGGCAGCTAAGGCCAGATCTGCCAATGCCTTGACCCAAGGTGGGCTGAGCAAGCTAGCATAACGTAGCCATCAGATCATAGCTATCCCTTCTCACATGTTGGCTGCAGAAGTGCAGAAGCAATTTGGCCTGACCAGCCATGGTCTGGAACCCTCAGGGGGTATGTGACCAGGAGTATTGGAGAACTGTTGTCTGCTCAATCTAATGGTCATTTCTCCCTTGGAGCTCAGGCTGCCCTTTGCTTCTGAGATGCCTTCCTGGGAAGATCTCCTGCTATTAGCATTAGACAGCTTCAAGGGCAAGTCACCCATTTATAATCCTAAACAGGGATGTTGAAGATGATAGGAAGGAGTGTGCACTGTTTGGTATTCTAAATTATGCTCCCCAGAGCTCCTGCAAGGGCAGGCGCTAAACCTCTCATTCCTGCCTCAACCTCTACAACAACTCTTCCTTCTATCTAATATCTGCTTTGGGGTTGAGTGTGAGATTTCATAGGCATAACCTGTTTCCTGGTAAAAATACATTTGTAGTCACTAGTGTGGTGTTGAGGCAGATTCATTATTCCATCAGGGAGAAGATGCACTCTCAGCCCAAAGAATGCATTTATTATTGTATCCTTTCAAGGATCCTTAAAAGAATTTCATGAAGGATACAATTAATAAGATAATAAGATATAGCACTTTTGTACCTGACAGATCTGAATCACTATCCTTGTTAGCCTAAATCTAAGAAAGATTCAAAGATAAGAAATTTAGAATGATTTTGAAAAAATTCCTTTAGAAGAAAGGAAACCCTTTCTTAAATTGGTGTAAATGGAAAAACTTTGGCTCTTATTCTGGAAACAGAATCATGCATGGAAAATCCCCAATTAAAAGGTCACTTTTAACTGAAACTGAAAGAAACAAGTTCAGAGTCTAAAACCAGAGAAAGAAGGATAAGCTAATATTCTTTAAGCTGAAAAGAAATGTGATACTTTTCTAAAGCATTACCTTTGGAAAAGTTATGAAGTCATTTGTTATTTTATCTTGATCCAAGTTATTTGATAATCCAGAAAACAAAACTAAATATTTCTAAAGAACCTCGAGGAGAATGATTCTAGCCTTCCACAAAAGGAGTCCTCTTTTCTTTTTGGTGTTCCTTCAATGGGAATTTTTATTGTTGAAGGAAATGGTCTATTAACATTTTATATAAAGTTCCCTTGAGAGTGGGTCTTAGCAGTGGGGATTCTGTAGTATTAATGTTGGCTGTGAGCATTTTTTTCCATAATTTATCCATAGAGATTATATCATCTTCTGGGGTCACAGAATGCCTGGGCAGATGATTTGCATGTGGTTGAAAGGTAGTTGCGTTCTTAGAGTTGTCTCAGAGACAAAAGTATATTCCTGGGTTCTCTTCTGGCGAGAATGGAGTTTGGAGGTTTGCTTACCTGATGGAGTAATCCTAGTATTAGAATTGTCTACTGGCACTTGCACCCCTACGTCCCTTGTAAATTCTCCCCTATAATGCTTCAGATGAAAGCTTGGGAACTATGTTTCTTGGGCTATTTTGGTAGCAGGGTTCCAGGATGGTGGGGCTCTGCCACTGAGATGCTTTCACATGGGATTGCAAAAGCGGAAGAGGGGCAAACATTTCTTCCCCCCTGTCCTCTGGCAGTGGGGTGAGCTGATGAGTAGGCTTGCCAGATGTCCAGATGTGCGTGTTTGCTCTTTCACCCATGTTGGAGCTGTGAGAAGCCGAGAAGCTACTTCATGGTTTGGATTTGGGGGGCATGGCAGCCTCATCTCTTTTTGTGGCCACAAACCTGAAACTTATGCAGCTCCTCCTGACTTTTGCTCCTCTAGTCTTTCCAATAGTTTTATACGTACCCAGTTGAATTGAATTATATTGAATCCATGCCTGGTTAAAATACGTGGCATACTTTCTGATTTCCTGGCTGAATCCTGACTAACACAGGGGATTTTTCTCAACATTTATGTTTTTCCAGTGAGGAAAGCTTTCATTTCTTGTTGCTGGAGTCCACTAAACTTTGGAAGAGAAGGTTCCATCTTTAACAAGTCCATGAAATTTGGTTTCATTTTGTGTTTTAAAGTCAAATCAGGGGGCACCTGGTGGCTCAGTTGGTTAAGCGACTGCCTTTGGCTCAGGTCATGATCCTGGAGTCCCGGGATCGAGTCCCACATTGGACTCCTGCTCAGCAGGGAGTCTGCTTCTCCCTCTGACCCTCCCCCTTCTCATGTGCTCTCTCTCTCTCAAATAAATAAATACAATCTTAAAAAAAAAATAAAGTCAATTCAGGGGACAACACAGTTTTTTAATAAAGATGACATATGGTTAATGAAATCTCTTTCTAGCTAAATTTATAATCGGGTTTATACATGCCAGTATTTTAAGGAGTTAATTAGGCTATAAATACTAATGCAGTTATAAAACATATATTTAAAGGAAGGAAGTTGATTATATCATCCCTGTAGTTCCCTTTTCAGCTATGTGGTTATTGTTAACAATAAATTGGAAAAATCATATCATCTGGGACCATCACTAATCAGTAATGCCTATCTGAAACTGACCCAATGATAAGATCATCTTATTTACAGCCTGTGGTTTCAGGGTAGAGAGTACAAGGTTGGCAGAGATGAGAGAATCCTAGGGCTTTGTCATGGTTGGCGTGGGGGCTTTGTCCAGAGAGGCCCTGGATTAGAGAAATTTTTTCCACCAATAGCCCCAGCCTGCACTGAGGATTCTAGGAGTTTTTCTTCTCAGCCTCTTGGCTTTGGCTCATGAAGGGTCTCTCTTAAGCTGTTTATAGTTTCTGTTATTGCAGACAAAGAATGAGGGCCAGCCTGGTCTTATTGCAGGTTGGGAAAGGGAGGGCCTTTTGTCTTCCTCCCAGAGGAAGTAGTGTATATAGGGGGTCATAGAGTATGGTCCCTAGAGTGCAGTTGAACAATTTTTAGTGCTGCATCTCAACTTCCAGGTAAGTTCCCGGGTAGTAGGAGAGACACGTGGAAGTAAGGTAGCACTGAGCACCTGTTATTGATGGACGTGTAATTTACATAAATTAGATATCCCCAGAAGAACACTATGTAGATGATCTTACATGTTTCTTTCAACTCTGAAAAACTATGGATTGATAAGGAATGGTTGGATGTAGAGGGAGGACCATTTCATTAAGAGGCCAAAGACCCAAGTTCTGGCTCCTACTTCATCTCAGAGGGGCCTGAGGAAGTTAATATTCCTTCTCACTCTTGTGGCTCCATGCATCAAGTGCTTTTGCTGGCAGGGGACTAAACTGATGATCTCTGAGGTTTATTCTGGTTTAGGATCTATAGTTCTGTGATATCATAAATGTTTGGGTATACATCCAAGGTCTTGTATTTCATTCCTAGTTTTGTTACCTTATACTAAATGTATTAATATATATATATACAGTGCTTGTAAGAAGGCCCCTCCACATAAGAAGATCCACATAAATGTTCGCTAAATAAGTCATCTCTGCTGATTTAAGCAAGTCAAGTGATAAACTCTGCTTCATTTCCACATCACCCAAATGATGTTCTGGCAATTACCAGCCTTTTGGTTAAAGAATGGAGTAGATCCTAAGCTTCAGTCTCAGAAAGGACTACATTGTCATCTGCCTTGGGTTGGGTACCAGTGGCCTTGGTTGCCATCACGGTGCCAGGGAAATACTTACTGTCTTAGCCTTGACTTTTACACTCAGCAAATGTTGAGAGGGAGAGATGAAGTGTTAGATCAGCAGTTCTGTTAGATTAGCAGTTCTGTCCCTACCAAGTCAACTGATTCCCTTCTCTTTTTCTTCAATCAGTACAGGGTACTTGGTCTAATAACTCAGGTAGTCAGAAGGGAAGCAACAAGATTCTGAGTAACCCAAATAGATGTTACAAGGCCCTTCCATTAAGATCTGTATTCTTTACCTCCCTCTAGCTTTATTGAGCTATTATTGAGAAATAAAAATTGTATATATTCAAGGTATACAATGTGATATCTTGATATATGCATAGATATATTGTGAAGTGATACATATTGTGAAATATGTATATTGTAAAATCACATATATTGTGAAATACATATATTATGAAATGATTACCACAATCAAGCTAATCAACATATTCATCATCTCTCATAGTTACCTTTTTTTTTCTTTTTTTGGGTGTGTGTTGTGAAAACACTTAAGATTTACTGTCTTAGAGCATTTCAAGTGAAAAACACAGTTTAATAACTGTAGTCACCATGCTGTACTTTAGAACTTATTCATTATGATAACTGAAACTTTGTACCATTGGATGAACATCTCCCCTTCTCCCCTCCTTCCTTTCTCTTGCCCCAAGTCCCTGGCAACTAACATTCTACTCAGCTTTCATGAATTTAACTTTTTTCAATCTAACATATAAGAGAGATCATTTAGTATTTATCTTTTTGTGTCTGGCTTGTCTCATTTAGCATAGTGTCCCCCAGGTTCATTGCTGTTGTTAAAAATGGCAGGCTTTCCTTAATTTTTATGGCTGAGTAGTATTTCATGGTGTGTGTATTCTATATATATTCACATTTTCTTTATCCATTCATTTGTTGGTGGACACTTAGATTATTTCCATATCTAGGCTATTGTGAATAATGCTGCAATAAACATGGGAGTAGAGATATTTCTTTGAGGTACTGATTTCATTTCCTTTTGGTATATATGCACAGTGGGATTGTTGGATCATATGATAGTTCTATTTTTAATTTTTTGAGGAATCTCTGTATTGTTTTCCATAATGTATGTACCAATTTACTTTCCTACCAGTAGTGTACAAGGGTTTCCTTTTCTCCACATCTCACCAATTTTTATCTTTTGTTTTTTTGATAATGTCATTCTAGCAGGTGTGAGGTGGTATGTCATTGTGATTCTGATTTGCATATTCCTGATGATTTGTAATTTTGAGGACCTTTTTCATATACCTGTTGCCTATTTGTAGGTCTTCCTTTGCAAAATTTCTACTTAGGTCCTTTGCCCAACTTTTATTGGATTATTTATTTATTTCTTATTGTGTTGTAGGAGTTCCTTATATATTTTGGATATCAATTTCTTATTAGATGTATGGTTTGGCAATATTTTCTTCCATTCCACATGTTGTCTCTTTACTCTTGATTGCTTCCTTTGCTATATAGAAGCTTTTTAGTTTGATACAATCATATATTTTTGCTTTTGTTTCCTGTGTTTTTGGGTCATATCCAAAAAAATCATTGCCCTGACTAATGTCCAGAAGATTTTCCCTTATATTTTCTTCTAGTAGTTTTAGAGTTTCAGGTCTTATGTTTAAGTGTTTAATTCATTTTGAGTTGATTTTTGTATCAGTATGAGATAAAAGTATAATGTAATTTTTCCGCATGTGGATATCTAATTTTCCCAACACCCCTTATTAAAGAGACTGTCCTTTCCCCATTGTGTGCTCTTGGTGTCCTTACTGAAGGACACCACAAGAAAAGAAAGTTACAGGCCAATATCCCTGAATAACATGATGCAAAAGTCCTCAACAAAATACCAGCAAACTGAGTTCAACAGACACATTAAAAACATTATACACCATGATTAAGTGGGATTTATCCCGGGATACAAGGATAGTTCAACCTATACAAATCAATAAATGTGATACATAACATTTATTGTTATGTACATAACATGATCATGTTATGTATCATAAAAATTATCTCAATGGGTCCAGACATGGTATTTGAGAAAATTCAACTTCTTTTCATGATAAAAACTCTCAACAAATTAGGTATAGGAGGAATGTACAATATAATAAAGCGTGTATATGAAAAAGCCTGCAGATTATATCATACTCAATGATGAAAAGCTAAAATCTTGTTTAAGATCAGAAAAAAAGATAAGCATGTCCACTCTTTCCACTTCTGCTCAATATAGTACTAGAAGTCCTAGCCAGAGCAATTAAGCAAGAAAAAGAAATCCAAATTGGAAAGGAAGATGTAAAATTGCCTGTTTGCAGATGACAAGATCTTTTATATATAGAAGCCCTAAAGATTCTACCAAAAAACTGTTAGAACTAATAAATAAATTCAGTAAAGGTGCAGAATACAAAATTAATACACACACAAAATTAACACACAAAAATCATTTGCATTTTTATACACTAACAACAAACTATCTGTGAAAGAAATGCAGAAAATAATCCCATTTATAATAGCATCAAAAACAATAAAATACTTGGGAATAAATGTAACCAAGGAAATGAAAGATCTCTTTTTAGTAAAGATCTCTCTTTACTAAAAACTTTGAGACATTGATGAAAGAAATGAAAGAAGACACAAATAAATAGAAGGCTATTTTGTATTCATGGATTGGAAGAGTAATATTGTTAAAGTGTCCATACTACCCAAAGTGATCCATAGATTCAATGCAATCCCTGTCCAAATTTCAATGGCATTTTTCACAGAAATAGAACAAACAATCTTAAAGTTCACATGGAACCACAAAAGACCCCAAATAGCCAAAGAAATCTTAAGAAAGAAGAAAAAGGCTGGAGGCATTATGCTTCCAGATTTCAAAAATATATTACAAGCAGTACTGGCATAAAAATAGACACATAAATTAATGGAACAGAATAGAGAGACCAGAAATAAATCCATGCACTTATAGTTAACTCATCTTCTACAAGGCCTATCTTCCTTTCAAATAGGAGTTCCTGGTTAGTTTCTGAGCCCACTTACTCTTATTTTTCTTACAGATTAAATAAATGAGTATTATTACTTTTACAATCTTTAGTAGATAAAAAGCAAATTGGAAAGGAATTGCTAAAGGCAAGCATACTAAAAGCAAGAGTTGAAAATGACAACAAGACCCATGAAAAATATAAATTGATCAAATTAGATGACAAAACTTTAAAAATAACAGTATGGGGTTAGTTATTTAATGTGGGGATACACTGATCTCATGCATTAAAAGTCGCAAAGAACATCACTATATCACAATAAGTGATGTTCACAGTGGGGATTCTGAATCATCAAAAAAATGTTTAGAATTTCTTCACATTGGTCTATAAAAGCAGTCAGAGAAGGTGTCATACATTTTCAAAAATTTTCAGTACAAAGAACTGTACAAATTAAAATTTGATGTATAACAATATACTTTAGATTTTATAAAATAAATGTACATGTCAAACATTTTATTTTTTAAGGATGCTAATAGGCTAGCTACTGCTGGCTCACATTCTCAGAATGAATATTAGGATTTTAGATTCTTGGAGTTAACAGGTATGTTAGGCAACATTCTGTTAAGCTTTCTCTAGCGGTGAACAGTTAGAGCAAAGCAAGAGTATGTCATAATTTCAGCATTAAGTTCCTTAGAAGTGAAACAGAGCCTATGTGGCTAGTAGGAAAGAACTGAAGCCCTGAAGCCAGATCTAGATGGGAAGTCAGTTCCACCAGGTATTAGGTGAGGAATCTTGGGGGCCTCCTTGGACTCCTCCAAGGCTCAGTTTCCTCAGTTATAAGTTGGGGTAATAAAACCTAAGAATTAAGTAGTTAGTGTATATAAAATAGCATAATGCCAGTCACTAATAAAGTACCTATGTGCGATCATCTATTTATCTCATGGCTATTTAGCATCATTATCATTATTATATCACACCTATTGAAAATTCATAATATATTTTTCTGTGTTGGAAAGCCCACTTTTTTGTTAAGCCCAGTAAGATAGTCATGATAGAGACAAGTGAGTGTTTTCTGTGTTTTAGTTTGTTTACCTGTGTTTGCTTGTGGAGTGAGCATTCAGAACCGGCATGTTGGGACATAAAAAATAAAGGCTGGAAGTGATAAAGAAGAAATGTGGGGCAGATTAAGAGAAGATTAAGTTATAGACAGTTGGATAGTGAGCAAGGGGAAATGGTTCAGTATGGTCCCATAAGCACTAAAAAGGAAGTAGATCTAGTCCAGCAGGCAGAGACATCAGAAATGCAGGTGGCAGTTGAGTACTGAAGTCAGGTGAACATCACCACTGAGGTTCCAGAAAATGTGACCATTCTCTAGTAGCTGAGAGTGAAGGAACCTGCAAGAGCTAGGCAACATATCAGGTCTTGGCAATCAGATAAGACGAAACTCTTGTTCTATTAGCTAATGGGTGAAATGGAATGCAAGGGAGTGGAGGTAGAAATCTAATCAAATGTAGGAAAAGAAATCCAATCAGATGGGATGGACAACCATTTCCAGAGTGGTGCAGGCTTAGCGGCGCTGGAAGTCCTTGGGGTCTGAGGTAAATACATTGAGTACCAGGTGTCCTCAGCTGTTCAGGCTGCTCTAACAAAAATGCCACAGACTGGGTGACTTAAACAGCAGACACTTATTTTTCATAGTTCTGGAGCCTGGGAAGTCCTATATCAGGGCGCTAGTATGGTCAGGTTTTGGTGAGGACCTTTTTCCTGGCTTGCAGAGGGCTGCCTTCCCCCTGTATCCTCAGGTGGCAGAGAGAGCTGGTGTCTCTTCCTCTTCTTATAAGGGCATTGATCCCATCATGGGCTCTACCCTTATGACCTCACCTAAACCTAGATATCTCCTAAAGGCCCCACTTTTTTTTTTTTTTTAGAGAAGGGGATGGGGGAGGGCCAGAGGGAGGGAGAGAAAGAGAATCTTAAGCAGGTTCCATGCACAGCACAGAGCCTGATGTGGGGCTTGATCTTACAACCCTGAGATCATGCCCTGAGTTGAAATTGAGGGTCAGATTCTTAACTGACTGAGCCACCCAGGCACTCCTCAAAGGCCCTACCTTCTAATACCATCACTCTGGGAGTTAGGCCTTCAACACATGAATTTTGGGGGGACATAAACATTCAGTCCATAACACCAGGTCTAAGTCAGTAAGACATTCCAGGCCTTCTCAGTTGGCTGACCAGGGCTACTAAGTGATCTGTTCTTCTCAGGCATGTTTCAGGCATTGGGCAGTGCTGAACCCAAAGGCAGATTGTTTCAGGTCAAGGCAGGCAGGAGCTTATATTCAACAGAACACTCTTAAATTTCTAATAATTGCAAATTTGAATCCTCCAGGGGTCATGATATGTTGCAGAGATGTTCTTTTTGGTTTCCTTATTGATTACAGCATCATTATGGTGTGGCTCTTTATAATGGTTGTAACTCAAGGAGAGTTGAATGTAATGAAAAATTAACTGCAGCTGAATAAAAAAATCATAAGTGTGACAGTAATTGCATTAGAACATTAGGTTAGTTGTTTTTAACTGCTGTGTGAGAAGGACATCCACACTGGACCCAAGGAGATGACATCTATAATGTTTGTAATAATTGTAAGAGGTCCAAAAGAAAGACAGTGGAAGTATAAAATGTCATACAACTCATGTTAAAAGTTTTTTTTTTAAACCAGGTTTTTTTCTGGAGAGAGTTTTAGGGAGTTGATGCATTTTACATATTTCTAGAGCAGGTTGAAGTCTAAAAAGTTACACACTTAAGGGCTTCAGTGAAATCACCACAAGGTTTCCAGACTGTATTTTTTTTTTTTTTGTGGGATTTTTTTTTTCAGACTGTATTTCTAAATCTTGTACTCCAACAACATCAGCTTTGCTAGAAGACCTCTCCCTAATCCTCTATTTCTCTCTACTTAAAATTTCCCCTTAGAGACATTTAACATTTGAGAAGGTAGAAATAAAGTTACTTCCACTTCCATTTTTTGGTGAAAATCACCATTTTTTTTTAAAGAAGGGAACAAATTTACTATATAGTTTTTGGTAAAAAAGTAAAAAACTTTACCCTAAAAGTTTTGGTAAAATTTTTAAGATTTTTTTTTCAAAATACAGATTACCTGGTTTTTATTTTTCTCAAGTGTAATTTTAAAAACAAATGCAGTGTCCCCAAATCTTCTGCTGTGATGCCAGCATGTCACAAGTCAGTTTATGGAAGAGTGAAACCTTTATTTAAGTCAGACAGCTGTCTGGGCTGCATTATGCCAAACTATGGATTTGATCATTTTTCCTAATGACCTGATTAACTTTGGTAACATGACTGATAGTTGCTTAGAAATTAAAGTTAAGGTGGTGTCAATTTATAATTTTAACTGAAGTTCCATTTCAATAGGATAGGTGCTTATTTATTCCTTTAGAGAGTAAACAAACTAAGTTAATATTTTATTTATTTATTTATTTATTTATTTATTTAATATTTGGAATGGATATATAATTGAAGGCAAAATTTTTGTTGTTATGTCAATGTCAGGTTTATATATATATATATTTTTATTAACATATAATGTATTTGTTTCAGGGGTATAGGTCTGTGATTCATCAGTCTTATACAATTCACAGTGTTCACCATAGCACATACCCTCCCCAGCGTCCATCACCCAGCCACCCCATCCCTCCCACCCCCCTCCACTCTAGTAACCCTCAGTTTGTTTCCTGAAATTAAGAGTCTCTGATGGTTTGTCTTCCTCTTTGGTTTCATCTTGTTTCATTTTTCCCTCCCTTCCCCTATGATCCTCTGTCTTGTTTCTCAAATTTCTCATATCAGTGAGATCATATGATAATTGTCTTTCTCTGATTGACTTATTTCGCTTAGCATAATACCCCCTAGTTCCATCCATGTTGTTACAAATGGCAAGATTTCATTCCTTTTGATGGCTGCATAATATTCCGTTGTATGTATATACCACATCTTCTTTATCCATTCATCTGTTGATGGACATCTAGGCTCTTTCCATAGTTTAGCTATTGTGGACATTGCTGCTATAAACATCGGGGTGCACGTGCCCCTTCGGATCACTACATTTGTGTCTTTGGGGTAAATACCCAGTAGTGCAGTTGCTGGGTCGTAGGGTAGCTCTATTTTCAACTTTTTGAGGAACCTCCATACTGTTTTCCAGACTGGCTGCACCAGCTTGCATTCCCACCGACAGTGTAGGAGGGTTCCCCTTTCTCTGCATCCCCGCCAACATCTGTCATTTCCTGACTTGTTAATTTTAGCCATTCTGACTGGTGTGAGGTGGTATCTCATTGAGGTTTTGATTTGGATTTCCCTGATGCCGAGCGATGTTGAGCGCTTTTTCGTGTGTCTGTGGCCCATTTGGATGTCTTCTTTGCAGAAATGTCTGTTCATGTCTTCTGCCCATTTCTTGATTGGATTAGTTGTTCTTTGGTGTTGAGTTTGATAAGTTCTTTATAGATTTTGGATACTAGCCCTTTATCTGATATGTCATTTGCAAATATCTTCTCCCATTCTGTCGGTTGTCTTTTGGTTTTGGTGACTGTTTCCTTTGCTGTGCAAAAGTTTTTATTTTGATGAAGTCCCATTGATTCATTTTTGCCCTTGCTTCCCTTGCCTTTGGCAATGTGTCTAGGAAGAAGTTGCTGTGGCCGAAGTCTAAGAGGTTGTTGCCTTGAGGATTCCTGTCTCATATTTAGGTCTTTCATCCATTTTGAGTCTATTTTAGTGTGTGGTGTAAGGAAATGGTCCAGTTTCATTTTTTTGCATGTGGCTATCCAATTTCCCCAACACCATTTGTTGAAGAGACTGTCTTTTTTCCATTGGACATTCTTTCCTGCTTTGTCGAAGATTAGTTGACCATAGAGTTGAGGGTCCATTTCTGGGCTCTCTATTCTGTTCCATTGATTTATGTGTCTGTTTTTGTGCCAGTACCATACTGTCTTGATGATGACAGCTTTGTAATAGAGCTTGAAGGCCAGAATTGTAATGCAACTAGCTTTGCTTTTCTTTTTCAACATTCCTCAGGCTATTTGGGGTCTTTTCTGGTTCCATATAATTTTAGGATTATTTGTTCCATTTCTTTGAAAAAAGTGGATGGTATTTTGATAGGGATTGCATTAAATGTGTAGATTGCTTTAGGTAGCATAGACATTTTCACAATATTCTTCCAATCCATGAGCATGGAACATTTTTCCATTTCTTTGTGTCTTCCTCAATATCTTTCATGAGTATTCTATAGTTTTGTGAGTACAGATTCTTTGCCTCTTTGGTAGGATTTATTCCTAGGTATCTTATGGTTTTGGGTGCAATTGTAAATGGGATCGACTCCTTAATTTCTCTTTCTTCTGTCTTGTTGGTTTATAGAAATGCAACTTATTTCTGTGCATTGATTTTATATCCTGCCACTTTAATCTTTCCATGCGATTAATTTTTTTTTTAACTAGAAAGAGAAGAAGATATTAATAAGAAAGTGTTTTCTAAGCTTGTTGGCCTAGTCAAGCTCAGAATGTAAGGCCATCATCGTACCATGAGAATTCAGCTTCCTTATGAATTACTCAAATTGACAAGGACTCACAATTAAATTAAGACTAGGAGAAACAGTGTGGTTTGGGAAGAACTGGGATTCTGTTGAAAAGAAAGACTGTTAGAATCTTAGAGATGAGAAAAAATTCAAACACTGTGAGGATGTAGCTCTGTAGTTGATGGTATTTTGGGCCACAATAAGACTGAGAGACCTTTTATGCAAATGTTGGCCAAGGGCGTCTAATGACCTGAGAACCAAAATGGTCTTTGACCATCACAGTGAGTCAAATCAAACTATTACTGTTTATCATTAGGCTATAGGTGAAACCCCAAGCATGTTGATTTTTCCCTGTACATGATTTTTGTAAAGACAAGAAGGAATGGGTAAATATCAAAGAGTGCTTTCTTTTTCAAATGTAGTAGTGAAGGAGAGGATTAGAAGAAGAAAAATGAAAACAAGAATAGTTGGTTTCCTGATCCAGCTGGTAGAAATATAACTTCTGCTGTTAAATCAGGAGAGGCGGTAGATATGGTAAGTAGAATGTCAGTGGGAATTCCTGTTAGGTGGACTAACCAGGGTAGTTGGGGTGGAGAGACAACAAATATTTTTATATTGTTCACTGCCTGGCTTGTGAAGCCCAGTGGTATTACTCTCATTATTTCAGCCAAGTGGCTTAGAGCCTCTTGGGGAAGGAGGGATATTTGTGGCAGGGGGTTGAAATCAGCAGCAGCATGTAATCTTCAGGGCCTGTGTGAATGAGGTCCAGTCAGCTGAAAGACCATTCAGCCACTAGGTTCACTCCACCCTGATATTATACTAGTTCAAAACAGAAGCAGGAAAATAAAGTGATTAAATCATAAAATTTCCCAGTGCTACTAGGAATTTTTCCAGGATTTCCATTTCAGTACCAAGCTATATTAATTAATATAGGATTAAGTAAACAAAATACAGAAGATTATGAAGTGGGAGAATGGTAAACTGCTTGATAGTGTTTTATTTACCAGTATAGTCTAGTAAAAATCTTTTTCTGTGGGGTTTCTCTCTCTCTCTCTCTTTTAAACAAAAAAGGAGTATATTACAAATAAGTACTTGTAAGTACTATGAGTGTTTGCTTTCATATAGTATAATCAGCTCTATTTCATATTAAATTCTTTAAAGAATCTATATATATTGAAATACCAATATTTTCTGGAACTTAGTAACATACGGGATACTCTTTTGGAAACTAGCCACTAGGGAGTTTGTTGACACTTTTCACTTTCTAGAGAAGCAAATATTACATAGAAGTCCTGATATTTAGCCTCCTGTATGTAGTCATAATTTTGGGTGTGATCTCCTTCACCTACCCAACAAATATTTATTGAGCACTTAGTATGTACCATGGACTGTGTTAAATTTTGAGGATGCCAAAATAATTAGATATGAAATCCCTTACAAAGCTGTTAGATAATCTCCAGGCTTGAGATCAGCAAGTGTGTGGGGTCGCTGAGAGCTGTCACATTCAGAAAGAGTTATAAAAGCTAATAAGAAATACAAGTATTGAGTACATCTTCTATATCAGGCAGGAAGCCCAGAGTTTTAAATTTATTTAATTTATGTGTTTTATAATCATGGTAACATTCCAGACTTGAAACTTCTAATATATTAATTTATCTGTTAATAAATATTCTGTATTTCTTTCATCTGTTGATTCCCTTTCTGCTGTGTATTATTGATTCTTCCCAACCTATAATTTCACCTTTTACCCAGTCCCCTGGATTCTCTTCTCTTAGCACTGCAATACACTATTGATGATTTGTGCTGGGAATATCTATTTGGAACAGTCCAGTAGAAAGGTGATGTGAATCACACATCTAATTAAAAATTGTTAGTAACCTTCTTAAAAGAGTACAAAGAAATAGGTGAAATTAATTTAATAATGCATTTTATTTAATCCACCATATCCAAATATTATTTCAACACGTAATCAATAAAAATGTATTCATGAGATATTTTACATTCCTATTTTTCTGAGACCAAGTCTTTGAAATCTGGTGTGTATTTTATACTTATACTACATCTCAGTTTGGACCAGCCACATTTCAGGTGCTCAATAGCCACGTGTGGCTAGTAGCTTCCATATTGGACAGTGCAGATCTAAGGGCATCTTTTTTACTCTTATTCCTGGTGAAAAAATGGTGATAAATTGTCAAACATTAAAATTCCACCATCAACAATCTCCAGTCACCCATTAGCCTCAATGGTTTTCAGATCTTGTTCCTAGTGAAGTGAATCTGCTTGCTCTATCATGAAAATGACTTCTTTCTCTTTTCTGCTTTACCTCTTTTCACACCTCCCACCCCTCATCCACCAACCCATCAGCCTTACCTGGTGCAACATTTCAACCCACTTCCTCCATCAGGAAGCCTTTACCAGATCTTGCTCTCTGCTTTGCTTTGTGCAAAGGTTGATAATCAGGTTACCAATTGATATCTACCTGTGGATTAGTACCCCGTTCATATCATTTCATGTGTGGACTTTCAACAAGAATCATTTGATTCTTTTATAGCCTCTCTCCATAAGGAGTCAAAATGAGTGTTCATTAGTTGGCTGACCAAGATTTGGTATGCTAATTTTATAGAAGCATAAATAAATTAAACTACTGAACCCTATTTCTTATTCTGTGTAATTTCACTGGTTTATTCATTCATTTATCTACCAAATATTTATTGAGCACTTATTAGGAGTCAAAGGTTGGGCTAGACAGTGACAATACAGTATTACCAGTATATCATGCACATCTTTCAGTGTCAATACATAGTCTCCTGTGATTTGAAACTTATTTTACTCTGTTATTCCCTGCTTTTTATGCACAGAACTATTTCGTGTTCACACTCTGAATCTGACTGATGTAGGAACTGAAGTTTATAGAGGTTAAGTGATTTAGCTGGGTTGTAGAGTTTATTAATGGTGGAGCTAGGACTAGAACTCAGGTCTTACTTTTTCTCCAGTACATTATGCTTCTTCTGCATTATGATCATTGGAACAAGCACACAAGTTTACAAATCTAGATTTTATAGCAAACAACACCTTTAACACTTGCATACTGGAACCAATTTTCCACTTGAAACATTTCTTTTGTCATAACCATTTTTCCTTCTTATTACTTGGCAGATTGTCAACAGTGCTGCAATTTTCATGAACAAATCTTAACTTGTGGGTTAGAGGAAGACAAGATGTTCCCAAAGGTTAATTACATATTTCATTTTTCCATAACTTTCTGCTTCCAGGATTCTGACTCATCAGTCAGTAAAACTGTAGGTGTGCCAGTCACCAGCATGAAGGTCTGCAAAGGAAATTTGATTAATGTCACTTCCAAGGATAAATTTCAGTTTAGCATAGAGCTAGACCTCAGATGATAAAAATCCAATTTCACGATATTGTCTTTTACTCTAACCACTGACAGAGTAAAAAGTTTGTAATGTTGACAGATGGAAGTACTGTATATGATATTCTTTAACATCTGAGTCTCTATATACAGAGATGACATTTCTTAAACAGAAAATATATTTAACTTTTTTCTGTTTTGAGTATTTTAAAGTGTATCCTTTTTATTAATAGTACTGATTAGAGCACTATTATAAAAGCTATCATTGTGGTAGAATATTATCTGCATAAAATGTGTTTATTGCGTTATTTAAAATGATATATTTTAAAGCGTACTCTTTGTACTACTGCATCTGAATAACTTTAGGTGCTTATTGCTGGTACTCACCCTAGACTGACTAGATTTGCATTTTTTAAAAAATTGCTAACAGCCAATGGATTTGCATTTTTAATAAATACTTCAGATAATCTTTATGTACATGAAATTTTGGGAACCTCTGATTTGAATGCAGAGAAGATTATAAGTTTAAAAATATTACTATCCTTTGGGATACCTACATTTTCCTTGCCAGCTGTTTTTCCATATTTTGTTACTAGAAGTAAGATCAATTGCTATCCATTAAGTTAATGGACATGACCAGGTATTCTGAAGATTCTAGCTGAACCATTTGTTTAGTTAAATAGATGCATTTGTTTAGTTTATTTGAATTTCAGTCAGTTAAGTAATCAATAGTTTTGGAATAGCTACTGGGGCAAGGCTCTGTATAGCATGACCAAATGTATAAGCTTGTTAATACCTCCATCTCGCAGTGGTCCCATTGTATTTACTATGTTCGTCTGTTGCTTTGTCCATCTCTCTGCCTGGATGTGAATTCCATGGTGGTCAGGCACCAAATCATACTCATTTTTGTGTCCCTAGCTCCTAGGACCATGCTTGGTGTGTAATGGTCGCCTATTATATGCCTGTAGTTGAATTTTGAATGAACAAATAAACCACAGGGACAGTCCCAGGAATGGTCAGGATAGAATGATCAAGTAGTTGAATTTGAAAGCAAGGATGTTACCACAGGTAACTCTAGGGAAATGTTCAAGGAAGGAAGTATAGGTGAGTTTCAGTTTATGCTTAATATCTTAATTAAATGTAATGAAAATATACTCTATTAAATTTTATTTTATTTTATTTTTTAAGATTTTATTTATTTATTTGACAGAGAGACATAGCGAGAGAGGGAACACAAGCAGAGGGAGCAGGAGAGGGAGAAGCAGGCTTCCCACTGAGCAGGGAGCCTGAAGCAGGGCTCGATCCCAGGACCCTGGGATCATGACCTGAGGCAAAGGCAGATGCTTAACGACTGAGCCACCCAGGCACCCCATCTACTAAATTTTATATGATACTTTCCCACGTATTATTGTGTAAAGATTTCCCAATGCTATTAAAAATTCTCTAGGCAGCATTAATGATTATAATATTTAATTGAATGTATGTATTTTGTGCTAATCCCTTCAGGATTTGTCCCAATACTTTCTTTTGCTTATATAAAGAATGCTGCACTGAACATCACTTTGCACAAAGTTCTTTTCTGTCTTTTGAATTATAGGGAGTCAAATAATGTTCACATATTTTGAGGTTATTTAAATATATCAAATTACTTAGAAATTTCTATATATGAATTGAATATGAATATGAATAAATGAATATGGCATTTCTTAAATGAACTGCCATGAAATATAGCAATTTCTAATAGAAGTGACATTCTAAACTGCAGTTGGGTTCCTAAGTTGCTTTCTGAATTTTATTTTTTCCATAGAACTGGCTAAAATATCACTTATAACCCCAAATCCTAATTTATTTTAAGATTCAAATATTGAAACTCAGGTTTGATTGCAGAATACAAGTCAAGTCTAGAGGCCTCATATTCCACATACTTTGAGACTTAAAACATCTTTAAATCTTTACTTCCTTTGAGCCCCATGGGAGGAAAGGGAGAGAGGATGGCTGGTGGGTGGAATCTCTCAAGCCTGGGTAGTCCTGGTCCCACGGCAGCTTTTGAGGAGGGCCTGGTAGTGGAGAGTGTGTGTATGTATCTCTAGTGGCAGATGGGTAGAGTGGTTCTGTCTGCAAAGGGTCCACTCATGTTGGTAACCACACATCCTAAACAAATAAGGTGGATTATATTGGATGTTGATTATTGTCCTGACAAATCTGGATTTATTGTGTAGCAGTGGGGTGCTACTGAAAGTATTTTCTCTTTGTATTTATGCATGGTTCATAACATAATTGAAATGAAATTGAAAAGGAAAAAAATTCAACATGTGGATTCTGTTAATGATCTACCCAGATTCCCTTTGGTCCGTTTTACTACTGTACACTACTCCCCTAGCTTTTCTGAGCTTTCTCATCTTTTTTTTTTCTTTTAACAGTTCTATTGAGAGATCCTTGACACATAAAAATTGTATATATTTAACGTACACACCTTGATGTTTCAATGTATGTATACATTGTAAATACTATAATTGAGCTGATTAACATACCTATCACCTTTACATAGTTAGCACTGTGTGTGTGTATATGTGTGTGTAGGACCCCCTGCACCTGCCACTGTCTTCAGAGGACTGCCTTGGGGCTGTGGGAGCTACTTTGCCACAGTCACAGGGTATCTGGAATACCTGGGAGTTCTCCCTCACACTCTCAACTCCTTAGGCAGCTATAGATAACGACTGACTGGTGCTAGAATATGAAAGCTCAGCACTCTTGCCTTGAGTAGGAAAAACTGAGGTGTAATTTGTGTTGGTTCATAAACTTCCCCCTGTACGGAGAGGACAAGAAGAGACCAAAGAAAGGCATGCCATTCCTTGTTGGTAGGTGGCAAGTTTAATAAGCAAGGGAACTTAACGAGGGTTGTCTTGGGCAGCTGCAAGGCAAGTAGATCTCTGCCCCTGCCCGCTAGGATCTTAGTAGTTATATAGCAGCTTTACCTGGGTTCAGTCACGTATATAGTCCAGACAGTTTCCACAATGCATTGCTCTCTCAAGGCTGTGTTCTTGGAACAGCCCCCACAGTGGGAATGGCTAGCAGAGTGTATGGTCTAAGGACAGGGCAGGGGGTGGGGAGCTTCCATTGCCTGGGCTAGCTTGTGGATCAACTAGCCGTCAGTCCTCTCAGGGAGCTCCAACAATTTGCACTTCAGAACTCCCCCCCACAGGATCAGGCTGAAACTGCCTGTGAGAGACTACCTGAAAGCCACACCTCGCTTGGCCCCTTCCCTACCCTTAGCTACTTCCCCAAATCTTTTACCAATGTCTGCTGGCAGCACTTCTGTAATAAATTATTCACATGCAAATCCCTGTTCCAGGGTCTGTTTTTGGGGAACCCGACCTAAGATGCCCTATCAAGTGTGTTCAGGTTTTTATACTCTCTCCCTTTCTCTTAATAATTAAAGACATCTTTATGCAGTTGAAATCATGCCACAGGCACACACAGCCATTTACTTTGATCCCATTCAGTATTTTTTCAACTATATCACTAGTTGCTACATAATCTTCCACTGGTGTCTGAGTTTAATATGCATTTTTGAATTGTCAAATATTTATGCTGTGGCTGTAACTTTATAAAAAAAATGCTCCAATGAGGGGGTAGAGGGAGAGGGAGAGAAGCAGACTCCCTGTTGAGTACAGAGCTCAATGCTGGGCTCCATCTTGGGACCCTGAGATCATGACCTGAGCCAAAATTAAGAGTCTGATGCTTAACTGACTGAGCCACTCAGGCACCCATGAATGAGATCATTTTAAGCATTGTTCACGTCTTACATGGTAATAACCATGGCAGCAATAATCATACTGACAACTATTTATCAAGCACTTACTTTGTGTTCGGCATTTTATTAGGTGCTTTGCCAAGATTAGTTTATTTAATCCTTTAAGCAACCTTGTGAGGTGGTTATGATCATATGATGAGGGAACCGAAATTGAGAAATGTAAACATTTTGCAATGATTTTATGACTGGTAGGTGGCCAGTGTAGGACTTGAGGTAGAAGTCTGACTGCAAACTTGTGCTCTCCATTGATTCTCTACCTGCTTCTTTGTTTATTCTGTTTAATTTTTATGACTATGTTAAGCATTTACTCTATTTGTAAATTGTATTTCTTCCTGTATGAATTCTTGTATGAATTCTTGCCAATTCATTGATTGGAATATTGATGGCTTTTCTCGCCATTTTGTATGATCTTTTTATATACTATAGATGGGAACCCTCTGAATAATTGTTGAAAATACTGGTGTCTATTTTATTTTTTAGATTGTTTTTATTATAAATATCAAGTTCTTTTATTACTGTTTTTTTCTCTATATAACTTTTTCAAATTAATCAAAGCTTCAAACGTGATTCTACCAAAACCTGATATGCTTTCCTATTTTTTAGAATTTCAATGTTTAGATTTTTAAAATATTTAATTATTAAATGTAAATTGACTATATATTGTACATGTATATAGTGTACATTTGGTATAGTGACTATTTTGAAGGTGAAAGAGTGAACTGATATAGTAATGTATTGCTTTAGCAAATGAATATGGAAATTGGATGGCTTTGTGTGAGGGAAGGAATTAACATGTATGGAATGTGTGGTATGTGCTAGCATTTTACATATAGGCATGGAATCTGGTTAGACTTTTCTATTAACCCACTCTTATTATGACAGGAGTCTAAAGTAGGGTGTTTGCAATAAAGAAGAAAAAAAAGAGAGCAAACAGTCTCAGATATCAACGTCTCTCCTTTTCTCTTTATGCCACCCATTGAGTGTCTAACACTATATCAGAGGGAGCATATTGAAGAATTTCCAATAATTTTGGGTTTTACATAGAAAACATTATTTTCTGGTAAAAAATAGTTATGTGAGCAATTCAAGTAAAAGGTTTATTTTTTTGGACCCAATTGTGGGTTTTTAGAATTGATTTTAGCTGAACAGGCTACTAATCATGAGATTATTGTCTGCTGAACCAGAGGAGTCACTTTGGCATCTGTCTATTGTGGACTTAAGTATCTTTATGGATGTAGTATGACTGGGAGTAAATTCTGCCCTTCTGCTCTTTAGCTGTCATTGATAGCTGTTTGCTCATCTTCTAGTTTCTGTGACTTGTTCCAAAGGCAGTTCTTGTGGTGTTAGAAATAGGAGAACAGAGTACAACCCACAACTGGCCTCATTTAAAACTAGGCAAACTAGTTAGCCCAGTTACTTTTACAGTTTGGGTGACAATGTTTTATAATATTTGAGGAATATAAGGAAGCAGTAAATATAATAATGGCTGACATTTGAATAGAAGTTTACTGTTTACACACACTTTCGCAATACATTATTTAATTTTCATAAGAGCCAAGATAGAATTATCTTGAACCTAGAACCTGACTTGAGTTTTCAAGCCTTACACAATGCTGGAATTAGTAGCAAAGAGGCTTAGAGTTGTCTAATGACAAACTTCAGATATAAACGGTTGTTGCATGAAAGAGATTCTCCAGCTTAATTTAAGAAGGCAAGGAAACAAATGGATAAACAGGAGAGGGGCAAAAACTGAAAAAGTGTATCTGAGAAGAAATTCTTCATAGTGAAGACTGAATGTCTGAAGGAAATTTCAGCTTTTCTACTCTGGTTTGAATCTACTTTTTAGAATGATTTGTAAACATTTGAGCCTAATAGCCAGAAGTTAAATAATTGACATCCTCAGATCATGTGAGAGATTTTTAAGTAGTGAGTCTCTACTCTTCAAGGTTGACAATGATGATGAAAATTAATGTTTACCAAAACTTACCATGGATCACATACTGTGCTGAGAGATTTACCTGAAAAATGTCATAATAACCTGATGAAACAAGCCCTATAACCCTCATTTTCAAACAAGGGAAAAAGAAGCATAAAAGAGATTGAATAACAGCTAGTAAGTAAGTGACTGAGCTGTGATTAGATATCAGATTACCTGATGCCAAAGTTTGCATATTTAATGGTTATACTCTACTATAGGACAGATATTAGAGACATCCTAGCAGACCTGCCTGAACAAAAACATTGCTATTCAGGAAGGGAAAAATGAAGGGGGAGAAATCGGAGGGGGAGACGAACCATGAGAGACTACGGACAGACGCTGAGAAATAAACTGAGGGTTCTAGAGGGGAGGGGGGGTGGGGAATGGGTTAGCCTGGTGATGGGTATTAAAGAGGGCACGTACTGCATGGAGCACTGGGTGTTATACGCAAACAATGAATCATGGAACACTACATCAAAAACTAATGATGTAATGTATGGTGATTAACATAACATAATAAAAAAAACCAAAAAAACACATTGCTATTTAGCAGTATACTCTAACCAGGTGAAATGCTCAGTCAAATTTCACACAATAGTCAGTGGTTATTTATGTTAGTGGCTCCTTCATGAAGCAGCCTGGAAAACCTCTTATGCAGGCTGTTGGGTCAAATTCTGTTCTCCACTGGGTCACTGAGAAAATAAAATGCCAGGTGCCTTCATGAGGGAGTCAACGTGAGAAATGGAAAGGAGATTTGCTTACCCAGTTGCTGCTCCATCATCTCAGCATTTGGCTTTGCTCTATTATTAATCATGCCTCTTTTATAGATGAGAAACCTCAGGTTCAGAGACATTTGTTGATTGTTGTTTGTTTATTTTTTTATTGTTTATTCTTATTGGATAGCAGGGAACGATGTTTTGGATTTGAAGAGGGTCTCCTTAAACGTACATGGTGTGAAAGATAAAGGCCTGAAGACACTCTCCTTTGGAAAGCTCCTCTGGAATCTCAGTAAACTCCAGGATATCAATCTAGATAATTTCTTTTTTTTCTCTAAGTTTTCAATTCCAGTTAACATACATTGTTTTATTAGTTTCAGATATACAATATGGTGATTCAACACTTCCATATATCACCTGGTGCTCCTCACAAGTGCCCTCCTTAATCCCCATCCCCCATCCCCCACCCGCCATCCCTCATAACCATCAATTCTTTATAGTTAAGAATCTGTTTCTTAATTTGTCTCTCTTTTATCCCCTTTGCTTGTTTTGTTTTTTTAATTCCACATATGAGTGAAATCATATGGTATTTGTCTTTCTCTGACTGACTTATTTTGCTTAGCATTATATTCTCTAACTCCATGTCATTGCAAATGGCAAGATTTCATTCATCTTTACAGCTGAATAATATTCCTCCGTGTGTGTGTGTGTGTGAGAGTGATATCTTCTTTATTCATTCATCAATAAATGGACACAGGCTGCTTCCATAATTTCGCTATTATAAATAATGCTGCTATAAATACTGGGGTACATGTATCCCTTTGAGTTAGTGTTTTTGTATACTTCGGGTAAATACCCAATGGTGCGATTGCTGGATCATAGGGTAGATATATTTTTAACTTTTTGAGGAACCTCCATACTGTTTTCCATAATGGCCACGCCAGTTTGCATTCCCAGCAATAGTGCAAGAGGGTTCCTTTTCCTCCACATCTTTGCCAACACTTGTTTCTTATGTTGTTGATTTTAGCCATTCTGACAGGTGTGAGGTAATATCTCGTAGTCTTTTTTTTTATATTATTATGTTAATCACCATACATTAAATCATTAGTTTTTGATGTAGTGTTCCATGATTCCTTGTTTGCATATAACACCCAGTGCTTCATTCAGTACGTGCCCTCTTTAATACCCATCCCCCCACCCCTCTAGAACCCTCAGTTTGTTTCTCAGAGTCCATAGTCTCTCATGGATCGTCTCCCCCTCTGATTTCCTCCCTTCATTTTCCCTTCCTACTTTCTTCTTCTTTTTTTTAACATATAATGTATGATTTGTTTCAGAGGCACAGGTCTGTGATTCAACAGTCTTACACAATTCACAGCGTTCACCATAGCACATACCCTCCCCAATGTCTATCACCCAGCCACCCCATCCCTCCCACCCCCACCACTCCAGCAACCCTCAGTTTGTTTCCTGAGATTAAGAATTCCTCATATCAGTGAGGTCATATGATACATGTCTTTCTCTGATTGACTTATTTAGCTCAGCATAATACCCTCCAGTTCCATCCACATTGTTGCAAATGGCAAGATCTCATTCCTTTTGATGGCTGCATAATATTCCATTGTATATGTATACCACTTCTTCTTTATCCATTCATCTGTCGATGGACATCTTGGCTCTTTCCATAGTTTGGCTATTGTGGACATTGCTGCTATAAACATCGGGGTGCACATACCCCTTCAGATCACTACATTTGTGTCTTTGGGGTAAATACCCAGTAGTGCAATTGCTGGATCATAGGGTAGCTCTATTTTCAACTTTTTGAGGAACCTCCATACTGTTTTCCAGACTGGCTGCACCAGCTTGCATTCCCACCAAAAGAGTAGGAGTGTTCCTCTTTCTCTGAATACCCGCCAACATCTGTCATTTCCTGACTTGTTAATTTTAGCCATTCTGACTGGTGTGAGGTGGTATCTCACTGAGGTTTTGATTTGTATTTCCCTGATGCCGAGCGATGTTGAGCACTTTTTCATGTGTCTGTTGGCCATTTGGATGTCTTCTTTGGAAAAATGTCTGTTCATGTCTTCTGCCCATTTCTTGATTGGATCATTTGTTCTTTGGGTGTTGAGTTTGATAAGTTCTTTATAGATTTTGGATATTAGCCCTTTATCTGATATGTCATTTGCAAATATCTCCCATTCTGTCGGTTGTCTTCTGGTTTTGTTGACTGTTTCTTTTGCTGTGCAAAAGCTTTTTATCTTGATGTAGTCCCAATAGTTCATTTTTGCCCTTGCTTCCCTTGCCTTTGGTGATGTTTCTAGGAAGAAGTTGCTGTGGCTGAGGTTGAAGAGGTTGCTGCCTGTGTTCTCCTTTAGGATTTTGATGGACTCCTGTCTCACATTGAGGTCTTTCAACCATTTGGAGTCTATTTTTGTGTGTGGTGTAAGGAAATGGTCCAGTTTCATTCTTCTGCATGTGGCTATCCAATTTCCCCAACACCATTTGTTGAAGAGACTGTCTTTTTTCCACTGGACATTTCCTGCTTTGTCGAAGATTAGTTGACCATAGAGTTGAGGGTCCATTTCTGGGCTCTCTATTCTGTTCCATTGATCTATGTGTCTGTTTTTGTGCCAGTACCATACTGTCTTGATGATGACAGCTTTGTAATAGAGCTTGAAGGCCAGAATTGTGATGCAACCAGCTTTGCTTTTCTTTTTCAACATTCCTCTGGCTATTCGGGGTCTTTTCTGGTTCCATACAAATTTTAGGATTATTTGTTCCATTTCTTTGAAAAAAGTGGATGGTATTTTGATGGGGATTGCATTAAATGTGTAGATTGCTCTAGGTAGCATTGACATCTTCACAATATTTGTTCTTCCAATCCATGAGCATGGAACGTTTTTCCATTTCTTTGTGTCTTCCTCAATTTCTTTCATGAGTATTTTATAGTTTTCTGAGTACAGATTCTTTGCCTCTTTGGTTAGATTTATTCCTAGGTATCTTATGGTTTTGGGTGCAATTGTAAATTGGGACTGACTCCTTAATTTCTTTTTCTTCTGTCTTGTTGGTGTATAGGAATGCCACTGATTTCTGTGTATTGATTTTATATCCTGCCACCTTACTGAATTCCTGTATGAGTTCTAGCAGTTTTGGGGTGGAGTCTTTGGGGTTTTCCACATAAAGTATCATATCATCTGCAAAGAGTGAGAGTTTGACTTCTTCTTTGCTGATTTGGATGCTTTTTATTTCTTTTTGTTGTCTGATTGCTGTGGCTAGGACTTCTAATACTATGTTGAATAGCAGTGGTGATAGTGGACATCCCTGCCGCGTTCCTGACCTTAGGGGGAAAGCTCTCAGTTTTTCCCCATTGAGAATGATATTCGCTGTGGGTTTTTCATAGATGGCTTTTATGATATTGAGGTATGTACCCTCTATCCCTATACTCTGAAGAGTTTTGATCAAGAAAGGATGCTGTACTTTGTCAAATGCTTCTTCTGCATCTATTGAGAGGATCATATGATTCTTGTTCTTTCTTTTGCTAATGTATTGTATCACATTGATTGATTTGCGGATGTTGAACCAACCTTGCAGCCCAGGGATAAATCCCACTTGGTCATGGTGAATAATCCTTTTAATGTACTGTTGGATCCTACTGGCTAGTATTTTGGTGAGAAATTTTGCATCCATGTTCATCAAGGATATTGGTCTGTAATTTTCCTTTTTGATGGGGTTTTTGTCTGGTTTTGGGATCAAGGTAATTGTGGCCTCATAAAACGAGTTTGGAAGTTTTCCTTCCATTTCTATTTTTTGGAACAGTTTCAGAAGAATAAGTATTAATTCTTCTTTAAATGTTTGGTAGAATTCCCCTGGGAAGCCATCTGGCCCTGGGCTTTTGTTTGTTGGGAGATTTTTGATGACTGCTTCAATTTCCTTAGTGGTTATAGGTCTGTTCAGGTTTTCTATTTCTTCCTGGTTCAGTTTTGGTAGTTGTTACATCTCTAGGAATGCATCCATTTCTTCCAGGTTATCTAATTTGCTGGCATATAGTTGCTCATAATATGTTCTTAATAATTGTTTGTATTTCTTTGGTGTTGGTTGTGATCTCTCCTCTTTCATTCATGATTCTATTTATTTGGGTCATTTCTCTTTTCTTTTTGATAAGTCTGGCTAGGGGTTTATCGATCTTGTTAATTCTTTCAAAGAACCAGCTCCTAGTTTCGTTGATCTGTTCTACTGTTCTTTTGGTTTCTATTTCATTGATTTCTGCTCTGATCTTTATTATTTCTCTTCTCCTGCTGGGTTTAGGCTTTATTTGTTATTCTTTCTCCAGCTCCTTTAGGTGTAGGGTTAGGTTGTGTATTTGAGACCTTTCTTGTTTCTTGAGAAAGGCTTGTATTGCTATATACTTTCCTCTTAGGACTGCCTTTGCTGTATCCCAAATATTTTGAACAGTTGTGTTCTCATTTTCATTTGTTTCCATGAATTTTTTAAATTCTTCTTTAATTTCCTGGTTGACCCATTCATTCTTTAGTAGGATGCTGTTTAGCCTCCATGTATTTGAGTTCTTTCCAACTTTCCTCTTGTGATTGAGTTCTAGTTTCCAAGCATTGTGGTCTGAAAATAGGCAGGGAATGATCCCAATCTTTTGGTATCGGTTGAGACCTGATTTGTGACCTAAGATGTGATCTTTTCTGGAGAATGTTCCATGGGCACTAGAGAAGAATGTGTATTCCGTTGTTTTGGGATGGAATGTTCTGAATAGATCTGTGAAGTCCATTTGGTCCAGTGTCATTTAATCTTTATTTCCTTGTTGATTTTTTGCTTAGATGATCTGTCCATTTCAGTGAGGGGGGTATTAAAGTCCCCTACTATTATTATATTGTTGTCAATGTGTTTCTTTCCTTTTGTTATTAATTGGCTTATATAAGTGGCTGCTCCCATGTTAGGGGCATAGATATTTACAATTGTTAGATCTTCTTGTTGGATAGACCCTTTAAGTAGGATATAGTGTCCTTCCTCATCTCTTATTACAGTCTTTGGTTTAAAATCTAATTTGTCTGATATAAGGATTGCCACCCCAGCTTTCTTTTGGTGTCCATTAGCATGGTAAATGATTTTCCACCCCTTCACTTTCAATCTGGGGGTGTCTTTGGGTCTAAAATGAGTTTCTTGCAGACAGCATATCGATGGGTCTTATATTTTAATCCAATCTGATAGCCTGTGTCTTTTGATTGGGGCATTTAGCCCATTTCCATTCAGGGTAACTATTGAAAGATATGAATTTAGTGCCATTGTATTGCCTGTAAGGTGACTGTTACTGTATATTGTCTGTGTTCCTTTCTGGTCTATGTTGCTTTTAGGCTCTCTCTTTGCTTAGAGGACCCCTTTCAATATTTCTTGTAGGGCTGGTTTCATGTTTGCAAATTCCTTTAGTTTTTGTTTGTCCTGGAAGCTTTTTATCTCTCCTTCTATTTTCAATGACAGCCTAGTTGGATATAGTATTCTTGGCTGCATATTTTTCTCATTTAGTTCTCTGAATATATCATGCCAGTCCTTTCTACCTGCCAGGTCTCTGTGGATAGGTCTGTTGCCAATCTAATGTTTCTACCATTGTAGGTACAGATGTCTTGACCCGAGCTGCTTTCAGGATTTTCTCTTTGTCTCTGAGACTCGTAAGTTTTACTATTAGATGTTGGGGTGTTGACCTATTTTTATTGATTTTGAGGGGTGTTCTCTGTGCCTCCTGGATTTTGATGCCTGTTTCCTTCCCCAAACTAGGGAAGTTCTCTGCTATACTTTGCTCCAATATACCTTCTGCCCCCCTCTCTCTTTCTTCTTCTTCGAGGATCCCAATTATTCTAATACTGTTTTGTCTTATGGTATCACTTATCTCTTGAATTCTGCCCTTGTGATCCAGGAGTTGTTTATTTCTTTTTCTCAGCTTCTTTATTTTCCATCATTTGGCCTTCTATATCACTAATTCTTTCTTCTGCCTCATTTATCCTAGCAGTTAGAGCCTCCATTTTTGATTGCACCTCATTAATAGCCTTTTTGATTTCAACTTGGTTAGATTTTAGTTCTTTTATTTCTTCCGAAAGGGTTTTTCTAATATCTTCCATGCTTTTTTCAAGCCCAGCTAGTATCTTTAAAATCGTCATTCTGAACTCTAGTTCTGACATCTTACTAATGTCAGTATTGATTAGGTCCCTGGCAGTTGGTACTGCCTCTTGTTCTTTTTTTTGAGGTGATTTTTTCAGTCTTGTCATTTTGTCCAGAGGGGAATAGATGAATGAGAGAACAAAATGCTAGCAGGGTAACAACAACCCCAGCAAATATACACTAAACAAATCAGAAGAGACCTGAAACTGGGGGAAAAGAAAGGGAAAGAATGAAAAAAAAAAAAAAAGAAAAAGAAAAAAGATTAAAAAAAAAAAGAATATGGTCAAATATGATCAGGCTGGTGCATAGATCAGTGCCACACACTAGATTTTGGGTGTATTTTGGTCTGTTAGAAGAAAGTGCCTCCCAAAATTTTAAAGAAAGAAAAACTTACATATGTACAAAAATAATGGTAAAATACAATGAAGGGATGGAATATGACTATAAGAATGAAAATTATAAAAGATTTTATAAAAGGAGTTAATAAGAAAAAGAGTTGGTTGAAAAAAGAAAGAAGAGGAATTAAAAAAAGGGTGGGGGAGAGAATGTGATCAGGCAGGAGACTAGAACAAAGCCATACATTAGAGATTTAGGGTATATTTTGGTCTGTTAGAAGAAACTGTATCCCAAAATTTTAAAGAGAGAACAACTTATATATATATGGTTAACTATGAAGGGATAGAATATGACTCTAAAAATGAAAAATAAAAAAGATTTTTAAAAAAAGGGATTGATAAGTTGTTGGTTGAAAAAGGGAAAAAGAAAAATTCAAAAAAAAAAACAGTTAAAAAAATATTAACTTTGAAAGACTAAAGAATCATGGGAAAAAAGCCATGAATTCCATGTGCATTATTCCCCTAGCGCTGGAGTTCTGCTGTTCTCATTGATCGGTAAACTTGGTCTTGGCTGGCTATTCTTGCTGATCTTCTGGAGAGGGGCCTGTTGCCGTGGTTTCCAAAAGTCTTTGCCGGAGGCAGAATTGCCCCGCCCTTGCCCAGTCTGGGCTAAGTAATCAGCTCGGGTTTGCTCTCTGGAGCTTTTGTTCCCTTCAAGCTTTCCGTACAGCTTTGGAGGACGAGAGTGAAAATGGCGGCCTCCCAATCTCCGCCCCGGAGGAGCCGAGAACTCGGGGCCCCACTCCTCAGTGAGCCCCCAGAGAAAAGCAGTCAGTCACTCCCGTCTCCTCAGTCTCCAGCTGCACTCCGTGCTCACCTGGATTGTGACCCAGCGTTTCTGTCTCTGGCGCACGACCCCATTTGGTGTCTCCAAACCAGCAGATCACTGCGATGCGCTCCCACGCCGCTCCTCCCAGGGGAGGAAGAAGAGTCTCCCCAGATCTGCCACTTGTTGGGTCCCTGCTAGAAGAACAATGGCCCGACCGTGCCGCGGATCACGGTTTATGGCAACCCCGAGCTGAGAGCCCACTCCTTGGCTCCGTCTCTGCAGCCGGCTTCCCCGCTCCGATTCCGGGGAGCTCTGCCGCACTCAGGTACCCCCGGTCTTTCTGTGACCCCGAGGGTCCTGAAACCACACTGTCGCCGCGAGGGTTCCACCCCCCGCTTAGCCACTGGAGCGACATCCCTCAGCGGAGCCGACTTCTAAAGGTTCCGATTTTGTCCTCCGCGGCTCTATCACTTGCCAGAAGCGGCCCACAGAGCCCCCCTCCCCTGCCGTCTATCCTCCCGAATATCGCCTCGGATTCACTTCTCCGCACATCCTACCTTCCAGAAAGTGGTCGCTTTTCTGTTCAGAGAGTTGTTGCTATTCTTTTCTTCGATCTCCTGTTGAGTTCATAGGTGTTCGGAATGGTTTGATCCCTATGCAGATGAATTCCTGGACCAGAGGAAATTTTGTCTCCTACTCCTCCGCCATCTTGCTCCTCGAATCAATATCTCATAGTTTTGATTTGATGGTCAGTGAAGTTGAGTATCTTTTCATGTGTCTGTTGGCTACCTGGAGTCTTCTTTGGAGAAATGTCTGTTCATGTCTTCTGCCCATTTTAATCAGATTATTTGTTTTTTGGGTGTTGAGTTGTATAAGTTTTTAATATATTTTAGATACTAACCCTTTATTGGATAGGTCATTTATAAATATCTTCCTCCTTTTAGTAGGTTTCCTTTTAGTTTTGTTGATTGTTTCCTTTGCTGTGCAGAAGCTTTTTATTTTGATGTAGTCCCAATAGTTTATTTTTCCTTTTGTTTGCCTTTGGAAACATATCTAGACATGTTTGGACATATCTAGAAAAAAGTTGCTATGGCAGATGTCAAAGAAGTTACTGCCCATGTTCTCTTCTAGGATTATTATGGTTCATGTCTCACATTTAGGTCTTCATCCATTTTGAATTTATTTTTGTGTACGGTGTAAGGAATTGGTCCAGTTTTATTCTTCTGCATGTTGCTGTCCAGTTTTCCCAACACCATTTGTTGAAGAGACTGTCCTTTTCCCATTGGGTATTCTTTCCTGCTTTGATCATATAGTTGTGGGTTCATTTCTGGGTTTTCTATTCTGTTCTATTGATCTATGTGTTTGTTTTTTTGCCAGTACCATACTATCTTGATGACTACAGCTTTGCAATATAACTTGAAGTCTGGAATTGTGGTGCCTCCAGCTTTGCTTTTCCTTTTCAAGACTGCTTTGGCTATTTGGGGTCTTTTGTGGTTCCATACATGTTTTAGGATTGTTTGTTCTAGCTCTGTGAAAAATGCTGGTGGCATTTTGATAGGGATTGCTTTAAATGTGTAGATTGCTTTGGGTAGTACAGACATTTTAGCAATATTTGTTCTTTCAATGTCTCTCCACTTCTTTCTTTCATCTTCAGTTTCTTTCATCAGTGTTTTATAGTTTTCAGAGTACAGATCTTTCCCTTCTTTGGTTAGGTTTATTCCAGGTATCTTATGGTTTTTGGTGCAATTGTAAATGGGATCAATTCCTTGATTTCTCTTTCTGCTTCTTCGTTATTAGTGTATAGAAATGTAACAGATTTCTGTACATTGATTTTGTATCCTGTGACTTTACTGAATTTGTTGATCAGTTCTAGCAGTTTTTTAGTAGAGTTTTTCAGGTTTTCTGTATGTAGTATCATGTCATCTGCAAATAGTGAAAGTTTGACTTCTTCCTTGCCAATTTGGATGCTTTTTATTCCTTTTTGTTGTCTGATTGCTATGGCTAGGACTTCCAGTAATATTTTGAATTAAAGTGATGATAGTGGACATCCTTGTCTTATTCTTGACCTTAGGGGAAAAGCCATCATTTTTTTTCCCATTAGGGATGATGGTAGCTGTGGGTTTTTCATATAAGGCCTTTATTATCTTGAGGTATTGTCCCTCTAAACCTACTTTGTTGAGGGTCTTTTATCATAAATGGATGTTGTACTTTGTCAAAGGCATTTTCTGCACCTATTGAAATGATCATATGGTTCTTATCCTTTCTCTTATTGATGTGATGTATCACGTTGATTGATTTGTGAATATTGAACCACCTTTGCCAACCCAGGAATAAATCCCACTTAATTATGATGAATGATTTTTTAATGTATTGTGGGATTAGGTTTGCTATTATTTTGTTGAGGATTTTCACAGCTATGTTCAGAGATATTGACCTATAGTTCTCTTTTTATGTTGTATCTTTATCTGATTTTGGTATCAGGGTAATGCTGGCCTGGTAGAATGAATTTGGAAGCTTTCCTTCCTCTTCTACTTTTTGGAATAGGTTGAGAAGAATAGATATTAACTCTTTAAATGTTTGGTAGAATTCTCCTGTGAAGCCATCTTGTCCTAGACTTTTGTTTCTTGGGAGTCATTTCTTTCCATTTCAGTTTTGGTAGTTTATATGTTTCTACGAATTTATACATTTCTTCTAGGTTGTCCAATTTGTTAGCATGTAGTTTTTCATAATGTTCTAATTGTTTGTATTTCTGTAGTTTTGATTATTTCTCCTCTCTCATTTGTGATTTTATTTATCTGAGTCCTTTCTCTTTTTACTTGATGAGTCTGGATAGAGGTTTTTCAATTTTATTGATTTTTTCCCCCCAAAGAACCAGATACTGGTTTCATTGTTTTGTTCTATTGTTTTTTTTTTTTTTTTTTAGTTTGTATATCATTTGTTTCTGCTCTAATCTTTATTATTTCTTTCCTTCTGCTGGTTTAGGCTTCACTTGTTGTTTTTCTAGCTCCTTTAGGTGTAAGGTTAGGTTGCTTATTTGAGATTTTTCTTGCTTCTTGAGGTAAGCCTATATTGCTAGAAACTTCCCTCTTACGACTGCTTTTGCTGCATCCCAAAGGTTTTGGACTGTTGTTTTCATTTTCATTTCTTTTCATGTACCTTTTTATTTCTTTTGTTATTTCCTGGTTGACCCATTCATTGTTTAGTAGCATGTAGTTTAACCTCCATGTTTGTGGTCTTTCCAGTTTTTTTCTTGTGGTTGATTTCTAATTTCATAGCATTGTGGTCAGAAAAGATGCATGGTATGACTTTGATCTTCTCTAAATCTTTGAAGCTTGTTTTGTGGGCTAATATGTGATCTCTTCTGGAGGCTGTTCCATGTGCATTTGAAAAGAATGTGTATTCTGCTATTTTAGGATAGAATGTTCTGAATATATCTGTTAAATCCATCTGTTCCAGTGTGTCCTTCAAAGTCATTGTTTCCTTGATGATTTTGTGTTTAGACGATCTGTCCATTGAGGTAAGTGGGGTATAAAATCCCCTACTATTATTGTATTATTGTTGATTAGTTCCTTTATGTTTGTTATGAACTGTTTTATGTATTTGGGTGCTCCTATTTAAACAGTTGTTATATCTTCTTGTTGGACTGTCCCCTTTATTATTATGTAGTACCCTTCTTTGTCTCTTGTTATAGTCTTTGTTTTAAAGTCTATTTTGTCTGATATAAGTATTGCTACCGTGGCCTTCTTTTGACATCCATTTACAGGATAGATGTTTCTCCATTCCCTTACTTTCAACCTGCAGGTGTCTCTAGGTAAAAAAATGAGTCACTTGTAAGCAGCATATAGATGGGTATTATATTTTTATCCATTCTTTCAACCTATGTCTTTTGATTGGAATCTTTAGTCCATTTACATTCAAAGGAATTATTGATAATATGTATTTATTGTCATTTTATTGTTTTGTGGTTGTTTCTGAAAATTCTCTCTGATCCTTTCTTATCTTTCTCTCATGTTTTGCTGATTTTCTTTAGTGATATATTTGGATTTCTTTTTCTTTATTCTTTATTCTTTATATATTTATTTTTGGTTTTTGTTATATGGTTATCATTAGACTTATATATAAAGTCTTCTGCATATAGCAACCTATATTAAGTTGATGGTCATTTAAGTTTGAACCCATTCTTTACTCTTCTCCTCCCCACATTTTAGGTATATGTTGTTATATTTTATATCTTTTTATCTTATGAGTTCCTTTACTCATTTTTTTACAGAAATATTCATTTTTACTGCTTTTATGTTTTCTTTTTCTTTTAAGATTTTATTTATTTATTTGACAGAGAGAGACAGTGAGAGCAGGAACATAAGCAGGGGGAGTGGGAGAGGGAGAAGCAGGCTTCCCGCCGAGCAGGGAGCCCAATGCGAGGCTTGGTTCCAGGACCCTGGGATCATGACCTGAGCCGAAGGCAGACGCTTAACAACTGAGCCACCCAGGCGCCCCTGCTTTTGTGTTTCCTACCTTTATGCTGTCACTTTTCACCTATACTTTCCATTCAAAGAGTCCCCTTTAATATTTCTTGCAGGGCTGGTTTAGTGGTCATGAACTCATTTAGTTTTTGTTTGTCTGGGGAACTCTTTATCTCTCCTTCTATTCTGAATGATAGCCTTGCTGGATAGATTATTCTTGGCTGCAAATTTTTTCCCCATTCAGCACTTTCAATGTATCATGCCACTGCCATCTGGCTTGTAAAGTTTCTGTTGAAAAATCTGCTAGCCTTATGGGTTTTCCCTTGTAAGTTATGTTTCTCTTGCTGCTTTAAAAATTTTTCTTTATCACTATATTTTGCTAACTTAATTACAATATGTCTTTGTGTGGATCTGATGAAAGTTCTCCATGCCTCTTGGATCTGGATGTCTGTTTCCTTCCCCAGATTAGGGAAATTTTCAGTTATTATTTCTTGAAGTAAATTTTCTGCCCCCTTTTCTCTCTCTTTTTCTTTTGGGACTCCTATAATACAAATGTTATTACATTTAATGGACTCATTGAGTTCCCTAAGTCTATTATTATTTTTCATAATTCTTTTTCTCTCCTTTGTTTCACTTGGTTACTTTCCATTACTCTCTTCTAGGTCACTAATTCATTCCTCTCCTTTTTCTATCCTGCTGTTCATTCCATCAAGTGTATTTCTTATTTCTTTTTTTTTTTTAAGATTTATTTATTTATTAGAGAGAGAGCACATGTGCGAGCAGGGAAAGGGGCAGAGAGAATCCCAAGCAGACACCACGCTGAGCACAGAGACCAACCTGGGGCCTGATCTTGTGACCCTGAGATCATGACCTGAGCCAAAACCAAGAGTCAGATGCTTAACCAACTGAGCCACCCAGGAGCCCCTGTTTCTCATTTCGTTTATTGAGCCCTTTATCTCTGCTATGTTATTCCTTGTCTCTGTGTTAAGGGTCTCACTGATGTTTTCCACTCTTTTCTCAAGTCCAGTGAGTATCTTTATGGTCATTGCTTTAACATCTCCATCAGGCATTGTTACTTACAGCTGTTTCACTTAGATCTCCAGCCATAGCCTTGTTGCACTCTTTCATTTGGAACAAATGCCTCTGTCTTCTCATTTTGTCTAAGTCTCTTTTCCTGCTTCTCCATGTTAGGAAAGTCAGCTACATCTCCTGTTTTTGAGGGTAATGTCCTTATGAAGATGAGGTCCTTCAGTGTCCTGCCACGTCATGTCCCATGTTCCCTAGGACTGGTGCTGCAATGTGTGCTGAGTGTGCTCTGCTATTTTGTTCTGTCTGCTTTATCCTTCAGGCCATTAGTCCACAGAGATTCTCTTTGTCTGATAGGGGCGGTGTTCGGTCCCTGGCCTGAATGTGGTGCCTTTTAACTAGGTGTACTCTGGTCTGTTTGTGAAATGAAATCTGTTCCAGTGCCACTGGAACTGAGGCTCTGTAAAATTCCTGCATTGTGAGACACAGCGTGAGCAGAAGTTTGGGCTGATCTTCTTGGGGAGCAGGTCTGCAATGTTGGGACTGAGGCAAGTGAGACCGAAAAGGGCAGTTCCACCAGAGTGTGAGGGCAGAGCTTGGTGTAAGCAAGTTAAGTAGTGACTGTCCATGTTGCACTGGTTCCTACAGGTGGCCCCGTGCTTATGCTGAGGGGCAGGGGAGAGAAATGGTGTGGACCAGTTCCTTTGTTCCCAGAGGGGTCTCTCTGTGAATGCTGTCTCTCTGGGACACAATATGTGCCTCAGGCACTCTTCAGATGCTGTTTCCATGCTGTATGTTCCTGAGCTGTTTGCCTGCCTTCTTTCCAAGAGCAGTCCCAATGTCGTTCGAGCTCTCCCAGAGCCAAGCATGCTGGCCTTTAGAACTCCAGGCTCTAAGCCCCACTGGTTGTAAAACCTCATGACATTTTGCCCCTCTTGCTTTCCAAGCCAATTGCTATGGGGATTCATATTCCCCAGGTGGGCTCCCCTATGTGCTAGTTTGTCTCTTCCCTTCTCTGTGACCACAGCTTCCTCCCCACTGTGGCAGCCAGGATCCATTTGTGTCCAAAGCTGTGTCTTTGCCCTTCCTACCTTTTTCCATGTGGCCTTTTCTCTGCCTTTAGTTGTGGAGTTTTTTCTGCCAGTCTTCAGGTCAATTTCTGGGGGTATTTAGGATGATTTGATAGTTACCTAGTTGTATTCAAGGGACGAGGCAAGTCTAGTATCCTCCTATTCTGCCACCATCTTCCAACCCATTCCATCTAGATAATTTCTTTAGAGAGTAAAAAATTTTCTATATTTGGTTTGGTTCTAAAAATACCAGGCTCTAGGGGTGCCTGGGTGGCTCAGTTGGGTAAGTGTCTGCTTTAGGCTCAGGTCATGATCTTGGGGTCCTGGGATTGAGCCCCGCATTGGGCTCCCTGTTCAGTGGGGAGTCTGCTTCTCCCTCTCCCCCTGCTCCTCCCCCTTGCTGGTGCTTTTTCTCTCAAATAAATAAAAAAAAAGCAGGCTCTAGTAGAGACTGAGTTATTTCTATGATAAGAAAATAAAGCTATTTTTTTCTTATAATGGTTACTTCCTTGCTTCTTGCCTTTTCAGAGAATGTGTGTTCTGTCAGCAGCTAAGAACACAGATCTGGGTGCTGATCAAGAATCTGAAGTGAGGCCTGAGAAAATGCAGAACTGAGGTAAAAATTTCCAGGAAACACTATAAAACCTATCATGACATTTTGTGGTATTTCGAGTGCTTAGAGAAAGGTGAACCTGAGGTGAATATGAAAAAGGTAAAAGCTCAGCTTAGTTTGAAAAACAGAAGTCTGAAAAGCAAAAATGTGAATTTTTATTTTCAGTGTAATATGAGGATGGCTTTTCACTTTTGTTAAAAGAGGAAAGGTTAGTGAACTTGAGTTGGATGAAACCTAAATCCTTTATCATGATTCTTTAGGTTTGTCATTTGGCTTCACTGACCACATCACCTACCATTCTCCCCTCACAGTGTCCTCATGGTGCTGGCCTTCCTTCATTTCCTAGTGCACTTACTTTGGCCTAAGGATATTTACATTTGCCATTTCCTCCACCTGAAATGCCTTTCCTACTGCTATTTACTTGGTGGCTTCATTCTTATCATTCTGGTCTCAGCTCAAGTATCATCTCCTTAGAGTAGACCACCCTAATCAACCTTTGTACTCCCTACACCTCCCCACCCCCCACCATCTTGTATGCTCATCCGTGGCTCTCCTCTCCTGTGGGACACATGGAAGATGATACTTTCCTGATGCCTCTACAATTGGGTAGAACTCTAGGACAAGTTTTGGCCATTAGGATAGATGAAAGTGATGTGATGGTGTAATCTCATCAGGCTTGGTGCTCTCCATGTGTGAGGACAACATGGAGCAGAGCCCCAGTGATGTATAATGTATAGGGACATGCACAAGGAAAAAACTCCAACTTGTTGTCTTAGGATGCTGAGGTATTTAGGATTATTTGTTATTGCAATGTAACTACCCCCATCTGGCCTAAAACATCATCATCTTTATTTTCTTTGTAGCACTTTTTAAATGATCTCATTCATTTATTATTAGTCTGTCCCCCCTTCCAAACATTGCCAGGTGCATTAGTAGTACACAATATACTAAAGGATTAAATTTCTATGTTGTCTGTGGATCCTCATGAATCTTAATCAAGTCTTTCAGAAAAGCCCTTATGTCCTCTGCTAACTGTTTTGGCACAAATCTGTTAAACAGGACTTATCTATGAATGGCCCTTGCTGAACTAGACTAGGTAGGTTCTCACTATCTCAATCTCTCCCTGTTCCAGCTCATTTCTTCTGATGGAGAGAAGTACATAACATTACAGAAAGACTATGGAGTAAGCAGGATCAGACAGAATGGATACGGTTTCATGTCCCTGACAAGGTTCTCCTCCAAACATGTACAGAGGAAAGAAGAGGGTGGTGTTTCCAGAGGCTACACAGAATCTATTCTCCCTAATCCTCACCCTATTTAGTTAGGTAGAACTGATCTCCTCATAGGGAAAGGGAAAATGGTGACCTTTACTTTGCAGCTCACCAGCCCTGCCTTGGATATGTTAATTCAGTGTAAAAAATCTTTAAGGAATGTGTCCATTTAGAAAATTAAGGGGTTGCACTTGCTCAGCAGTTTCCAAACTGTGTTCCTTGAGGTGCTTGCAGGGGTTGGCCAGAGAAACAGAATGATTATTGTAGGTCGACTTTTCTCTGCTCTCCCCTCTCTTGCTTCCTCTTCAATCAAAGAATCTTTATTTTTAAAAAAGTCCATTTTAGGGGGCTTCTTGTATTTTTTCATTTGAAAGGAATTTGATACTTTTAAACAAGTTTCAAAAAATTGAACTAGATATTTTCTAAAGCCACTTGGGCTTTTAATGTTTGGAGACTAGAAGCCTGTTATGTTCAAGGTACTGTGCTGGGCACAGGGCACAGTGGGGCACGTGAAAGCAAAGAAGACCTCACCCCTCATCTCCTGATTTAGCAGAAGAAAGACTCTTGCATGAATAATAGCAGGGAATGAACAAAGGTGAGGGAAGGAGGGAGGAGAGGAGAGTACTAAGTGTGGGCTGTCTATGAAAGTAACCATCATATGTAAGCCTTGCTGTGAAACGCTCTTTCCAACTCCATCCCGGCAGCATGGTTGATGATGGGGAACCTTCTCCAGGTCTTGGCAAAGGGCCTTTGTTACTTCTAAAATGACTTTGGTACCCCAGTTCCCCAGTACTCAGCTTCTGATTTCTTATTCATCAGCTTCTGATTTCTTATTCATCCATGAGATTTTTTTTTTTGTATGATATATTCTATGCCCTTAGCAACTTTATTTCATATTAAAAATGTTGGTGACAACATAACTTTACAATTTCAATTAGAAGTCAAACACCTTTATAAAGACATAAATTCACTCTAATGTCAAGAGCTCCAGAGATAAGAAATATTGACAGCTAAGGAATATCAAATTCATAGATTTCAGTGTCCCTGGCTACCCTACTACCTTTGATGACCTGGATATGAAAGTGTTACTGTGTCTCATTTCAACAGAGTTGTCTGATTCTTCAAGGTTCCAATGTGCCTCTGCCACCATCTTTGGATTTTGGGTTATTATTTTCTTCTCTTGACTTTAGTTTCTTCTGTGCACAAGAGGTTAGATCTTATTATCTTTATTGTATTTTAATATTTCTCTTCTTTTTGGTCATGCATTTCTTTACTGAAATTTCTAATTTTTAATATACGCAATATATTCATATGCCTTAAAATCCAAATGCTACAGACATATACAGTAAAGCTTCTCACTTCCACTCCCATCTTCCATTTGCTCACTTTCTGCACCTAAAAACTTATCTTTTCTGTAGATAGAGTGTACCTTTATCCCTTTGAACATCTGGTTTGCATTCCATTTTATTGATACAGTTTATTTAACTAGTCTCATAATGTTAGCTATATGAGTTGCTTCTTATCTTTTACTATTATAACTATGTTGTAGTAAGTTACACTGTACATGTGTCATTTCTAATGTATACAAATGTATCTGAGAATAAATTCCTAGAAGTGGGATTGTTAGGTCCAAGCATGTATAACCCTTGTAAATTTGTAATTGTGATAGCAATTGTCAAATTGCCCTCCATTGGCATTGCACTACTTGACCCTTTCACTAGGATTGTGTGAAAGTTCCTATTTCCCCATAGCCTCACCATCAGAAGCACTGTCAAACACTTGGATTTATGCCAATCTAGTAAGTTAGATATGGTATCACAATGTAATTTTGATTTGCATTTCTCTTTTTATGATTTAGGTTAATCATCTTTTATTTTTTTTTTTTTAAAGATTTTATTTATTTATTTGAGAGAGAGAGAATGAGAGAGAGTGAGTACATGAGAGGGGGGAGGGTCAGAGGGAGAAGCAGACTCCCTGCCGAGCAGGGAGCCCAATGCGGGACTCGATCCAGGGACTCCAGGATCATGACCCGAGCCGAAGGCAGTCGCTTAACCAACTGAGCCACCCAGGCGCCCTAGGTTAATCATCTTTTAAATGTCCAAGAACTATTTATATTTTAAGGTTCTGTTCTTGATCTTCAGATTTCTCATAGGCTTATGGTAAAACAACTCTTCCTGGTTTATCTATCCACAGCTTCATCCACCCATGTCCCCAAACTGTGGATGCTCAGTGTTTTCTCCAGCCTTCTAATAGATTTTATATTTGGAAACACTATTCTTCATCTTCCCCTATTCATCTCACTTTAATTCAACATTATGCATTTCTTTGGTCTTTGTATGAAATTGCTTTCCAGTAGTAATTCTCCTAGCCAAAGAACTTGCTGACACATTCACCAGGATTCTCTTATCACTACATAGTTACTTATGGTCTTATTAACCATAAAAAACAAAACAAAACAAAGCAAAAACAAAACAAAACAAAAAACAAGCAAGAACAAACAACTAAGACTTTTCCCTCTTTTTGTTCAAATCCAAGAAGATTGGATATTCTTTCATTGAAGAGAGGGTGATCAGTATCATCAATTTGAGGAATTTTCCTATGGCTTTTGGGCTGATGACTATTTGCACATAGATACTGTGTAAAGGCATTTTTTTGCACCTGGATACAAATTCACAGTGAGGATGTAGAGAGACTTGGCAAAGAGGATTGATACGTAAGAGTCCTTAGCAAAAAAGAATGCAAGCAGAAAGAGATTGTGGGGTGTGGTGCATCTGTCCCCCAAATCCTAATGTAGAGCCCTCTCTTAACTTTGTTGTCTTTAAAATGTCTGGCTTATGTGATATTGGACATGACACAATATTTATATCCTCTGGCTAAGGGCTTTCAAAGATTAAGCATAGCACCTTAGCTTTCCTACATACTAAGCACACAGTCATATTATTTAGATAATTAAAGCACAATGCAGATAATTTTGACAGGATAGATGTGACCCAGGGCTGGCTTGATGGGCATGTGAACTGAGTAATCACGTAGGGCCGCATGCTCAGTAGGGCCCCTGCTTTGTTGATGTTCTGCTGTCATCATGATGAAATTCTTGAACAAGGGGGCTAGTCCCTCATTTTCATTCAGACTAAGCCCCACAAATTAAAAAGCTGGCCTTTCCTCATGTGACTTGAGGTTAGATTGCCTGGAGAATCAAGTCTGTTTTAGACCAGAGTCCAGTGTATTAGTGTTACTCGTGAAGCATCTGTGAATATATTTCCTTCCACTAAGGTGACTGACACTTCTGTTTGTAATTTTGATTGGAAGTGACAACAGAAAAGGATTTATATTTATTTTAATCTTTTATATCTTACTTTAGAAAGCAGACAAGATACAGCCACGAAGAGCAAATGGATGAGTGCAATATTTTCCTTATGCTCCTGTGCTCCAGACAACACCATTAAGATCTGTTTCAAAACTGTATTAAGCATAGCCATTTCTTTCCCACATAGACATGCTAGGTCTCATTCCTACATATAAATTTAAGTATAAAATCTTAATTCAAGTTGCTTGCAAAGAAGATACCAAAAAGGCTTGAAAATTCAAATTTTCCTCTTGAGCCTAGAGTTTTAATCATCATTTGGTAAGTGGTTACAAAACAGTCCCAATAGTAAGATAACCTTCCAAATTAAGATACTCAATAGTTTAACCTGAAAGTATTCTAAATAATAAGTTCATTTCCTTTCTTTGAATCTACAAATTTAAGAAAAGTGAATAATCTGCATTCAACAGGTAAAACTCAAAGGAGACATGTGTTGTCCTGGGTTGGGATGAAAAAACAAACCCTTTAGAAGCAAAAGCACAGTTGGGCTAACTTCAGTGTTAGGGATGCTATTACACAAGCAGCTCACTGTGTCAAATTTGGAAGTGTGAGAACCTGTTTACTAAAGAGAACTCTCATCTCTCTAAGAGAACTCTCATCTCTCTTGGAGCCCTAGAGAAGCGGGAGGAACACATGCAAAGTCATTTTTGTTTCTACCTACCAGGACCTCTTGTTTTGGGTATATCCATTGTGCTACTGCATATGATAGATGACAGTAATTTATAATACACTGCTTTATTCTGCATGCTTTTTTGCTCCATAAGATTAAAAACCATAACCCCTTTAAACCAGAGAGATAGTTCAGTAGTTCAATCCTGTAATCAGTGCTTCTAGCTCTGATGTAATATTTCCTTTGAAAACTCATCAAGTAAATATTGCTGGAAATCCTAGAGAGCTCCCTTTATACCAGTGAACTGAAAGCATAGGCCACTTGTCTTCATCTACAAAGGCAACATGGAAAGTATGGTTGAGGTATTGTCTTTAGAAGCTGATCTCTTTTATCCATCTAAATAATTTTGAATTTAATCCATTTTTCAATTTGATTAACTTACCTTCTTAAACTTTAATACGTTTCAATTGGCAAAGTTTTTGTTGTCTTTGGTTATTTCAACAAAAGGTACTGCTTTTCAATTTACTGTAATTTTTAGGCACATCTAAATAAGCAGTTGAGTGAATTTGTTCACACAATCTGATTCTACCATGCTCTGTTTATAATAATAATAAATTAATTGCTTTATCCTTGAAGCTGGTTCAGTCCAACAGGAGCAGTTAATTTAATTTGAAGTGCCCTGAGTCTTTTCATTATTGAGAATCTGTTCTTGAATAAGATTACACTTGCTAGGTTATTTCAATGAGGCTACTCTTGGGGAGAACTCGACCAAATAATCACTGTCTTCCATCAGTCTGAGTTAAAGTTGGAATAGCAGGTAGAGGATGTTGGGGTGGTGGGAAGCCCTGTAAGTATTATGAATTTAACAAGTTATTCAAAATCTAATGCATACTGTTTGTGGCATTTTGGAGGTTTCCTGTGCACGTTAAGTCCTTTACGTACATATCTTCGTCTAACTGCCAAAACCCCTCATATAGTATTATTATCAGAGAGGTGAGAACTTGCCTGAGCTCATAGAATATAACAGTGTTGTAGTTGTGCCTCCAACGGAGGTCTGACTCCAAAAATCTAGGCTTTTAGCCACTTGTCACTTAAAATTTCTAATATGAAAACCAAATAATTGTTGTTAGTCCTATTAGGGTGCAGTTACTCCCTTCCGGCCTTTTGGTAAATAAATAACAACTTTGTATCATAGGCCACATAGGTTCCATGTAGTGCTATCTTCAGTGTTTTTTTTTTACCCCTTGGTTTGCTCTTCTTTGTCTTTTCTAAAAGACAGATACTCTGCACATTTACATTATTGCTTTCAGGGGGAGAAGTATACTTCTTGGTAATGTCAGTTTTCACTTATTACAAAGCACAAAATATGACCACCACTAATTGTACCAGATCATTTCCATTGGTAGATATAGTAAGTTTAGGGGCAGTTATGCTATTCATATCATCATCATCATCATCATCAATAATAACAGCTTTTATTGAGAATTTGCTTTTTACGCAGGCTTTATTCTAAATGATTTATAAATGTTGCATTTGATCCTCACAAAGCCTGTACAAAATAGACATATTAACATTCCTGTTTCATAGTGGGTGAAGCTGAGATTCAGAGGTAAGTAAATTTGTCCAAGTTAATGGAGAAAACTCATGTCCTAGAGTTGGACATCCTGGACTTACACCTAACTCTGTATCCTACTAACTTCTAACTCTATAGCATCAGTTACTTTGTCTACTATCTCTAGGCTTATGTTTTTGCATTATGAAAGTAATAAATTTTGATGAAAGATAATTTGAAAAATATATAAAAATTACTGGGGACAGAAAAATAGCTACCTAGGTCCTACTAACAAACACAATCCTACTAACCTACTAAAGTCCTACTAACCAGTCACAATCACTGTTATATGTGGGTAGCTTTATTTATATATTTAGATCAGAATTGTTTTCCTTTTTCTTTAAAAATAAAGTTGTAATTGCACCATTTGTAGAATGTTTAAAGGTAGACTTTATTTTCTAGAACTGTTTTAGATTTACAGAAAAAATTTTGGAAGATAGCAGAGAGTTCCCATATACCCCACACTCAGTTTCCCCTACTACTGACATCTTACATTAGTATAATGTATTTGTTATAATTAGTAGGCCAATATTAATATATCATTATAATGCCCATAGTTTATTCATACTTCCTTATTTATTCTTTTCTTTTCTTTTTTTTTTAAAGGTTTATTTATTTGAGAGAGAGAGAGAGGCATGTGAGCAGGGGGAGGGCAGAGGGAGAGAGAATCTCAAGCAGACTCCATGCTGAACATGGAGCCAGATGTGGGGTTTGATCGTGAGGTCAAACCCTGAGATCATGACCTGAGCCAAAACCAAGAGTCAGAGGCTTAACTGACTGAGCCACCCAGGCACTCTCCTTATTTTTTCTAATGTCCTTTTTCTGTCCAGGATCCCATCTAGGGCACCACATTCCATTTAGTTGTTATGTTTCCTTAGTTTCCTCTTGGCTGCAAGAGTTTCTCAAACTTACTTTGTTTTTGATGATCTTGGCAGTTGTGAGGAGTACTAGTTAGGCATTTTGAAGAATTTACCTGGCTTTTTTTTTTTTTTTTTCCCCATGAGTAGACTGGTATTATAGGTTTTTGGGAGGCAGACCACAGAGGTAAAGTGCCATTTTCATCACATCATATCCAGGGTACCCTATCAATGTGCTGCTGACCTTGATCACCTGGGTGAGATAGTGTTTGCCAGGTTTCTTTCCTTTAAAGTTAGTCTTTTCTGCTCTTTCCATATCATATTTTTGAGAAGGAAGTCACTTTTGTACAGCCCATACTTAAGGATTGGAAACATATATATAAATAATTTTATTTATTTTTAAACATTATTATTACTTTCCATGTTGTATACTTTGCATAAACATTTTTTTTTAATGCCTGCACACCATCCTGTGGCTTACTAAACTGCTTCTTTGCAGCTGGATATTTAGGTTGTTCCTTTTGTTTCTTTTAGAAAAGAATCTTACAAGTAGGATTACAAGTGAAAGATATAAACATATTGAAATTCTTGGTGCATACAGTTCCACCAAGGAGCTGAACCAGTTTACACTTCCTTTAGCACTATATGAAAATGGGTCTTTTGCTTGCCCCCTACCCATTGCTTATTATTGTTTACCTTTTTGGTTAAGTTTTTGGCAAAACGGAATTTTACTGTTATTTTAATTTGTATTGATATTATGATTACTAAGGTAGACAATTTCCCCATGTATTTGACTAGAGTTTCATCTTATTCACATGAATGACTAGGATAATGATCTGTACAATATGTGAAAGAACTTGTTAAGCTCTGAAGTCCCAGACAGAGACCAACCATCAGCCATTATAAGAAAGCTTCCAAAGCCCCTTTCAGGCCTTGAGGTTTTGAGTTGTCACCAAGAGTTTGCCAAATCTAAATGTTGACAATAATTTTAAGGTAGGAGAGTTCCAATTAGGGCTTGGTATCACACCAACATTTTTTGACTTGGGGAAGGATGTGGTAGGCTGAGGTTATTAAATAGATGACAATTATTAAGTGTGTCTAGTAGATTGTGAAACTGATAGTTCATATAAAAATATACTTAGGATATATGTAAAACAGTCTATGTGATCCACAAAAACTAAAGTGTGGGGCTTTCAGAGCCTAGGTCCTTCCTGTTTACTCATGGGACATATTTGGGCACTGCCTGTTTCACTAACTAACGCCACCCCAATCTTTGAGGAGATAAAGGGCAAAGTGGCATGAGTAGGTTTTCTTAAGAAAATTAATCAGAGAAAATGGGAAGTACATTCCTCTGGGGTCTGTATGCTGTAAGTGGGTGCGCTCTACTAGAGGTGTTCAGTATAATTAATGTAAACATTTTAAAGTGTAGTGTGTTTTGTCACACTGTTGATCTTATTGATACACAAACATTGGCTTCAAAAAGATCAGAAGGATAAATTAATTAAACTTAGGCTGATATAGTTGCTGTGTGGAGAGAGGCCACAGAAATAGTGGCTGATCCTCTTTAGGATACAGCAATCATGTCTCAACTCAGGCTCTCAAGCAACCATAGACGGGGTGGCTTAAACAATGCAAGTCTATTTCTCACAGTTCTGGAGGCTGTAAGTCTAAGATCAGGGAGCTGGCAAGTGTCATTATGAGGCCTCTTTTAGCTTGTAGGTCCTCGTGTGCTCATATGATCTCTTCTGTGTGTGTGTATGTGTGTGTGTGTGTGTGTATAGAGGGAGAGAGGAAGCTTTCTGATGTCTTTTGTTATAAGGGCATTAATCCCACCACAAGGGCCCCACCGTCATGACCTTATTTAACCCTAATTATGTCCCAAATGCCCCATCTCTAAATACCATCACACTGGGAGTTAGGGCTTCAATATATGAACTTTGAGGGGACAACATTCAGCCTATGACATCATCTGAAAGTTAATGTGGTGTACTTATGGATGTGGGTACACACCACACAAATACACATATTGTGTACACAAAAGGAAAAATATACCATAGATCATGGGCAGTATATTAGTTACTTTGGTTATTTCCCCTTTAGGCTAATATATCAGGTTTTTTTGTTTTGTTGTTTGTTTGATTAAGTGCATTTATTAGTGCACATGAATGTTAGTGATTAACTAAATAGTGATTTATTTTCTCCTGTGACAAGAAACCCAGAGGTAGATGGTTGCTGGGTTGTTCAACAGCTTGAGGCTGTTAGGGCCAAGGCCTTAATAATTCTCTTGTCTTTCTTTCATGGTTGCAAGCTGATAGCTATAGCTACTTTTCCAGCTCTCACACCCACATTCCAGTCAGGAGAAAGGAAAAATGGAAATAAGCACAAAGGTGTATGTTAGCTGAATCTTTTAAGGACTTTTCTGGGAGCCCCAGTCCATGACTTTGGCTTACATTTTATTGACCAGAGCTATGGCTACCATCATCTGAAGGGAAAACTGGGTAATATAAGTTTCATTTGGGGACTTAATATGCCCTCTAACATGTGGGTTCTGTTAATAAGCAAGAAAAGAAACACAGATATTGGGTTGGAAGCTAACAGTATGTTCTATAACGACATCCCAAGAGCTAAAAAAAAAATGATGAATTAACAGACCCTCCATCAATGGGTAGATAGTCCTCTCACAAAGCAAAATGGAAGCTTAGGAAATTCCTACCCCAAAGAGATGTTTAAGTAGTATATCTCAAAAGGAAACTTATTTAAGGGATTGGGGAAGAGAGTATACTTTCGACACTGGAGTCTTCATTCAGAGGACAGCCACTAGTTTAGTTCAGTTGCAACCTGAGGACATTTTGGGGTAGTTGGCAGATGTGCTGCTTCAAGACTACCTTTTGGCTCTCATGGTGATTCCTGCTTCTGACTTCCTGTGGTTGAAGCACACTGTTTTCTTTCATTCAGAGACATCTTGTTCTTGTCTGAGTGACTACACCATGACTCATCTTGTTTTGGCTCCTTGTTGGAGTTTCATGAGGTTATCCAAAGAGTTGCAGGGATGTGAGAAACACCAAACTGCTGAAGACTAAGAGTAGGGAGTTGAGAGATATGGACCATTTGTACTTCTTTCATGGTCATACTAACTAAGCAAGTCAGGTTTTTTTTTTTTTTTTTTGTAAATCGATGAATTGCTGCTCCACTTTCTGCTATAAGAAAGACAGAAAGGAAATCACCTTCTTCTTTAAAAAGCTAGGGTTCTAGATCACCGTGGTTGCGATGTATGACATGAGTTGTGTGGAGGGTGGAAAGAAGACAGCAATATGCAGATGGACATTGTAGTAATGCAGGTGAAGGTTGTGAGAGAAAATAGTGATTCTTATAAGAAACACAGCTGGAACCGAAGGTACAGGTTGTGGCTATGAAATGGATGCACAAGAGGTCGAAGAAAAGTCAGAGGGATAAGTCAAAGTCGATTCAAGCTTCAGGACTCTGAGTCTAAGAGAATGGAGCTGTCACAGGGGACAAAGAGACTCAGAGTAGGATCTGTTTGGTGGTAATAGTAGGGATGATGTGTTCTGTCTGTGTTCCCTCACACACTTTGTGGAGGAGGTGGAGGATGGAAGTCTGACTGAATAGACTGACTGAGACAAGGTCTAATATGGTTATTAAAGTGCTTAGTTGCAATTCTTCCCAATCACTTCGTGACAATATTTGATTTGAATTTTGCGTTTTGATCCATTGGGCAATGTGCCTAAAACTCATTCTGCATTAAAACACAGAGACGAACCATGAGAGACAATGGACTCTGAAAAACAAACTGAGGGTTCTAGAGGGGAGGAGGGTGGGAGGATGGGTTAGCCTGGTGATGGGTATTAAAGAGGGCACGTTCTGCATGGAGCACTGGGTGTTATGCACAAACGATGAATCATGGAACACTACATCAAAAACTGATGATGTAATGTATGGTGATTAACAACATAACAATAATAAAAAAAAAAACCACAGTGAGAATTTGTATTTCCTCAATACCCCTCTCTTCCCATCTCTCCCATATCCTTGAGCCTGAATTATCACATACTCCAGAATGAGGCAAATTAAGCTTAATGTTTTAAATACATTTTTCTTTATTGTCTATTTCAGGTTTAAAGACACATCTTTTATTTATTTATTCATTCATTCATTCATTCATTCATTCATGAGAGAGAGAGAGTGCATGGGATGGGAGAAGGAACAGAGGGGAAGGGAGAAGGATAGGCAGATTCCTCGCTGAGCACAGAGGCTGCTAGGGAGCTCGATCTCAGGACCCTGAGATAATGACCTGAGCCAAAACCAGAAATCAGAGGTTTAACCTACTGAGCCACCCAGGTGCCCCTAAAGGGAAACCTTTTTTGTGTTTGCCAAATTGCCACCCAGCAATTTTCTTTACCAATCCAAAAGTTTCCAACTGGCTCTGATCACTATGGATAAATTGCTTGCATGGCAACCTACATACATTATTCTGATGGCGATTCTTTAATATATTCACTTTGCAGAGTGATTTCTATTAACAATTGTGGAGCCATTCCTAAATGATATAGGATACTTAAGATACACGACATCAAAAACTAATGATGTAATGTACGGTGATTAACATAACATAATAAAAAAAATCAATGGCAAAAAAAAAAAAAAAAGATGTTTGACTCCTTTGATAAGCACCCATACTTTGCTCTCTTATGGTTCTATATTTAAGTCGGTCCAAGGAGTTTCAGAGAATGTGACGAGGCAGGGAAACAGAATTGAAGTTGATTTCTTTACTTTTTTACTCGTGTCTCATCTTCTGATAGTCCTTTGTACATGGGCCATGAAGTGAGGCAGGAGCTATATGCTTGGCTCCATCACAGTTGTGCACTTAGACCATACAGAGGCTAATATTAATATCAGTTTTCCCTGTCCCATCAGGAATGTCCCATCATTCCTGCCAGATTAAAGCACATCAGAACAGGAGTCTCTCTCTCTCTGAGGACCTTTAACCTCCCTATATATAGTTCAGCTAGCAAGTGTTTATATCTTGCTCAGTGAGCAATATATATGTTTTTCAGCTCTATCTTGGTTCTATTTTATGTTCCCATCCTTGTTTATTTAAATCTATTTTAAATAATATTTTAGAGATCACATATATCCCTATAAGCTTCCTTAAATGATTTTTGGAACAGGAAGTACCTGTATATGTATCAGTGAATCCCAGTAGAAGTCCTAGAAGCTCTCTCAAGTTTGATTGTGGAAGTGTATTCAGTGTTAGTGATAGAAATCTTTTCTGTTGTTGGTGAAGAGATTATTCCTTTCACATATTTTCTTAGATATCACCAGTCAGTGGGTACACATATTAGTCAGAAAACAACAAGAAACAAACCTAACATTTGTTGAGTAACTTTTATGTGCTGGGAACTCCTCCAAGCTCTTTTCTTATTTAATCTTCACAACTCTGTACGTGCTGCTATAATCCTTATTTCACAGAGGTGAAAATTGAGACCCAGGCTTGTTAGTGGATCGTTCATACAAGGTCACACAGCCAGTTAGTGGGGAACCTGAGTTTGAGCCCAGGATGTTTGATTTTTGAGCCCACATGACTAAAGAGAAAATGATACTGTCTCATTATAACAGAAATAACACCAATTACATTGGCCCTGACCCCTTTGTTCTCACAGAACCTTAGTTCCTTATAACCTGTTCCAGAATTTTTTTTTGCTAATAAGGATTGTGTCACATGTGCTCACAAACCACTTCACTTTTAAAGGGCACACTGCTGGGTACTTTCATGTCCTCCAGCACTGATGGATCTTGGAATCCTTGGGAAGCCACTGCTGTGGGGTGGGGCAGGCTGTGACAAAGGGGAGAAAAGCCTTTTGCCCACAGTGCTGCACTGTGGCCTCAAAGCTGTGTTCAAGTCTTACTGGGTTTTAAGCCCCTTTTCATATTTTTACTTCCAGTTTCCCTCCTTTAAGACTCAAACAGGTATCTAACTGGAGACATATCAGAGTAACAGCCACCATTTTGTGCTTACACTCCCCCATCCATTCTTTCATATAGCTTTCTTTGTGATTAGTCAGGCTCATTATGCATGACTCTTTTTTTTTTTTAAAGATTTTATTTATTTATTTGACAGAGAGAGAGACAACGAGAGGGAACACAAGCAGGGGGAGTGGGAGAGGGAGAAGCAGGCTTCCCGCGGAGCAGGGAGCCTGATGCGGGGCTCGATCCCAGGACCCTGGGATCATGACCTGAGCCAAAGGCAGATGCTTAATGACTGAGCCACCCAGGCACCCCTGCATGACTCTTTTTTAACATGAGTTCTTTCCTTAGAGGATTCTCAGGCCCATGAGAAATGGGCTTCTATTGGCCCATCTCTCAGTTTCCTAAACATAGTGGGACATGTCTGAATCCCACAAGAGGCCCATCTTGGAACATTCCATGAGCCACCACTGGTTCTCACAAATCACAGCCTTCCTTCTGTCTTAGACTCCCACAACTGCCATGTTCTTCATCTAGCCCAGAAGGGTGGGAAAAATCAGGCTGCTTTTCTGACTTGACCTACTCAAGCCAGGGTCTAGAGGCTAAGACCCATCTCTCTCTGGGTTTCCTCTGACAGGGAGATTAAGATCAATCTACTTTGCTCTCCACCCTAACCTGGTAGTAAAGACTTAAGTACATGTGGCTCACTGAGACTTGAGGCTTCATCTTGGGGAAAGCAGGGTTTCCTTCATTCCCAAATCTTTCACTTGTCCAAAGAGCATTCTTAGATTTCTCAACCACATTCTCATCTGTCCATTCTACAAAGGCATGAGTGATGGTTTTGCTGAGATTCAGGCAATTTTCATTTTAAAAATAAAATCCAAGATGGCCACTCTCTCTTTACCTCCATGTACTGAGTAGCCTCACCAGGGGTGAGAGTCTACTGATTCTTCCTGCCTCCCTGGAAGCTGAGCATCCTCACAACAATTTCACTGTGAACACTCTTCACAATCCTTTGATCTAAGTGTGTCTCATCTACTTACAATTTTGCTGCCTCCTTGCTTCTTTTTGCCTTTGACTATTTTATCCTTAGCAGAACTGAAAGTATTTTCTCCCTGCCTTTTGTTTTGTATTTGAAAAGGTAACTTCCTGCTTTGTTTCCCAACAACCATATGAATTAAGTGGCATCTTTGGTCCTCAGTGTTCTCAAGTACCAAAGCCATGACACACTTTTTTATCCTCCTCTTTTTGCTCACTTTCCATTAAACTCCATCACACTTCACCCTACACTAGACGCCCGGTACAATGTAGACTGCTATCTGTCCATAGCATTCCTGGTTATTGGCCAATCAGGGAATTCTTCAGGGGCAACTGGGATGGTTTTGGTACTTTTCAGGTTAACCCAGCCATGCCTGCCAAGAATCTCACACCAGTTTGAAGAAGCATACACTATTTTACAAACTCAGTGCCCATAGAGGAGGGCTTAAAGGACTTGCTTTTCACACTCTTTGGGAAGGAACTTGCAGTATTTTGCAATCATTGGCAGGCCATTAAAAACTACACAGATCATCCTGTGGATATATCTGGATACACCCATCCCTGTGGGTTCCAATGGCTCCTGTAGGGTAGTTTCCATAACTTTTTCTCACTTCCCTGGTGATAACACAGCCCCACATGCATCTCTTGGCATTGCTTGGCAAGTAATTTGGCAGGTTGTTGAGGAGGAACTGACAAGCTATAATATTAAGAATAATAATAAAATAGAATAATAATGGCTATATTTCAAAAGCATCTGCCGTGTGCCATTCTATCAGAGACTCTCTGTACATTATCTCATTTTATCATCCTATAATGAGAGGTATTTTCCACATTTTACATATGACAAATCTCAGATTAAGTAACCTGTTCACGGTTACCCAACTTCCAAACACTTCAACAGGTGTGGCTCTAAAGCTTGTGCAATTTCCACTATGTTCACCTCTACTCATTGGAACTTGGTTAATGGAGATGTGTAGACAAACCACCTAGCAAGCCCAGGAATTAACAGTGGTGTTCCATTAAAGTGCTCCCAAATCATAACCTGAAATTTAGTTAGGTGATGCTGCTGGGAAATAGCTGTTTGTCTCAAAAACCCAGCTTGAGTCTTCCACCAATTAGATGGGCCTTCTGAAAACTGAAAACAATAGGCTGATAAAATGAAATCTACTGGACTGGGGACAATTTTTAAGGGGCTACCTTGATACCTCTTGTCAGCAGCTATTTGGTCTTTCTTTCTTTTTCCTCCTCCTTCCTGAGTTTTCCTAATGAATATAAACTTAATGAAGGAAAAGAACTTTGTTCACCACTGCATAGCTAGACAAGACAGTTCCCATAGAAGATCTTAATAAATATTTGTTGAATGATGAAGAATTCGGTGAAAAAAATCTTTGCCAGCCCTCTGAGAGCCAGCTACTCCTGACATTGCATCTGCCAGTTTCCTAGAGATTCAGGTAATCTATTGTTTATGTTTGTTGATTGGCCTGATCTTAACCATTGCTGTGCAATAGGCAAATCCTGCCTTTTCTAGACAGTTGGTGAGACCCCTAAAAAGGCAAAGAGACAAAGACACCTGCAGGGCTTGGGCTGGAGGGTGACAGGGTTGGCCTCCTGTTTTCATCTCTATGACTTGAACTCTTCCTGATTCCTCTGTAAAGAGGGGTATTCATCATGTCTTGATAGATCATTCTCTATGAGAAGTACTGTGTCCTTGCAGTTAATCCCAAATTTGCTGAGGATTCTGATTCTTTATTTCCTCATTCTGTAAGAACTAGACAAATCTTACTTCTAGCCTTACTTTTCCCAAATTGAAAGTTTCCCTTACTAAAAACCAAAACAAAACCAAGAAAACAAAATCAAACCCATCAATATTAAAATATAGATGCAATCATATTTCTGTACTGTGACAAGAAGTAAAAGTCCTATGGTAAAAGTTTTCTTATTGTCTGGCTCTGCTCATTAGACAAGAATCCTGATTTCCACAGGATTTCCTGTGCATGAACTGCTTCTTTGGCATTGAGAGAAAACAGATGCATTCCCCCATAACTTAAATGAAATAAATATATAATCTTCAAATAGTCACAGGAAGGAGATGACAAATGCATTCTTTAGATTTTATGTATTTACCTTTCTATAGAAACTTGTATATATGGTCACTAGGTTTTTGACGTGCCAGTTCTCTTTCACTATCAAGTTGGCTTTTAAGAGAATTTTATAAAAGGACATAAGCAATAGATACACTTACATCTGTTGGTATGAATGAATAGAGCCATCTGGAGGAAGGGCTCCTGATGAGTTATCTCTGAGCCTTAGGCTGGGATACCCTCGCCTACCAAGCCAGGCTCCTAGCCCTGGGGTTGTAGACTAGGCCCCGGTACTGGAACTGTTGGCTTTGCAGGTCAAGCAGTAAGTTTCCTTGGTTTCTTCCTGTAAGTGTAGTGCTGAAGATGGCTATTGCAAAGGCAACATGAGAAACAGTTTTCAGGAAGAATGAATGGATGGTGTTGGCACTACTTAGGGAAAGACTCACATAGCACATTACTTGGCGCATAGTAGAACAACAATTCATGTTTGTTGAATAAATAAGCAAAAGAATGAATACATGAGTTTGGAAACTGAGACCATTGGAGCCATTGACAACACAAGCCTCTATATGGATGCTACTTTAAAAAAAAAATTATTTAAATTTTAGTTAGTTGACATAGAGTGCAGTATTGGTTTCAGGAGTAGAATTCAGTGATTCATTACTTACATGCAACACCCAGTGCTCATCACAAGTGCCCTCTTTAATACCCATTACCCATCTAGCCCATCCCCCTCCGTCCATCAACCTTCAGTTTGTTCTCTATCATTAAGAGTCTCTTATGGCTTATTTCCCTCTTTCCTTTTTTTTTTCTTTTCCCCTTTCCCATATATTTGTCTGTTTTGTTTCTTAAATTCCACATGTGAGTATTCATCTTTCTCTGATTGACTTATTTTGCTGAGCATAATACATTCTAGCTCCGTCCATGTCATTGCAGATGGCAAGATTTCTTTCTTTTTGATGGCTGAGTAATGTTCCATTGTATGTATGTATGTGTGTGTGTGTGTGTATGTGTGTGTGTGTGTGTGTGTGTGTGTGTATACACACATATATACCATATCTTCTTTATCCATTCATCAGTGGATGGACATTTGGGCTCTCTCCATAGTTTGGCTATTGTTGACTAATGCTGCTATAAATATTGGGGTGCATGTACCCGTTTAAATTAGTATTCTTGTATTCTTTGGGTAAATACCTAGTAGTGCAATTGCTGGATCATAGGGCAGTTCTATTTTTAGTTTTTTGAGGGACCTCCATACTGTTCTTCAGAGTGGTTGCACCAGTTTGTATTCCCTCCAACAGAGCAAGGGGGTTCCCCTTTATCCGAGGATGCTAGCTTCTTGCTCTCAATTTTGTTATCATTTGGAAAGCATTTCTTTGGGTAACTTAATGGTTGGGGGTGCGGAGGGAAGAGCAATTACTTTGCTGACTGAATGAAGAGTTTTGAGGTAGTGTGTACGTACCTGTGATGGGCAGCATAACAACAGACACCTCAGGGATGCTGATTTTTCTAGCTTGTGAGTGAGTTTGTCTTCACGCTTGAATGAAGTGGGCTGACATGCAGAGTATATAGCAGTATGACTAGTTTCAGTTTATTGGTAATGTGAATGTAGGAATAGAAATGCTTTAGTTTTTATGATATATCATGGCTTTCAAAATATATTTAATTTTTACATATTTAACATTTCTTTTATTCACACACTCATTCCATCTTGCCTTTCTTTCATTGGTTTTGCTGTTCATATTGATACACAAAAGATATCAAGTTTTTCAACAATGGAAATAAGTTGTTTTTATCTTTCTCTGCACACACTGTGTGATCATGAATGTACTTCAAAAAGGGAAAATAAAGGGGAAATTAATCAAAATCTGTTTGTTTCCATGGCACTCACAAAGCATGGAATTTCTGTGGAGAAAACAAACTTTAACTTAAATCCTCTTCCCTTGAGAGATATCAGTTAAGGTCAACCATACAATTCCCCGCTAGAAAGCAGACCTGGGTTACTGCTACCTGTTTAGGACATTTATGAAATCATATTGTCAAGATTTGCATGGTACTGTTGGATGGTGGGTTTCTACAACTAGGAGTGAAACCCATGCTGGTCCTGGTATAGAAAGTCATGTTCACCGTCTATCAGAGATCTGTATTTTTCTGCTATGAGGCAGAGGAGCCTATGGTCTGCCAGCTCTTCAAAGGTATAGCAGAGCATATAGTTCTTGGCACATAGTGAGCCAGTTTTTCTCTCACTTTTCCACTTAAGTATTCTAAGAGCAGTGGAATTTGTATTTCTTGGGCACTGGTGAGGTCTGTGGGTAAATTTAGAAACACCTCATGGCACACATGACATTTTTTTGCTATTTTATCTTTGAAATTCATTTGTATTTTTTGTTCTAAAGAATGATGTATTTTTTTTAATCAAAAAAATTTGGATAAAATCAATGTCCTTGAAAGATGCACCAAGTTTACATCGTGGCTTTGGGCACCTACTGGCCTACCATCATGTATTCCCGGAGGTACAAATACTTCAGGTCTAAAAATAACTAGAAAGTATTTGTCATTATCAGTTCAGGCTGCTCTACCAAGAATGCCACAGATTTGGTGGGTTAGATAACATCATTTACTTGTTATAGTTTTAGAGGCTGAGAAATCTGAGATCAGGGTGCCAGTGTGGTTGAGTTCTGGTGAGAGCCCTCTTCCTGGTTTTCTCAAGCAGTGGATAGAGAAGTCTGCTTTCTTCATCCCCTTTTAAGGGCATTAATACCATTCACAAGGGCTTCGTCCTCATGACCTAAGGACTTCTGAAAGACCCCATTTCTGAATACTATTATATTGAGTATTTGGGCTTTAACATATGAATTTTGGGGTGACACAAATATTCAATCCATAGTAGTATTCAAGAAATACTTAATGAACTGACTACTGAATGAACAAATGATAGCAACTTCAGAGTTGGCAGGACATGTAGAATTTTCTTTGTCATTCAAAACTTCCTTCTGCCCTGTTCCTGATAGTTGTTCTCTCAGCCTCTACTTATTGTGACAGGCAGATCACTACCTCTCAGCAAAATATTTTTGGTTATTAATTTTTTTTAATAGGATTTCTAAGGAGCAGTTAAAGGTCATAGCAAAATTAAACAGCCTTCCCCAAACACACACACAGTCTCCCCTACCATCAACAACACTCACCAGAGTGTGACACTTGTTAAAATTGATGAGCCAACCAATGTTGACACATTATTATCAAAGTCCATAGTTTAAATTAGAGTTTACTCTTGATGTTGTACATCCAACATCGGTGAGTTTGGACAGATGTATAACAGTGTGTATCTATCATTATAATATCAGACAAAATAATTGTATTTCCCTTCCCTCCCTCCCCATTAACCCCTGGCAACCCTTGATCTTTTCGCTGTCGCTATAGGTTCACCTTTTTCAGAATGTCATATATTTGGAATCATACAGTATGTAACCTTTTCAGATTGGCTTCTTTCACTTAGGAACTTACATTTCAGTTTCCTCTATGTCTTTTCATGGCTTCATAGTTCATTTCTTTTTCTTTTTTTTTCTTTTTATTAACATATAATTTATTATTTGTTTCAGGGGTACAGGTCTGTGTGATTCATTAGTCTTACACAATTCACAGCGCTCACCATAGCACATACTCTCCCCAATGTCCATCACCCAGTCACCCCATTCCTCCCATCTCCCTCGACCCCAACAACCCTCAGTTTGTTTCCTGAGATTAAGAGTCTCTTATGGTTTGTCTCCCTCTCTGGTTTCATCTTGTTTCATTTTTCCCTCCTTTCCCCTATGATCCTCTGCCTTGTTTCTCAAATTCCACATATCAGTGAGATCATATGATAATTGTCTTTCTCTGATTGACTTCTTTTGCTTAGCATAATACCCTCTAGTTCCATCCACATCATTGCAAATGGCAGAATTTCATTTTTTTGATGGTTGCATAATATTCCATTGTATGTATATACCACATCTTCTTTATCCATTCATCTGTTGATGGACATCTAGGCTCTTTCTGTAGTTTGGCTATTGTGGACATTGCTGTTATAAACATTGGGGTGCATGTGCCCCTTCGGATCACTACATTTGTATCTTTGAGGTAAATACCCAGTAGTGCAATTGCTGGGTCATAGGGTAGCTCTATTTTCAACTTTTTGAGGAACCTCCATACTGTTTTCCAGAGTGGCTGCCCCAGCTTGCATTCCCACCAACAGTGTAGGAGGATCCCCCTTTCTCTGCATCCTCGCCAACATCTGTCAATTCCTGACTTGTTAATTTTAGCCATTTTGACTGGTGTTGGGTGGTATCTCATTGAGGTTTTCATTTGTATTTCCCTGATGCTGAGTGATGCTGAGCATTTTTTTCATGTCTATTGGCCATTTGTATGTCTTCTTCAGAGGAATGTCTGTTCATGTCTTCTGCCCATTTCTTGATTGGATTATTTGTTCTTTGGGTGTTGAGTTTGATATATTCTTTATATTTTGGATACAAGCCCTTTATCTGATATGTCATTTGCAAATATCTTCTCCCATTCTGTCGGTTGTTTTTTTGGTTTTGTTGACTGTTTCCTTTGCTGTGCAAAAGCTTTTTATCTTGATGAAGTCCCAATAGTTCATTTTTTGCCCTTGCTTCCCTTGCCTTTGGCGATGTGTCTAGGAAGAAGTTGCTGCAGCTGAGGTCGAAGAGGTTGCTGCCTGTGTTCTCCTTTAGGATTTTGATGGACTCCTGTCTCACATTGAGGTCTTTCAACCATTTGGAGTCTATTTTTGTGTGTGGTGTAAGGAAATGGTCCAGTTTCATTCTTCTGCATGTGGCTGTCTAATTTTCCCAACACCATTTGTTGAAGAGACTGTCTTTTTTCCATTGGACATTCTTTCCTGCTTTGTCGAAGATTAGTTGACCATAGAGTTGAGGGTCCATTTCTGGGCTCTCTATTCTGTTCCATTGATCTATGTGTCTGTTTTTGTGCCAGTACCATACTGTCTTGATGATGACAGCTTTGTAATAGAGCTTGAAGGCCAGAATTGTGATGCCTCCAGCTTTGCTGTTCTTTTTCAACATTCCTTTGGCTATTTGAGGTCTTTTCTGGTTCCATACAAATTTTAGGATTATTTGTTCCATTTCTTTGAAAAAAGTAGATGGTATTTTGATAGCGATTGCACTGAATGTATATACTGCTCTAGGTAGCATTGACATTTTCACAATATTTGTTCTTCCGATCCATGAGCATGGAATGTTTTTCCATTTCTTTTTGTCTTCCTCAATTTCTTTCATGAGTATTCTATAGTTTTGTGAGTACAGATTCTTTGCCTCTTTGGTTAGATTTATTCCTAGGTATCTTGGGTGCAATTGTAAATGGGATCGACTCCTTAATTTCTCTTTCTTCTGTCTTGTTGTTGGTGTATAGGAATGCCACTGATTTCTGTGCATTGATTTTATATCCTGCCACCTTACTGAATTCCTGTATGAGTTCTAGCAGTTTTGGGGTGGAGTCTTTGGGGTTTTCCACATAAAGTATCATATCATCTGCAAAGACTGAGAGTTTGATTTCTTCATTGCCAATTTGGATGCCTTTTATTTCTTTTTGTTGTCTGATTGCTGTGGCTAGGACTTCTAATACTATGTTGAATAGCAGTGGTGATAGTGGATATCCCTGCCATGTTCCTGACCTTAGGGGGAAAGCTCTCAGTTTTTCCCCATTGAGAATGATATTCGCTGTGGGTTTTTCATAGATGGCTTTTATGATATTGAGGTATATACCCTCTATCCCTATACTGTGAAGAGTTTTGATCAAGAAAGGATGCTGTACTTTGTCAAATGTTTTTTCTGCATCTATTGAGAGGATCATATGGTTCTTCTTTCTTTTATTAATGTATTATATCACATTGATTGAAGTGTGGATGTTGAACCAACCTTGCAGCACAGGAATAAATCCCATTTGGTCATGGTGAATAATCCTTTTAATGTACTGTTGGATCTTATTGGTCAGTATTTTGGTGAGAATTCTCCTTTTTGATGGAGTCTTTGTAATTCTCCTTTTTGATGGGATCTTTGTCTGGTTTTGGAATCAAGGTAATGCTAGCCTCATAAAATGAGTTTGGAAGTTTTCCTTCCATTTCTATTTTTTGGAACAGTTTCAGAAGAATAGGTATTCATTTTTCTTTAAATGTTTGATAGAATTCCCCTGGGAAGCCATCTGGCCCTGGGCTCTTGTTTGTTGGGAGATCTTTGATTACTGCTTTAATTTCCTTACTGGTTATGGGTCTGTTCAGGTTTTCTATTTCTTCCTGGTTCAGTTTTGGTAGTTTGTACGTCTCTAGGAATGCATCCAATTCTTCCATTGTCTAATTTGCTGGCATATAGTTGCTCATAATATGTTCTTATAATTGTTTGTATTTCTTTGGTGTTGGTTGTGATCTCTCCTCTTTCATTCATGATTTTATTTATTTGGGTCCTTTCTCTTTTCTTTTTGGTAAGTCTGGCCATGGGTTTACCAATCTTATTAATTCTTTCGAAGAACCAGCTCCTAGTTTCATTGATCTGTTCTACTGTTCTTACGGTTTCTATTTCATTGATTTTTGATCTGATCTTTATTATTTCTCTTCTCCTGCTGGGTTTAGGCTTTATTTGCTGTTCTTTCTCCAGCTCCTTTAGGTGTAGGGTTAGGTTGTGTATTTGAGACCTTTCTTGTTTCTTGAGAAAGGCTTGTATTGCTATATATTTTCCTCTTAGGACCACTTTTGCTGCATCCCAAATATTTTGAACAGTTGTGTTCTCATTTTCATTTGTTTTCATGAATTTTTTTAAATTCTTCTTTAATTTCCTGGTTGACTCATTCATTCTTTAGTAGGATGCTGTTTAGCCTCCATGTATTTGAGTTCTTTCCAACTTTCCTCTTGTGATTGAGTTCTAGTTTCAAAGCACTGTGCTGTGGTCCGAAAATATTCAGTGAGTACTCCCAATCTTTTGGTACTGGTTGAGATCTGATTTGTGACCTAGGATGTGATCTATTCTGGAGAATGTTCCATGGGCACTAGAGAGGAATGTGTAATCTTTGGGATGGAATGTTCTGAATATATCTGTGAAGTCCATCTTGTCAAGTGTGTTATTTAAAGTCTTTATTTCCTTGTTGATCTTTTGCTTAGATGATCTGTCCATTTCAGTGAGGAGGGGTGTTAAAGTCCCCTACTATTATTGTATTATTGTCGATGTGTTTCTTTGATTTTGTTATTAATTGGCTTATATAATTGGTTGCTCCATGTTAGGGGCAGATATTTACAATTGTTAGATCTTCTTGTTGGATAGACCCTTTAAGTAGGATATAGTGTCCTTCCTTGTCTCTTAGTATAGTCTTTGGTTTAAAATCTAATTTGTCTGAAATAAGGATTGCCACCCCAGCTTTCTTTTGATGTACATTAGCATGGTAAATTGTTTTCCACCCCCTCACTTTAAATCTGGAGGTATCTTTGGGTCTAAAATGAGTCTCTTGCAGACAGCATATCTATGGGTCTTGTTTTTTTATCCAATCTGATACCCTGTCTTTTGATTGGGCATTTAGCCCATTTATATTCAGGGTAACTATTGAAAGATATGAATTTAGTGCCATTGTATTTCCTGTAAGGTGACTGTTACTGTATATTGTCTGTGTTCCTTTCTGGTCTGTGTTACTTTTAGGCTCTCTCTTTGCTTAGAGGACCCCTTTCAATATTTCTTGTAGGCCTGGTTTGGTGTTCACAAATTCTTTTAGTTTTTGTTTGTTCTGGAAGCTTTTTATCTCTCGTTCTATTTTCAATGACGGCTTAGCTGGATATACTATTCTTGGCTGCATATTTTTCTCATTTAGTGCCCTGAATATATCATGCCAGTCCTTTCTGGCCTGCCAGGTCTGTGTGGATAGGTCTGCTGCTAATCTAATGTTTCTACCATTGTAGTTTACAGACCTCTTGTCCTGAGCTGCTTTCAGGATTTTCTCTTTGTCTCTGAGACCTATGAGTTTTACTATTAGATGTTGGGGTATTGACTTATTTTTATTGATTTTGAGGGTGGGGTTCTCTGTGCCTCCTGGATTTTGATGCCTGTTTCCTTCCCCAAATTAGGGAAGTTCTCTGCTATAATTTGCTCCAATATACCTTGTGCCCCTCTCTCTCTTTCTTCTTCTTCTGGGATCCCAATTATTCTAATATTGTTTCATCTTATGGTTTGTCTTTTCTCTCGAATTCTGCCCTCATGATCCAGTAGTTGTTTATCTCTCTTTTTCTCAGCTTCTTTATTCTCCATCATTTGGTCTTCTATATCACTGATTCTTTCTTCTGCCTCATTTATCCTAGCAGTTAGAACCTCCATTTTTGATTGTACCTCATTAATAGCCTTTTTGATTTTGACTTGGTTAGATTTTAATTATTTTATTTCTCCAGAAAAGGATTCTCTAGTATCTTCTATGCTTTTTTCAAGCCCAGCTAGTAATCTTTATAATTGTCATTCTGAACTCTAGTTCTGACATCTTACTAATGTCTGTATTGATTAGGTCCTGGCAGTTGGTACTGTCTCTTGTTCTTTTTTCTAAAGTGAGTTTTTCCATCTTGTCATTTTGTCCAGAGGAGAATAGATGAATGAGAGAACAAAATGCTAAAAGGGTAATGATGAACCCAGAAAAAATATACACTAAAGAAATCAGAAGAGACCTGAAACCATGTGGAAAAGAAAAAAGAAAGAATATGATCAGGCTGGTGAATAGTACAGAACCACATACTAGATTTTGGGTGTATTTAGGTCTGTTAGAAGAAACTGCCTCCCAAAATTTTAAAGAAAGAAAAACATATATATACAAAAATAAGGGTAAATATGTTGAAGGGATGGAATATGACTGTAAAAATGAAAATTAAAAAAGATTTTAAAAAGGGAATTGATGGGGTGTCTGGGTGGCTCAGTCGTTAAGCACCTGCCTTCGGCTCAGGTCATGATCCCAGGGTCCTGGTATCGAGCCCCACATCAGGCTCCCCGCTCAGCGGGAAGCCTGCTTCTCCCTCTCCCACTCCCCCCTGCTTGTGTTCCCTCTCTCGCTGTCAATCTCTCTGTCAAATAAATAAATAAAATCTTTAAAAAAAAAAAAAGGAATTGATAAGTTGGTTGAAAAAAGAAGAAAAATAAAAAAAAAGGAGAGAATGTGATCAGGCAGGAGACTAGAACAAAATCATACACTAGATTTAGGGTATATTTTGGTCTATTAGAAGAAACTGTATCCTAAAATTTTAAAGAAAGAAACACACACACACACACGGTTAAATACAATGAGGGATAGAATATGACTGTAAAAATGAAAATTAAAAAAGATTTTAAAACAGGAATTAATAAGATGTTGGTTGAAAAATGAAAGAAGAAAAATTCAAAAAAGGGGGCCTGGGTGGCTCAATCATTTAGCATGCCTTTGGCTCAGGTCATGATCCCAGCGTCCTGGGATCAAGCCCCACATTGGACTCCCTGTTCAGCGGGAAGCCTGCTTCTCCCTCCCCGACTCCCCCTGCTTGTGTTCCCTCTCACGCTGTCTCTTTCTGTCAAAGAAATAAATAAAATCTTTAAAAAAAAAGAAAAATAAAAAAAAAGAAATAGAAAAAGAAAAAAACGGAGAAAATTAAAAAAATTAACTTTGAAAGACTAAAGAATTAGGGGAAAAAAGCCATGGATTCTATGTGCAGTATTCCCCTAGCGCTGGAGTTCTGCCATTCTCATTGATCGGTAAACTTGGTCTTAGCTGGCTGTTCTTGCTGATCTTCTGGGGGAGGGGCCTGTTGCCGTGGTTCCCAAATGTCTTTGCCAGAGGCAGAATTGCCCCACCCTTGCCGGGAACCGGGCTAAGTAATCTGCTGGGGTTTGCGCTCAGGAGCTTTTGTTCCCTGCAAGCTTTCTGTACAGCTGTGGAGGACAAGAGTGAAAATGGCAGCCTCCCAATCTCCTCCCTGGAGGAGCTGAGAGCTCGGGGCCCCACTCCTCAGTGAGCCCCCAGAGAAAAGCAATCAATCACTCCCGTCTCCCTGGTCTCCGGCCGCACTCCATGCTCACCCGGCCTGGGACCAAGCGTTTCTATCTCTGGCACCCGACCCCATGTGGAGTCTCCAACCCCAGCAGATCCCTGCGGTGCTCTCCTGCACCACCCCTCCAGTGGGAGGAAGGGGAGTCTCCCTGGAGACTTTTTTTGGGTCCCTGCCATTTTTTGGGTCCCTGCTGGAAGAGCAGTGGCCCGACCGCGCTGCGGATCATGGTTTATGGCAACCCCGAGCTGAGAGCCCACTCCTTGGCTCCGTCTCTGCAGCCAGCTTTCCCGCTCCGATACCTGGGAGCTCTGCTGCACTCAGGCACCTCCGGTCTTTCTGTGACCCCGAGGGTCCTGAGACCACACTGTCCCAGTGAGGGTTCCACCCCCTGCTTTGCCACTGGAGCGACGTCCCTCAGCAGAGCCGACTTCTAGAAGTTCTGATTTTGTGCTCAGCGGCTCTATCACTTGCCAGAAGTGGCCAACGGAGGCCCCCTCCCCCGCCGTCTATCTTCCTGAATATGACCTCGGATTCACTTCTCTGCACGTCCTACCTTCCAGAGAGTGGTCGCTTTTCTGTTCATAGAATTGGTGCTATTCTTTCCTTCGATCTCCTGTTGAGTTTGTAGGTGTTCAGAATGGTTTGATAACTATTTAGCTGAATTCCTGAGACCAGATGAAATTTAGGTCTCCTATTCCTCCACCATCTTGCTCCTCCCCACTCAGCTCATTTCTTTTTAGCACTGAATAACATTCTATTGTCTGGATATACCATAGTTCATTTATCCATTCACCTATTGAAGGACATCTTGGTTGGTTCCAGGTTTTGGCAATGATGACTAAAGCTGCTCTAAACATTTGTGTGCAGGTTTTTGTGCATCTGATGTAGTTTTTACTTGCTCTTTTTCCTTCTGCTAAGTGGAAATCTGACCTCCTATAACTTCTCTGTATCAGATATGCTGTCTAGTCCCTCTTTTGTATATAAAGATACTTATCTGGGAATTTCTAAGGTTTTTCTATTTTAGGCCAACAAGCACCAGTTCTGCCAATTTGTCTTATGTTGTAGGATTTTCAGTCCCTTCAGTTTCCTGGTTACCCACTCTGGATAAATGTCACTGTATAAAACAAGGAGAGTGGTGAGCAGATATGGCTGATCATCCTCAGAGTACAGAGGGACCATCACTCCCCCTATTCTGGACAAGATATCCTGTTGATGTAATTTGTTTGTATTCACTCTTTTGGATATTGTGCCACTTAATTTATTTAAAAACTTTGTGTTTATTTTACCAAACATATTGTTAGGGCAGTCTTCTCCAAACTGTACTTTTCCAGAGGACTTTGAGGACTTAAAAGCTAGATGTTCTCTGTTTACTTATTAAGCTTCTTCTTGTTAATTGTGGTTCACTTTTCTAGCCTGTTGAGTGTGTTTTGTTCCTTTTGAATATTGGTTTTTTAATCAAATGTATTATTCATTGCTCCTTGTTCAAAACGTTGTTCTTATGATAAAGAATCATCTATTCGTGACAGAATTTTTAGAAAGTACAGATGAGCTAAAAGAAGAAAGCAAAGGTATTCCTTAATTCATTATCAGAGATAAATATTAACATTTTAGTACATCTGTCTAGTCTTTTTTATGCAAATATGTATACCCTGCATGTACACATATAGTACATATGCATTTATTACCAAACTCTATGTGTGATATATATGATCATACCATATAGTTTGTTTTATAATTTTCTCTTTTCCTCTGATCATTCAACATTTATTTGATATATTTTTAAAAATACCCACAAAGTGCACAGTATTGTAGGGGGTACTGGGAATACAGTTGAATCAAAGCAAATATACTATGGTTTTAATCAGTCTTCTATTATTTGACATTTAGGTTTTTCCACATATTTTGCTATAATTAGCACACATGTAGCTAAATCTTGGCAAACATCCATGACTATTTCCTGAGGAAGTGGAACTGTGAGTCAAAGAGTAAGTAAAATTGTCAAAGGTTTGGTATGTTTTAGCAAATTGTCTTCTAGAAAGTTATGAAATAATTTCAGTGTCATTTAGTTATTTGAAAGCTGGATAAATGTCCCTGCCCAGCAAATTGTTGATAAAGACATGGAGCAAGAGAGGACCAATGACAAGATTTTAGAGAAAACTAGTAAATCATTCTTCCCCAAATTATATGTTTGATAGTCAGCATTCTGTGGGAACAATGGTTTGCTCAATTGTATTATATCTTGTTCATATTTTTAAAAAATTTTTATCAACTAAGGTTTCTTTTTTTTAAGATTTATTTATTTGACAGAGATAGAGAGCACAAGCAGGGTGAGTGGCAGGCAGGCAGAGGGAGAAGAGAAGCAGGCTCCCTGCTATGCAGGGAGCCTGATGTGGGACTCGATCCTAGGACCCTGGAATCATGACCTGAGCCGAAGGCAGACACTTAACTGACTGAGTTACCCAGGTGCCCTCAACTAGGGTTTCTTTCTTTCTTTCTTTCTTTTTTTTTTTTTAAGATTTTATTTATTTACTTGACAGAGAGAGAGAGACAGTGAGAGCAGGAACACAAGCAGGGGAGTAGGAGAGGGAAAAGCAGGCTTCCCACCGAGCAGGGAGCCCAATTCCGGGTCGATCCCAGGACCCTGGGATCATGACCTGAGCCGAAGGCAGATGCCCAATGACTGAGCCACCCAGGTGCCCCTCAACTAGGGTTTCATAAGAAATTTGGCTGGATGTTTTGTTGAAATCAAGATAGTCTATATCTCAGTACTCTGTTTCCAACGGTGTAACAATCCTACAAAATGATAAAAATTTTATTAGTTCAGTGTGACATTCTTTGTAAATTATGCTGATTCCTACTGCTTACTACTTTCTTTAACAGCACTTTTCAATGTTCTGCCAGAATGAAAATATTCTATGATCTATGCTGTCCAATAGGGTAGCCACATGCCATAGATAGCTATTGAACATTTACAATATGGTTAGTGTGACTCAGGAACTAATTTTAACCTTTTTTTTTTTTTAATTTTAAAGAATTAAATTGGGGTGTCTGGGTGGCTCAGTCAGTTAAGTGACTCCCTTTGGCTCAGGTCATGATCCCAGAGTCCTGGGATCAAGCTCCACCCATGTCAGGCTCTCTGTTCAGTGGGAGCCTGCTTCTCCCTCTGCCTGCTGCTCCCCCTGCTTATACTCTCTCTGTCTGTCTCTCTCTCTGTCAAATAAATAAATAAAATCTTTAAAAGAAAAAAAACCTTTAAAAATTTAAATTTAAATAGTGAGATGCGACTAGTGGTTATCATATTGGACAGCACAACTTTACCATATCTGATGAACCACCTGTTTAATAACTATTATATAATTTAATTGGAATTTTTAATACTAAGTGGAGAAACTCATGGTTCCTGGATGCATGGTTTTTCTCTCTTACTCTAAGTTGCAATTTTTTTTTCACTGCACCAACTCATAATTTCCTAAAGATTTCTGACATTGATTTTATGTCACTGGTTCATACCGGCAAGTTGTTTTTAGACTGGGATATAACTGAATTGAGACTGAATAATCACTTCTTTCAAATCAATCTTTTTTTTTTTAAAGATTTTATTTATTTATTTGAGAGACTGAGAGAGTGAGAGAGTACAAACAGGGGGAGTGGCAGAGGGAGAGGGAGATATAGGCTCTTCACTGAGCAGGGAGCCTGACTCAAGGTTCCATTCCAGGACCTCGGGATCATGACCTGAGCCAAAGGCAGGTGCTTAACCAACTGAGCCACACAGGTGTCCCTCAACCTTTTTTTTTTTTTTTTTTTTAATCATTTCCTTTAATAAAGTTTTTCTCCTCCTTATAATGTGAACATCATTTTCCTTGATAGAAAAAGTTGTAAGCAAAAATGTTGAATAATTTTGTTTTCTACTTTTCATTTTTGGCATTATTTCCATCTTTCCCAACAGTTAGCTTTCCCTTTACTTACTCTTCTTGAAGTTGATGTAGCTAATGGGGCCCTTTCTGTTGTCAGTAGTGTTTTTGTTTTCAAGCCCAGATGATTCTGGCTATAGCATTTTTACTAGAATACTTGTAGCTATATACTACTCTTTTATGTCCATCTATAACCATGAGCTTTTTATTTCCTCCCTAGTTTTTTGAAGTCCATTTTAAAATTTGAGTTTGGCAGAAATATGAGTAACATATAAATTTCTTTAACTGCTGTTCTTTTTGCATCCCCTGAATCAGATTTGATTATATTTTAATCCAGTTCCACCCATCTGATGGTGTTGACTGACCTTTAAGTGCCAGGCCCTGAGTTGGGGGTGGAGATTCCTAGGTGATTTAGACTTGGACCTTTCCATCACAGGACTTACACTCCACTAAGAGAATCAAATTTGTGTACTACAAGCCACATGCAGTGAGGTATATGTGTATTAATAGTATTTGTAATGTCCTGGGGGAGCATAGCAGAGGGATAGGGTTAATTCTGCTTGCAGGCATGCAGAATAGGAAAGGAGGTTATAAAGAATCAGAGAAGCCTCTCAAACAAACGATGTTTGAGTAAGAATGAGTAAGAGTTTGCAAAACAGGGAAGCTGGGTAACATGGTATTTATTCATAAATGAATAACATGAACAAAAGCCTGAGTGGATGATACGTTCCAAGCTTCCTAGCTAGTTTTGCAGCTGGAGTGTAGAGTGCTTCTTGGGGGAATGAAGAGAGATGAGGCTGAAGCTAAACAGTGGCTAAATGGTGAGGGACTTTTTATGTTACACTAAGGAATTTGAATAAACTTGAACGTTCTTGAACAAGAGAAGTGAAATAGATTCCTCTTTTATTTTTTAATTTTTTAAAGATTTATTTATTTTAGAGCACAAGTGGAGGGGGGCGGAGAGAGAGGGGAAGCAGACTCCCTGCTGAGCAGGGAGCTGCAGGCTGGCTCAATCTCAAGACCCCTGGATCATGACCTGAGCGGAAACCAAGAGTCAGACACTTAGGATGCTTAACCAACTGAGCCACCCAGGTGTCCCTAGATTCCTCTTTTAGAAAAACAATTCTGGTAACATCGACTTAGTATATGTTCGACTTGGGACAACTTGTGAAGGGGAAATCATTAGTCAAGAGGAAGAAGAAAATACCAGCTAGAGAGGAGGGGTTCTAACAGAGCAACATTTAGGATGCAGCGCTGATAGAATTGGGTGGCTGATTGGCAGTGGGGGAAAGGAAGAGGCAGGAAGATGATTCAGAAGTTTCTCATATGTTTTGTTGTTCTTATTAGGGTCCACTTTTTTTCCTGAATCACTTTCCCTTTGGGATCTCTGCATCTGAGATCATGTCTGTCTTTTCTCTGAACTTTTGGAAACTTGTCCCAACGGTAAGTGAGTGTGTGTTAATTTTATTAGTGTTCCAGTCTTCCTGTCCTAGGGATTCCAGGATGTGCTCATCTTATTTTTTTAAACTTCTCTATTTTGAGATCATTTTTGGACTTATAGGAGAATTGCAGAAATAGTCCAATGACTTTCCATATACTGTTCACCCAGATTCTCTTTCACATCTTACATAACCATAAAACTATGATCAAAACTAAGAAATTAACCTTAGAATAAATTACTACTAACTAAATTACAGAATTTATTTGGATTTCACCAATTTTTCCACTAATGTCCTTTTATCTATTCCAGGATCCACGAAGGATCACACATTGCATTAAGTTATCATATTTCTGTAGTATCTTCTAATCTGTGACAGTTTCTTAGTCTTTCCTTATCTTTTATGACCCTGACACTTTTGGAAAGTACTGGTCAGTTATTTCTGTAGAACTCCCTTCAACTTGAGTTTGTCTGATGTTTACTCATGATTAGATTGAGGTTATGCTTTATTACAAAGGATACCACAGAAATGATGTGCCCTTCTCAGTACTTCATATCAAGATGTATATGATATTGATAAGTATTACCAGAGATGTTAACTTTGATCACTTAGCTAGGATGATATCTTCCAGTATGCCCACTATAAAGTTAATATTTTTGCTTCTTATTACTCAGTATTTTGTGGGAGACACTTTGAGAATATGCAAATAACCCATTTTTGCTTAAGCTCTCACTAATTTTAATGTATTTCAAGTGCCTTGCCTACAACAATTATTACTGTAGTGTTCTTTTTTTTTTAAGATTTATTTATTTATTTATTTTTAAAGATTTTATTTATTTGACAGAGAAACACAGCGAGAGAGGGAACACAAGCAGGGGGAGTGGGAGAGGAGAAGCAAGCTCCTCACTGAGCAGGGAGCCTGATGTGGGGCTTGATCCCAGGGCCCTGGGATCATGACCTGAGCCGAAGGCAGACGCTTAACGACTGAGCCACCCAGGCGCCCCTACTGTGGTGTTCTAATGGATATTTTCTATTTATTAGTTGAAATCCTTATCTTTTTAAAAAAATAAGCTGATTTAAACCAAACTTAAGGAGATAAGTTTTATTTCCCCCAGTTTTATTGAGATGTTATTGACAAATAGCATATGTAAGTTTAAGGTGTGAACATGATGATTTGATATCCATATATATTGTAAAATAATTATCACAATAAGGTTAGTTAACACTTCTATCCCCTTACATAATTATCATTTTTAAAAGTGTGTGGTAAATATATATACCACATCTTCTTTATCCATTCATCTGTCGATGGACATCTTGGCTCTTTCCATAGTTGGGCTATTGTGGAATATTATGCAGCCATCAAAAAGAATGAAATCTTGCCATTTGCAATGATGTGGATGGAACTGGAGGGTATTATGCTAAGCAAAATAAGTCAATCAGAGAAAGACATGTATCATATGATCTCACAGATATGAGGAATTCTTAATCTCAGGAAACAAACTGAGGGTTGCTGGAGTGGTGGGGGGTGGGGGGATGGGTTAGCCTGGTGATGGGTATTAAAGAGGGTACGTATTGAATGGAGCAGTTGGTGTTATACACAAACAATGAATCATGGAACACTACATCAAAAACTAATGATGTAATGTATGGTGATTAACATAACTTAATAAAATACAAAAAAAATACAAAAAATAATAAAAATAATAATAATAAAATAGAAAAAAAGTGTGTGGTGATAATATTCAAGATTTACTCTCTTAATTTTCAAGTATATAATACAGCATTATTAACTATATTCACCATGCTGTACCTTTGATCCCTAGAGTTTATTCACTTTATAGCCAGAAGTGTGTACCTTTTGACTGACATTTCCCCATTTCCCTCTCCCCTCCTAGTCCCTGGAGACCACCCATCTACTCTATTTCTAGGAGTTTGGCTTTTTTAGATTCCACATATAAGTAAGAACATTCCATATCTGTCTTTCCATGTCTGACTTGCTTCATTTAGCATAATGCCTCAAGGTCCATCCATATTGTCACAAAAGGCAGAATTTCCTTTTTTTTTAATGGCTGGAATATATCTGTACCTATCTATATTTATATCCTCTCTCTATATCTCATATTTTCTTTCTCCATTCATCCATCACTGGACACTTAGGTTGTTTCCATGTCTTGCCTATTGCACACAATGCTGCAGTGAACGTGGAGGTGCAGATATCTCTTCCAGATAGTGTTTTCATTTCCTTTGGATGCAGCCCCAGAAACAGGACTATTGGACTGCATGGGATTTCTATTTTTAATTTTTTGAGGAGCCTCCATACTGTTTTCCATAGTGGCTGCACCAGTTTGCATTCCCAACAGCGCACAAGGGTTTCCTTTTCTCCACATCCTCCCACATTTGTCTCTTGTCTTTTTGAACATAACCATTCAAGTAGGTGTGAGGTAATAACTCATGAAATGCTTTCGTAAGAAGAGTTGTCTCTTTTTTCCCATTTATGTATTTATTTATTCAGTCATATATTTATATTAGGATAGGTTCATGGATATTAATTTTATTATTGGGATTATTAGCCTATATTACTATTATTTAATTTGCTGATAAACTTTTTCCAATTATGGCCATTAAGTACTCTTTCTGGCTCCTGTGCCTTTTTCACATGGCTGCATCCTTTATTTTTGAGCACTTCCTTATTTTCTAGCACCACAAGTAGCTTTATGCTGTTCTTGTATTTTCCCTGCCCCAGCCCTGGAATCACCCAGTTTTCCAAGGAGTGCTCACAGCTTTTTAACATGTTCCTATCACCTCTGCTTCATGAAGTAGTTCTTCATTGTTGATTGGAATTGAGTGAACAATAACAGAATGACAGATAAAGGATTCTCTTTTGTGCTTCCTCAAACTTTTGAGAGAGAAAAATTTTCCATAAGGTATGTTGAATTCACATTCAGCAAATATTTATCAATAGCCCCCTCCATGTCGGTGCTGGGTTAGGGATGAGGACATGCCCTCTGGCACAGGACAGAGTGTTCTCTAGGCAGCATATTCCATGTTTTGATAGAAGAGTTAGTAGAAGAGCTCTTCTTTAACCTGAGTTTTGCTTTGTCATGCCTCATCTGATAATAGAGAACTCCATTAACCTAAAATGTCCCCCAACTTTCAAGGTGTTGAGGTGTACTCGGGATGTCTCCTATGGCTCACAAATAAGGCCAGTGAGTCATGCTCAGTTACTGTGAAGAGATCTCTGTTTGTTTCTTGTCCTGTTGCTCTGGTGCCCTTCCTTTCTTGTGAGTCACTAGAAAAAAGTATTTTCCCCTTTTCCCCTTTAAATAACTTTTGGTTAGCATCGCTCCAGTGAAGGGCAGCTTTGCCCTCAAGTCTTACAGATTGTTAGTGAAAGTGGTACTTTTGGTTGCTACTTATGGCACTCACCTCTCTCTTTCTTAGGATCTGTTGTGAGTCCCTCATGGGCTGGGTCAGGAGATGTCACCATGCATTTCTTTTTTTTTTTTTTTTTTAAGATTTATTTATTTGAGAGAGAGCACATGAGAGGGGGGAGGGTCAGAGGGAGAAGCAGACTCCCTGCTGAGCAGGGAGCCCAATGCGGGACTCGATCCCGGGACTCCAGGATCATGACTTGAGCCAAAGGCAGTCGCTTAACCAACTGAGCCACCCAGGTGCCCCTCACCATGCATTTCTTAGAGTCCTCTATCTCCCCAGCTAAAGAAGACTGTGTTCATGAATCAACATCTTTGTGCCCACTGTCCTCCTCACTTACAAGATAATATCCGGGAGGTGCCTTGGTGTCTTTTGTTAATAAACTTGGATGCGCCCCTTTAGTTCACCAGGCAGGTCTGATCTTGCAGTGGTGTATTGGGCTTGAGCTCAACCTGGGACACAAAGCATGCTTATATTGAGCTGAAAATATTCACTCTGCACTTATTATCCAAAAGGTTCTTATTATACTAAGGGTACATGGAACAAGCATAATTCCCTTCTATTATGTCCACCCCTCAAGGCTGAAGCCAGCTCTTTTCCTGCTCCTCTCAAAATTCTATTTTTCTAGGTGAAGCACACTCAGGACTTACTTTTTACCATTCTTCATATGATGTATTTCATGTTTTCTCACCATTTGGGTCAATTTCCTCTGAAAATGCTCTGGCCTGTCTGTAACCTTCCAAAAATGTGAGATCAAAGAGACTATTTGGCTCGACTGGAGAAGATTAGACTGGACTATCCCCTGTTTTGTTCTACCTATTCTGCATCTTGTGGTGACAAAGCACATGATTCTTTAAATTGGATTTATAGCTAAGCCATATATCTACAAATCTGAGTTCAGAATTTATAAGTCATTATTTAATAATCAAAGATGTAATGAAAAATAACCAGACTGATTTTGACATGTACTTCTAAAAATAACAGAATTACCTAATTATGTATAATTACATTTCTGAAGATGTAAGGCTTAAAAAAAAGAACAATAATAAAAACTAACAAAAAATGGAAAGGGTATGAAAGGTAAGTTATATAACTTCTGGATATCCTATAAATTTAGGCATGTTTTCTTGAATGTTTTCTCAGCACAAATTAAGAACACCACAAATTTTTCTCAGCACAAATTAAGTGTGAGTAGCTTTGCAGAGGCAACCAGCATTTATCCAGCATCCTGTAGGAGAGGATAACAAAAGAAGGAAATGGGAGGGTTATAGCCTCTACTTTGTATAGCCTGACTCTGAGAATTCAAGAATTAAGTTGTTGGTTATTAATTTAATATTTCATCCATACTAAGTAGCATTATTCTTTGGGGTTTTTGCTCTTGAAGAGCAAAGTGGTAAGAGTTCTGTTTGGGAATCAGAAGACCTAAGTTTAAATTCCATAACTTCTGTTTCCTTGATAACATTATTAATGTTTTTTAATCTTATAGTTCTTTACCTAATAAGAGTAGCTGTCTCATTATTTGTGAAAAGGCTTCAGTGAGATGGTGCATGTAAGGTTCTTAGAATGGAACACTTCACATTAGTAAGCATCCAGTGATGGTAGCTGCTGTTATTTTGAGTTATTGCTTGCTGAAATAATAACTAGGATTTTTCCTTTACATATTTTGAAGAATGTTCACATACCTCACCATCTCATTTGTTTCTTGTGACAACTTGTCAAATAGGTAGGTAGACGTTATTATTACAAGGTGACTTGACTTAGTTTATTAGTGGAAGAACAGAGACTAGAACCCAGCCTTCAGACTCAAAATCCCTTGAGACTTCAAATGAATTACAATACCAATGTAAACTCTGTCCATGGGGAACAGACAGAAGAGCTAATGTATAGTAGAATTACTAATATTAGACTCTGACAAAGAAATAGAAACACAAAATGAATATAGATGGTGTTTTTTGGGGAATACCCTGAAGATGAGATAAAGTTTCCTTCTGTATAGTGTGTTCTTGTCGCTAAATGTGAAGGTGATTAATGAATTAAGAGAGTTTTTTTGGCAGAAAGAAATTGTGACTCAAAGTAAATACCTTTTAAACTACTTCAGGGATTGAGTAACTAGAACTAGGTTCTGGGTTGAAAGAAAAATAGTTATTTCCTTCCTGGATTAGTGAGTACTGTTAATTTAATGGACCTAAGTTATAGAATGATGATAAAAAGATACAGAAGTTCTAGTTAACCATCCTATGTGGGGTGTTTTGGCTGTGGGGTTACTTTATTTACAGTTTCTATCTCACTTCAGGGTAACTTGACCTGAAACGGACAGGGGGATAAAACTTCTTTGGGGCAATAAGATGTAATTCGAAGGTTAATGTTTACTCGATGGCTAGAGTGCTCCAAACCATTCAATTTAAAGGTTATCTTCTTTTAAAAGCCTTCCAGAGAAGGAAATTCAATAGTAGAGCCTAAGTAGTTCACCAACTATTTGTTAAAAAACAATTTCTCTGTATCTCCATTTTTCTTTAATAAAATAGGAGTGTTATTCTGACATAAAACCTGATAAAGTCTACAAAAAGAAAAGACAGCTGATTTCATGCAAAAATCTAAGTGAAACAAAATGTATGCAACTAAATTATAACTGAATATTCTAAAAATAATACACAAGAACCAAGTAGGATTTAATCTGGGAATGTGGAACAATAAAAAGTAATCCAATAAGAGATTACAGGAGGAAAAACATACTAATAATGTACAAAAGGAATTTGATTTAGTTCAATATATACTGTTAAATGCGTGGTACAGGAGGACTAGAAGAAACAGCCTTAGCAAAATAAACAGAAGAAAGTTTCATGGACCAATAATAAGAAATGTGTCATGAACCCAGAGTTTTGATTAGTTGAATTTCATGCCCTAGTTTGAGAGAAAAGAGGAAACATGTTAGAAATCAGTTTTTAAAATTATATTAGCTGTTTAAAACTTAAAGATACTCTTACTAATGTCTAGAGTAGGACAAAAATATTTCCATTATCAACGCAATTTTGGAGATTCTAGTTAATATAATAAGCATGAAAATAAAACAAGAAATATGAATTCTAGGCAGGAACAAAAAAAGCAGTCATTATTTTCAAATGACATGATTTTATATCTAGAAAAGCCAAGAGACTACATTAAAAATATTAGAGGTAAAAAGCAGCTCAGTTCACTGGTGCATTTCAAGATTTTGGCCAGATAATTCTTTGTTGTTGGGACTATCCTGTGCATGTCAGGGTTTTTAGCAGCATCAGTGGTCTCTACCCACTGGATGCCATTGGAAGTCTGCATCCTCACCTCCAAGTTATGTCCACCAAAAATGTCTCCAGACAAAACTGCCTGGAGGTGAAAACCATTGCCATAGATTAAAAAAGGAAAGGAGATTTTAAATGACACAGAAAAAAAAAAGGCACCTGTTTTTGTATCCAGACTTATACTATAAAGAAGAATTATGAGGAAATTGGTAATATGTCATCAATAACTGGATTATGAGGAAATTGGTAATATGTCATCAATAACTGGATTATGAGGAAATTGGTAATATGTCATCAATAACTGGATATTTGATCATATTTAGGAATAATTGTCAAATTTGGATGTGTAATAATGGCGTTATATTTTTTAAAAGACTTTTTTGAGTGATGTATATTGAGTGATGTATATAGACATACGGTTAAAATGATGTATCTTGTATTTGCTTAAAAATACAGCTGAGGTGGGTAGGTGAATAAAAACTGAGCAGGTCTGGCTATTCTCTTTCTCTCTTTTACCTTTTTTCTTGAACATGATAAGAGGAATAGGGCCTTCCGTGAGGTGGGGATTTCTCTTGACTTCCTGTAGTTTGTGGTAAGCAGACAAGGAAGAGCTGCCCCCAACCACAACACCCGTCCCCCCCCCCCCCCAGTGAGTGGACCCACAGGGCAGCCTGGAATCCTTCTGCACATCATCTCTTACTTAGGGGGTGAAAAGTATTTTCTTTTCGTTCCCACTCCCCCCTTTTTTATGTCTCCTGGCTTAAGCTGCATTTACCATTTAGTTTTTATAGAGCCTTAAGTTGGGGAAGGAGGGAACATTTCCCAAACTATTACTAAGAACCTCATACTGTCTCTTATTTTGCTGTTAATTGTTGTTTGTGTGATGCCTTGGCAGACATCCCAAGATAGACAAAGTGTAAAGGATTATGATACCAAAACCCCACCCTGAACTCTAACAATTTTCATAGTTACAAGCAAAACAGACATATTTCTTTTGACCTACTATTCCTATTCCTTTGTCAGATGCATAACGCTGCCTCTTTTGTGGTAACACTTAGTGACAGCCCCGTACTCTTAGGAGACAAAACAACATAGTGACCAAAGCCAGTGTCGGGGGATAGGCCAATAGGATATGTGCTAGGAAAGGTGTTCTGAAGGCTCTTGCTTTTTGAGGCCTGTTCACTAAGGTCTCCAGGCTACCATGGTGCTTAAAGTCACCACTTTTATTTTTTTTATTTTTTTAAGATTTTATTATTTATTTAAAAAGAGAGAGAGAGCGAGCAGGAATACAAGCAGGGGGAGTGGGAGAGGGAGAATCAGGCTTCCCCCATGGGAGCCCGATGTGGGACTCGATGCGGGGCTTGATCCCAGGACTCTGGTATCATGACCTGAGCCGAAGGCAGACACTTAACGACTGAGCCACCCAGGTGCCCCTAAAGTCACCACTTTTAAAGTCAACTCCTTATGAAAATGCATATCTCCAGGAGCTTTCTGCTAAAGTAGAAATGTGTTACTTTGGAGAAAGTACACACCACACTAACTCTGTACATCCACAGAGAGCCCAGGTACAGATTAGTTTATCAAGTTAATTAATTTGAAAGGAAGGTCCTTAAGAAAGGAATTATAAAATAGTACTTTCTATGGGGGCACGATGAGAAAGCTCAGGGAAGCTAGGAAGGTAAGAAAAGTGTAAGGAAGAACATGAAGAGATGCTTGGGAAGGCATGGCCTGGGTAGGGAGAATCGTTGCCAGACAGGGGACAGCAAAAACTAAGTCTAGACCAGCATTGTGCATTGGAACTTTCTGCAGTAATGAAAGTATTCTATATCTGCACTGTTCAGTACAGTAATTAGCCATAAGTCACTATTGACTATTGAGTGCTTGAAATGTGACTGGTGTGATTGAAGAAATGAATTTTAAAATTTATTTAATTTTACTAATATGAATTAAAATTTAGATAGCCGTAGGTAGATAGTGGCTCCTGTATTGGATGAGGCACATCTAGATGAAGGATAGGGGGGTGGGGAAAAAAATCACAGAAAGCAACATATGGGGGAATCAGAGACACATTTCACATGGTATCACTTTATATTTCTAGGCAACAAGTAGTTTACAAATTACATTATATTTGGCAAATTAACTTGTCTCATGAAATATTTGTGTAGATTAAATAGACTGACTATAGTAAGCTATAATGATTAGATTTGCCATGTCCTTCATAATCTTATTTTACTTATATGAACACAGTTGAATGAAGGGAAGGAGACCATTGAGAATGATCAGAAAGGGGATTCTTAATATTCAAGAGAGGCTGTAATTGCTTTTACAAATATGTAATTGCAAGTTTTATTATAAATTTTTCTTTAAGAATTTTGATTGTTTCTCTTGGCTGCTTATGCCTCGATCAAGACATTTATAGGGGCTGCAATCACAGTCACTGACCTCAACCAGGGTGGAGCCCAGGAACATTCTCCCCATTGCCCTCACAAGTTTTGGCACATTTTGGAACGAGCAGTCAAACAAACCTAGCAACTTCTATTGTAATGATAGTTGAACATATTGGCATAGAGATAGAATTTTCCTTCCTGGTATTACTAATGTACTTAATGAAAGTATTTTTTGATTGGTTATTTTTTTATCAAGGCTAAGCTGTTCAGAAAGTATTAAGTGGCACCAGAAATTTCGCCTAAATCACTTGGTGGCTGTTGGGGGCCATGAAACCTACACAAGAATGAAAATAATCTCTCTTTAAAAAAAAAAAATTTTGTATTTGAGAGAGAGAGAAAGACAGCACAAATGGTTGGGGAGAGAGAGAGAGAGAGAGAGAGAATTTCAACCAGACTCCATGTTGAGCACGGAGCCTGATGTGGGACTTGAACCCAGGACCCTGAGATCATGACCTGAGCCAAAACCAAGAGTTGGATGCTTGACCGACTGCACCACCCAGGCACCCTGAAAATAATCTCTTTAAGATAGCCTAAGCCAGAACAATCTTTTGGTATTGTTCAGGAGAAAGGATTCCCTTTGGAATTTTGAAATATCCTCCTAATTAATGTGGTGATATCTAGCATGTCATTCCTATGCCAGATGGTTATCCCAGAGATAGAATTTGGTCAACTCCCTGTTTCATGCCATGTGAAACCCCTCTGCTCCAAGATTTCTGCATATTTCTGGAGTTCTTATACTCCTGTGGTCACCCATGACTCTGAAATGCTGTTTCCTCTGAATTAATTGGCTTGGATCATGAATCATCTTGTCATCTTGTAGCTGGTGTTTCTGTTCTGTACCATGTCAAACAAAATGTGAAATTTATTCCTTTACTCTGTTTTCACAGATTCCTGCCATTACAAAGCATGTGCATCAGAATTAAGGATTTTATTTATGCATAAGTTATGACCTAGGACTCTCTGAAAATTGCCTTGAGGTCAGTGGAGGATACTGTTTGGTGACTTATCAGCTGTCTTCATAAACTGTGCCATCACTCTTGTACTAGCTTCATAGATTCACCATGGAGTTCTTGAGAAGTTCCACCTATTCTCAAACCCTAAGTCAGGTACTATGTCCAAATATCAGTTTGATTTTTTCTACCTCATCTGGCTTCTTACAAGTTCCTACCGGACTTGTTTGAAATATTCTTGAGATGCTACTTCAGAATATTTATGAGGTTAGAAGGACCCTAAATTAATCCCAGAGCCCAAATTAAAAAAAAAGAAATTGTGTTTGGGCCCTTGGATGGCTCAGTTGGTTAAGCATCTGCCTTCAGCTCAGGTCATGATCCTAGGGTCCTGGGATAGAGTCCCACATTGGGCTCCCTGCTCAGCAGATTCTGCTTCTCCCTCTCCCCCTCCCCCCTGCTCATTCTCTCTCTCTCTCAAATAAATAAAATCTTAAAAAAAATCTGTATTTAACTGCACAAGTAATTAACATGGTTTCAATGGAAAAATAGTCTAGAAATTTGTTTTCAGAGTATGTAATTTCTTAGGGAAGACAGGTAAGGTAGCTTATTATGGAATGAGAATACATTCTTCTTGGGATGTTCAGTAATGAACTATGGACAGGATTTAGATGTGTTTGTAATAAGGAGCTTAGAGCCTAGACTCCAAGGTTTCTAGAAGCAGGAACAGATTACTAAATAATCTTTAAGATATATTTTATTTACGGTAAAATTCACAGATCTTAAGTGTAAAACTGAATGGGTTTTGATGAATGAAACCATTGTATAACTACCACATAAATCAATATGTAGAACATTTCCATCACTCCTGAAAGTCCCCTATGCCTCCTTTCAGATAATCACTACTCTCTGTAGGCAACCATTGTTCTGAGAAATGGATTAATTTTGTAAATGGAATAATAAAAAATGTGTTCCTTTATGTCTGTTTTCTTTCATTCAACATGTTTTAAAAATTCATCCATGTTGTTGAATGCACCAATGCTTTGTTCTTTTTAATTGCTGGGTACTATTTGTCATATATTTCCATTTATCTAACACTCCCTCTATTTTTTCATCAGTGATCTGCAGTGTTCTGCATACAGATTCTACACAAATTTTTAAAGAATTATACCTCTTTCTTTCATTTTTATTTGTTGGAGCTGTTGTATAAGGTATTTAAAAAAAACTGTAGTGTCCAATTGTTTATTATTACCATTTAGAAATACTATTATTATTTGAATGTTGACTTTGTCTCCTGAGATCTTGTTAAATTTATGTATAATTTTTGGGAGCTCCACACCACCTTGAAAAAATTTCCTCAAATTTTCTAGCAGACAATAATTTCATTTGTAAAAAGGAACAATTTTATTTCTGTTCTTAATTTTAATGTTTAATTTCTCCCTCTCTCCCTCTCTCCTTCCTTCCTTCCTTCCTTCCTTCCTTCCTTCCTTCTTTCCTTCCTTCCTTCCTCCCTCCCTCCCTCCCTCTCTCCCTCCCTTCCCTTCCCTTCCCTTCCCTTCCCTTCTTCGCTTCGCTTCGCTTCGCTTTGCTTCCCTTCTCTTCCCTTCCCTTCCCTTTCCTTATTCCTTTCCTTTCCTTCATATTGCACAGGCTAGAACATACACTACACTACTGAATGGGAATGGTAAGAGTAGAAGTCTTTGTCTTGTATCTAATCTTAGAGGAAAAACATTCAGTCTTTACCACTGAATATGAGTGGGATTTTTTAGATACCTTCTGTCAGGATGAGAAAGTTCCCCTCTTTTCCTAGTTTGCTGGGAGTTTTTATCATGAAAGACATTTGAATTTTGTCAAAAGCTTTTTCTACATTAATTGATGTGATCATGTAGCTTATGTGTGTTTCTGTGTACGTGCATTGTAGCTGGTTAGTATGATGGATTACATTGATTTTCAAATAGTGAATCCAACTTACAGTTTTTAAAAAGATTTATTTTTTTAGAGAGAGAAAGAGAGAAGGGGGGAAGGGCAGAGGGAGAGAATCCTCAAGCAGACTCCCTGCTAAGCATGGAGCTGACGTGGGGTTCAGTCTCACGGCTCATGAGATCATGACCTGAGCCCAAACCAAGAGTCGGATGCTTAACTGACTGAGCCATGCAGGCGCCCCCAGTGTTACATTTTTGGAATGAACCCTACTTGGTAGTGGTCTATTTTTCTTCTTATATATCGCCAGATTTAATTTGCTAATATTTTGTTAAGGATTTTTGTGTTTATGTCCATTAGGTATATTGGTCTGTAATTTTCTTATACTGACTTTTTCTGGTTTTGGTATCAAGGTAAGGCTGGTCTTGCAGAAACAGTTGGGAAATGTTACTTCCTGTCTATTCTCTGGAAGATATTTGTAGAATTGATGTTATTTCTTTTTCAAATCTTTGGTGGAATTCACCAGTGAAATCATCTGGAGATTTTTAAATTAAATTTGTGAATTAAATTGAATTTGATATAGAGTCATTCAAATTATGTATTCCAGGATAGGTGAGTTGTAGTAGTGTTTTTTAAGAAACTGGTCTATTTCATCTCTTTTGTCCAACTTATATGCATGGAGTTTGTAGTATTTTATTATTATTTTGGTGTCTGCAGAGTTTATAGTGATAGCCCTTATTTTGTCTATGGTATTGTTGTCATGTGTCTTCTTTTCTTTGTCAGCCTGGTTAAAGGTGTATTAATTTTATCACGGCTTTCAAAGAACCAATTTTGGTTTGGTTTATTTTCTGTGTTATTTTTCTGTTTTTGATTTAATCAGTTTCTGCTCTTTATTATTCCTTCCTTTTGCTTGCTTTGGGTATATTTGGGTATTTTTTTTCTAGTTTAAGGTAAACTTTTAAAAAAATTTTTGATTTGAGAAATTTCTTTTTTTCTAATATGTTTTGAAAATTATAAATATCATTTTACACACTTTAACTGCATCCCACAAGTTTTAATATGTTGAATTTTAATTTTTGTTCAGTTCATAAATATTTTCCAATTTCCCTTATAACTCCATCTTTGATCCATAGATGATTTAGAGTTATGTTGTTTAATTACCAGATATTTGGAGATTTTCTAGTTATCCTCCTGTTATTGAATTCTAGTTTAATCTCATTATGATCAGAGAACATATTTTGTATGGTTTCATTAGAAAAAACTTTTTTAAGGTTTGTTTTGGCCCAGGATATGGTCTGTCTTGGAATATGTTTCATCTGTATTTGAGCAGAATGTGTATTCTGTCATTTGGTGGATTTTTTAAAATGTTAATTAGTTCTAATTAGTTAATAGTATTGTTCTGTTCTTCTATATGTTTGCTAATTTAAAAAATCTATTTGTTCTATTGATTACTGGATGAGAATGTTGAAGTCTTCAACTGCAATTGAAGACTTCTTTTTTAATCTATCAATTTCTGTCTCATGTATTTTAAGGCTGTATTGTTAGATAATATATATTTAGGATTGTTATGTCTTCTTGGCAAAGACCCTTTAATCATTAGGTAATGTCTCTCTTTATCCCTGGTAACATTTTTTTTTTTTGCTCTAAGCTTTCTTTTTTCTGATATTAATAGCCAGCCTGACATTTTAAAAAAATTGTATCTGTATGCTGCATCTTTTCTATTCTTTTATGTCTAATTTACCTGTTATTATATTTGAAGTGGGCCTATTGTAGCATATAGTTGTGGGTGGTTTTGTTTTGTTTCCATGGTACATTCTGAAATCTCTATTTTTGACTTGGTGTATTTAAAGCATTTACTTTTAAGGTAACTATATGTTTGGATTTATATATATGTTTAAAACAGATAGGTTGGGGCACCTAGGTAACTTAGTTATCATCTGACTTTGGCTCAGGTTGTGACTTCAGGGTCGTGGGATTGAGTGTGTCTGGCTCCCCACTCAGTGGAGGAGTTCCTCTGTTTCTACTTTCCTGTCTTCTTTTGTAATATTTGAATATTTTTTGGTATTCTCTTTTATCTATTGAGTTTTCAGCTATACCTCTGTGTGTGTGTGTGTGTGTATTTTAATGGTTGCTCTAGATATTAGAATATATTTATTCTTAACTTTTCACAGTCTACTTAGAATAATATTTTATCACCTCACATGCAATGTAAAAATCTTGTTACCCAATGGATTCCTTACTGTTGTAATTTTCATATGTATTATATAGACATACATTGAGATCCCATGGGACAATGTTATCATTTTTGCTTTCATCCATCATGAATATTTAAAGAACATAGCAGAAAAATAGTTTCATATTTACCCAGATAGTTACCATTTCTGTTGACTTTCCTTCACTTGCATAGTTTCAAGTTTCCCTTTGAGATCATTTCCCTTCTTTCTTCAGATCTTCTGTTACCATATCTTCCATAGTAAGTCTGCTGTTGACAAATTCCTTTAGTTTTTAGTCATCTGATAATGTTTTATTTTCATCTTCATTTTTGAAGGATATTTTCACTGGATGTAGAATTCTGAGTTGACAGTTCTTTTATTTCAGTACATTATGTCCTTTAGGCATTCATGGTTTCTCATGAGATATCTGTGGATCTTTAAATTGTTGTCCCCCTCTATGTAATGCCCTGTTTTCCTCAAGCTGATTTCAAGAAACTTTGTTTTTAGTTTTTTTTCAAATAATTTTTTTTATTGTTATGTTAATCCCCATACATTACATCATTAGTTTTAGATGTAGTGTTCCATGATTCATTGTTTGTGCATAACACCCAGTGCTCCATGCAGAATGTGCCCTCCTCAATACCCATCACCAGGCTAACCCATCCTCCCACCCCCCTCCCCTCCAGAACCCTCAGTTTGTTTTTCAGAGTCCATCATCTCTCATGGTTCATCTACCCCTCCGATTTCCCCCCCTTCATTCTTCCCCTCCTGCTATCTTCTTCTTCTTCTTTTTTTTTCTTAACATATATTGCATTATTTGTTTCAGAGGTACAGATCTGAGATTCAACAGTCTTGCACAATTCACAGCGCTTACCAGAGCACATACCCTCCCCAGTGTCTATCACCCAGTCACCCCATCCCTCCCACCCCACCCCCCACTCCAGCAACCCTCAGTTTGTTTCCTGAGATGAAGAATTCCTCATATCAGTGAGGTCATATGATACATGTCTTTCTCTGATTGACTTATTTCGCTCAGCATAATACCCTCCAGTTCCATCCACGTCGTTGCAAATGGCAAGATCTCATTCCTTTTGATGGCTGCATAATATTCCATTGTATATACATACCACCTCTTCTTTATCCATTCATCTGTCGATGGACATCTTGGCTCTGTCCACAGTTTGGCTATTGTGGACATTGCTGCTATAAACATTGGGGTGCACGTACGCTTTCGGATCCCTACTTTTGTATCTTTGGGGTAAATACCCAGTAGTGCAATTGCTGGGTCATAGGGTAGCTCCATTTTCAACTCTTTGAGGAACCTCCATACTGTTTTCCAGACTGGCTGCACCAGCTTGCATTCCCACCAACAGTGTAGGAGGGTTCCCCTTTCTCCGCATCCCCGCCAACATCTGTCATTTCCTGACTTGTTAATTTTAGCCATTCTGACTGGTGTGAGGTGGTATCACATTGAGGTTTTGGTTTGGATTTCCCTGATGCCGAGCGATGTTGAGCACTTTTTCATGTGTCTGTTGGCCATTTGGATGTCTTCTTTGGAAAAATGTCTGTTCATGTCTTCTGCCCATTTCTTGATTGGATTCTTTGTTCTTTGGGTGTTGAGTTTGATAAGTTCTTTATAGATTTTGGATACTAGCCCTTTATCTGATATGCCATTTGCAAATATCTTCTCCCATTCTGTCGGTTGTCTTCTGGTTTTGTTGACTGTTTCCTTTGCTTTGCAAAAGCTTTTTATCTTGATGAAGTCCCAATAGTTCATTTTTGCCCTTGCTTCCCTTGCCTTTGGCGATGTTTCTAGGAAGAAGTTGCTGTGGCTGAGGTCGAAGAGGTTGCTGCCTGTGTTCTCCTTTAGGATTTTGATGGACTCCTGTCTCACATTGAGGTCTTTCAACCATTTGGAGTCTTTTTTTTTTTTTTTTTCTTTTTTAAGATTGTATTTATTTATTTGACAGAGAGAGACACAGCGAGAGAGGGAACACAAGCAGGGGGAGTGGCAGAGGGAGAAGCAGGCTTCCCGCTGAGCAGGGAGCCCGATACTGGGCTCGATCCCAAGACCCTGGGATCATGACCTGAGCCAAAGGCAGATGCTTAACGACTGAGCCACCCAGGCGCCCCTTGGAGTCTATTTTTGTGTGTGGTGTAAGGAAATGGTCCAGTTTCATTCTTCTGCATGTGGCTGTCTAATTTTCCCAACACCATTTGTTGAAGAGACTGTCTTTTTTCCATTGGACATTCTTTCCTGCTTTGTCGAAGATTAGTTGACCATAGAGTTGAGGGTCCATTTCTGGGCTCTCTATTCTGTTCCATTGATCTATGTGTCTGTTTTTGTGCCAGTACCATACTGTCTTGATGATGACAGCTTTGTAATAGAGCTGGAAGTCCGGAATTGTGATGCTGCCAGCTTTGCTTTTCTTTTTCAACATTCCTCTGGCTATTTGGGGTCTTTTCTGGTTGCATACAAATTTTAGGATTATCTGTTCCATTTCTTTGAAAAAAGTGGATGGTATTTTGATGGGGATTGCATTGAATGTGTAGATTGCTCTAGGTAGCATTGACATCTTCACAATATTTGTTCTTCCAATCCATGAGCATGGAACGTTTTTCCATTTCTTTGTGTCTTCCTCAATTTCTTTAATGAGTATTTTATAGTTTTCTGAGTACAGATCCTTTGCCTCTTTGGTTAGATTTATGCCTAGGTATCTTATGGTTTTGAGTGCAATTGTAAATGGGACTGACTCCTTAATTTCTCTTTCTTCTGTCTTGTTGTTGGTGTATAGGAATGCCACTGACTTCTGTGCATTGATTTTATATCCTGCCACTTTACTGAATTCCTGTATGAGTTCTAGCAGTTTTGGGGTGGAGTCTTTTGGGTTTTCCACATAAAGTATCATATCATCTGCAAAGAGTGAGAGTTTGACTTCTTCTTTGCCAATTTGGATGCCTTTTATTTCTTTTTGTTGTCTGATTGCTGTGGCTAGGACTTCTAATACTATGTTGAATAGCAGTGGTGATAGTGGACATCCCTGCCGCGTTCCTGACCTTAGGGGGAAAACTCTCAGTTTTTCCCCATTGAGAATGATATTCGCTGTAGGTTTTTCATAGATGGCTTTTATGATATTGAGGTATGTACCCTCTATGCCTATACTCTGAAGAGTTTTGATCAAGAAAGGATGCTGTACTTTGTCAAATGCTTTTTCTGCATCTATTGAGAGGATCATATGATTCTTGTCCTTTCTTTTGCTAATGTATTGTATCACGTTGATTGATTTGCGGATGTTGAACCAACCTTGCAGCCCAGGGATAAATCCCACTTGGTCATGGTGAATAATCCTTTTAATGTACTGTTGGATCCTATTGGCTAGTATTTTGGTGAGAATTTTTGCATCCATGTTCATCAGGGATATTGGTCTGTAGTTCTCCTTTTTGATGGGGTCTTTGTCTGGTTTTGGGATCAAGGTAATGGTGGCCTCATAAAACGAGTTTGGAAGTTTTCCTTCCATTTCTATTTTTTGGAACAGTTTCAGAAGAATAGGTATTAATTCTTCTTTAAATGTTTGGTAGAATTCCCCTGGGAAGCCATCTGGCCCTGGGCTCTTGTTTGTTGGGAGATTTTTGATGACTGCTTCAATTTCCTTAGTGGTTATAGGTCTGTTCAGGTTTTCTATTTCTTCCTGGTTCAGTTTTGGTAGTTGTTACATCTCTAGGAATGCATCCATTTCTTCCAGGTTATCTAATTTGCTGGTTTGAGTTGCTCATAATATGTTCTTATAATTGTTTGTATTTCTTTGGTGTTGGTTGTGATCTCTCCTCTTTCATTCATGATTTTGTTGATTTGGGTCATTTCTCTTTTCTTTTTGATAAGTCTGGCCAGGGGTTTATCAATCTTGTTAATTCTTTCAAAGAACCAGCTCCTAGTTTCGTTGATCTGTTCTGCTGTTCTTTTAGTTTCTATTTCATTGATTTCTGCTCTGATCTTTATTATTTCTCTTCTCCTGCTGGGTTTAGGCTTTATTTGCTGTTCTTTCTCCAGCTCCTTTAGGTGTAGGGTTAGGTTGTGTATTTGAGACCTTTCTTGTTTCTTGAGAAAGGCTTGTATTGCTATATACTTTCCTCTTAGGATTGCCTTTGCTGCATCTCAAAGATTTTGAACAGTTGTGTTTTCATTTTCATTTGTTTCCATGATTTTTTTAAATTCTTCTTTAATTTCCTGGTTGACCCATTCATTCTTTAGTAGGATGCTTTTTAACCTCCATGTGTTTGAGTTCTTTCCAACTTTCCACTTGTGATTGAGTTCTAGTTTCAAAGCATTGTGGTCTGAATATAGGCAGGGAATGATCCCAATCTTTTGGTACTGGTTGAGACCTGATTTATGACCTAGGATGTGATCGATTCTGGAGAACGTTCCATGGGCACTAGAGAAGAATGTGTATTCTGTTGCTTTGGGATGGAATGTTTTGAATATGTCTGTGAAGTCCATTTGGTCCAATGTGTCATTTAAAGTCTTTATTTCCTTGTTGATCTTTTGCTTAGACGATCTGTCCATTTCAGTGAGGGGGGTGTTAAAGTCCCCCACTATTATTGTATTGTTGTCGATGTGTTTCTTTGCTTTTGTTATTAATTGGCTTATATAACTGGCTGCTCCCATGTTAGGGGCATAGGTATTTACAATTGTTAGATCTTCTTGTTGGATAGACCCTTTAAGTAGGATATAGTGTCCTTCCTCATCTCTTATTACAGTCTTTGGTTTAAAATCTAATTTGTCTGATATAAGGATTGCCACCCCAGCTTTCTTTTGGTGTCCATTAGCATGGTAAATGGTTCTCCACCCCCTCACTTTAAATCTGGGGGTGTCTTTGGGTCTAATATGAGTCTCTTGCAGACAGCATTTTGATGGGTCTTGTTTTTTAATCCAATCTGATAGCCTGTGTCTTTTGATTGGGGCATTTAGCCCATTTCCATTCAGGGTAACTATTGAAAGATAGGAATTTAGTGCCATTGTATGGCCTGTAAGGTGACTGTTACTGTATATTGTCTGTGTTCCTTTCTGGTCTATGTTGCTTTTAGGCTCTCTCTTTGCTTAGAGGACCCCTTTCAAGATTTCTTGTAGGGCTGGTTTCGTGTTTGCAAATTCCTTTAGTTTTTGTTTTCCTGGAAGCTTTTTATCTCTCCTTCTATTTTCAATGACAGCCTAGCTGGATATAGTATTCTTGGCTGCATATTTTTCTCATTTAGTTCTCTGAAGATATCATGCCATTCCTTTCTGGCCTGCCAAGTCTCTGTGGATAGGTCTGTTGCCAATCTAATGTTTCTACCATTGTAGGTTACATATCTCTTCTCCCGAGCTGCTTTCAGGATTTTCTGTTTGTCTCTGAGACTCGTAAGTTTTACTATTAGATGTTGGGGTGTTGACCTATTTTATTGATTTTGAGAGGGGTTCTCTGTGCCTCCTGGATTTTGATGCCTGTTTCCTTCCCCAAATTAGGGAAGTTCTCTGCTATAATTTGCTCCATTATACCTTCTGCCCCCCTCTCTCTTTCTTCTTCTTCTGGGATCCCAATTATTCTAATGTTGTTTCGTCTTATGGTATCGCTTATCTCTCGAATTCTGCCCTTGTGATCCAGTAGTTGTTTATCTCTCTTTTTCTCAGCTTCTTTATTTTCCATCATTTGGTCTTCTGTATCACTGATTCTTTCTTCTGCCTCATTTATCCTAGCAGTTAGCGCCCCCATATTTGATTGCACCTCATTAATAGCCTTTTTGATTTCTACTCGGTTAGATTTTAGTTCTTTTACTTCTCCAGAAAAGATTTCTCTAATAACTTCCATGCTTTTTTCAAGCCCAGCTAGTATCTTTAAAGTGATGATTCTGAACTCTAGATCTGACATCGTACTAATGTCCGTATTGAGTAGGTCCCTGGCAGTCGGTACTACCTCTTGTTCTTTTTGTTGAGGTGATTTTTTCTGTCTTGTCATTTTGTCCAGAGGAGAATAGATTAATGAGGGAACAAAATGCTAACAGGGTAACAACGTTCACAGAAAATATACTCTAAACAAATCAGAAAAGACCTGAAGCAGTGAGAAAAGAAAGGGAAAGAGAGAAAAAAGAAAAAGAGAAAAAAAAAAGGAAAAGAAAAAGATAAAGATAAAAACAAACAAAAACAGAACAAAACAAAACAAAAAAACAGAATGTGATCAAATATGATCAGGCTGGTATATAGATCAGTGCCACACACTAGATTTTGGGTGTATTTGGTCTGTTAGAAGAAAGTGCCTCCCAAAATTTTAAAGAAATAAAAACTTATATATGTACAAAAATAAGGGTTGATATGATGAAGGGATGGAATATGACTGTAAAAATGGAAATTATAAAAAATTTTATAAAAGGAATTGATAAGAAGTTGTTTGAAAAAAGAAAGAAGAGGATTTAAAAAAAAAAGAGAAAAAAAAGGGAGAGAATGTGATCAGGCAGGGGAGTAGAAAAAAACCATACAATAGAGATTTAGGGTATATTTTGATTTGTTAGAAGAAACTATCTCAAAATTTTAAAGAGAGAACAACTTATATATATATGCCAAAAATACGGGTAACTACTATGAAGGGATAGAATATGACTCTAAAAATGAAAAATAAAAATGAAAAATAAAAATGTTTTTTTTAAAAAAGGGATTGATAAGATGTTGGTTGAAAAAGGGAAAAAGAAAAATTCAAAAAAAAAAAAAGACAGTTAAAAAAAATTAACTTTGAAAGACTAAAGAATCATGGTAAAAAAGCCATGAATTCTATGTGCATTATTCCCCTAGCGCTGGAGTTCTGCTGTTCTCATTCATCGGTAAACTTGGTCTTGGCTGGCTGTTCTTGCTGATCTTCTGGGGGAGGGGCCTGTTGCCGTGGTTCCCAAATGTCTTTGCCGGAGGCGGAATTGCCCCGCCCTTGCCCGGTCCGGACTAAGTAATCTGCTCGGGTTTGCTCTCAGGAGCTTTTGTTCCCTTCAAGCTTTCCGTACAGCTTTGGAGGATGAGAGTGAAAATGGCAGCCTCCCAATCTCTGCCTTGGAGGAGCCGAGAACCAGGGCCCCGCTCCTCAGTGAGCCCCCAGAGAAAAGCCGCCAGTCACTCCCGTCTCCCCGGTCTCCGGCCACACTCCGTGCTCACCCGGCCCGTGACCGCGCGTTTCTATCTCTGGCACCCGACCCCGGGTGGAGTCTCCAAACCCAGAAGATCCCTGCGGTGCACTCCCGCACCTCTCCTCCCGGGGGAAGAAGGTGAGTCTCCCTGGATCTGCTGCTTGTTGGGTCCCTGCTGGAGGAGCTGTGGCCCGACTGTGCCGCGGATCACGGTTTATGGCAACCCCGAGCTGAGAGCCCACTCCTCGGCTCCGTCTCTGCAGCCGGCTTCCCCGCTCCGATACCTGGGAGCCCTGCCGCACTCAGGCACCCCCGGTCTTTCTGTGACCCCAAGGGTCCTGAGACCACACTGTCCCACGAGGTTTCCACCCCCCGCTTAGCCACCGGAGCGACGTCCCTCAGCGGAGCAGACTTCTAAAAGTTCCGATTTTGTGCTCCGCGGCTCTATCACTTGCCAGAAGTGGCCGATGGAGGCCCCTCCCCCGCCGTCTATCCTCCTGAATATCGCCTTGGATTCACTTCTCTGCACGTCCTACCTTCCAGAAAGTGGTCGCTTTTCTGTTCAGAGAGTTGTTGCTCTTCTTTTCTTCGATCTCCTGTTGAGTTCGTAGGTGTTCAGATTGGTTTGATCCCTATCCAGCTGAATTCCTGAGAGGAGACGAAATCCAGGTCTCCTACTCCTCTGCCATCTTGCTCCACCCCCCTGTTTTTAGTTTTTAGAAGTTTGATGATCATATGTCTGAGCATAAATTTTATTTAGTGTATCCTGTTTTGGGATTCATTGAGCTTGAATCTATAAGTTTATGTCATTTTCCAAATTTAGGAAGTTTTCAGTCATTATTTATTCAAGTATTTTTCTTTGCATATTATTATTTTCCCTCTTCTCTTGGAATTTAAATGTCCTGAATATTAGATCTCTTGATTTTGTTCCATAGGCCCCTGGAGCTCTGTTTATTTCTTTAAATATTTTTTCTCTTTTTGTTCAGGTTCGGGTAATGTCTATTGATCTGTCTTCAAGTTTATTAAGATTTCCTCTATCATCTCCATTTGTTATTGAGCTCATCAAGTAAATTTTTTATTTGGTTATTATATTTTTTGTTCTGAAATTTCCATATATTTTTTTTTTTACATATTCTGTTTCTATGCTAATATTTTCCATCTTTCTGTTTGTTTCCTGAATGCTTACCTTTACTTCTTGAAACATGGTTGCAATAGCTGCTTTATAGGTGTTATCTGATAGTTTCAACATCCATGTCATCTGAGGATTAGCATTTGCCAATTGCCTATTCCTTTTCAAGATGTTGAGATTTTCCTAGCATTTTGAATGTGATCAAATAATTTTGGAATATAATTCTATTATGTGGCTCTGGGTCTTGTTTAAATCATATGGGAATTTTTTTTTCCTTTAGCAGGCCATTAACCTGTTTGGGTTCAGGTCCTACTCACCTGTGGACTGTGGCTCCATGCAGGTTAGTTTTCAAAGCCTGCATAGTGCTTTTCAGATCCATCCTGTGTGAGTACCACCGGTAGCCAGTCTGGGATCTAGTTTACGATCTACCTTATAGTTCAGTTCTCAAAATCTTTTGTATGCTGTTTGGAGTTAGAGCCATGAATTCACAGCTTTAAAGTAGCATAAGATTTTACACACAATTTTATGGAATCATTTTCTCTTGCTCCATCATATCTTTAAAGTCCCTGGCCCTTTCTGGTTTCTAGTATCCACGCTTCTCCCCTATTCCTTTGGCAGGAAAGCTAGAGGTTTTACTCTCCCCACTTTGTTGCACATATCCTACAACTGCCTCTCCTCTGCCTCTGGGGTTAAGCAGTGATTGGATAGAGAGGGAAAAGCAGGATTCCTTGCACATTCTTGTCTCCACTAAGGATCAGGCCATCTGGCCAGAGAGAAGGGTTCCCTTCCTCTACCCAGCCATTGTTGCCATCACCACCACCACCACCACCATGAGATTGCCTGGGTGCTGCGGTGATTTGCACACTTAGTAATTTAATTGCCTGATAGAAAAACAAATCAACATGCATCAGAGGAAGATAATAGAGTCCAGAGTCTCCATATCATTCACTATATCTAGTATATAATAACACAGCAGGCAATTAAATTACTGGATGATAAACTGAAATTTAATTTCAAGTTCGTCAGGTAGAAAATTAGTTTTCAGTTTGTTTGTGTGAGCATGTCAATTTATCCTGTGTATAACAGCCTACACAGATTTGCAGAATGTGTATATGCAATCATTGGGATGCTTAAAAATATTTGGAAAGAGAAGCCTGTAGAAGATTGAATATCATATTGTATAAATGGAATGAGAGACTTTGATTATTGTTATTTGGGGAACAAAGGGAAGACTCCTGAAGTCTGGGGTCCTTGTAATGTGCTTAATAAAAAAGGCAGAAAAATCAGTTTTCCCCTGAAGCACAAAACAACCATCCCCAAAATTATTAATCTCACTATTTAATTTCAGGGCATTCTCAGAATGCTCAATGCAATATCTGAATTGCAGCAGGTATTTCCACAAATGAACTTCCTATAAAGTCATAAAATTGACAATGCTTTACTCCCTTAGTGGGCTCAAGTTCTGGGTAGAGGTAATAAGTCCATATTTAATAACACTAGGGCCAACTGTAGATCAAAAATTGCCTTAAAAAATTAGAATTCAGCAGGAGGAAAGAAATGTTTACTTTTCAAATATCTTTTAAACTGGAATGTACATTTTTCAGTTAAATGAACTACAAGCACTTTGTGGTGGATCCTACAGCAATTTTTAAAGCTAATTATTTCTTCTTGTAGTCATTTTCAAGCATTAGTGCCTAATGTTCACATTTTTCAGGATGTAGTAATGAACATTTCTGGATGAAAATCTTAGAGCCCCAAGGGTTTATGACTGAGAAACAAAACAAAACAAAAAACCCTCAAAATAGTGACTTTAATTTTTGTTTTAAGGTAAATGAATTGCTCTTTATTAAACAAGTTTAGAATCATTAGTTTCTTTTTCATCTGATTTCCATGGTATTCATGATTTTAATTAAATCAGATCATTATATCCAAACGTTTCTAAAAAATTACTTTTCCTCATAGAAGAGATGAACATTTCTTCTCAAATGATAATATTATTTAGATTTACAACTATGTACAGAAAGTTTGGCTACAGATTCCATTGCCAGAATATTTACTGGTCATTAGATTTTTGAAAAAAAGCAGTTTATTACTATTTTTATATCTCAGGGACCTCATCATTTAAGCTCAGTTTTAAATCTTTCATATAACATAAAGTTAGCTGATTGGAAGCTTATGCTACCTAAAATTTAGATTTTTAGTAACTCTCTTACAGTTTATAAATATTATAACAAGAAAAGCTATGGCAGGCTGGCAAAAGATAAACATTGATTTTGTGGGGAAAAAAAGAAAAGAAAAGCTATGGCAGGCTGGCTTTAATCTTTAACTTATAAGCAACAACTGTGAGGATTCTTGCTATGCTCTGGAGGAAGTTTCCATTGCTTTTTTTCTGTTAGGAAATACAAGTTGATGATCTAGACATTATTCTACAGTAATGCTCATTGTCCTTGAAGTCTTAGGTTCTGATAAAGTTTTGATTTTCTTGAAGAATCACTAGTTGGTCAGTTTATTCATTTCCTAATTGCTGTTTAAGGGAGTCATTAAAAATGCCCTGGTCACGGCACCTGGGTGGCTCAGATGGTTAAGCGTCTGCCTTCGGCTCAGGTCATGATCCCAGGGTCCTGGGATCGAGTCCCGCATCGGGCTTCCTGCTCCTTGGGAGCCTGCTTCTCCCTCTGTTTCTCTCTGTCTCTCATGAATAAATACATAAAATCTTTAAAAAAAAATGCCCTGGTTATTTGACAAATTAATCAGTTAATTTCAGACAGAGATACAGTTGTGATGAAAATAACTCTGTGTGATGAGTTGCAGAGTGACTAGGTGGCCCCAACTGACAGTTGTTGAAGACCTCTGAGAGGGGACATTAGAACTCAGACATGAGTAACAAATGTGAGGTGGTCTGTCAAAGAAAGAACTGGAGGAAGAGCATGGCAAGAACATGGGAACAGAAAATAGAAAGGCCCTGAGGTAGGAAGAGGCTTTGTGTGCTTGAGGAATAACAAGGAAACCAGTTGAAGTGGGATGAGTAAAGGGGGGGAAAAGTTTCAGATGAGCTTGGATAGGTAGGCAGGGCCAGATCATGCTTCGCTTTGCAGAAGTTCTGTGTTTATTGACATGGAACAATGCTCAAGAGATGGTTGAGTAAAAAATTTTGTTTCAAACAGCCTGAGTAGAAAGATCCCCTTCATATAAAACTGCATATTTATTTCCATATATGTCTATAGGCACAGAAAGACTTTGGGATGTATGTTCAGCAAAATGTTAACACTGGAAATTTCTGGGTGTGCACCTCAGGTGATATTCATCCTCCTTTTTATATTTTTCTGTATTGATCAATTGCTTACAAAAACCAGCAGGGACATATCAAATATACATTCAGGGAAAATATACTATGTTCCTTTTCGATTAAGATTTAAAGTTAAAACAACATTGACATTATTGTGGCTTGGAAACTCATGCAAAGTGGAAAGAAGGGATTTATAAAAAAGATTTGATTGAATTTCCTTAACAATGTAGTGATAAAATGACCTATACACTTTTGGGGTTTTCACTGAATATGGAAGATAGAAAAAAAGCTCAAAAAACTAGAATGCACAGAATACAAATAATCGGTAAAAACTCCCTCATTTTGTACTGTTGAAAACAAGACAATGTGCCCAAATGGAATCATTTATGCTAAGCCCCATGTCACCAAACCCAGGACTTTATTATAGTTTTGGCCTCCCCCAGAAATGGAATCTTAAACCAGTTAGTCAGAAACCATCTGGCCAGCGCAAGTGAGGTAACCTGCCTGATAGACCACTGCCACCCCATAAAGGAAAGTGATCTGCCACAACCAATCTCCTTTTTGCAAGTATAACTTCCTTGTTCCTGCTCCCTTCTGTCTATGAAAGTCTTCATTTTGTGCAGCTCCTCAGAGCTCTTTTCTATCCGCTAGATGGGATTCTGCCCAATTCATTAATGGTTGAATGAAAGCCAATAAGGTCTTTAAAATGTCCTCAGTTGAATTTTATTTTTTAAATGTACCAAAATAGAGTTGTCCACATAGAACCTGCAAAGTGCAAAATGAATGGTAAAACATTAAACATTAAAAGGATAACTAAGGAAGGCAGTGGAAAAGTAAAAAGGATAAATAATATCAAGCTACACATTAATTTGATTACTCATTCTTTTAATACAGTTATTTAACATAATCTATACCAAGTAAACAAGGTTTGCGTGCAAGAAGTGCAGTTGGATTTAATTTTCATGGGTGTAAGAATAAAGTGTGACCACGAAGGCAAGCAGCTTAGGCAGAAAGACAGGGCACAGTGATGGCTGCCTTCATCACAGCAGGGTCAGACTCAGCCAGTGTTTCAATATTCTACCAAAAAATAAATGGCAAAGTCCTCCTTGGATCTATATCTCCTATTAAATTTTTTCATTGTTTTCTTCTTTGTTACTTCTTTTCACTTCTCCACATTTATCTTTTGTTCCAATCCTCATGTTTCTGTGGTATCCATGGAGTTCTGGTACACAGGATCCACTTGAACCAGTTTTGTATTTGGCATGTAACCAGTTCCATGGAAAACCACTAGGATAGTGTTATTCCAGCGTTGGCCTACTTCCATAATTTGATGGTAATTTAATTTTTCCTGCCTATAAAAAGGTAGCTTGGATTTCATTCCATATATGGAGAATAAACTTTCCTGTCTCTATTCAATTAAGCAAATGCCTGTCTTTTGGCAAGGAAAGAAGAAAAGCATTAATCATTTCCAGTTCATCCATATCAGGATGTTTGTTCTGGGAAGACAAAGAATCAATTCATATAATTCTTATTATGACCTCCAGGTATTTTCTCTCACTGTGGATGAGTCTAGAAAACCTCAGAAGAGGTTATTTGTAGATACATTCTGCTTAGAAGACTAGCACGTGGGCAATAGCATAAGAAGCTTTGGCAATGGTTGCAGATAACCTGCTGGTTTGCATTTGTCTACCATGACTAAAGGCTTCCATTTGTTATAATCATGTTTGATGGTGGTCTTTGAGGCTTCTGTGTGTTTTTGCCCTCCTTCCCAGTCTCTGTCCCTCCAAAGGTACCACATTGTTGTCGGGGTTGGATCTTGTTTCTGGCCATATTGAAATTCATCCTCAACTCCTTGACCTTAGCTCTGTTCCTCCATCCTGTAGGATTGAACCTAACTGTTTGCTTACCTGGGTTTCACAGGCTTAGATTTGACTCTCAATTCTTGCCCCAGTAGCTGCTACAGTTGGCTTGGCAACCGTCATTAACCTAGTTCTCTCTTAGACTCTGTTTCAACAATAGCATAAGTACAGCTGAGGCTGGCACCCACACTACAATGGGGAGATCCAGGTAGAGGCTTGATTAGGCTATGTGTGGAAGAGGTAAACCTGTAAGAAAAAGAGAATAAAAAACATGAAAATCTGTAAGTCATTGTCTATATATATATAGTCTTCAATAGAAGACAAAGGCCCATCCTTGTGAAGAGCTGGACTGGTTACTAGTGACTTTCTGTGAATATACATACTGTCCACCTCAGCATCAAGATGAGACAGAATTTTCCCATCAAAGGCCACATGTGTTAACTGAGTATGCCTTTTTCCCAGCCAGTTCTGACCACTAGTTAAGATCTTTAAAGGGACTGTGATATTTGAAATTACTTGTTAGCATTTCTGCCTTGCAGATTCTGTTTTCAGCAGATTAACTCACTTTTTAATTAAACTAGTTAGACTCTCATTCTTTTAGTGGTGGGGTACCTTCATTATATTCTGGAACTAGGCATAATACTTGTTCAGACCAATGAAAAAAATGGTTCACTCATATCTTCTAGTATGTTCATATCTCTGTGTATGTGTGTACCTGGGTGTATTTTCAGATCATAGTCATCAGTATAGTTTTGGAACACTAATTCTACAAGATGATTTCTGAATATCATGCTGATCTCATGAAATTTCCCTTCTTGAAGATCTGTAATTCATATTATCATATTGAAGACTCTAGAAAGTCCTAAAGTAAAGAGATATTTGAACTTTGTGTGGCCCAGAATTTCTCCAACTTCATTTGACCATGAAGTCCTTTCTTCAGGTAATGATTAATAATATCTCAGTTCTGTAAACATATTTGGGAAGTACTGAATTAGATGATTTTTTCTGAAGGATTTGGATGTCTATGATGGCCTAATGTACAGAGATGTACAGAGGAATGTGAAAATGTAGGCTGATGCCAGTTTCAAAGATTTTCTTGCCTTTTAAAATTTAGCTTAGTCAATTCCATTTCCCAAAGCCTTGATTTGCTGAGGCACTTTTAGGCCACCAGAATATAAAATTCTTTCTATGCAAGTAGCAGATAACAGAGGGTCTTACTAAGATTTTTTTTTTAAGCATAACTGGCATGTTCCTTTTCCTGAAGTAAGTTGACTAACCAGTTCTATCAAGCAAATCAGTAAAGTTACTTCTACCATCTTCTACCATTTCATACATGGTGAAGTTGGGACCAAAAATATATTTTGTTTCTAGAAACATATGCTCATTTCAGGGAAAAATGGAAATAAAAAAATGTTTCTCAGGTATCTAAGGATTCCAATCTTTGGTGGTATTTGCAAAAGACAACAAGCAACATTTTATATGACAGATCCTTTTGGTGACTTAAATTATTCAGTGAATAGAAATTTGGGGCTATTTTGATTAAAGCTAAAGGAAAAAAGTTGTGACTCTGATCTTTGCCTCATGGTGGAAAAAAGAGTAGAGGAAGGACAGGGTTATTAATTAATTTCTGTAAAAGACACTATGGTTCAAAGCTAAATTTAAATTAGGGCCAGATATGCTGTATAATTAAGTGCTTACCTATATTATCACCAGGATATCTTGACAGGAAATTTATTAACCCAAAGACTACTTCTGATACCCTTTTCCCTTCCTTTACCCCTTCCTTTTTTTAAAAAACATAACTAATTTTTTAAAAAACATAGGACACAACAAACAAACACCAAAGAACTGGTCTGGGACAAAGCTGAAATCTTTATTAAGGACATAATGTAAATAATTTTAGTTTGTTTGAAGTTAAAACCCTAGATATCTTCTCCAGGTTATGCTGTACATCTATAGCTTTCTGACTCAATAGAGAACATAACAGCAGTGATTTGGAGTAGTCTGGATTAAATCAAATGGCATAGACTGGTGATCTAGATAATACAAATTCCCTTCCCCCCCATTTGTCATTTCAGGCAAACATCTTTTTTTTTTTTTTTTAAAGATTTTATTTATTTATTTGAGAGAGAGGATGAGAGGAGAGAGAGAACACATGAGGGGGGGAGGGTCAGAGGGAGAAGCAGACTCCCTGCTGAGCAGGGAGCCCGATGCGGGACTCGATCCCGGGACTCCAGGATCATGACCTGAGCCGAAGGCAGTCGCTTAACCAACTGAGCCACCCAGGCGCCCTCAGGCAAACATCTTGTTTGGAGATCAGCTATATGAGAATAACTGTTGCCTTAAAAGAATTTTATTTTAGAATTTTTAGTGTAGAAATGTTTTAGCACACAAAAGTGTAGAGCACAGTATAATGAGCTTCTGTATACTAATCAGTCAAACAGTTATCAACAGTTTGCCAGTCTTAGGATTTCCTCTCCATTCCTCCTTTTTGCTCTTGACTATTTCAAAGCAGATCCCAGAAATCATGTCATTTTGTGGCATGTATCTCTGATAAGCTTTTATATTTCATAACAAGCATGCCATTACTCAATCTGACAAAATTGAAAACAATTCCTTCATATCATCTAATACTGAGTCCATATAAATATTCTTTATTATCCTCCCAGTTTTTACCCTGACCTAGTGCTAGATTATCTCTAGCCTGCCCATGACTCATTTCTGTGAATGAGGAATCGCTCAAGAAAGGGGACAATGAAGAGCATCTTTGCTGTTTTTTCTTCAAAGCAACAATTTAAATCCCTCATTTTCAAGTTTCCCTAATTCTGAATTTTGCCTCAGGGCAGTGTTTTAGTAACCAAGAAGCGAGAGCAAGGCCAAACTCTTTTGGTAATAAGCCAGAGATGAAATTCTAGAGTACATTCTGCCTAGAGTCTTCTTCCCTTTGGGAGGCGCATGAGCAGGAAGTGGACTTAGCTATTGGTTAAGAATCTGGATTTCCTCATAAGGAGTGAAGTGTTTTCATTAAGATGATATGTCTGTTTATATTATCAAGTGTTCTATGGTAGCCTTAGTTGTTGTGGGTCACTAATTCCTGCCTTCAATAAATCTTTAGTGCCAATTGTGTGTAAAGCATTGTGCTGATTAAGAAAATACAGATGTCAAGCAAAAAGCACTGTACAGAAAATAAAGTGCAGTGAAAATTCAGATGCAAGTGACTTTTTGCTTGGGTTGTTGACCAACAAAAGGAGCATTTGACTTGAACCTTAAAAGACTTCTAGAATTTGAATAATTGGACAGGAAGAAAGGTGATTTTGGGTGGAGGAAAGAGAATAAAGGCACAAAGGTAGGGAAACTGAAACATGTTAAGTAAATAATTAGGAGGTCAGTGTGGTGAATATGACACTCTTCAGGCCAAACATCATGAAATATTGTGACTAGCTGTGCAGCTAGGTGCAGATATTATGTAATCACCCCGCAAGCAGAGATTCCAGTAACTGCTACCAGTCACTGCTGCCGGGAACTAATAATTCGGCAGTGTGTGTAGAATGTCAAGACAGTGACTGTTAATATGTGACTGACCAAGAGAACTGATGCATGATAGAAGCCTCTGGTACAATGTGATATAATAATTAATCCTACTAGATAATATTTTACCTCCTAATCCAACCTAGTGGTTGGGTCAATAGGCAAACACTCTTGTTCATTTGAGCAGAACTTCTTGGCAACTTCAGGAGGCTTGAGAAGTTGAGGCTTCATCAAGTGAAGTTTCTTTTCCTGTGGGGCTGGATCTTCCTTAGATCTTTCAGGTGGTAACCTCATATGATTTTTTTTTTTTTTTTTTTTTTGCTTTCTTTCTAAAGGCAAAACGTCAAAAACTATGTCATTAACATAGTTAACGTATCAAAATCTTGACCCCAACCCCAACTTATGGTGGCTATTATCTATGAGCTAAAGAATAGATTCAAATGATGGTAACATTGCTGATTTGTGTTTGGTCTGCTGCATTTACCGCTGAACTAAAATGTCCTGGATCAAATAATGACTTCATATCACATTGTCCAATGTCCTAGCCCAGGCCATGTGCTTTGTGGTACCTGAGAAAAAGCCTTTTGTTTTATTCTTCAACATCAGCTAAAAAGGTATTCTCAGCTAACATGTATCATATGTTTATTATGTACAAAGCACTGTGTCAGGTCTATCATGTTTACCATGATTTATCATCATAACATTATCTGATTTAATCTTCATAACAATGCTATGTGGAGGTTAATACAATTATTTCCATTTCAGAGATGAGGGAACTGGGGTTTAATGATGAGTAGTAATTTATACCAGGTCACATAGCTAATAAGTGGTAGGGCTGGTTTTTGAGCCCTGCTAGTCTATCACAGCAGGCCATAGCCTCTGAGCAGGGATGGAGGCCTGTGTGTTGTGATGGGAAACAGGGAGGAAGAGCCCATTGTTTCCCTCTGTCTCTTCAATTTTCTCCCGCATCTTTCTGCTTCCTCATTTTTTGTTATTTCTTATCCCAACTCCTCCATCTCCTTGTTCCTTGTATATAATTAATTTTTAAAATTTGTATATTAACTTATTTCCTCTTCCAGTCATTGATTTACTTCTAGGGTGCCAGCCTTGCCTGCTAGAAAATTAGGAGAGCTAACAAGTGAATGAATGAACGAATGAATACAGCACAATATAATAAATGCTGGATTAGGGTTGTTCTGAGGGCACAAAGAAGGGAAAAAAATAAAAATTTGAGGCCTGGGAGATGGTACTTGAGTATGTCTTGAAGGAAGAGGGATTGGACAGGTGAGGAAGTAGGAAGAGCTTTCCAGGCAGGCACGCTAGCGTTTGTATAGTCATTGAGTTGGGCCAAGAGTCAGACACAGCTGAGCTCTGCCGTCACGCAGGAAGGCTAGAGCGAACGCAGACGGCTTCCCAGGAGGGTTGAGAGATGAGATTAGACAGAAACACAGGGGCCAGACCATAAAGCCCTTGTGTGCTAAGTTAAGAGTTTGAATGTTTGAAAGTTATAGGAAATCATGGAAAAGTTTTAAGCTGGGGAAATGCATAATTTTGTATTTTAAAAATAGCATTCTGGCTGGAATCCTCACATAGCCACGTGACCATTTCTAGGCCTGGAAATGGAGGACGTAAGTTTGCACCAGGATTGGATGCTTACCTGCCTTGGGAGACTTCAAATCCCTTCATCACCCTGTGATCTTCCCTCAGGGAAGAGCTCAGTCTTTTCATCCTACCTCCTGATCTCAGAAGTCCTGCTCAGCTGGGTGCAAGGCAACTTTTGTAAAATGGTCTTTAAAGTTGGAATTTATTGTCGTAACCACCCTAGCCTCCTTGCTAGACATGAGATGCTCAGCTTTCACACTTCCTCTCAACTCTCCCCACCCACATTCTCATGTCTCTTTAGGTTCTGGGTTCCTGAATTACCATGCCAATTTTTATGGTTGTTGTGTTTTGTTTTGTTTTGCTCTGCTATTACTACTGAAGTCTGGGGGAGTTCATGTAAGCTGCTCTGTAGAAGGCAAATCCACTGAGGCAAGTGGGGGGTTGTGCTGCTGGGGTAGGGGCAGGATGTGACATCAAATGAGCCACATCCAACAAACAATTTGAGAGCCTTTAGCCAAGATACAACTGCAGGCAGCCTAGAGCAATGATGGTCAAACATTTTTTGCTTATGTACCGTTTACTTGGGTAACACTACCTCCTCATACATTTTGAAGTTGACATCTATAATTTTTCATATGTTTAAGGAGTTGCAAATGTAATTTCTAGTGTGTTATACATAATGACATTTTAAACTTTTTTATAACAGTCTATTTTAAGCTGGTAGCAACTTAACTTCTAATGCATACAAAAGTTCTGCATTTTTACACTCCCCTCCCCACATTTTATGTTTCTTCATTTTCCTTGAGTCTCTGTGTTGGTTTCTGCACATTAGATAAAACAGGCACCCTTCCATCCTTGACAGACTAGTCTTGTGTAAGAGATGAACCTTGTCAGTTAGCCAGACCCAGCTCCTGGTTGCCTCCCAAAACTTCGTGATGGTCCAAGCTGCTATCTTTGTTCTTAGTGGCTCCCAGCAGATGAAGGTGCACCAAGACCTATTAGTGACCCAAAAGGAAGGGTTGCAGTCACCACCTGGATGCAGACTGATTAGGAGCCAAACCCTTGGGCAGCAGCTGGGAAGCTGGGAGATGGGCTCCCTCTGCACTGAGCCTGAGTGTATAGCTGGGATGTGCCTGTTTAAAAACTGCCTTGTTTACTATAGTTCTGTGGGGCTCACCAACACAAGCCTTGTTGGCCATCAGAGCTAGGTGATGTGGGGGCTGGTCCCTTAAGTGGCAGCTGGAAAAGTTGGAGTGCTAGATGTGTGTACAAGCTTTTATCTAGGGACATAATGGTGACTTGTTTTTTTGTTTGTTTGCTTTTTTTTTTTTTTTTTTTTGTGAACAGGAGGGAGAAGGTAGGGAAAGTGTTCACCAACTCATTCAGGCTCCAGTGAGGATTGCAGTCACTACCTGGATGTGTGCTAATTAGAAGCTGGACCCTCAAGCTGCAGCTTGTGAAATATGCCATCAAACCCTCCATACTGTTTTCTAAAGTGGCTGTACCAGCTTGCATGCATTCATCAGATGAAATACTGGGAGATGGGCACTTTTGCCTGTTCCTTTTGCACTAAGCCCTATGGTGAGTGCTCACATGCCCATTAAGAATTGCTTCTTTGTTTGCTCTAGTCCTTTGGGACTCATGAATGCAAGCCCCTTTGGATATCAGAAATAGGCAATTTGGAGGTCTGCTCTTGTGGTGGCAGCTGCAAAAGCTGGGCACCAGACATGTGTACAAGCTCCTTCCAGAGAGATGCTAGTGACCTGGTTTTATTGTTGGAATGAGCTGGAGGGAGAAGGCAGCACAAGTGGGTATCAGGTGCTCTGTGGAGGATCTGAGCCCCCAGATGCATGCTAATTAGAAGTCAGACCCACAGGCAGCAGCTTGAAAATATGCAGCCAAACCCTTTCCAGGGAAGACTGGGGGATGGGCAGTGTGAGTGCTTGCACCCACTGAGAACTGGTTCTTTGCTATAGTCCTGTGGGTCTTGCGAGTCTTGTGGACTCAGGTCTTGTTGTGTGACTCAAACCCTTCATTCTTCATGGAAAAGCTGGAAATTGGGGTTGCCTCCCAATTGTAGGGCATGGTGCTGGGAGTGGGGTTAGGGAAAGAGTATGTCTCAGCCTTTCCTACCTACTTCTAGGTGGGTATTTTTTCATTCATTCCATTTGTGGCTGTCACTTAATCCATTTCTGGATTTCTATTGGGGGGAATTGTTTATACATAGCTGTACGTTTGGTGTGTCCATGGGAGGAAGGAAGTTTAGGAGATTCCTACATCACCATCTTGGTTTTTCCCTCTGTGTGATGTCAGTTTTTTAGCTCTTTGAACTTATATTTCTATTCCACTCTTCCTTCCTAATTTTATCCTAACATATTTTCTTATTTTTGAAAGTTTAATTACCTTATCACAATTTTCTATCACAAAAATATATACTGGAACATAAATTATTTTGTAAAATGTCTTGTGACTATAAGACAACATTAAAATTTTTTTTTTAATTTCAATTCAATTAATTAACATATAGTGTATTATTAGTTTCAGAGGTAGAGGTCAGTGATTCATCAGTCTTATATAATACCCAGGGCTCATTACATCACATGCCCTCCTTAATGTCCATCACCCAGTTACCCCATACCCCTACTCCTTGCCCTCCAGCAACCCTCAGTTTGCTTCCTATGATTAAGAGTCTCTTATGGTTTGTCTCCCTCTCTGATTTTGTCTTGTTTTATTTTTTTCCTCTCTTCCCCTATGACCCTGTTTTGTTTCTTAAATTCCACATATCAGTGAGATCATATGGGAATTATCTTTCTCTGATTGACTTTTGCTTAGCATAATACCCTCTAGTTCCATCCACGTTGCAAATGTCAGATTTCATTTTTTTGATGGCTGAGTAGTATTCCATTGTATATATATACCACATCTTCTTTATCCATTCATCTGTCAATGGACATCTGGGCTCTTTCCATAGTTTGGCTATTGTGGACATTGCCACTATAAACATTGGGGTGCACATGCCCCTTTGGATCACTCCATTTGTATCTTTGGGGTAAATACCTAGTAGTGCAATTGCTCAGTCATAGGGTAGCTCTATTTTCAACTTTTTGAGGAACCTCCATACTGTTTTCTAAAGTGGCTGTACCAGCTTGCATTCCCACCAACAGTGTAAGAGGGTTCCCCTTTCTCTGCATCCTCGTCAACATCTGTTTTTTCCTGACCTGTTAATTTTAGCCATTCTGACTGGTGTGAGGGGGTATCTCATTGAGGTTTTGATTTGGAATTCCCTGATGCCGAGCGATGTTGAGCACTTTTTCATGTGTCTGTTGGCCATTTGGATGTCTTCTTCAGAGGAATGTCTCTTCATGTCTTCTGCCCACTTCTTGATTGGATCATTTGTTCTTTGGGTGTTGAGTTTGATAAGTTCTTTATAGATTTTGGATGCTAGCCCTTTATCTGATATGTCATTTGCAAATATTTTCTCCCATTCTATTGGTTGTCTTCTGGTTTTGTTGACTGTTTCCTTTGCTGTGCAAAAGCTTTTTATCTTGATGAAGTCCCAATAGTTCATTTTTGCCTTTGTTTCCCTTGCCTTTGGAGATGTGTCTAGGAAGAAGTTGTTGTGGCCGAGGTCATAGAGGTTTACTGTTGTGTTTTCCTCTAGGATTTTGATGGATTCCTGTCTCACATTTAGGTCTTTCATCCATTTTGAGTGTACTTTTGTGTGTGGTGTAAGGAAATGGTCCAGTTTCATTCTGCATGTGGCTGTCTGATTTTCCCAACACCATTTGTTGAAGAGACTGTCTTTTTTCCATTGGACATTCTTTCCTGCTTTGTTGAAGATTAGTTGACCATAGAGTTGAGGGTCCATTTCTGGGCTCTCTATTCTGTTCCATTGATCTATGTGTCTGTGTTTGTGCCAGTACCATGCCGTCTTGATGATTACAGGTTTATAACAGAGCTTGAAATCTGACATTGTGATGCCACCAGCTTTGGTTTTCTTTTTCAACATTGCTTTGGCTATTCAGGGTTTTTCTGTTTCCATACAAATTTTAGGATTATTTGTTCCAGCTCTGTGAAAGAAGTTGAAGGTATTTTGAGGGGGATTGCATTGAATATATATATTGCTTTAGGTAGCGTAGCCATTTTAACAATATTTGTTCTTCCAATCCATGAGCATGGAAAGTTTTTCCATATCTTTGTGTCTTCCTCAATTTCTTTCATGAATGTTCTATAGCTTTCTGAGTACAGATCTTTTGCCTCTTTGTTTACGTTTATTCCTAGGTATCTTATGGTTTTTGGTGCAATTGTAAATGGGATCGAGTCCTTAATTTCTTTCTTCTGTCTCATTGTTAGTGTATAGAAATGCAACTGATTTCTGTGCATTGATTTTATATCCTGCCACTTTGCTGAATTCCTGTATGAGTTCTAGCAATTTTTGGGCTGAGTCTTTTGGGTTTTCCACATAGAGTGTCATGTCATCTGTAAAGCAGATCATCTTTGCTGATTTGGTTGCCTTTTATGTATTTTTGTTGTCTGATTGCTGAGGCTAGGACTTCTAATACTATGTTGAACAACAGTGGTGAGAGTGGACATCCCTGCCATGTTCCTGACCTTAGGGGAAAACCTCTTAGTTTTTCCCTATTGAGAATGATACTCACTGTGGGTTTTTTATAGATGGCTTTTATGATATTAAGCTATGTTCCCTCTATCCCTACACTGTGAAGAGTTTTTACCAAGAAAGGATGGTGTACTTTGTCAAATGCTTTTTCTGCATCTATCGGGAGGATCCTATGGTTCTTGTCCTTTCTTTTATTAATGTAGTGTATCACATTGATTTGCGAATGTTGAACCACCCTTGCAGCCCAGGAATAAATCCAACTTAATCATTGTGAATAATCCTTTTAATGTACTGTTGGATCCTATTGGCTAGTATTTTTTAAAAAGATTATTTATTTATTTGAGAGAGAGAGAGAGGAGGAACAGAGGGAGAGGGACAAGCAGACTCTGTGTTGTGTGTGGAGCCCAAAGCGGGGTCCAATCCCACGACACTGAGATCATGACCGTAACCAAAATCAAGAGTTGAACATTTAACCAAGTAAGTAGTATACAAATGACCAAAACAGAAATAATTTGAAACATAATCATTTAATATAAAAATAAAATCTTGTTAGCAATGCATTTCTCATGGCGTTGGGTAGCTACTATTATTTTTTTCCCTGGTTGATTCATGTGTCTATGTATAATTATGACCATTTTCTAGAATGAGATAGAATTCATCATTCATTTAATTTCTGTTTTTCATTTTCATAAATGTAAGTACTAGAAAATTTTGTTTATATTAAAAAATGGCAATGGCAGGAGTGCCATGATGGCTGGCTGGAGCAGTGGGAAATGCACACTGTTGGCAATCATGACACCTATTTCTGTTTCTGACATCTAAATGTCATGGTTTTAGACAAATCACTTGCTACTTCTTGGTTTCCTTATCTGTAAATTTGGGGGGTGGCCTAGTGGAGTGTTAAGGCTCTTTATAGTTCTATCATTCCTTAATAATATGAAAAAATAATATGAAAAAAAAGATTAAAACCACTTAGGCAATATTAGGTTGGAATATATGTACAAATATGTATAAATAAATGGAAGTGATGTAAATATGAAGTGAATCTTGCTTTCAAAGTGATTACAATCAAACTAGGTACCAAATAACATTAATTAAATAGAGAATAAATCAAGATTACATGTGGTTAAATGTTAAGTGCTGTGATAACAGAAAAGGGCAGTTATGTTAAAGATTCTAGCTTTATAGGGACATCATGGAGAAGATGCACTTTGAAGGGGACTTTGATGGTCCATGGGGTGGAACAACATGAAAGAAGGCATAGAGGGAAAAAAAAGAAAGAAAGAAGGCAGAGAGGAACCACAGACCACAGAAGCATAGTCTGGTGGCAACAAGGTGACTGGGGTGCATACTGTCTGCTGAGGGGAAGAGGGGCTGAGGTAATAGGCATAGTACACACAGATTACTGAGGTCCTTGAGAAGCAATTAGAGATAATTTATAATTAATTCTCGTTATTCATGGTAAATATGTTCTAAACAGTCACCACAAACACTGACTTAGCAATATTGAACTGTTGCTCATAGGGGAAATACAATGTTAAGTTTCTGTGAGCCTCTGGTTATATTTTCTTTAGCTGATCAATACATAAGATTGTTTTATATGCATTTCTGCTTAAAGACAGACATTATAGTTAATATATATAGTTGATTCATTAACACTGAACTTATGGCCAATAGCTCGTACTGAACAGGGATTACCTAATACATGTCTCTTCTTCATATGGTACATCACGGTGTCCTCATGTTTAGGAACACTAGATGGCATTTCCCAGCTATGCCTGGGACCCATTTTAAACAACAAAATCATCATCATAAAACAGCATAAAAATGTGAAAAACATGGCACCATACAGACTACAAAAAGGACACTTGTTCACAGTCTGAGAGCTGAAATAAGAAGGCAGAGTGTCACCTTGTTCAAACTCAGCTGGGAACATAATGATGTATGACTCAAATTTTTGTTGTTCTGTGCATGTCCATGAACAATTTTTAAAGTGCCTGAGTACTGACTTTGGTGTTACAAATAAATGTTAGTGAGTAGGCAAATTCACAAATATGAAATCTGTGAATGATGACGATCAAATACATTTTGATGAGGTAAACTCTAGTCAGCCATTAATGAGATCTGAGCAGAAGAATGCCATCATAAGTAATATTTAGGAAACTCAGTTGTTCACTCATTCAATCATCAGACATTAAAGGAGCCTCACTGTGTATTAGAGGTTGTACAAGGTGCTTGGAATACAAATGAATAAACATGGTACCTACCCTTAAGGAACTTACATCTAGGCAGACATAGTCTAAGGGAGAAGCCTGGAGGGAAAAAGAAGGTAACCAGAAGTCTTCTCACCAGAATCATTCCTGAGGTAATGAGGACTGGTTTTGTAAAGTAGCAGTGGCAGTGGGGAGGAAGGGCAAACATGAAGGGAGAATTAACTGGTTTTTATTTTTGCTTGAATAGTAGAGTGAGGGAGAAGTCCACATATTCTAAATATATATGCTTGTGTTCCAGCAAAAGATGTCTTCCTCAAAATAGGAGGCTTGTGGAGGGAAATCTGTCCCTCTTTTTCCTCAGGACTGCTATATATTTCAGCTGTCAATGTCATTAAGGGTAGAATGATGAAAATCACATTCTTTAAAATTAAGAATGAAATAAAATAAAAAGACTAGATTTACTCCAGAAGGTAGAACATACAAGTTGTCTAGATTTCTAGATTTCTAGATCTTGTTGATTTCTATTTGGAGCAGTTCTGAAAAAATTGGTAATGATATTCTGTTGACCTCAGGTATTCACATTATCCATGTACAGTAACCATGGTCAGCAGTAAAGAACTTAACTGTTAACCTTCTCTTGGTATATACATGGCTACTTTAATTATTTGTTTTCTGTTTTCTGAAGTTTTTTGAAAATAATTTCCCTTGTTTTCAGAGCAAGAAGTATGTCATGCTGATTTATTAATTAATAGCATCCTCCCTATGATGTTCAGAAAGGACTTGAGAGTTCTTCTGGGTCTGCTACTACTGTGCTGACTCCCTATACCCTAGCAAGCTTCTCCTCTTACCGGGTGAGGTCATGGGCCAGATGGATGTTAATTTTTCATGTAGTAAATTCATCAAATAATTATTCTCTCCCTGGGTGTCAGGTGTTGTGGTAGGCCTGGGCATGAGAAAGATGGACAAAATTCCTATCTTAAAAGAGCTGACAATCATCAGAAGTCTAAGAGATTCCCCAGACATTAAAATACCACTTAATGTTTCACCCTACAGACAACTCCTCTAAATGTAATGTAAAAGGTGGAGCAAGAAGAGCCTGTCTTCTTTTGAGAAATGTCTATTCAGGTTTCTTCCACTTTTTTTTTTTTTCATTTCTGGGTTTTTGTTTGTTTTTGCTCCTGAGCTGTATGAGTTCCTTATATATTTTGGATATTAACCTCTTATAAGATACATGGTTAGAAAATACTTCTCCCATCCCATAAGTCATCTTTTCACTCTGTTGATGGCTTCCTTTGCTGTGCAGAAGCTTTTTGGTTTGATGTAGTCCCACTTGTTTATTTTTGCTTTAGTTGCCTGTGTTTTTGATTTCATATTCATGAAATCATTGCTAAGACCAATATCATGAAGTTTTTCCCTGTTTCCTTCTAGGAGTTTTACAGTTTCAAATCTTATGTTTAAGTCTTTAATGCATTTTGAGTTGATTTTTGTATATGATATCAGATTAGGGTCCAATTTCATTCTTTTACCTGTGGATATCCAGTTCTGTCAACACCATTTGTGGGAGAGACTATTCTTTCCCTATTGTGTACCCTTGTTGATGTTGCTATATGCTTGGATTTCTTTCTGGGCTCTACTCTCGTCCGTAGGTCTATGTATCTGTCTTTATGCCAGTACCATACTGTTTTTGGTATGGTTGTTGTAGTGTAATATATTTTGAAATCAGGAAGTACAATGCCTCCAGCTTTGTTCTTCTTTTTAAAGATTGATGTGGTTGTTTGTGGTCTTTTGTGATTCCATTTGAATTTTAGAATTTTTTTCCTATTTTTGTAAAAAATGCCATTGGTGTTTAATGCAAATCAAAACTACAATGAGCTATCACCTTACATCTGTCAGGATGGCTATTGTCAAAAAAACAAAGACAGGTGTTGGCTCTAAGTGTTTAGAGAAATGGGAACCCTTGCACACTGTTGGTGGGAATACAAAACAGTACAGCTGCTATGGAAAACAGTATGCAGTTGCTCAAAATTAAATATAGAAGTATCATATGATCCAGCAATACCAATTTTGGGTATTTATCTAAAATACTGGAAATCATCATTTCAAAGAGATATCAGCACTCCCATTTTATTGTAGCACTATTCACATTAGCCTAAATGTGGAAAGAGCCTAAATGTCCATTGATGGATGAATAGATGAAGAAAACAGTGTGCATATATACACAATAGAATATCATCCAGCCTTAAAAAAGAAGGAATTTCTGCAATATGTGATAACATGGATGAACCTTGGGAACATTATGCTAAATAAAATAAGCCAGTCACAGAAGGACAAATACTGCATAAGTCCACTTATATGAAGTATCTAAAATAATCAGATTCATGGAATCACAGTAAAATGGTGAGTGCCAGGGATTGGGGAGAGGGAGAAATGGAGAGTTACTCATCAACAGGAATAAAGTTTTAGTTAAGCAAGATGAATAAGTTCTAGACATCTGATTTACAACATTGTACCTAGAGTCAGCAATATTGTCTTGTATACTTAAACATTTAAGAGGGTAGATTTCATGTTAAGTGTTCTTACCACAATAAAAGAAAAGGACTGCTCAGCCAAGTCTCTGCTTTCAGATGCCTCTAAAAATCTTTTACACTCATTGTGCAGCATGTATGTTCAAAGTTAATCCTTTACAAGGAGGTTGGAGATGGAAATCAAGTTCTGGAGGAAATAAAGTATCTTTCCTGAGAAGGTTTTCCCACTTTCCTCTTTTTATTCATTTATTTTTTTCTTCTCTCAGTCATCTATGAAATGAAAACACTCCTCGATTCTCTACTTTATACCATGAACACTTTCTTGTTAGGCAATAATCAACAAGCTCAATGAACTATAACAGGTAACAAATTCTCATGCAGATTATAAACAATAATAAAACACTTCAGGTTGGCTTCTCTTGAGAATTACCACCCAGGAGAGTTTGATTTGGGTGTGTTTTGTAGTATTTCACTTGTGGATACATGCCCAGGGTTATCCTGTCCATGGTCTCTGGAGATTCAATTCTCATATTTTGCCTTGGCTTTTTTTTTTTTTTTTTAAATTTAAACTCTAGGTAGTTAACATACAGTGCAATATTGGTTTCTGGAGTAGCATTCAGTAATTCATCACTTACATACAACACCCAGTGCTCATCACAAGTGCCCTCTTTAATACCCATTACCTATCTAGCCCATGCCCAACCCACCTCCCTCCATCAACCCTCAGTTTGTTCTCTATTGTTAAAAATCTCCTTTTTTTCTTTCCCCCCTTCCCATATGTTCATCTGTTTTCTTTCTTAAAATCCACATATGAGTGAGATCATATGGTATTTGTCTTTCTCTGACTGACTTATTTCACTTAACGCAATGTACCCTAGCTCCATCCATGTCATTGCAAATGGCAAGATTTCATTCTTTCTGATGGCTGAGTAATATTCCATTGTGTGTGTGTATGTATGTGTGTGTATCTGTATCTATATATCTATATATGTGTGTATATATATATACCACATCTTCTTGACATCAGTCAATGGACATTTGGACTCTCTCCAAGTTTGGCTATTGTTGATAATGCTGCTATAAACATCGGGGTGCATGCATCCCTTCAAATCACTATTTTTGTATCCTTTGGATCAATGCCTAGTAATGCAATTGCTGGATCGTAGGGTTGTCAGTCTCTTCAATGAATGGTGTTGGGAAAACTGGACAGCAACATGCAAAAGAATGAAACTGGACCACTTTCTTACACCATACAAAAAAATAAATTCAAAATGGATGAAAGACCTTAATGTGAGACCAGAAACCATCAAAATCCTAGCGGAGAACACAGGCAGATACCTCTTTGACCTCAGCTGTAGCAACTTCTTACTAGACACATCACCACAGGCAAGGGAAACAAAAGCAAAAATGAACTATTGGGACTTCATCAAGGTAAAAACTTCTGCACAGTGAAGGAGACAATTGACAAAACTAAAAGGCAGGCTATGGAATAGGAGAAGATATTTGCAAACAACATATCCAATAAGGGTTAGTATCCAAAATCTACAAAGAACTTATCAAACTCAACATCCAGAAAAACAAATAACTCAGTTAAGAAATGGGCAGAGGACATGAATAGACTCTTTTCCAAAGAAGACATCCAGATGGTTAACAGACTCATGAAAAGATGCTCAACATCACTCATTATCAGGGAAATACAAATCAAAACCATGATGAGATACCATTTCACACCTGTCAGGATGGCTAAAATTAACAACACAAGAAACAACAGGTGTTGGCAAGGTTGCAGAGAAAGGGAAACTCTCTTGCACCGCTGGTGGGAATGCAAACTGCTGCAGCCACTCCAGAAAACAGTATGGAGGTTCCTCAAAAAGTTAAAAATAGAACTACCCTATGACCCAGCTATTGCACTACTAGGTATTTACCCAAAGGATGCCTTGGCTTTTATTACCAGATACCACAGTCTTTGTTTTAATAAATACCCGTGCTTATAAATGATTATTCTAGGAAGACCACAATACCAATGTGTTTGAGGCAGTATCTCTTGCCTAGAAGTTTCAACCAAAGGATGCTTATTTAAGTGGAGAATTCTGTAAATGCAGTATTGTGAGAGTTGTTCAGAAATGATGATAAAAGGCTATTTTAACCACATGCCTCTTCAGGTAATTGCTGAAAGCAAAGTGAAATAATTTGGTCCCATGTGTGGAATGTGATGGGGCCTATCTGCTACAGGAATGGGAAGGTAGCTGCCTGTGGGTGTGGTGTGTGGAAGAAAGGGCCACCCACTCTAATTATGAGTCTTTCTGGCCCCAATCCCATCTTTCTCCCATCCAAGTATTAACCAGGCCCGACCCTGCTTAGCTTCCTAGATCAGACGAGATCGGGAATCCCATCTTTCTAAGAGTAAAACACTAGAGTAAGTTCATTGACACTTGAAGGATTAATTAAAACAGAAATTGCCTACTTTGTGAAATTGCAATAATAGTTATCTCTCTTAGGATTGTTGCATATGTTACATGAGATCATCTATGTAAAATACATTACAAATGTGTATATATTAGCTGCTGTTAATAATAATTAATGGTGTTGGGAAAACTGGACAATTAATAATAATAATTTAAAATAAAAAATAATTAAAATAAAATTATTATTATTATGTACATCAGCAGTCTTGTACTTCCCATCAGGGTCTGAAGGATATGCTGACCAAACCTTATTTCTTTTAAAGTGATGGCTTTTTTTCCCCCTTAAAAACCATTTTGCTGAAGTATAATTGATACACAAAAAACTGTACATATTTATAAATTTCATGAGTATGGATGTATTCCATGAAACTAAAGTCATTGGTTCTTTGTTTTGATGGAGTCCCATGCCATTGATATAAGTCACTTGATAAACTAAGGGTACACCTGTGTTCAGTGGAGTAATGTGGGTCTCCTACGTTTTCACTCTTGATTACTAGATGGGACAAAATCAACGTGGGATAATTTTAAGCTTAATAAATCATATCCCATTTCCAAGAGATGTATTTTGCATAACAAACTCCTTTCTAAGATGTAAATAAACTGGGTCTCATTTTTTTGACCCAGAGCTGATAATCAAGATTAGATAAAGCATGATAATCTATTGATGCCAGAAGTGGGCAGGAAGGGGAATCTTGGGCTTGGGACCATAGGTGAAAGACTGACTCTGTTGGGAGGCATTGCCTTGTGGGTACCTCCAGGACCAGGCTGAGCAAGATGGAGGTAGGAGGGTGTGGGCATGTACTTTGCCAAGGGCAGATAAATTGTTGATGTGTCACTGAAATTCCCCAGCAGGCTGCCTGTGGCTCTCTGGCAATGGGGAGGGTTGCCAGTGGCTGAGGAAAGATGTCAGAATGAGTTTGGAAGGCAGCAAATTAAAAATGACTTATATTTGTGGCCAGCTCAGTCTCTTCTAACATAGCTTCTTCAGCTTATTCTGGTTCAGACGAGTATCTCTCCTCTAAGTTTTGGCTTCCCATTCTTTTTTTTTTTTTTCTTTTTTTTAGAAGATTTTATTCATTTATTTGACAGGGAGAGACACCGTGAGAGAAGGAACACAAGCAGGGGGAGTGGGAGAGGGAATAGCAGGCTTCCCGTAGAGCAGGGAGCCTGATGTGGGGCTCCGTCCCAGGACCCTGGGATCATGACCTGAGCCGAAGGCAGACACTTAACGACTAAGCCACCCAGGTGCCCCTGGCTTCCCATTCTTGAAGGTGATGTGAAAAGGGAAAGGAAGTGGAAGATGTAGGAAAGAGAAAGAATATTTCCTCCCTTTTCTTGGTGGAAAAGTAGATCAGACTTCTAGATCCCTTATCTCTACCTACTTTTTCATCTTGACTATGTGCATAAGCCAGCACTTTAAAAACCCATTCCTAGGAATGCTTAAGGCCTTTTGTAATTTTCTTTTTCAAGTTGGTCTTCTGTGTAGAAATGTCCCCCTCTCCTAACTGCTAATGGAAATAGTAGTCTTTCAAAAATTAACATTCTTGCCTCTTCTAAATATAGAGGTGGATATAAAAAGCTACCTTTGGAGGAAATTTTACACTTACTTGAAAAATCGCAAGTGATTTCCTTCAGATATGTAAACATAGGAATCTGATATTTTAAAGAAAGAGTCTCAAGGCATCTGTTGGACTTTATAAAGGCAGCGTCTCAGAATCCCCTTTGGTATGCAGTTCTCATAAGAAAACTAGTTGGGATTAAAGTGATATATTAGAAAAAATAGATGTAAATATATTTGTATGTCAGACTGGTGAAGTGAAGTAGGTCAGGCCAGTTATAGTCTTAAGGGGGTTATGAAAGTTTATCTCAGGACACCTTAGTGATTGCTTGGAGGAAAATCAAGGAAATGCAACAAACAGCCAGGTTTCCTGTTGACAACAGAGAAGTACAACTGGTTAAGGGAACATACCTAGAGTACTTTTATCCACTTGGAGAGAAGGATCAGCCTCTTACATAAAAGGCATGCTTACTCTTGGAGATGCAAAGAGAGGCATTTTCTGTCCTATCACCTATGATACCCCTTTTCCTAGCTGTTTCTTCCTTTACCCATCCTCTTACCATTCTTGAATGTGAATTCCATGTAAGTAGAGGTTTTGTCTGTCTTGTTCACTGTTGAGTCCCCAGTGCTTAGAATGGTGTCTGGCACCCAGTGAGCACTCAATAAATTACATATTTTTGAATTAGTAAACAAATAAATTTAAACTTGGGGAAATTCTGAAGTTGTTTAAGGATGGTTAGGATCTAAAGAGATCTGGTGGAATTATTAGCTGAATCTACCAAGATAAAATTTAATAGGAAAAAATAGAAAACCCTGCCCTTGGGTTAAAAAATCAACTATACAAGGTCTCCAGGTGGGGAAATATAGTTTGGTGATATCTTATGTGAAAAATTTAGTTGACAGTAAACACAACATAAATGAGCAGTGTGCTATGACTACAATAAAAATTTAATATCACAGGCTACATTAAGATATATCTAGAATAGAGAAGGTGATAATACTTGTCTTCTTCATGTTGGTCAGGTGGTATTGGAATACTATTTTTTGTTCTGTATACTACACTTAAAATGAGATGTAAATAAATAAGAGTGTTAAATGGAAACTAGTCAGAGCAGTGAGGGGGCTTGGAGTGTGAGGGCTAGTTGTCATATTGAGGATATTTTTAGTAAGCCTAAGAAAAGGTTCAATGAGCCTCAGTCTTCAACTATCTGAGGGGTTATTCTGTGAAGAGGTTTTTATATTTGTTTTCTGTGTTTTTAGGGGCTAAAACTAGGGCATCTTTTTTTTTTTTAAATTTTATTTTATTATATTAGTCACCATACTAGTTTTTGATGTAGTGATCCACGATTCATTGTTTTTGTATAAACTAGGGCGTAAAACTAGGGCATCTTGACAGAGGTTTCAAGAAGACAGATTTATTTTACCACGAAGAAGGATTTCTAAATGTGTCTGATCTCTACAGAGCCTTGCAGGGGAGCGAATCTTTATCTGGAGGTATTCAAGCAAAGGCTACATGAAGGCTCTACTGTCTGGTTGAACTGGAGGATCTATAAGACAACTTCATTGAGGCTAAGCCATGTGGGCAGGTGGAGTTGTCAGGAGGTGTGAGATGCTTCACTGATTTCAGGGCCAGCCTGATGTTGGAATTTTTCCGATGAACCACACTGCTGGCATACAATATAAACGTATTCTAATTTATCTGTTCTGGCTCTGTGACACCCAAATAATGTAACTCAGATCACCTGGAATTTGTAAGTGGATACAATTATTCATTTAAAACTATTTCTTGGGCACTGGCTCTGTGGTAGGTACTAGCTAGGGGTTGAAATAGAATAATGAATGAGATTCAGTCTCTGTCCTCAGGAACCTTAAGGCGTACAGCTTGTAGGATCTCTGTGCTACAAGACCAACATTTCAGCTTAGAGGTTTCATTCTCAGACTTCACTGAACATTCGGTTCACTTCCTTACATAACCTGTATGCTTATTGGTTCTCCAGACAGACTGACATTTCCCTAAGGGCAGGGAGTGTTTCTAATTGTCCTTGAACTTTTGCAGAATCTCAAAGCACAATGGTTGGCATAATAGTGGGTATTTAATAAATGCTTGCATAAACAAAACAAAGTGCATAGATCACTGCCCGGCAAATGAGTTGAGAACCAGAAGGAATCCTAAGAAAGACCAGTGGAGGGACAGTGGCTTAAAACTAAAGGAATCATTAAGAAGTTTCCTTCTAGGTCTTGGAGCTGGGGGCAGGAGTGGGTTGGTGAGTGGGTGGAGCTGACAAAGCCAGATCAGCTGAAGGCTGATGGTGTTGGGCCACAAAGCCACTAGACAGGCCATGACCAAGAAGTTGGCTTAGGGGTCTCACCAGCTTCTGGTATCACTTAGTCAAAGACATTATTCAGTACCAAATAACACATACAAGAATGAGTTGTAGTAGCATTCGAATTCCCAGGGTTTGATTCATCTAGAGAGAGGAGGAGAAGGTAGTTTCAGAGCAGCTGAAGCTCAGTGTCAAAGTAGAGAAGTATTTTCCTTATTATAGGGAATGGGGTTGGACTCAGAGGACCAAATCAGAACATAAGAGGAGCCCACTGTCGAAGAGTAGAGGCTAATTATTCTAATAAGCGGCATTTGGAACAAGTTGAGTAACCCACCAAATCTAGAAGCCACATCTTCCCTGGGCTAGGAGTCTGCTTAATTTGGTCTAGCACCCAAAAGAGAGGATTGTGGTGAGGAGAAAGCACCAGGGCTGAGTGCCCGGCTGAGCAGCTGATGCAGGTGGACACTCACATGTGAGCAAACAATATGTGCTTCATCTCTTAATTCATTTTTACATTTTGAGTTTTGTTTTCTTTTCACATGGTTTCTCAGTAAAAATTCCTTTTGCAAAAGCCCGGACTTACTGTCTTTTTATAAGAGCATGGTGCTAAGCGCTTATAGGTTCTGGACTCTGGAGACAATCTGCCACTTGCTGGGCAGCATCCTTGAGCAGTGCCTTTACCTTCGTAAGCTTCAGTTTCCTTCTTGTAAAGTGAGCTGTGAGGATTAAATGAGACAAGGTCTGTAAAGCTGTTCACATAGTATTTGAGGTCAATCAAAGCTATGTGTTTATTAATGTTACCAGGGTGAAGAGGCAAGATGGCACTGTGATGTTATCCATCCCCAAGCTTAAAGGGAGACATCTTCATATTTGAGAAGGAAGAAGAGGTCAATTCTGCTTTGGGCATATTGAGTTTAATGAGTCTGTGGAAAATCTAGGTTGAATTATAGCTAAGGGTCTGAAATTCAGGAGAGCGACAAGGCTGAAGATTTGAATTTGTGTGTCAAAACGCAGAGATGGTCAGTAAAAGAGAATGTCCAAGAAGAGTATTTAAAATGAAGGGGTGTTTAAAGTGAAGTGTTTCTAGACTGTCTGCCTTCTATATTTTTATGAAGAAAGTGATTGTGAAGGGGATCAATAGGAGCAGCCAGGGATGGATGGAACACCAGGATAAGAGGAATGTTGAGGAAGTCAGAGGAGGGATGTTTGATTAGGAAGGCAGGGTTAAGGAAGATAAGTCAAGTGAACCAGAACTGGAGGTGGCCATAGATTAAGCAATTATTATCTCACTGGTTTCTTTGGTCAGGGCCAGGGCAGGCAATGGAGAAGTTGTGGAAAAAGCCAGACTGCTGTTGATTGAGAAATGAAAGGGCATATTTATAATATATGACATGAAAAATCAGATACAAAATCATATGCCTGATGTGACCCGTTTTATTAAAAAATGCAAAGAAGTTAAAGAAATATTCACACTGGTGATGGTCTTTAAAGCATAATTTCTTTGGTAATACCAATCGCTGTCCATAAAGAATGGAAGTCCAAGCTCTCCCCCCACACCTCCACCCCCACACCAGGCTATTATTTTCAGCTCTGTACTACTTCGGACAGCTTCTGACTTTCAGACCTTCAGCCTGATTTCCAATCTGCTCTAAATTCCAAGGCTGAATTCTGCTTCCTGTGCCTGATTTTCGGAGCTCTCCAAAGACTGAGCAATCACACAACCCTGGTTCTTCCTGCTGTTTTGTAACATATTCTGCCTCCACCCTTCCAGCTTGACCCTGGGATGCAAATCTCGGCAGAAGTATGTGTTCACGCTGGCCCGCTTGAGGGGCTGGAGCAAGGGTACTGTGCTTAGGAGTCTTGTGATAAAGACATAGATATTTCTAAGAAAGTTTTGCTAATTAGCAAATTAAAGCTCCAGCAAAATTGGAGTCTTCTAGGGTTACCATGGGAAACATGTTCCCACAGAACCACTTCCCACTTTCTCATGCTGAGTCATGTCCTGATTTCACCTTCTCAAGCCCGATAACAACTATTGTCAATGACACAAAAACATTTTATCATTGATTGAGAATTTTATGCACTTGAAAACTAGTTTATTTTTAAGTTCAGTTGTGAGAGGAGAAGCAAGTTATGAGTTTTTGGGAATACGTGTGTCCACTCACCTCTGGCCTTCACATCACCCCCTCTGGTCTGTGTGACTTTGGGCAAATTCTGAACCTTTCTTTGCCTTAGTTTCATCATATCTTAAAAGAGAATTATGACACCAATCCTACCCATTTGTTGTGAGAAATTCATGTGAGAATGGTGCAGAGGACTAGCACAGTTGATTGCACAGTTGATTGCTTTTGTGTAAGCTCTCTCCAACTCTATTATTTTATCCCTGGAAAGCACCTCATCTTTTTCCTGACTGAGAAGTACCATCCACAAAAATGGAAATTGATAAGAAAATATAGCCACTTAGTTGAATTGTCATCTCTATCTCAAAATGTTCCTTCATTCCCAAACTTCCTCTCCTCTAAAATTTTGAGCTTGGCTTGCCTTCTTCTCTGGGTATATTATTTTTGAAATATGAGCTAGTATTACTGTTTTCTCCTTGGGTACTTTTTTCCCCCTCTTTGTCTCTTCCTTGACTCCATAATAGCCCATATTCACTGTCTCAGGAGAGGGAGAAAGCTTTGAGATTATGTTTCCCCCCTGGGAATTAGATGAAGAGCGATACCTCGATGGAGATAGCTTTAAGAGTAAGGAGTGGAACTTCTCACTCTTTGGCCCCCTCACTGCTAAGGATTCCTTGGGCTGTCAGAATAAAAGTGGTTGGGGAGGGGTGCTGGGGTGGTGCAGTTCGTTAGGCCTCTGCCTCTTGGTTTTGGCTCAGGTTGTGATCTCAGGGTTGTGAGATAGAGCCCAGTGCTCAGTGCAGAGTCTGCTTGGGTTTCTCTCTTTCTCCCTCTGCTCCTACTCCCCATGCTCACACACACTCTCTCTCTAAAATAAATAAATCTTTTAAAAAAAAAAAAAAGATGGATGGGGAAAGGCAGGAAAGATTGGGTTCCTGAGAAGGGTTCTGTGTCCAGCTGTGGGCCAAGACTTGGGCTTTGGCAACAGCCAGATAGTGTGTAGGATCTGAGAGCAGAAAGGGCTATACCTCAGCTTTCTTTAGAGTTCTGGGAAGGTGGTGAGATGGCAGAGAAAATAGCTCCATAGTACTGTTATCCCAGATGGGACTTGGGAAGCCTCACATACTTTCTCACACCATATTGTGGTGAGGAGAGTCATAGACGATGCCTTTTATGGGTGGCAGGACTTCTCAAAAGCTCCCTTGTCAACTGGCTGCTATCTAGGTTCAGCCAATAGGAGGCATTGGTGGGACATTAAAGGGTGGTAGGAAAGGAGAAGCCAGAGCAGTCTCATCTTCTTCTCCCCTCCAGCAGAAGCTACAGCTTCTCTTTGGTTCTAGCTTTTTCTGGATGACCTTTCTCTGTAGTGTCAGCGTCCATTTGTTTCAGTTACTGCCAGGGGCCCAGTTCCTTGGCTCTGGCACCGTCACCTCCTCCTGGCTCTCCAGCCAGATCAGTGAGAGGCCTACTCCTGTTGATCTCTGAGTTTCTTTATTATACCCTGGGCTTTTTACCTCTTCCAATACTTTTGTAATCAGTTCTTCAAATAAAAGGACTTCCTGGTGTGGGCTTTCTTCTCTTGACTGGCCGTGGAACAATACAGTCTTGTTCACCTTCCTGCTCTTACCAAAACCAAGATCTCCTCTGAGGTTCCTACCTTCCCTGTAGCTCTTTCCATTTGGGATGGTTGTTTTCTTCCCATTGGGCCTAGAAGTGAGTTAGATATCCCTCTTGCTTCTTATTGCCATTGTCAGACCATTTGCTTTTTGTTCTCCCTAAACTCTTTAAACCTTGATTCTCATGTCATTAGACTGTATTGTCCTACCATCCTTCATCTCCTGCTCCTAGAGTCAATCATTTCTGGATTATTTTAGCTAATGGTTTTTTACTAGTCTCTTCAATTCTAGTCCTAGCTTAATCCTTGTTGATTTCAATACATGTATAAATAATCCCTCCAACATTTTGCCTTTTCCACTTCTGGAACTCTTCTTCCCTGATGATACTGCCTTCTACTTTACCTTAACTATTCATTTTCCAGGTACTATCCTAGGCCTTATTATTTCCAATAACTACAACCACTTTATAATCTTAATTTTATATATCCCACCTTCTGATCACTCCCTCTAGTGCCTTATATTTCTACCTCACTCTCTGGTACTCAAATTTCATCTAACCCTTGATCCTAGCATGGATTTCAGTGTGATTCTTCTGCCTTTTCACTGTTTGTTGCTCTCCATGCCTTTATTTTCCTCTTTATGTAAATTAAATTCTATGTTAATTACTCTTATGCATACAGCCTCAAATACCTGGAGCCCCTCTCTTGTTTCATTGTATTCATTTGTCAGAACTTCAACCCTGATTAAATCCAATTTTCTGTCTGCTCTGCACCTGAATCTGAGCAAGTGCATACACCTGAGCAAAATACAGCCACTTGAGTCAGGACCATGACTATCAAGAGGCCCTTAATGCTGACTGAGAAACCAAATGTATTTTCTTGGTCTTTCATTGCCCTCTCTTCCAGATGAGCATTTCACACCTCTGCTCTCCTCAAACCTTGTGGCGGCCATAGAGGTATACCACTCAGATCTGTCAAGAGCACCTGTAGGGCATAGGTGATGGACAGCTTTTAATTGCTACACATTTGGTAGAGAGTTGACCTCTCTGTTAATGGCAATGCCATCTCTCCGTATTTCAGGTCAGAAGCACTGAAGCCTTTCTAGATAATTCTCTTTCTCCCACACTCAAAATCTGATCTATTAGTAAATCTCTGTGCATGTATACCCCCAACAAACACCACCCTCACTGCTATCATCAGTTCATTTTGCATCATCCCTCACCTGAATTTTTGTGACATCCTCTAATTGGTCTCTTTTTTTCAGCTCTTGATTGCCTACAGTCTTTTCTCAATATAACATTTAGAGAGATTCTTTAAAAAAGCAAGTCAGCAGTGGCATATAAGAAATAAGTTTTTAGTTTTAATCTAGTTCCTTAATAGAGAACCACCTACATCAGACAACTCATCATCCAAAGTGTGACCATTTAGACTGAAAGAACTATGGCCAGAAGTGGCCCTGTGTCTGTATTTTTTGACATTTCAGTCAATTACCTAAATGACAGCACAAGGAACATACTCATTAAGTCTGCATAGGAAGCTTGGCTGGAAGGAAGGCATTGGCTAGCGTCTGAAAAAATACTAATCAGCTTGCTATGACTGTGTCTAATTGGAACTTTTATCAAAGGCAACACAACAAAACTTGGCAAGGACAGTACAGACAAAGATAGGATGGGAAAGTAGTGAACTAGTCAAGTTCAAGACTTAACTCTGCCATCTACTATGTAAATACATATTTATTAGATAAATTAATCTTCATAATGACTCTATGATATAGGTAATAGTATCCTTCCCACTTTATAGATGAGGAACTAGACTTGGTCAAGAGGTCAAGACTGAATTCTGCCATCTTTTAGGTAAATACATATTTATAAGACAAATTAATCTTGACCTGGGGTGCAGCTGAGCCTCCACTACTGCTATTTACTCTCTCCCTTGTATACACAAGCTGCCCATGAAGCCTGACACCAAGGCTGAGTTAGCCTGACACCAGATCCCAGAGAGCCAAAGGCTTAAACTGCTAACTCCAAAACAGGTGACATGAAGAAAATTTCATTTGGAGAACAAAGACTAATATGTCCATTGAATGTCTATTTTGTGCTTCCAGGTGCTAGGAATGGAAGTTAACAAAACATGGTTCCTGCACCAAAACACATAAGCATGTGACTACTACATGTAACACTGGGGAAATGATAGTTTTCCCTCTTGAGTCAACATTTACTATGAACACCTGGTCAATTGTCTTAAAATTATTAACCTACAATAGACCCCACTTTGTCTAAACCAATAAAGTGAGTTTTTTCCTACCATAAGTGAGGTATTCATGCATCAAAAGACAGTATAAGAATGTGAATATTTATTTCCTTTAACGGTTCATTTCTAAGTATTCTGAGTGAACTGTATGGCTAATAAAAGTAGCAATAATAAAAAAAGACAACTCTGCCTTTAGCTAGATAAATATATTTGTTAGATAAATAAATAGACATATATTTACTATACTCATATATATATTTAAATCACGAACATATCACTTACATGTTTCAGTTTGTCAACTATAAAAGAGGGATAAAAATGTCTTACCACACCTATTTGCTAGAGTTTTGTCAAACTCAAACTGTGTTTGCTTGTTTTTTTTAAGATTGATTGATTGATTGATTAGAGAGAGAGAGAGAGAGCTAGAGAAAGAGAAAGCATGAGTGGGGGAAGGGGCAGAGGGAGAGAATCTTTCAAGCAGATTCCCCACTGAGTGCAGAGCCTGATGTGGGGCTCGAACCCCCAACCCATGAGATCATGACCTGAGCTGAAACCAAGAGCTGGAAGCTCAACCAACTGAGCCACCCAGGTGTCCCTGCTTGTTTGGGTTTTAAGACAAAAACATGAAAAACATGCATTCCAAAGACAATAACATCAACTCTTTGTTGTAGATTTTGTTTAGTAGAAATATAAGTAATGTCTATGCAGTGGAACCCCAAGATTATGGTTTATACCTCTTTTGGAGATTAACCAGTTTTGTATCTGATCTAGCAATCTAATAAATTGCAATAAATCTAATTTTTAAAAAAAGATAAGTCAGTCATGTCACTTTACTCATGACCCTCTAATAATTCCCATTTCATCCAGAGTACAATCAGTCTTCACAGTGTCTTAAAGATTCCCTGTAACTTTGGCCTGCTTCACTTTATTGTATAACCGACAGACTCTGCTCCAGCCACCCTGGCCTCCTAACTGATTTCCACCCTAACCAAACACATTTCTACTTTAGGGCCCTTGCACTGGCTATTGCCTTTGCCTGGAATCCCCTGCCAAATGAATCCCTTAATTTCTTAAAGTTCTTGCTCAAATCTGCCTTTACGAGTCTCATTGGACAATCTTATTCAAAATTGCAGTGCCCTCAACATTCTGATCACTCCCTTACCCTATTCTTTTTCTTTCTTTCCCCCTGGAAATTTTATCACTTAACATTTTATATAATTTATTTGTTGGTTTATTGTCTGTCCAAATAGTACATAAGTTTCATGAGAGTGGGCTTTTGTGTCTTCAGTAAAAAGAAATGTTCCTGGAACATAGCAGTTTCTCAATGATGATGACTAGGAGGAAAACATGAAGGTTGGCACACAACATTGGAATAAAGTCTAATAATTGAGAAAAAAGGAAGATCCTAAGACATCTTGGGTTTAAAAAATGTCTCCCCCAGGATGGGGAATTTTCACTTCTCAAATATGGGAGTGCTGTCAGTGGTGAAGTTGTAAGTGACAGAACTTGGCATCTCTGGCCTTTGTCAAGGTCTGGCGCACTTTCATGTGTCCTTGGACCTCAGGTTAATGCATTTCTGGCAGCAGACTTAGCCAGAAACTTCTACCTGCACTATGCCTGGTAAGAGTAAAAACTGCTATCTCCTAACGGTAGGGTGTGAGAACTGCATTTTAATTTAGTACCCCTGTGACTATTCTAAGCAAAAGCCATGATGAAAAAGAAAACTGGTTGAATTTATGTACAAAATCAAGGGTGCTAGTTCTCACAGGAGATTCATTTCCTGTCAGGATTTTAAAGATATGTTTCAAGGTTGCTCTGTTCCCAGAAGGTGGTGGGATAGGCTTCCATGGGCAGTTGAGGGATGTCTGCAGATCATCTGCGGGACTCCTAGTTTTTAGGCAGCTCTCTTCAAAACATTTACAGATTGATGGATTTCAAAAAGCCAAATAATTTTCAGGATGAATTCAGTGTTAGGAATTTCATGGCTTATTTTGAGCATGCAAATTTATTTCTATCTTGCTAAAAGCATTTCTGAGGAAAAATCTAGCAATTCAGAATGGATGACTCAGTGACAGGAGTTATTTTGGTCATGTGTGGAGTATCTTCAGATCCTAATTCTGAGCCAGAAAGGCACACTGCTTTTCTGAGATTGTCCAGGATCTTGTTGTAGATTCTTGTTCTACTTGCTGCAATCTCCATGTCCAAATCCCCCCACCCCCTGCCAATTTCTCAGTTAAGTGGCAAAGGTTGTGCTTGACATTTTCTGTTGCACACTCATGCCATGTCTTTATTATCTGTTTGTTGTCTTTCTTCCCCACCTTATTTTAAAGAAAAAAGAGTCATGTAAGTATTTCTCAACTATAACCTGATTTGCAGCATTTTACTTTCTTTCATAGGATCCTAGAAGGGCTCATTAATCCAATTTCAACAGCCACAAAACTTTTCTCATTGTTGGTCTTTTCTTTCTTTGCTCTTCTTCCCCTCATTGCATTTCTTCTCCCCTGTTCCTATCTCCCTGGCACTTCTTGGTTAGACATCTCTTCCTCAGACATTTGGGCTTCCTTTTCTCCTCAGTGCCCCAGACTCATAGAACGTTGGAAGAGGCAGGTCTTTAGAGAACATCTGCCTCAAGAATCTCGTTTTTAAGGTAAAGATGCTGAAGCCCACAAAGGCAACATACTTTACTCAAAAGTTCACAGCAAGACAGAGGCAGGAATGAGTCCCATCTTGGGACTCCTGGGGCTGCGCTCCTCGGTGCTGGGCTCTCCCTTCTTTTGTTTCCCTAAGGCAGAGCCTACAGATTGCCAGCTTAGGGGCTACATTTAACCCATGGACAAGTTTTGTTGAACCGCAGATAGGTTAAAAAATGTTAATATGTAAACATGAAGGATTTCAGATAAGATCTAGAGATAGCATAGTGATTAAGAAAGAGCATGACTCTTAGAGGTGAGAACCCCAGTTCAAATCTGTTAGACTTCTTACTAAGTACTTACTGTGGCAGAGTTAAAGGTCAAATTACCCATTATTTTCTTCATCCATAAAATGGGGTTGACATGGTCTTTACCTTATTGTTAGAGGAATAAATGGTGATATACATAAAGGGCTTACAATAATGCCTGGTACTTAGCAAGTGCTACAGGTGTCTTTTATGTACCTTTTACCATCATGGTCATGCTGTGGTGTTTCCGACCCTCAACCAGGAGGCTATGCACCTTTGTGGACCTTCCTGGCCTCATCACCTGGGCACACACCCTCTGGCCCCCAAGCATAAACCCTGGACTCTGAGGTCTCCATAAAGGCCTTTCAGGAACAGTGAAATTTTGCAAACTTACTCATATCTGGAGGGAAACCCTGTCTGAATTTTAAAAAGTATAAAATAACATAATATTAAGCAAGAAGAAATGCGATCGTGTTACTTCAGATATGCAGAATAACACCGTGGTCAGGGGATGCTGAGCTAGGCTGTAGGTATGAGAGCAGTGTGTTTCAAATTGCAGGTGTAGACTCATTAGTGGAAAGCGAAACCAATTCAGGAAGGTGTGACTAGAATTTAAAAAAAGTGAAAAATAGATATGCTTGATTATGTTCTACATAAGGGAAAAATTGTTTTGTGAAATGCTTTTCATTTGCATATTCATGTGTGTATTGGGATAGGATGTAAAACACATTTCTTACTGTGAGTCCTCCTCAAAAGTTAGCCACTGTGCTAAGGAATCTTGTGTTTTAATAATTAGATAGGAATAATTCTTTTCTTTTAGATAGGAATAATTCTGAATAGACATATTAATTGATTTAATAGAATATGTCCTCTAAATTTTTTTTAAAAGAAGGCTCTCTTTATATTATTTATTTGCTTAACAAACCACTTTATCAAAGGGAAAATTTTATCAGGGAAAATTCCATTACCAAAGACGTGCATAAAAGACTTGCTCTCTGGCAGATTTGCTGAGTCAATCTAATCATAACACATTCTCAACAATAATCATATCTTTGTATAGTAAATGCTTTTTCTGGATCTTGTCCACATACATAAGGAAAGTCTGAGGCCATGCATGGCTTATACTGTTAGTATAGTGGAGAGTATTTACCTGTTACAATTATTTATTCTACCATTAGGTGCAGTTTCCTCATCCTATTTCTGTCATCACTCACTAAGGCCCACATTCTGCCTACATGGCAACAAATACTGTAAACATACTCTCTGTGCTGAACTTCCGTGATGTCCTGCATTCTTCTCAAGGCTCAAAGGCTGTCCTTTAAATGCACTGTAACTTGATTTCACTTTTATAAACAGAGGTAAGGACGCTCTGCAGAAGTGTTCAAAGCGGACCATGAGGCTATTTTAAACTTTTACCTCCAACTTGAATCCTGGAGGCACTCCATTAGATAAAACAAGTTAGCCAACTCTTCCTAAAATGTATACTTACTTCATATGAGTGTACTGCTATATATATATTACATATATATATGTTATATATATAACAAAACACATTAAAAATAGAAACAGAAAAGGATGAGATGAAATAAATCATATTTAAAATAATTTTTAAGTGACAGAAATAATAATATTTTTGTGCTTCAGTATTTTTACTATTTTTGAAACAATGTGAGATTGAGAATCGAAGTCTTAGTTCCAAGGAGAATTCATTTCCATACTTGATTTTAGTGCCGCAGTGTTGTAGATGAAAAAGATACCTCACATTGATATATAGATCCAAATGGAGAAGTATGTCATTAGCTGCTATTGCTTCATGTGATGCTCATTTTTAAATCTCTTGTATCAGTTATGCTAAAGTTTTGTTGAAATTCAGCTTGTAATATCCATCTTCTCTTATGACAATCAGTTTTTTTAAAAACTGGATTTAATACCTACTGAAAAACTTCATTTGGAGGACTTTTATCTGGGTTAAATAATTCTGTTTCCATGTTTTAGAATGTGCAGATATGAAAGTTGCTATAGGTGATACACATTTTTTATATCAATGCAGACCATAATGATGAATATATTTCTTAATATCCAGTTTCTTTTGAAAATAAGTCATTTCTTCACTTAGCATTGAAGTACCACTTTTTTTTTTTTTAAATCAACGATGCTTATTTTCAGAAACAGATCTCTTTTATGCCTATTCGGATGCTTTAGGTATGTTGATTAATAATTTTAAGTAGATGAATGTCACAGATTTCATGAACTAGAAGAATGATGATTCTTAACCAACTGAGCCACCCAGGCGCCCCAGAAGAATGATGATTCTTAAACCAGGGAAATCTTGACAACTGTGCTGTTTCTTTCTTTCTTTTTTTTAATTTGTTTGACAGAGAGAGATATAGCGAGAGAGGGAACACAAGCAGGGGGAGTGGGAGAGGGAGAAACGGGCTTCCTGCAGAGCAGGGAGCCCGATGCAAGGCTCCATACCAGGACCCTGGGATCATGACCTGAGCTGAAGGCAGACGCTTAACGACTGAGCCAATCAGGCGCCCCAACTGTGTTGTTTCTAATAGCAGTTGGAAATCAGCAATGGTAGTTAACTTTTTAAAATGCAAATACTGCATTTATTTACTGTATTGCTGTGTGGAAACTTAACTATTGCCAGTTTCATCCATATAAAATTCTATAAGAAGCAGTCATGGTTTCTAGGTGAGGGCAAGTGGATAGTGTTTTCTGAGGTTGTGAAGCAGCACTTTTAATTTGAAGAGACAGATTTTGTTTACTTATTTGTTAAAAAAATTACAAGGGTGATTTCTACTGCTAGCCACATGCCATTAAAGAAAAGTTCAGCAAATTTGGATTGCTTGTCTTTTTGTAAAAGAAAAATGGGTATCTCATCAGTAAGTTTGGTATCTTTTCAGGACTTTGCTATGGGATAACAAGGAGAATTTCATGAAGTATAAAAGATTTCTATGGTTACTCCCCATCTCACTACAAAGTATTGTAGAGATCTTGTTTTTGTAAAGTCAGTCACATCAGTGACATTTTGTAGCACTTTTGCACGTTTCTGTTTCATCTTCTTTGCTGTAATTGCTTGTTTTTGAATGATGGAGCACATAAATTTCATGTAATTTGCTCTCTCCATAACTTAATCTGGAATTGTTATTTTTTTTATTTTTATTTTTATTTTTTTTAAGATTTTATTTATTTATTTGAGACAGAGAGAATGAGAGAGAGAGAGCACATGAGGGGGGGAGGGTCAGAGGGAGAAGCAGGCTCCTTGCTGAGCAGGGAGCCCGATGAGGGACTCGATCCAGGGACTCCAGGATCATGACCTGAGCCGAAGGCAGTCGCTTAACCAACTGAGCCCCCCAGGCGCCCTATTTTATTTTTTATTTTATTTTTTTTTATTACATTCAAAGCTTCTACTCCATCAATAGCTAGCTTAAAGTATTTTCATACATACGGTAGAGAAGAGAAGTAATCTACTAAGTAGAATAAGGCTTTGAATATACTCTTCCTTTAGTTGTTCACAAGAAAATTAGTGCTTCATATATGTCATTATTGGAAAAAATCTAGGAAATAATCATAGACCTCTGAAAAACAGATATACTTTCGCCCAATTGTATAGCCAATTTCCCACACTGGGTGATACTTACTTCTCCAAATCTGCAACGTTCTTGCATCTTCCAAAAGTATTTTCTGACAAAAGAATATATTTTAATTTATAGCCATATTATTTCCCATGTATTTTTTCAGCTGGTTTTACTCTATGAAGGACAATGTTTCCCAGTGTATATGGTTTTACTTTTGTCCTTAAGTAGGAAATTTTTTTTCTTTTTTGAGTTCATGCAGGTACATGAGAGGGCAGGAAGGGGGAGAGGGAGAGAGACAGAATCTTAAGCAGACTCCACACCCAGTGTGGAGCCGGACAATGGGCTCGAACCCATGACCCTGAGATCACGACCTGAGCCAAAATCAAGAGTTGGACACTTAACCGATTGAGCCACCCAGGTGCCCCTTAAGTAGGAAATTTAATATGCATTACATATTTAGTGGATTATTGTAAAGGCCTGGATTAACTATCGCATGGTACTTTGAACTATTACTAAAAAAAATGCTGACATTTGTCTTCATGTTCTGCATGATTAATCTTAGTAATTATGATGGCTTTCAAACCATCATTAACAAAGTACAGTATCTACGTAGGGCAAGGTTAATATTTAAAGATAGTAGATATGATGTATATTTCATAGTCTTGATAATTTTGAATTATTTGGGGCAAATTCTTATTAGGTTAATTGCCACTGCTTTTATCTCTTAATAAAGCTGACAACTTACTTGAAATAAAAGTATAAGTCTAACATTGTCTTATTTCCTTACATTATTTGAAGCAACACATTTAAAACCTTTTCCTTAACTTTATAATGGAATTTTGCAAACATAAAAAAGTAGAGGGAAAAGAGTATAATCACACTGATATACCTATTACCCAGTTTCAGTAATTATTATTGCATGGTGTATCTTATTTCATCCTCCCACTCACCCTCACCTCAGATTGTTTTATTTTTTATTTATTTTTTTACCAGTTCTTTCATGTTTTTTATTTTTTGCTCATTTGTGTTTCTTTTTTATTGAATAAATTTAACATGTAATATTGTGTAAATTTAAGGTATACAATGTGTTACTTTGATATATTTACATGTTATAATATGATAACTGTTGCAGTGATATTTATCACATTAATTATAGTACAGATTGTCTACATTTATTATACTGCACATTACATTATTTACTACTCATGGCAAGTTTGTACCCTTAAGCAACATCAATCTTCCCACACTTCTTGCCCTGGTAACCACCGTTTTACTCTCCTTTTTTATGGATTTGGCTTTTTTAGATTCCACATATAAGTGATATCATATAGTGCTTGTCTCTCTCTGACTTAGCATTATTTACTCAAGATGCATCCATGTTGTCACAAAAGGTAGGATATCCTCCTTTCTCATGGCTGAATAATATTCCACTGTGTGTGTGTGTGTGTGTGTGTGTGTGTGTGTGTGTGTGTACATACACATACCACATCTTCTTTACCCATTCATCCATTGATGGGCATTTAAGTTGTTTCTATATCTTGGCTATTGTAAATAATGCTGCAGTAAACATGGGAGTGCACAGATCTTTTCAAAATACTGTTTTCTTTTCCTTTGGGTAAATACTCAGAAATGGAATTGCTGGATTATATGGTAGATCTATTTTTAATATTTTGAGGAACCTTCATACTGTTTTCCATAGTGATTGGACCAATTTACATTCCCACCAACAGTGTGTAGGGGTTCCTATTTCATCAAAACCTCACCATCACCTATTATCTCATTCTGATGATAGCTGTTCTGATAGGTATGAGGTAATCTTATTGTGGTTTTGATTTGTACTTCCCTGATAAGTAGCAAGGCTGAACATCTTTTCATGTGCCTGTTGGTCATTTTGATGTCCTCTTATCTCAGAATGCTTTAGTGACATATCATTTTATCCATTCATATTTCAGTAAGTACTGCTAAAAATGACTACAATACTAAAAACATAAAAAATAATATATTTTAAATATTATTAAATATTTAGTATGCAAATTTCTGTTTTATAATTTCATTTTTATTTTTGAAGATAAGAGTGATGAATTAAAGATACATTTTGAGAGCACACTCTACAGTACTTTGATTGGTTGAATGTGGGGGAAAAGAAAGGAAGAGTTTGAAGACAAAACTCAATTTTCTGGGTGAGTGGAGGTGTTATACAATGAAATGAGGAAGAATGTAGAAGTAGTTAGGGTGAAATAGGGGTCAGTTTAAGACATATGGAAATGCTAAAATGGAAATGACAACTTGACATTTGGATGAATGAATCTGGAACTCAAAAAGGGGGCATGGCTTAGAGACAAGTTTGGGAATAGATGTACCACAGATAATACTTAAAGTTATGAGAATAAGAGACAAATCAAGGTAGGACTATAAAGTAAGAAAATAAGAGAGCTCAGAATGAAGACTAGCTAATCCTAACGTCCTTAAGGAGAATGAGAAGAAGGAATCAGAGATACTAGAAAAATTGAGAACGCAGTGCAGTAGAAAACCAGAATGAAATGCTTCGAGAAAGCAGGAAGGGGTCAACAGTATTGCATACCACTGAGTGGTTTCATGCAATGAGGATCAAAAAACCCCTCAACCAGTTTGAGACCCTGCTCCTCCACTTCCATGCTTTGTGCTGCTGAGAGAGTCACATAACATGAGTCTCAATGTTCTGTAGAGACTCAACATGAGTCTTCATCTTCTGTATCATGTCAGTGCTTATGAAAGGTGGCGTTGGATTGTGGGGAAGGAAGGGCTGTGGTTTAGGAAGTGCCAAGCATTTTATCCAGCATCATATGATTCAATGTGGAGGAGAGGGTGCAACAGATAATCTCCTACCAACTCAAAATCTGTGAGGAGTGAGAATATGTATAAAATTTAACCTCATAGGACAGATAAAAGGATTTTCTGAGTTGCTCTGTAGACTACTAAGTACTAGGTAAATAGAAGGTGTTATTTCAGTTTACTGTGACTATAAATATGAAAGAGAATTTTTATTGTATGCATATAGTAGCTGTGCTGTAAGGCAGATATGACCATTATGAGAAGTCCACGTAGATGAAATGTGAGACAGCATTGTAAAGGCTGACTCTGAACATTAGTGCATCAGCACTCTAGCAGTTTAGAGGTCCCCGAGGCTTTGAGATTTGCTTGTCTCTGGTGTAATTAAGTGACAGCCACTAGGAAATTCTGTCTCGTCCTCATACTGCAGAGCTATCTGGAAATTATAGATAATCTGAGGCCCCTTTGGTGGGCAGGTCAGGACCCTCTACACACATCTTCTCAGCATGATTCTCAGAACCCTTCCCTCCCCTGCCCCTATCACTTAATGCTGTAGAGGGGGGACAGAGGAAAGAGGAGAAGGATCTGCATTCTCCAGGTTCTTGCCATGGAGATGGTGCTGAGGCCCCGGCCTCTTGTTAATGCCTCCTGCAGGGAGAAAACACCAGGTCTCAAGAAGTAATCCCATGCATTAGGGAAGCAAATCTAGAGCACTTCTAGATCAGAAACTCAGTCGAATGTGCTTCTCAAGTGCAGGAACCTGACTCTGGGTCATCACACAGAACCTCACATGCAGTGCAAATGCTCAATAGATGTTGTTAAAAAAAGAAAAAGGACAGACTTAGCCATTTAGGTTGTGTGCATTAATGGGAGGCCAGGCCAGCTTTTGCCACTGGCTTATGCTGTCAGCTCCAACAGATGATTTTGAGGATGCTGTCAATCACCTTGTCCTCCAAATTACTACTTCGAAATGATTACAGTTCTGCCTTTGGAATTCTACTCTTTAATAAGTCATGTTCTCTGACAAAATGAAAGCGTGTCCAGGAGAGCAAAATTGCATCATCAGATTCTTATATCTTACTGTGTTTGAGTTCTTTGGATCTTTCCTGAGAGTAGAGTTTAAGTAGGGATGTTGAGAAGAGAAAAAGTGGGAGTGATGGACAGAGGGGGACAATGGTAGCTACCAAAAATCTAATTTTACATAAGTCACAGTTGTGCCTAGAGCTGATTCTAACTGATAGCTTGACAAAGCAAGTATCCAAAGGTAATGTTTATTCCCTCTCATTCTTTTTTTCCCATTCATTTCCTTATACTTCACTGTGAATACATACAGTGAGTCAAATGCCATATACACAGGCAGTCACATATTCTTAATACAGTTATACCTAGATGCATAAAGAGGATGCAGGGAACATTTTCTCACACTCCCAACTCCTGAATGATGAGCACAGTAACATGAACAAATATGAAGCACCAGAGTTTCAAGTAGGTGACATAACTCAATTAACAACATCCAGGCAAGCAAAGAAAGATAAGCATTCTGGTACCAGGCAATTGCAAATTACAGATTAATGAATGTAATTTCTGGTTTCAGAGATTTTCCTATTTTATTCTATAACACTGGGATCAACATCCATTAACTGAGAAGGGTCTAGGTGAAGGCTAGACAAGGCATCAATCAATATAAGGTAAGCTTTTGCATTTGCTCAATGTGCGGCCAGATTAGATAGAATTACTGAGCTTGATCTGACCTCTAGTGGCACCTTGTAATAATGAGCACACTTGAAATCCACTTAAAAGCTTTGCTGTGGGAACCCTGCCATCATTTCATCTTAAACCTGGAAGAAACCTTAGAGATGATCTACTTGGCAAACTTTACACCTGCTGCCCCATTCTACAGGTGAGACTAAGATCCAGAAATTTGGGGCAATTTGATCAAGTTTGAAGAGCTAATTGATGATAGAGTCACTAATGATAGAATCCATTTAGATTTCCATGCTATTATGACAATGCCATCAGAGAAAACCCATATGCAGATATGTAAAAATGTTGATAAGGATAAACTTAGATATGTAAACTTAATGACTTTCACAGTACTATGAGTCAAAAGCATCAAAGCAATTTCAGTCCAGTATCTAAGTATTTTAGCTTAAAATATATGGAGTAATCTGAGTAAAAATGACAGACTTCAGTTTAGCCATACTTAAATGGTGAATTTCTTTGATGTTTTAAATTTTGAATCAGCTTTTAGAACCATCATGGCAGGGCGCCTGGGTGGCTCAGTTGGTTAAGCGACTGCCTTCGGCTCAGGTCATGATCCTGGAGTCCCAGGATCGAGTCCCGCATCGGGCTCCCTGCTTGGCAGGGAGTCTGCTTCTCCCTCTGACCCTCCTCCCTCTTATGCTCTCTGTCTCTCATTCTCTCTCTCTCAAATAAATAAATAAAATCTTTAAAAAAAAAAAAAAAGAACCATCATGGCAATAATCAACAAATGGGGGTAATTCTAATGTTTTAATCAGAACAACATTCAGTCGTCTAATTCAATATTCAGTCCCAGATCTTGGGACAAGATATAAATCCTTGTACTTAATTCCCAAATCTTTGATTAAATTGCATGCAGTGTAAAGTAATGAAAAGCAGGCCTCAAGTTTCAGCAGACTGGGGCTAGAATTCTGGTTCATCTGTGTATTAATTTCTATTGCTGTTGTAATGTAGCATGTAACCAAGTGGTTTGAGACAACACAAATTTAATCTGTGTTACAGATCTGTGCTACATTTCTGGAGGTTACAGTTCCAAAATGAGTCTTAAAGGGCAACAAGGTGTCAGTCAGCAGAGCTGGTTCCTTCTAGTGGCTACAGGAGAGAATCCATTTTTTGCCTCTTCTATTTCTAGAGGTTGCTGGCATTCCTTGGCTCCTGGCTACATCACTCCAGTCTCTGCTTCCATGGTCATATCACCTTCCCCTTTTCTGTAGTCAGATTTCCCTCTTTTAAGGTTACATGTGATTGAATTTAGACACCTGGATAATCTAGGATAACCCATCTTGATATTCTTAATTTAATCATATTTACAATATCCCTTTTGCCCATATGAAACAATATTCACAGGTTCTAAGCATTAGGAATGGACATCTTTTTGGGCCACGATTCAGCCAGCCACAGTCTCTTACCAGCTGTGTGACCTGGTCTAATCATCTTAACCTCCCTTATAGACTCGGTTGTGAGGATTTAAATAGAAGATAGATAAAACATATCTAGCAAGCTTCATGATACTCAATAGATGCTCAGCAATACTTCCTGCTTGTCCCTCAGTTTAATGGATAGACGAAACCTCTAGCTGTGGATTATGCACATAAGAAAGGTGATTTACATTCAGTGTAGTTCCAGATGTGGTTTCTGGGAGTGGGATTACCACGTGGTGAATGAGGTGGACAGCAGAAATCCCTGAAATGCTGTGTTTCTCGGTCTAGTGTTTCCCAAGCTATGGATTCCTCTCTCCAGCCTCCCGAATGACTCATCTTGCGTTCTGATTTTGGAGACTTGGTTACTTCCTTCATCCCATTGCTCATCTCCTAGTTTGCATAGATAAAAACTTCATTGCTGATAATCAAATTAATTTTCTTTAAAAATAATTATATTCTGTGGCAATCAATTACATAAGTCTGCCAGATGGCACATAAAGTGTGTGCTAAATGGAATGAGCATTATATTCAAGTTTACCCTGCTTTATGGTTTCTGCTCTGCCATGGGCTTGGTCTACCTGGTAGAGAGAATTTAAAAATGTACCATTGTAATATGGCTATATATGCTTTGCTTTCCTCTTTTTATCATTCGTCTTCAACACGGGCTTAGAGAGGATGGGTATTGTAGAACCCAGTTTCCTTGACTTGAGATGATCCCTTGACTGTCATTCTGGAGGACTTACTCTGGAAATCTCCCTGAGTGATGCCGGAAGTATAGGCCTGGATGTTACCAAGATGAGTGGGGCCTTCAGAAGTAGTCTTCTCAGGCACCATGGGGCTTACAGTTTTTAGGTTTCATGCCCTTCAAATGGGCTAACACTCTGTGGTTTTCCTAGTGGTAATATCTACCACTTTGTAGGCTACCGCACGTATGGTTCCAGATATTTCTGTCACCTACCAGCTCCCTCAGGGCATTTCTCCAGGGCAGAAACTAGTATCTGGAAAAAAAAAGTGAGGGAAGAAAGGCTGATATGTATTACTCCTTAAAAAAGATTTTCCCTCTGAATCAAACCATTATTCTTACCTTAAAGTGCTATGGACATTGCTACATGTGACTTCCCTCTCTTTTTCAGAGTGTTGCAGATTTGCATTAAAGTTGTCTTGCAGTGGCTCTGTAACCAACTGGTTTTATGACTAGAGCCAAGTTGTTGAAAGTACCTTGGTCCTACACATAGAATGAGAGATCTGGAACTAGGTGATCTGCAAAAATATGTTTGCTCAAACATTCTGTGATTCTGTGTTTTAATAATTTTGTCAGTGGCAAAGGTAACTTAATGCTGAAAAAAAAAAAAAAAAAAACCTGTAATAAATTTGGGGAAGGAGGAAAGGGTTGGACAGGCAGGTGAAATGACCTGGAGAGAAAGGAGAGAAGGGGACAGAGCAGTTCATAGTCTCTACTGGTGACTCTGACCCAGAACTAAGTTCTTCGGGCCATATCTCCTGTCTTTCCCTTGTTGTGCTTTATATTTAATATTGATAAGATGGCCCTTAAGATTTTTTCTCAGCTCAAAATCCTTTTTGAATTCTTTGATTCCTTATTACTGCATCTCTGACTTTTAGGCAGGTTAGATCCCAGAGTACTCAGAGCCACACTTACTTGTTAGCAACAACTTCTGTTTCTCCTGTCATTTCTCGGTGCTTTATTTTTTGTGTGCTTCAGTGCAGGAGAAATTCCTGCCAAGATCTAAATATTCTAAAGGTAGAGTTTTAAATAGTAAATACTGGAAACATAGGACCAATTTTATCAGTCATTGCTCAACCAGTATGTTCAGAATATGTAATTCTCGCCCGGGGCAGAACGTGTTGGATTTCCATAGCTAGACGGATACTCTGCCCAATGAGCGTTAGGAGCGTTTTCCAGCCACACAAGCCTGAACAGACCTGCAGTTACAGATCCAGGGAAAAGCCTGCACAGATGGCGTATTACAGGGAAGCCAGACTTGTCATTGACTCTTCATCCACTAGGTGGAGGTAGAGGAGCACAGAAAAATAATCATCCTGGGCTGTTAATCAAGTTGTGGAAGCTATAGGGGAAGCTGCTCTGTCATTAGGTAAGACCCACAGGAAAGATTTATGGATATCATACCTTTAAACACTAATAGAAAACATTGGCTTGAGGCATAAAGCTGTTTGTAAGGCCTTTGATTTTATGTGAAAATGCTATTCCTCTGTCATCATCAAATAGCAGTCCCTACCTTTGCCTGATTTTGGCATCTTTTAGCTTTTTACCTCCAGATCTCCTAATGGGCTTCACTTTCAGACCATTCCAGCCCCAGGTCCTGAGGAAGTCCTGCCAGGAGCAGGAAGGATAGCAGTTGCCTCTGTGCAGGTGCTTTTGATCAGCAGAGTTGAGATATATATTTGAGGGGCGGGCATTTCCAACTTCTCAGGTGGGATAAGTTCCTGCTTTTTACCATGACTCATATGGTGAAGAATTCATCAGATAGGAAAAGGATTTAGATGCTGGTTCAGGCAACAAATCACAATGATATTGGAATATCGATCAAGACTAAATTCAGGTGGTCAACCATACTGGTAAAACACTTAAGCACTAACTAGTCTCTCAATTTTTTTCCTTTCTTCCTTTTTTCCCCCTTCCTTCCTCTCCCCCCCCTTATCTTTCTCTCTCTCTAATCTTCCCACTCTCCCTCTCTTCCATTCTCTTTTTCTTTCTCTTCTTTACTGACTTGAAGATCCTAAATCTGGAACTTGAATGGTACTCTTCTAGCTTTGGATTCTCTAACTCTGTTCTCTTTCTGATTTTACCTTGCCTCAGATTCTACTCAGTCCTTGTGTGGGGCTCCAGCTGGTGATGGAAGTCTTGGTACCCAACCTTCTGTCCTGTGCTTGGGAGCTGTAGTCCTATGAACACAAACAGCTCTCCTAAATAAAAGTGGCCACAGCCATGTCTTGCCCATATGCCTTTGCCCTTAGAATATATCTCTTAATGTGGGTCATTGTCTAGGTCGTACCTGAGCCTTTTAATGAAGTGTAGGGCCAAATAAATTCTGCTGGGAGTCGGAGGATGAGGGAGAGGAGAGGAGGCAGGTAGAGTCTGAGACATAGTCTCAGGTGGAACTCCACATTTAAAAAGACAATTTTTTTTTTAGTGCTTTCTATTTTAAAATTAAGTATGAAGTTTGCATGATACCAAATGTATTCATGTGTGTTTTAATATATTAAAATGTATTTAGTTACTTTGCCATTGAGCAAAATTGCTCCAAGAAGATGCATCGTTTATCCTGTGACTTTGAGTCCTTTTGGCCAAATCAACAGTTACCCTCACATTTGCATTTCCCAGTTAAGCTTAGGCAGGAGCAGTGGTAAAGATGGTAGGCTTTGGAGTTGGACTGAACTGGGTTTACTGCAGCTACTCCAGCTTACTAGTTGTGTATTCGTAGGCACAACCAGGCCTTCCCCCAACCTCATTTTTTTCCCATACGTAAATCGGGATCATTGTGACTACATAGGATTAGTGTGAGGATTAAATGATAGAATGTGCACAAAAGGATAGAAAGTATCTAAAGTGCTTGATATAGTACCAGGTACATGGTAAATACACTTAATACACATTCTTTATCATTGTTATGAACCAGCCTTTTGGGTACCACACTGAACCATCCATTTGTCCTCATTCGCCACATGGGAACTTGGTCTGGTCTTTTCAATAGCACCAAGTTAAAATATGACTTCTTCTAATGCAAAAGCAACCTAGAAGATATCACAGTTGCTTTAATATTGTTCTGTGTTTGTGCCTCTTTCAGTAAGGCAACCTGCAGGAAGAAAACATTTTCAGTTTAGGGGAAAGGGTTGCGAGTGGGGTGAGGACAGGGTATATTTTTTACTCCTGTACCTTAACTAATTGGGTCTGAAATGACTGAGCGATTTGGCCGTTGGCAGCTATCGGGTGCCATAAGCTTTTAAGGAACCTGGCCAAGGCAGCATTTTGAGGAAGGCAGAAGAGTCGTAGTTGGCTCTGGCTGTAAAACTTATTTTTAATTTTTATTTATTTTATTTTTATTTAAAGTCAATTAATTAACATATAATGTATTATTAGTTTCAGAGGTAGAGGTCAGCAATTCATCAGTCTTATATAATACCCAGTGCTTATTACATCACGTGCCCTCCTCAATGTCCCTCACCCAGTTACCCCATCCTCCCACCTCCTACCCCTCCAGCAACCCTGTTTGTTTCCTATGATTAAGAGTCTCTTATGGTTCGTCCCCCTCTCTGATTTCATCTTGTTTTATTTTTCCCTCCCTTGCCCCATGATCCTCTGTTTTGTTTCTTAAATTCCACATATGAGTGAGATCATATGGTAATTGTCTTTCTCTGATTGACTACTTTCGCTTAGCATAATAGCCTCTAGTTCCATCCACGTCATATAAATATGTATGTGGTATATATATATATACACACATATATATGGTATATACCATATATATATATACCACATCTTCTTTATCCATTTATCTGTTGATGGACATCTGGGCTCCTTCCATAGTTTGGCTATTGTGGACATTGCTGCTATAAACATTGGGGTGCAGGTGCCCCTTTGGATCACTCCATTTGTACCTTTGGGATACATCCCTAGTAGTGCTTGGGAACCTCCATACTGTTTTCCAGAATGGCTGCACCAACTGGTAGAACTCATTTTTTAAATTTGGTTTCTGATCTCCTGCAATGACTGCATTCCCTTTATTACTCTTTGCTCTCAAACCAGGCAGAGGTGGAAGTCCTACAGGGTTTAGGGACTTGCTGATTCTTCATGCTGGTTGGCTTAAGAGATTTTGGAAGAGGTTCTGAGAAGTGGTCATTTTAAATGATCTCTTTAATGGAACTTATTAATATAGAGAAACTAGGGGAATGTGTTTTCCTTCTGACCTCATTCCAGTTTGTGCGGTGGTGAGTAGAGACACTACCTACACCAAACACAAGTAGCACCTAGGTACCTACTAGGTTTAGGGCATTGCCTTAGCTCCTCCGGGATACAAAGAAACTTAACATCCTGGAAGGCATGCAGGCACTTTACACGTGAGCAGGAGAAACAGCATGTACTCATGCAACACTATACTTAATACAATCACTAATGTAAACTCCCTTAGCACAGGACTCTTAATCAAATAATTGATTCAACAAACACAAAGTATGTACAAGGTCCATAGCAACATGGTGTGGATTTGATTGAATAAGATATGGCTCTTGCCATAGTCTCAAAGATCTCACAGTCTAGTTGGAAGGAGACACATAGAGATGTTGTGATGCAGCCTCTGAGACAAGACACTAGCTCTGCCCGAGGGAGTCAAGGGAGGCTTACATTGGAGGGCCTGGATGGTGTCATGTCTTTGGAAGGTATGTGGTTGTTGCAAACAGAATAGATTGAACAATTCTGGTACCGCTGAGGATTGGCCTGGAAGTAGAAAGGAAAAGATGAATGCTAAAGCCATTTTCAACTTTAGAATCTAAAGGAAGGCTTGCAGGTCTCTGTGACTCTCTGTGACATATGGGGTAATGAATTCAGGGAGAGAGAGAATTCCAAGGCATGGAACTGGCCGCCCCGTGGAATGATGTATCATGGTTACGAAAGGAGAACAGAAGGGTGCCCAACTAATTTTGACTCTAAGAGTAAGACAGCTTTAGAGTTTACAGATTAACTCTAGGATATAATTTCTAAGTACACACTGAGGCGTGTATTACTAGTGAAAGCTGTTGGAGATTTACTAATAGGTCTTTCAGTATCCAATGACAATGTCTAACATGTTTAAATTTGTAAAATTAAAGTATCCTTGGGAAGAGTGATAAGAATGTTAGTAAGAAAGTTAGATTGAATTAAAGGCATTTTGCAACATATACTACCAGAGACATAACTCGAGGTGGAGAATGCTGATTGAACGAGTGAAGTCAGAAGGTGAAACATAATTAAGTAAAGCTCCCCCAAAAGTCCTTTGTGACAGAAATCACGATTTCCCCCCACATTTCTTGACTTTATTTCTTGAGAGTCTCTCAGACCTGCAGCTTATCTTCAATCTTGTTTCTGTGGTATTGTTCAAATCTTCTTTCTTCATCTTCTGGGCTCTTAAGAGACTACTGACTTTCCTCTTCACTTCCAGTATCTCCTCCTCCTTCTACTCCTCACAGTGACCTGCACGGTCATTCTAAAGGACATATCACACCCTTTGTTTAAATTCATCCACTGGCTCTCTTTCTTCTCTAGCATCTTCTCACTCTCTTAGGTTCTAATATTCACACTTTTTGCAGCTGATTTGGACCCTAGATGGTTGTACACATGTTGATCTCCCCACATTAAGGGATGCTTTCTGAGGCCCGGGATAGTGTCTTAATCATTTCTATATCTCCTGAGTCTAGCACCATATCTTTCTCATGTCAGGATCTCAATTAATAGGAGTTTTTTATGGACTTGTGTTCCCACAAAATTTGTATGTTGAAGACCCAACTTCTAATGTGGCTGTATCTGGAAATAGGGCTTCTCGGGAGCTACCTAAGGTTAAATGAGGTCATATGGGTAAGGCCCTAATTTAATAGGACTAGTGTCCTTATAAGAACAGGAAAGTGGGGCGCCTTGTTGGCTTAGTTGGTTAAGCATCTGCCTTCAGCTCAGATCATGATCCCAGAGTCCTGGGATCGAGCCCAGCATTGGGCTCCCTGCTCAGTAGGGAGTCTACTTCTCCCTCTTCCTCTGCCCCCTCTCCCCCTGCTGATTCTCTCTCTTTGTCTCTCTCACTTTCTCTGAAATAAATAAATAAAATCTTAAAATAAGAAAGAACAGGAAAGAGACATTGGAACTCTTTTCTTGCACAAACACAGAGGAAAGGTCATGTGAGGAAACAGCAGGGCGCTTTGTCTGCAAACTGAGAAGAGTAGTCTCATGAGAAACCAACCCTGCTGGCACCTTGATTGTAGACTTCTAGCCTGGAGATCTGTGAGAAATTAATTTCTCTTGTTTAAGCCACCAGGCTGTGGTATACCTATTAATATGGTAACCTGAGACAGGGTTGGGTTAGGTGGACATGGTGGGTCGTCCAGTAGCCATTTGCCATGAAAGGTCAATATCAATCCCTGTAGGGTACCTGGTGTTGCTGATGACCTCAAAGTTTGTATGACAAAAACAGAACAGCAAGAAAGTACATCTTTGGCTATGGACTAGAGGGTGATTTCAGAGATTTATCCCCCAATAAGCCAAGGGAACATTCAGGTATTTTAAAGAAATGCACTCTGTAAGAGGAGCTTTATTTCTCCTGCCATCCTACTTTTCCTACACAAACTGCTGGGAGGTGATGATGACCCAAGGGAAGTTGATGTTATTAGAGGAAAGAGCAAAAGAAGGATTGCTGGGAATCTGAGAATGTGTCTGTATGTGTCAGGACTCATAGGGTTTTATTGGCTCATGAATCAAGCCTGTGGCATTCCGATTTTGATTTAAGATTATCCACTGGGGAGCAAATTTTGTTTGAACTTTGCTTAAACCTTCCTGAGCAAAGAGATCCTTCAGATATGTGCTGTGAGCGTCCCTGTACAGCAGCACTGGATACCTGGGGGATGGATGTTTCACATAATTTGCTGCATGCATCGACTGGCCGCACACCACTGCTCTCCGCACGGCAGAACAGTATTTAGAGAGGTGCTGCTGGCAATCTGGCCTTCTGTTTTCTGTTTGGTTGCTGCTCCATAGTTATTCTGGGAATTAAGATAGAAAATCAGAGAATTACAATGAAAAAAAAAAAAGGATAAGGGGCTTTATTCAGCTGCCTCACAGTGAACCCTCAAAAAAATGACTGAGTAGTATCCAAGCCAGGTCTTACTCTTGCAGCTGCCATAAGTTTTTTTTTTTTATTTCATGGATCAAGTTTTTGATGTTTTATTTCAAAACACATCATAAAACCAAGGTTATATAGATCTCTAGTGTTTCCTCTAAAAGGTTTTTTTTTTACTTTTTTTTATTATGTTATGTTAATCACCATACATTACATCATTAGTTTTTGATGTAGTGTTCCATGATTCATTGTTTGTGTATAACACCCAGTGCTCCATTCAGTACGTGCCCTCTTTAATACCCATCACCAGGCTAACCCCTCCCCCCACCCACTCCCCTCTAGAACCCTCAGTTTGTTTCCCAGAGTCCATAGTCTCTCATGGTTTGTCTCCCCCTCTGATTCCCCCCCCTTCATTTTTCCCTTCTTACTATCTTCATTCCCTCATCTAATTTATCTCACCAACTCGCTCACATTGTGCAACTGTGCTTGTGATGAGCCCTCCTCTGCCCTGATGTTTGGGATGCAACTCTCCTTATTATGAGAACAATCCTTCTTTAGGTTTGCATGATTTATAATTTTCGCAGGGTTTTCCCATCTTCTACCTTACTTGATTTATACTTTGTGTACATTGGGTTTCAAGTGAATGAAAGACAGCAATTGTTTTATTCAGCTCACCTCCTAGTGCTACACCGTCCAGCACTCTTCTTATTTATTCACCAATGATTTGTTCAATGGTTATGGTAGGTCTTAGAGAAATAAGAATTCTGGGCATCTTTCAGATAAAAAAAAAAACCAAACATATTCCATAGAGAATTTTTTTAATAAACATCTGAACTGTAAGGAAGTCAGATAATCAAGAAAGCACAGATAATACTGGTCCTTTTGTTTCATGATTTTGCCATTTGTTGAATTTTTGCTTTGATTTTTGACTTTGATTGAGTTTCATGTCTCCTAAAAGACAATGTTTTATGAATGTATGATTCAGGTGACACAAAGGTGTCTTGTCAATTAGAAATTTTCAGAAAAATAGTACCTATGCAATTATCTCGTGTAATATATAATTGGGAAATTTGAATAAAAATAAGAAATAGACTCTTTTTTATGGTCACTGAATTACAATGAACAGTGGCGATGCTATCAGTTTATATAATTGCATCTTAGTTTACTGCTTTTTGATTGAAATTAAGCCAAATTGAAACCTGTTTCATTAGGATATGATTATATGTCATAGCATTATGAACAGAGGGCACCAGTGTCATGATTTAGTCCATCTCTGAAAGTGCAAAATAATTAATTTTTCCATTATTTTATATATTATCCTCAAGAGGAGAAGTATGGGAAAAATAGAGAAGTATACTATGAGTTAGTTTACTGTTATCTGTTAAAACTGGAGCTATATCCTAGACCTTATGACTGACACCGAAACCATGAAATAAAACAACTATGTTGGCCTATCAGCCATTAAATACATTTTTGTTGCCTAGAATTGAGTTTAAAGCTGGGGGCTGGGGGTGGGGGGGTGGGGGTGGGGAAGCAACCATGAATTAATTGAATTCTATAAATCAATTAAAACTGTGATTAATATCATTAGTAGGAACATGCCTATGGTATTATAGCAATTTATGAGCACTTCTGCAATCCATATTTCTTGTTTCCATTAACAATGCCTACATGTTCTGATGGTTGCATAAAAAATATTTGAAGAAAGGAGGTGAAAAAATGAGCCATTGCTTTTAGTACCGCTTGACCTTCCTGTTCAATTACACTTCAAGTTCAATGATACCATGAAAGAAGCTTAAAAATAGTTTGGGTAAGAGGCAACCCACAGGGTGTGTGGATCTCAAACCAACACAAAGGAAGAGAAGGGAACGAGTGCTTCTGGCAGATGATGGCCACCAGATGGCAGTGCATCTCAAGGAATGCGGAGAAGCTGGTTGCTCTGGACCCGAGCTGCCAGAAATCAAGCGTGAATACTAAATATCTGCTCTAAGCCGAGACAGGGACCGAGATCTGACAGTACTCAAATGTTTCAAATCTTGCAGAAAACCTTGAAAAAATAGCCTCTTGCCACCCACAAATGCTTGATTGCTGAGATTTAATCTTGGGTGGTTCTGAATGGAGCATTTATTTGATGGCAGATCTCTTGAAGGCAGGGCTGCCCTCCCCAGAAAGCAGCCCCCGACCTGCACCGCGGTACGTTGTGACGTGCTGTGGGGGCCTCTGCTTCTTTTCTTTTTCATCTGTGTTCTCTCCTGAGGTGATTTCACTGACTCTAGTGGTTTCAGTCTCATCTACACCCCTGGGGATGACCCACGGATCTATCTGCTGCCTACTGAGCACCCCAGTTTAGAAATTTCACAGATGTCCTTGATACCACTAGTCTCCACCTGGACTTCAGTGCCAGGCCTCCCACACTCCACTCCTTATACAGTGTTTGCCAGTTTACCATCCAACCAATCCCTAAAACCAGAAATCTGGGAGTCATTTTTTAAACCCTCTCTTCCTCCATTCAATCTTAGGGCCTGTTGATTCTCTCAACCTCCAAGTGTTTAGCACCCTGCCCACTTTCACCTTGATCCCAGCCCATGATCTTATACAGAACTTCTGAAATAATCCCTGTGAATCCATTTTTGCTTCCTTCTTATCCATTCTCTGCAGCCAGAGCGACCTTTGGAAATGCCGATCAAATGGTGACACTCTTGGCCTGACCCTGATCTCCACTAATCTGCTCAGTCTCTGTGAGTCAGTCACACTGACTCTCTTTCAATTCGCGTTACCATGGTTTGGAATGCTATTCCTCTCCTTTTTTCCTAATTAGATCTGATCTTTTAAGCCTCACCTTAAACACCAATAGCTCAGGAGGCCTTCCTTATCCCAGAAGACTAGGTCAGGCCTTCCTGTTAGAGTGTTTGCCACTTCCCCTATGTTGTACTTACCATACTTAGAGTCACTTATTCATTGCTTCCTGTTAACCCATCCGTGCCTTGACTGACTTGTCCATCACTGTATCTTCTGTGCCTAGCACAGTGCCTGGGATATAGTTGTCATTTAATACCTATTTGTAGAATGGATGACTTCGTGAATGGAAATATTTGTGAGAACTGAATGAATGAGTTCATTTTTTAATGTTGGCCATTTTGGTACAGTTTTTGGGTGGTATACGGATGGAGTGGCATGCTTCAAGACTTTACTATAAAAAAAAGGGTGTGGAGCAGGGTTAGACAATTCTAACTGTATTTCTTTTGGAGTGTGTCGTGGGTCCATGATCTTTCTACAGTGGTGGGGAAGTCTCAGTAGCACTTAATACTGGGGGTTGGGGGGTGGTGAGAGAAGGAGGAGGCTCTTGAGTGTACATGTGTGGTTGGCCTTTGGTTTTATTTTACCAGGCTTCAAATAGTTGTGTCAAGAATAGTAATGTGATAAAGAAAGTCCCTTTGCCTCTTTTTCTACAGCAATTTAGAGCAGGAACATAGTTTATTTGGAAAGTCCAGAGTAGGGCCTTCCAATAAAACTTCCTGTGGTAATGGACATTTTTTTATCTGTATATCCAATATGGTAGCCTCTACTCATATGTGGCTTTTGAACACTTGAAATGTAGTAAATGCAAATTAGAAACTGAATCTTTCATTCTGCTTAATTTAGATGAATTTATATTTAAATTTAAATTTCAACTAATTTATATTTAAATGTAAATAGCTACCTGTGGCTAATGACTACCATATTGGACTGTAGTTGGTAGAACTAGAGGACATGAGTTTTGCTGAGATGAGGTTGGCTGAGTGGGTCAGATGGTTCATCCTGGAGTGCCTTGCATTACGAAGAATCCGAGTTATGGATTTGACATGCTTTTATTTACACTGATACTCACTTTCCAACAGGCATGTAGAATCCAATCTTTCTGGAGAAGAAGTAAGATGTGGATCTTTTCTTAGTAGGAAAATATAAGGGGCTGTTTTATAAGCCTGGCTTCCCCTCCTTCCTAGCGTGTGCTGTTGTCTACTTCAGTGTAGTGGCTTTTCATTGTCCATCACATAAACAGAGATGCCTCAAACTTACCCCCCAAGTCACTTTCAGAAAGCGGTTGGTTGAAATATTGTCTTGCCTCCTGGGATACCAAATAGTAAGTCTTCAAAACAAAGGAGAAGCTATGATATTTCTGGAATTCCAGTGCGTCTTGTTAGTGTTGATATTGAACCATTTGATGCTTTTATGACATGTTTCATGACATCAAAGTACTCTACAAAATTGAATTCATGTTTCTAACACATTTAAATTCAGGTATTGGTTAGAAACGTACTTGCTACTTAATCTTTTTGTATAGAGAGTACATGAGAAGTACATCACCTTTTTTTCTGTGTGTTTGCACAGTACACACAAGAAATTCCAGCTTGTGTTTGTATGGCACACTAGGGTCAGTGGACAAGGCTGCACATGGCTGGAGGGGGCTGGCCCAGTAGCCTTGAATAATCTAGGCTTTGCCCACCTCTGATGAGAGCTGAGGAAGTTGTTAACACAGCACAACTGTAACCAATTTATCACACTGCAGTTGGGAAGTCTGTTGACTTGATGCTCATGAGGTCTAGGGTGATGCTCCCTAAAATGTAGTGTACATGTGAGTTAATTAGACATTTCATTCTATTGCCTATTCTGTTCAGTAGTTCTCAAATGGGTCTGAGCTCCTGCATTTCTAACAAGCTCCCAAGCGATGCGAGTGCTGCTCGTCCACTGACTTCACTTCGAGTCATAAGGTGCAAGGGCATAAATTTCACTTACACTTTGGTCAGTTTTGCATTGAAAAGTCTTACTCCATCGCTACAAAAGTTAATCTTAAATTCTGCCAATTGTGATATTGTGCTATCAGTCCTGGTAAGAGTGGATGGAAACGTTGATTCAGACTCTTTCTTTGGGTTGGAAAAACAGATCAGTACACCCTAATGGGTAGTTGGTGGCCATGTGTTTATATTTTCATTAGGAACAGTCCACAGATAAGAGCAGCAGGTTCATAAGCAGGCAAACACAGCATTCGTTAGTTCATGTCAAAGGCCACCTCTGACCAAGAGGTTGGAGGACCTATTGGAATAACTCTGGAATTGGGAGATCTGCCTTCTGGATCTAGCTCTCCCCTCCCTGGCCAACTTACTGTAGGAAAGGCATTAATTACATTTCTTTGAGCCTCAAATTTTCATCTTTTGAACATGAGCCATGATGACTGTGGAAGGACAAACTCCCTTTTACTTTTCTTCTTAACATAAATATTTTTAGTGTCATGGATGTGTGTGATGGGCTGCCAGCTACTCAAGAATAACCAGTAAGGGAAGTTGAGCTCTCACGCAGAGAAGTGACTGCTGTATATAAAAAGGATCAATTTTAAAGCATTGGTAATACTAAGTGTGTGCTTCAGGGTTTTGTAGATCCACTTACTTAAATTTCAATCTGCTCATTCCTTGAGTATAAGGACACTTGCCTTAGTGCCAAGCACAGGGCGGGTACTTAACAAATTATTGATAATAGTGATAACGGTGGTAGAAAGCATTCTGTGATTGTAGCCCAGAGCCAGGCACATAGTATGTGTACAATAAACAGTAAACAGAATGCATGAGATCAGTAATGGCGATTGAGCCACTGCAGAAGCCTTTCTTTTTCAGAGGTGAGCTCTACCAGCAGAGAAGCGGCTTCATCCCCACTATGATCTCAAAAAATTCTGACAGCAACATGTACATCTTCAGACTTTCTCTGCTGCTCTGCCTTTCAACACTTGTGAGTTTTCTAAAATGCCCCCTTGAGTTTTATGCACTGGTGATAAACGTGTCCTCATAACCACCTCCACGTGACAAATCAGCCTGGGTTATTCAGGATTGTCAAACTTTTCTTCGGCTCTCAGCAGGATCTGTAAAATTATGACCTCAAACCATAACTTTACAGTTAGTAACAATCTCTTTATTGCTTGTGTGGCAAAATGAATGGAAAAAAAACAAGGGCCATACATTTGCACAGATTAGTGTGAACATTTGAGTCAGCACACACTCACGGACATCTAAACAAAGACAAACGGGAAAGAAGGTGATCAATGAGGCATAAGTATGAACTGTCCATAGTCTCCATAATCTCAGATTTAAAAATAAATTGTAGGTAACTTCCACAAAGGATTTCACTTTCTAGCCTTCTCTCTCTTCCCATCCCTCTCCCCTTAAATAAAACAAGATGATTATTTTGGTAATTTATATATAATTAATTAAATTTTTCTTTGTTTTAATAGCTAAAATGATGCTGCATCTCTCCTATATTTGTGTCCATGGTGGTAACACCTTGTGTCATTTGACATTAGAATGCTCCGGATTTGAAGCAGTCACTAGATTCTAGTCAATAACTTCTCATTCTCTGGCAAGTTTCTCAGATAATACAAAACCAAGAAATCCAAGCTGGATTAGCTTTTGACAGAGAGTTTTCTTTTAGAGATAATTTAGCTTAAATTTATATAACTCCTTCCCTTAAGGAATTCAGACTGCTCATTCTTTTCTCACTAAATAGTTTAATTGCAGTATCATTTCTCAAAACCTGTTCCTCCACCTGTCTTCACTAGCTCAGTTGACAGTCCCATCCCAGCCAGGACGACTGCACCAGAAATTCTCGGGGTGTGCCGGTATGTATTTTAACAAGAACCACAGGCCATTCTGATGCCCGCTGTGTTCTGACTTGAGAAGCATGGTTTACACCATCACGCCCCACAACGTTGCCTGAGAAGAAACCTGGAAGGAATTCTTTCCAATTCCTTTTCCTCACCTCCCACATTAAAGTCCTTTCGAATGAAACTCTCAAAAATTCTTTTTTCCTCTCCATTTCCACACCCACTGCCTTGAGTCAGGTCCTCCTGATTTTCTCCTGGTCTCCTGGTCTGTGGCAGTGGCCTGTCCTCTGCTTCCTCACCCTTCTGGTCCTATCTCCAAACTGTGGCCAGAGTAACTGTAATACACGTGTGGGATTAAGCCCTTCATGGCACGCTCCCTTATGTGTCCTGAGTCTGTGTCTGTGGGCATGACATACAGATGTTTCTCCATTGACTCTTCCTAACCTTGCCAATCTCACTTTGATGTCCCCCATTCCTTCTCTTCACTTGCATCCCAGGTTCTAATTACTCTAGACCACTTTAGATTTCTCAAATACACCATGTTTTCTTATTTATCATGTACTTGCATGTTCTCTCTGCTTCACTTTCTTTGTCTACTTGGCATACTCCTAGTCACTCTTTAAGATCCATTTCACAGCTCACCCTCTTTTTGGAACTTTATATCACTCCCTCCCATCCCTCTTTCTCAGCATAATTACTTCTTATCTATATTCCCAAAGGACTATGTATGTAGTTCTATTATAGCACTTATCATGGGATGAAATTTATGAATGTATGTGTCTCCAGGAGTTTAAAATCTCTGAGGGTAAGGATCAGTTTTATTCTCCTTTGTATGTCTTGCTCTTTGCACCTCATAAAATACTCTATGGTTGTGTGTTGAATTGGATGCATCAAACCTTGTCATCCCCCCCCTCCCCTTTTTAAAAAATGCCGCTGCTGGACACTTCTGGAGGGTTCAGTGGGATTTGTGGGTCCACCCCTCTCTAAACCCCAGTTCCCAGTTGCTGTGTAGTTGTCATGGGAAATCCTTGGCCTTATTGGCCAAGGGAAGGCGGGGAAGTTAGCTGATCAGAGACATCTGGGGGACCCAACTCAGCCTGGGGTCCCTTATTCTCCCTGGGCACAGGGCCCCAAGGCATTTCACTCAAACGTCTGCCTTTCTTGGCATCCTAGGTGTCATTCATATAACCCCAGGGTACAGAAAGAAAGACCAATGGGCCGGCTTTGCCCATGATTCACACAAACCTAGAGGTGCTAGAAACATGAAAGCGGGAGGTTTGCTGAGAGACAAAGTTCCCATGAGCCAGCTCCTTCCAGCCTGCAAGCAGGCTCTCAGGGATCGCTCCAGCCCAAGAACACTTCGGGGCTCACTGTGGCCACAGGTAGACACCTGTGGGAAACCCCATAGGTGGTCTGTGTTTGTCTTGCCCTCAAATAAAGCAGCCACCTCCCTGAGGCCAGATCTTATGAGCTCTTGGGCTAGATCTTTTGGGAATTGGGGAAGGGGCAGGAACTCCGTAGCTTGGGCAGGGCAGGGATATTTCTGGGTAGGGGGGACATGGGGGACTCTGGAGCCCTGATGATGCCACAAGAACAGGGACGCAAAGTGTCTCACTTGTAGTTCCTGTGTCTCAGCATCCCGGGTGCAGTGAGGCTGACACCAGGCTACAGAAAGAGGGACTAAGGGGCTGGGCTGGCTCGTTATTCACACTCACCTAGAGGGCAGGAGGTGTGGTGAAAAGCAAAGTGCACATGAGCTGGCTCCTCCGAACCCACAGGCAGGCTCCCAGGGATTGTTCGTGGGGTCTGGACTCCTTAGGGCTTATGGTAGACACAGGTGGGGACTGTGGCCACAGATGGGGACCTGTGGGAATCACCATGGGTGGTCTGTGTTTGTCTCATTTTCCCTTTTAATATGTAAGGCAGAAACTGCCACCTCTGTATTATAGGAGGGAAAGCTCTTGCCCCAGAGCCACAAGCAGGCCAGACAATGGCCTTGGGAGGAAGAGGGTTGTAGGCACTGCTGAAAAATTGTCCCTGGTGCTGAGGCACCAAATTGGAGCTCTATTCTCTGCCCTGGGATTATTTGTGTGCCTCCTGTCCCATGTGCCTATGAGCTTCTTGAGGGCAAGGACCATGTCTCTTTTATCTTTGTGTCCCCAGACCCTAGTAATATTCATTTCCCATTACCACAAACTTAATGGGTTAAAACAACACAAATATATTATCTTATAGTTCTGGAGGTCAGAAGTCTGAAATGGGGCTAACTAAACTAAAATCCAAGTGTTGGCAGGGCTGAGTTCCTTTTTGGAAGCCCTAGGGAAGAATCCGCATTCAAATCTTTTCCAGCTTCTAGAGGCTTCCCACATTCTTTGGCTCATGGTATTTTTCCATCTTCAAAATCAGTGATGGCTGGGGTGGTCTTTCTTATATTGCATCAGTCTGACCCTCTCTTCTACTTCCCTCTTCCATTATAAGGACACTTGTGATTTTCTTACATCTCCAGGTCAGCTGATTCATAGCCTTAATTCCATCTGCTACTTAAATTCTCATTTGTCATTTAATAAAACATATTCGTAGGTTCTGGAAATTAGGATCTGGATGTGTATGTGTTTGTGCGTGTGTGTGTGTGTGTGTGTGGCATTATTCTGCCCATTGCACTAGTATAGAGTCTGGCTCATATTAGGAGATAAATTAATTTGCAAAATGAATGGACAGGGTCTATGGTGAGTGTGGCCTGGCTTCAAGCCTCAGGGCTGTCAGAACAACTGGGAAAGCAATGGTGATTAGGGAGGTGTTGGGGTTGGTGAGGGAGAAATGCCCTGGTAAGAGTGGAGGGCTTTGGTTATGGGGCCTGATGGTTGATTTTTCTGTTAGAGGTCAGTGTCGCAACCAACCCTAACATGACCCCCAATGAATCTTACCTCCTGGTGTTCACATATTTGTGCAATACTCTCTCCTTGATTGTCAGCAGGACCTGTGACTTGCTTCTAAACAATAGGATATGGCAAAAATGATTGGATGTCACTCTCAGGATTAGGTTATTTATATGGCAAAGGTGACAGCATGGCGTTCCTGTGATTATGTTACATTATATGACTTCAGTCTTAGTAGATTAGAGCTGGAGACTCTCCTTGTGGGCTTGATGAAGTTGGAGGCCATATCAAAAAAGCCTGTACTGCAGGCAGCCTCCAGGACCTGAGGGTGACCTCCAGCCAATAGCTAGCAAAAAACCAGGGCCCTCAGTAATACAGCCCAAAGGAAATGACTCACGCCAACAACTTGAATGAATTTGGAAGTGGATTCTTCCCCGATTGACCTTCCAGATGAGGATGCAGCCCAGCCAGCACCTTGATTTCAGCCTTGTAAAACCCTAAGCACAGATAAGCTGTGCCCAGACTCCCAAGGTACAGAAACCATGAAAAAATATATGTATGTTGTTTCAAGCTCCTGAGCTTGTTTTAATTTGTATACAGCACTAGAAAGCTCCTGCAGCCAATTTGGGAGTGATGGAAGAGATGGAGATGGAGCTACTCTACTCATGCCTATGAGAAAAGAGTTCCTGACTGTAAGTTTACCTCTATTTTACAGCTGGAGAAATGAGGAAGAGTAAGTTGAAGTTCATTACTCTTTATCCTTTGTTCAGTGAAAAAGATAAAAAGAGAATTTATTATTTGGACTTCTGCTGGGCTTCCTCCAGCCCTTCCTGTGGCCATAGCTTAGAATTGAAGTTCATAGCAGGGGACTTTGCTTCAATAATCCTCACAGCAGTGCTTGGAAAGAAGGCTTCTTGAGGGTTTTTTGGGCTGCTGTCTTCTTTCAGACAGAGATCACAGTTGTCTAAAATCACAGTAAAGATTCAGGTAAATAGCTGGGCATGGATAAATAACACTCATACTTTGCAGTGAAACTATTAAAATTGTATATCAAGCTTATTGAATATACTGTTTAACACCCCTATCCTATAGCTATAAAGATAAGTCAAAACTCAGCTTGGATTAAAAATTTTTTTTGTTTGAAATGGCTATTTTAAATTCATCACTAATAGTTAGGTGATAGATTTTTATACATGTAAATGACTTTAAAATCCTCTTGCCTAGCCACTGTCCTCATTTCACAGATGGGGTTATTGAGTGCAAAAAGATTAAGTGAATTGACTCATATTAACTGTCACACAGTTAATTCTTATTAGAATTACTTTCCAAGCTCAGAGTTTCATATTGTTTTCACATATAAACTCTGGAATCAGAATTTATGGCGGATAGTAGTAGTCTACTAAGTCCATACTCCTGCTTTAAACACCAAATTATCCAAAGCATCCCAGACATGAAATGATCTCTCTTTACATGAATTCTAAAGGAAGTAATGTGATTTTTGGTGCCTCAGCTTCAATTTCAGTTGCTGTCTGTTGGCCTTGTGAATAATAATTATACATATCTTCCTTGGTTAGGTATTATGGTCTGAAGTATGGTGTTATTTTTCACAGGCCTATAAACTCTCTTGTTTTGACTGAGGGACCAAGGACAAGGGGCTTGGGGTCATACCATCTTTATTCTGGGTTGGAGAACCAGGTAGGGATTTGGAGAAGAGCTCAAAGGGAATGTGAATTGGGCACCAAGATAGGCTTTGACATGGACTTCCTCTATGGCAGCGTGAAGAATATGAGTGTGGTGCCTGGATGAAGAGCTCCTGAGTTCCTTGCTGCTGGCTCAGAGAGGGGCAGGGCGAGGTTCTGGCATACCTTCCTTCCAGAGCTGAATATGGAATCACAGAGTGTTAGGGTTGGAAGATACTTTAAAATTATCTTGTTCAAGCCCACATTTTACAGATAAATAGACTCAGGCTTAGAAAAATGACTTGATCCAAAACATAGAGCTAGTTAGTGGCAGGCTTAGAAGTTGGAAGCTCCTAAGTATCCTAACTATTATTCGTTCATTTGTTTTGTTTATTTGATATCTTTGCTACTATATTTTTTAATCTACTGTACTCAGTAATTGACACAACACACACATACACACACAAAAATCTTTGCTCCTCCACCAAATTACTGGAGCTGGTGATAGTGTTGATAGCTAAGACCTGAATCCACAAAAATGTTTTGAATGCTTATTATGGAGGTAGCATTGTAGAGTAGAAAGGTCACTGGATTTGGAGTTAGAAGACCAGGGCTAGCCTTCGGGTTCTCACATATTCATAAATATAGGGTAATCAGCGTTTTTGAGTCTCAGTGTCCTCATCTATAAAATGCAGATAAAGAATTAAAGGTGAGAATAGGGGAGTTGGAAGCCAGTGAGGGTCAGGCTGGGACAGTGGGGCCCAGTCGAGTGATGATGTTGCTATGAGTCTGGCTCCCTTGACAGCTGCGGCTTTGTATACTTCCAAGTACTCTACAAATGTAGTTTTATTATTCCCATGTCCTGGGCTCTATGGTAAATGCAGGAGAAGTATTGCCTGAGACCTAGTCCTTGCCTCCAATAAAGTTATGCTAAAGTGATAATCTCAGTGTATAACAGGGCAGCATATTACTGATTGGGCAATTGAATGGCAAGGACAAATATTTAGAAGTGAGGTGACTACGAAATGAGCAACTGGGGAGACTTTGCAGGGTTACAACTTGAGCTGGGTCGTGAAGAAAATGTAGTGGACAGGATGGGACCATCTCAGGCAAATGGAACACATTGAGCCAACGTGGAAAAGTTCAAGGACAGGTGACTGTACAAAAGAGGATACGTGTAAGAGAAATATTTACAAGAGTAGGATTAAGTCATGGTGGGTATTTATATCCAAGCCTTGCATTCCATTATGTGGGCAACAGGGAGCCACAGGTGACTTAGGAGCAGGATTAACTTGTCCAAAGTGCTGGTTTAGGAGTGTCCCTTTTGCAGGGGTGTAAATTGGTTTGTAATAGGGATTACAGCAGAGACAGCTGCTTATTCTTTTCTCCTCCTGAGCACTTCAGGGGCATTTGTGCTGCTGACTTTTTATAATGACACTTAGAAAAGGGCTGAGATTATACCAGGTTCCACTCGTAAATGATTTCTGGAACACCTCGGCCTCCTGTCCTGGCATAGGCTTGTAAGTCCTGTTCCTTACTAAACTGCACAAAACCACAAGGCTGATTGCCTTGTCTTACTTTTGAGCCAAATGACTTTTAATGACTAGCAATTACATTACAGAACGACTGACAACAAAAAGGTCATTTTTTTTTCAAGGTACAAGGAAAGGAGAGGGAATCTTGAAACCTCATAAAAGGAAAAGAGAACTATTAAGGTCATTGCATCCATTCCTGACAGAGTAGGGTTTTTTTCCCTCCTCTGCGTGTTTACTGTGTTTTATATACTCTCATTTAACTGACTGAGTGGAGGTTATTTTACCTCTTCTAGTGGACAATTTTTCAGTAGGTTAATTGTTTCACTTAACCACCGTTGACATTCTCCTGCTTTTCAACCAGAATATTCACATAATAAAAAAAACTTGATAATATTCTGGTGCCCATTATGTAAAAAGCACTATTTGAATGAATATGAAAGAAATGTTTTCATATTAGGTGTTACCAGCTTAGAAGCTATAATTAATAAGAATATATTATTTGTATTTTGAACTTTCTTCTTTCAAAAGCAGACTAGTCACCAATCCAGGATCAAATTGGGAGAAAAAGAATTAGTGTGCTTCCCATCATTGAAGTGACACCAAACATAATGGAGAAAGAGAAGAATAATTCAGTAGGATTTAATTTTTATTCACATGAAAAAATAGAGAAAGGCAGAGTGTTTCACCTTCTGTATAATTAAAGAGGATTTTGTGTTGGTGAACACTGCTCTGTGATTTATACAGTACCTCTTCTCCCCCTTAGAAATTGTCAAGGCCTTGACTTAGATTTGAGTAATAACACCTTCACAAAGCGGGGGAACATTTAAAATCAGGAAAACTCTTGAAATGCATTCAAATTCATGTAGATCTCTCTTTATTTTATATTAATTTTATTTTTTCCTTCAGATTGATCTTCTTGCTAGTCCTTTCTTATTCTTCAATTTGGAAGCCTAATTGTGTTAGTTGCCTCATCTAAAGAATGAGGATAAAGTTACCAGTTCTCTTTTCAAAGATGTTCTTAGTAAAAAGTGGTTAAATGGAAATGAATACCTTATAATTTCAAAGGGCTGTGCATATTATTAATGACAAATTATTTCATGTTACTGTGTTCCTGATGAAATGTCAACTGAAGAACACTTTTAAATGTTAAGAAATGAAGCCTAGGAGAGGAGAGGTTTTTATTAATTATTATTGTATTATTGTTATTTATCATTGTTTTCTGATCCTTGTGTGACCTTGGGCAGGTCACTGAACCTCTCTCAGCCTGCTCTACACTGGGACCTCTCATGAGTATGTGTACAGGTATATACTCCTAATTCTGGTGTGCTTACCTCCACAAATCCCAAATACCTCTTCACAACATTCCTTTACCAATGAGAAATGAAAAAGCAAATTAAAAGATAATTTTATTGCACTATTTGTGCCATGATTTGGCATCTCAGATAGGCACCCCATACCCATACCCATCTCAGGTCTAGAGAGAGAGAAGCAGTAATGTCACATCACCACATGCTTGCACAATTTTGCTTAACTTGGCCTTGAGATTGGGGCTCTGAGTCCAGCTGGCCACTGGTGGCACCATAGGCTGTCCATGTAATTAAAGACATTTGCACTCCTTGGGCAACTCTTCTGTGGCCATCTGTGGCTTTGGCTCTGGCATCAGGTAGCAGGGTATGGTGGTGGCAGCAGGGGAATGAAGATCCTGACCACTCCATGTCTGGCTGAAGGGGAAACTTGCAACTTGGGGGGATTTTCTACCATGAGCCTCATTTTTACCACAAAGTTGTTGTGAAGAGCTGAAGGGGAACAATGGGTTAAAATGCTTTTAAACTATTCACTGTCATGAGAGATGATCAAGGGTCTAATTTCAATGACAATATTTTGATATTCCTTTTTAGTTTTTATTTGATTTATAATGAAGCGGAAGTAACCTTTGTTACTTAGTGAATGTTGGCACTATCCTCCCTTGCTCCCTTGGCACTCCAGAAGATGACTTTGATATCCCCATATAGGTAATTCCAGGTCAGTCTAGGGAGACGCTCAGAGCATTATTTGACAATGGAGAGAATCAGAAAATATATGAGACCTATAACCCACTATAATGGAAATTAGAGAAGAATCTTGGATTTTAGGGAGAAATGGTAAAATACTCATTTTAGCAAAATGAAAAAATTAAACCTTGAGGAACCCTAGTTTGGAAAACTTTTTCTGAGCTTCATACTTATTTTGCTTCACTTCTTAGCAAAAAAGAAAGGAATGAATATGACATAAGCAGTTTCTGAGGAGCAAAGCCAAGCATGAATAGAGCTATACATGTAGTATATAATTATATATATATATCCTCTATCATCTATCATCTGTGTATTTATAGGTGGGAACTTTTTAAAGACATTCTGAGAGAATCAAGTGACTTGATTATTCCAAGTTTCAGTTTGGGGAGCAGAGACAGAAGCTGGGAAAGGAAGCCCCATAAATGCATGGGACCAAATGGATTGAAAATAAACCAGAAGGACTATTTTTCCAAGGCAGAAATTAACTTATTTTCATGTAAAATGTTGGATTAAGTCAGGGGAACAAAAATCATGAGGACAACATTTTACATTTCAAAACAAAGAAAAACCCAAACCATACTCAAATTGTTTCATGTGATGGTACAAGAAGGCGATATATATTTAAGTTTTTAATGGTGTAGTTTGTTCAGAATTTTCAACTGCTCTGTAGACTGTAACTGCTGAGAACCTATTGAAAAATCTTTGTAACCTATACTAGTCAATCTCTGCTAGCTTGTAGTTGTGTGTCTCGTAAAAATAAGGCCGTGCTGCTGACTGGAACGCTAGGGCAAGCTGTTGCTTGCCTTAATAATGGTGTTGGAGACCAGGGTATAGAGACTTATGAAGCTGTTTGTAAAGATTTAAACCTTAACAGGAAAGATATGGCACTTGTCCCCATCAAATGGTCACAGATATTCTTCTTTAGCATCTCCCTTGACCAACTGACCATCTATCAAAACTTTTATTTGTTTTTAATTTTTTCATGAAGATAGAAGCATTTTTATCTTTTATTTTTTAGTTTAAATTCAAATTCCCAATATATAGTATATTAGTTTTTGATACAATGCTCAATGATTCATTAGTTGCATAAAAAACTTTTATTTTTTATCCAAGCCAATTTCTCAAATTCTACAACATGTAAGAGGAGAAATAGGGTTAAGACCATGAGTTCCAGGGGCACCTGGGTGGCTCAGTCTATTAAGCATCTGCCTTCAGCTCAGGTGATGATCTCAGGGTCCTAGGATCCAGCCTGCTCATGCGTACTCTCTCTCTCTCAAATAAATAAATAAAAGTTAAAAAAAAAAAGAAGACTGAATTCCACAAGGTTTTCTCCAGTATTTGCTCTCCTTATTGAGGTTTCCTTTATCTAAAAAATATACAATCATACAAGTACAAACCAAGCAAAGCCAAAAGAGAGATAGGATGTGGATCTTAGAAGGAATTAGCATCCAAACTTTCCACTCATCCAGACTCAAGCTGTCTTTTTTTTTTTTTTTTAAAGATTTTATTTATTCATTTGACAGAGATAGACACAGCGAGAGAGGGAACACAAGCAGGGTGAGTGGGAGAGGGAGAAGCAGGCTTCCTGCAGAGCGAGGAGCCTGATGCGGGGTTCGATCCCAGGACTCTGAGATCATGACCTGAGCAGAAGGCAGATGCTTAATGACTGAGCCACCCAGGCGCCCCTCAAGCTGTCTTTCAAGAGTATCCTATTCAACATTTTCTGGGCAGCCTTTTTGAGAACATTCAAGAACCTTCTTTAGGGGCGCCTGGGTGCCTCAGTTGTTAAGTGTCTGCCTTCGGCTCAGGTCATGATCCCAGGGTCCTGGGATCGAGCCCCACATCAGGCTCCCTGCTCGGCGGGAAGCCTACTTCTCCCTCTCCCACTCCCCCTGCTTGTGTTCCCTCTTAATCTTAAAAAAAAAAAAAGAACCTTCTTTAAATTCTTATCATATGAATAATCTACCCCACACCCTAGTACTATTTGAGTCACATTTTTCCTAATCTCTCATAGGTGTATATTAAGTAGTCCTATATGTCAATGTGGAGTTAAAAGCTTTGTGAAGGAAGGACATCTTATATTTCTCTACTTACACATTATAGGCATGTAGTAAATACACTTGGATACTGATAAGTACTGCCCAACTAAAGTCCTCAAAGGTAAGGATTCATATATTCTCAATGTATTTTATTAGATAACAGGAGCATTTAATACATATTAAATATCATAACACTGTGAAAATGAAGAAAACACATTTCAGGTTCTAACAGAATCCCTGTCTTTTCAGTCTTATTCCTGAACTCTATTTCCTCTTGCTGCAAATAGCAAGCACATTGTTGGGCTAGACATGATTCTTCCATTTAAAAGCAACTGTTCTGAATCAAGGAAAACAAAATTAAATAAATTCTGAGAAGGGAATGAGCAATAGTAACAGGCTCAACACCCTTTTGTTAGGGGATTAAAGCATTAATCATCCTATTATCTGCTATTTTGAGCTTTGCCAAACTTGCTGGAGGTCGATAAGCATTAGTTCCAATTAAAGAACTTTAGAACTTTCCCTCTTATATCACCCACTGTTTTGGATTGAAAGAAGATGGATGATGATAACATGGTCTCGATAATCTAATTGCAGCTTCTTTCCATTTTTGCTAAGAAAGTGTAGAAAAGGCCACTTTCAATTTAAAAAATTAAGAGCTTCGTTGTCAGAAAGTATCACTAATGCATATAATTACTATTTTAGATTATCAAGAAGGTCTAAAGACAGACATTTCATTTTAATACTTGCTATTCAATTGCATTAGTGACATTTGCTAATAACCTAAGGAAGTTACCTATTGCAGTGGTGAGTTTCAAGCTGTAAAGTTTAGCATTTTGACATGGGATGCCAACACTGTGTATAATGCACATAAAGAGAGGAAGAATCAATAAACATGTCAATTTAAAATGTTAAAAACCTGAAATATTCTCCAATAACTCCATTAGGAAAGACAAAATGTAATTGACAGTAGCAGTTATTTCTTGACAGACTGCCCAATAGACTGGTTTGCAGAATTGCCACAATTCACATTTAAAAAGTTGGGAGAATACTGGCAGATTGAGTTGGCAGGTAAACTAATTTTGCAAAGTGGAAAACATGGTTAGGTTAATTGCCGGAGCTTCAAGATATTATTCTTCAGAGACGTGCTTCTTCACTGGATGGATTGAGTAAAAAATAAAAATTTTAGTGTTCTTCCAGCCTTTAGAGAACTACCTTGTATGATTAAAAAAATACTGGAGAGTTAATTTTTCAGACTTTGATATTTTTCAATTATCCCTCAAACATCCTTCCTGGGTAGTGAGATGAAAGCTCAGTGTCTCATTACCAGATGTTAGGTTTATTTGTGCATACTATTAAAATACTTAGTGGCCAGTTTGTTATTTGGAGAAAGAAGAAAGATGACTGAGTTTAAAAGTTTTGGTCTACTCTAGTATGGTGCTTTGGCTCACACAAAGTACTCTCAAGCCTACCATAGAGATGAAACTATTTATTGTACAGAGTGGGATTTTATGAGTACACATTTAAAACGTTGCTTGATTTTTCTGATTATGAAAATTTGAGCTGAAAAGGAAAAATAAATTACTGAAAATCTCATCATCTGAAGAAAACTATTAGCATTCTACTTTTATTTTTCACTTTTTCTCTACAGAACTTTTCTGTACATTGTCCATTTGCATATTCAATTGTGGACTTTTTTTAGCTTAACATTATAAACTAAGAATGTTCCTATGTTAACTCAAATTATTAATGGATATGTGGTTTCTGTTGAGTGGGGGTTCTATAATTTAGCTATTATAATATTGTTGAATATTTGAATAGTATTCAGTTTTTCACTATTTTAGTAAAGCTGTAATAGAAATCTTTTGAAGTATGGCTTTTTGGTATTTTGGGTTATTTTTCTAGGGTTGATTCACTGGAGTAGAATTTTTAGTCAAAGGTATGATAATATAATGGGATGATAGAATGGAAATTTTAACTGAGATAACAAGGCACAAGAAATAATATATTCTATAGGAGCTATCAGATAAGTTGCCAAATTTTAAGGAGATTATTAAGCCAGTTACATCTGTCTTAATTATTTTACAACATCAAGAGTATAAAGGGTCATGATTTGAATATTAGAGGGAATTTTGGGTGCAAGTTTTCCTGGCTGTGAGTCTCCCCACTTGCCCTCCAGAGAAATGAATGGGGTATGCCTGCACCTCACCTCACCTCAGGTAATTTAGCAATGCCCCTATTGGTTTGAATGATGTGTTGGACCAGTTTTTGACTGACACCTGAGAGACGTAGGAGGTGAGTGACTGTCTTGCTAAATGCTGTGATGAGGGCACAAAGGAGAAAGTGCCAAATGGGACAATTTGAGTTTCCAAAATTTGTCCAGGCTGGATGTGTGAAAGGATGTGTGAAACTTTCTCATGGGCCGCATGTTGGCAGTTACATGAGAGAAAGCTTCATCTTTGTGATGTAGCTTCATCTTTGGTCCTGTCCAGCAAAGCTATTTGACATTGCAGCAGATTCCTAGAGGTTGAAAACGTAAGTGTCAAGTCTAAAAAGATGATATATTTGCTATGGTTGAGGATAATGCTGGTCTCTGAAAGAGAAAGGAGAAGAAGAGAAAACAGAGTTGGTAGCACAAGAGAAAAAAATTAAAAGTTTGGTTGTGTTGAGTTTAAGGTACTATGAGAATCCAGATGCAAGTACCTAGCAAGCAGTGGAATGCAGGGCCCTGACTGCAATGGGTTGAATGGTGAATGGGTGGAGAAAGGGAGTCTTTGGGTGAAGACTATTATTTCTAGGTTCTTCTTTTTTTTCTTTCTTTCTTTCTTTCTTTCTTTCTTTCTTTCTTTCTTTCTTTCTTTCTTTCTTTCTTTCTTTCTTTCTTTCTTTCTTCTTTCTTTTTTTTGACAGTGGGAGAGAGAGAGATTGAGAGAGGCAGAGGGAGAGGGAGAGAGGAATCTTAAATAGGCTCCACACCCAGGGTGAGACCCAGGTAGGACTTGATCTCACAACCTTGAGATTACAACCCAAGCCAAAATCAAGAGTTGGATGCTTGACCAACTGTGCCACCCAGGTGCCCCTCTAGGTTCTTGATTGTGAAAGGAAGGGGAGATATATTTTAGTGAGAGAAAGGCTTGAAATATTAAGGGAAAGACTTGAACATCTGTGTAAGTTATGGGGAAGGTGTCAGTAGAGTGCAGAAACAAAATATAGGAGAGAGAAGGATTAACTAATGGGCTTAGATCCCAGAGAAGACAAGGGGAGATTAGATTAAGAGTCTCCTGGCCCTCTGAATTAGAAACTGTTAAGCAGTCTAAACTACATAAAGCAAGGAATGCTGTGCAACCCTAGCAAATAGTGAAATTATTCTTTAGCATTGATATAGGGCAGACTCCAATATATATTGTAAATATAAAAAGCAAGGTAAATAGTGTATTCACTATGCTACCAGGACTATAATGAATAACCATGTGGATTGTATACTAATATGTGAATGATAATCCTTCTGGAATTGTGCATTGCACGGTCCTTTAGGTGAAACATTACCTTTGCTAGAGGATACTTTTTAAGGTTCTCTATATTTTTTTGTTCTGGTCAATATTCACAAGAGTCATTTTTTGATCATTTAACTTTTATCTATTCAAGGATATTCATCAATCAGACTGATGGATCAGATTCTCTGCTCTGCTTGATAACTATGTTTTTAAACTGAACATTAATAAAGCGGCCTTCTGATGATAATTTGGTTCTTCATGTCACTTGTTCACAGGAAGAGAATGTGTTGGCATAATGATGTCAGTGTTTCTGCCTGATGGTTGGGCCTCTCCTAAGTGACTAAACTGTCATTGTGGTGTATAATATCAGTCTGTGAGAACTTGATTAATGAGACCCCACCCCTCAGAGTCAGACCTACGTTAGTATGCTAACAAAATCATGTATCTTGCCTTGTCCCTGCAAGTTAAAGACCATTTCCTAGACTGTGGTGAATTCATTATGCTCAATTTTACTTGTGCAGGTTCATTGTAGGCAGACATCTGGCCTTTTCCTGTTGATGTTGTTAAAGAAAAAATTATTGATGATACTTATTCAGGAGGATAGAGAAGACTTTTTTCAGGGGGAGACTGTGTTGATAGGTTTAGGGACCACCACAGTGGGGTTTTGTAGTTGGGAAGAGAGATTGGGTTCAACTCTGAATATGGAATAAGCAAGTGTAAAATTAGAGCCAAGGAGCATGGTGGGGGTCAATGGATAGAAAATTACTAAGAGGAAACATCAGGAGTAAGGGGAAATTCTTGCTAAACTGACCTAACAAGATTCTTGCTGAAGGCAGGCCACGGTGATCAGACATCACTTGGGGGTTGGTGTAGGATGAGGAATCTGATCAGATATTGAGGGTGATGACATACTGCTGATGGGGCATCCTGGATAAACTGACTTGGTGGGATTCTTGCAGAGATAAACATACAAGACCAAAAATTAGGGCCAAGTTGAAAAAGAGCTCAGACTAGCCTCAGTAGAGTTTGGTCAAAGAGAGAATCTTTGTCAATGCCTCTTTGTTATATGGGCCATTTTCTATTCAGATGCAGTGGCTTGATGGTCTTAGTCTCTCTCTCTCTATATATAAGAATCTGTAGGATTCAGTGATTTCTCCTGGAGGGTTTCAGCAGCCAGGGAGTGGAGCCAAGAAGACGGGTGTTTGGGTTGATCCCATATCACCGGGAGGTTGTTGAAAAGAGATATGGGCTGGGGATATTGAGAGTTGAAATGATTTAGGTAGGCTGGGGTTAGAGGTGAGGCTAGGTTGGTCACATGTCTGAGTGACATCGTGGGTTGGCCTCTTCTGAGTCTAGTTTCCTGTTCTGTGCTTACAAAGGGAGGCAACACTGACAGGAAGAGTAGCACACGGTCTTAATCAGGTCATCTTGTTTCTCAATCAGTTAAAGTGTGGAATAATAATGTCTGTGATCTGATAAGACAATTTAGGCAGGCAAGAGTAGGAAGCCCTCAAGCAAGAAGAATAGCAAATTAGTGCTCGCCTCATACCCATCCTCCTCCAAAGTTCTGTAGAATCATGGAATGTTAGAACTTGAAGGGACCTCAGCATTTTTTCTGGCCATTTTTCCCATGGACATATGGAAAGGTTAAGGTAATGTTTCTGTTACAGCTGAGTATGTAAAGATTCATTGACATGTTCTCTACAGTTGTGAGTGATTGAGGCAATCACTAAATGAGCAGTTCAATTTGGTTAAAAAGAAAATGGAAATAACCACAACACAAACTGTTAGCCAGCTTATGGCAGATCTCTTAACAATATTGCTTCAATATTTAACATGTTGATCCACTGTTAAGATAATATCTTATTGGAAAAGAGTTATATTGATTCTACATACCATATAGACAGAGATTCATACCAGCCTTATGGCTACTGCTAAGTGAGCGCTCAGTATTTTAAAGAACAAACTTATTCCTCAATATTGAATAATCTTGTGATGGCAGAGTCTAAAATAACAGTCTGAGTTGTTATTAAATTCATTTCAGAGGCAATTATTAAGTGTTTATAATTGTGGGCTAATACTTAGATGCTGTAGGACAGAAATTAACAATTCATTTGTCCTGAATGGGTTAGTCTAGTGCAGTAGGCAGAATATGCTCATTCCCTATCCCTCCCCAACCCCTTCCAAAGATACTTATGTCCTAATCCTGGGAACTGATGACTATGTTATGTTACATGGCAAGGAAGTATGGTTGAAGATGGAATTAAGGTTGCTATTCAGCTGAGATTAAAATAGGGAGATTATCCTGGGCGGGTCTCCTTAAAAGGTGGAGGAAGGAGGCAAAAGTCAGTGTCAAAGAAATAACAGCTTGAGAAAACCATTGCTGGCTTTGGAGATGCAAGGGAGCCACTAACCAAAGAATGTAAGAAGGCTCTAGAAGCTTTCTAGAAGAGTCCAGGAAATAGATTTCCTCTATAGCCTTCAGAAAGGAACACAGCCATACTGACACCTTGCTTTTAACCCAGTGAGACTCATTTCGAACTTCTGACTTTTAGGACTGTGAGATAATAAATTTATGTTGTTTTAAGCCACTAAGTTTGTGGTAATTTGTTATAGCAGCAATAGGAAACTAATTCAGCAAATAACAGGGAGAAGTGAAGGGGTATAGTGGAGACAACATGGAATGGTTGGCAATCTGGAAAGTGCCTACCCAACACGTGGCTCATATCCAGCTCCAGCCAATATTTCCTAAGGGAACAAAGGCTGCCAAATTTTTCAATTTTTCAAAATAAGGTGAAAATATAGATTTCTATGTGAAATTTGCTGTTTTTATTTAAATATTTGCAAGTAATTCAAATAAAATAAACTCTTGCACATGGACACAAATAGATGTGTATAAGGATGTTTATCACAGTATTATTTGCGATAGCAAAGAAAAACGAACTATCAAATATGGATATAAATAAATAAATAAATGTAAATATATATGATAAAAATGCATACTTTAGTCAAAATCAGTGACTATATTCTAAACATGCTAAGTAAAGATGTAAAACAGAATGAGATCTATAACACAATTCCACACTTATTAGAATAAAAATATACTCATAAAAATAATATAGAAAGTGTAGGGCTACTTGTATGTATAAATAAAGAGACAAATGTGATTAGGGATGGTAGCTGAATGGGTGCAAAAAGCCAGGATAAAAGAGATAACAGTAAAAGGGGATGTGCATGGGTTAATTAATGTTCATGGGCTATGAATGGAGTACCCCACTCAATTTTGACTGATTACTACGTAAGCAAGAGCAGAAAAGACTGTAGGTCTGCTTAGACCTGTGGGTTTCTGCTGGGGATACAAAGATAGCCAGGACGTGGTCCATCACTTTCAAAAGTTCCATGGAGAATTGGGGCAGAAAGATGTGTAAATGAGGTGGAATGTAAAAAAATGCAGTTAAAAAAAGTGAACATTCATTCATTTATTCAATTTCCATTCAAATATTTATTAAGTAACTGCTATGCTCCCAGCAGTTTAATGGCAGTGTGTCTGTGTAGTACAAGATTTGGTTGTAAGAGTGGCAAGAGCTGTGTTTACATTTCACCCAACCTCTGCCCAAGAGTAGGTTCAATAGTGCCATGACAATTAGCCTTTCTGACTGTTGGATTCTTCCTTGGCATAATGGGCAATAATTCACTTTATGCTTTAATTCCACGTAGGGTTGTTTTGAGGAAATAAGAGGGAAAGCTCTTGTGAAGTGTGAAGCATTCCATAGGTGGGAGACACTGTTACCAGGCTTCATCTCTCTTTTTTGGTTTGGTTCACCCCTTATGTCCACTTCTCCTCTAACTTGCCACTGCCTCGATCTGATCCAAGCTCATATTGCTGGTGCCCAAGTCACTGCCATGGCCAGTCAGGCTCCCTTCCCCATTTCCATTTAATTTGGCTTGTGATTTAAGCAAGACAGATATTCCTAAAATACCTCCTTCATCATGGGTCATAAACTCACAAGGGAAGGGATTTAGATGCCTTCCTCAATCTTGTGCACATTACAGGAATCCCACAAGGCTCACTTGGAAATTTCCTCTGGTATCTGTTTCCGATATTTCCATTAAATTTTTCTAAATTGCCTGCTGTGGTGAGGATGTTGTCATATTTTCCCTTTGTTCTAGACAATTCCTTTATCCATGTTTCACCAATTGAAACGATCTTCTCCCCTGCAGGCAGTTACAAAGATTCATTTGTGGGAAAAAACTTGCCTGGAATAGAAGTATTCATGCTGTGATGTTTCCTGGAAAAAAATTTATTCCTGATAATAGGCCTTAGAGTATCTGCCTAATTCCCACTGATACACATCTGTTCCATAAAGAGACATCTCTTTGGAATCAGTGGGGTTTTAGAACAACTCATCAAAGAAATACGAAAATCAGGTTGGGGGCAACTTTTCACTTTGGAAACAAATTTCTCTATCAGAATGATAGAACGACCCATGTGTTGGGATTTATTGGCTCTTATCAACAATTTAAAACTGTAAGTTTCTGATGAAACATTTACCTAAAAGTTATGAAGAGACTGTTCTGTTTCATAGTTGGAGTTCTTGAATATTTTTGGTGTTAAAGCAGTGCCTGATTATAGGAGGATATTAGCTATAAACTGAAGCTGTTTCCTGGAGGGAACACATTTTGCAATAACTCCCATTCAACTGAAGTTCTCTGTAAGCCAAAAAAGAGTTGAATTCCTCGTATTTACTTTTTATTGTTTGAAAATTGCTATTGCATTGCAAGTGTTATAGATGTTTGGGAAAGAAGAATGGGGCATTATTAGAAACATCCCTGGGCCGTAATTTAGCGTTACTTGCCAGAGATGGAAGAAGTAGCTTCATACTAAAAAAAGCAATGTCTGAGAAATATTATTGGTAATGTGCTACTAACTCTAAAGGCTGGACTGATTAGAATCAGTAGGAGTTTAGCTACATAAAAACAGCATTATTAGAGCTTGTGGAAAGAAGGGAAACAGGAAGTAGCTGTATTGGTAAGGTGGGCTGTACTGGGGTAAGGAACACCTTCCAAGGAATCCCTTAAAGGGTGAAAAAAGCATTCATAGGTCCCTTGCAGAGTTGTTACACATCGGTTTATTCTCCCAAAGGACTCAGTGTGTTTTGTGAAGTGTGAATTTGACCCATGGACCTCTGGGGTATTCTGCAGGTAGGAAATATTATAAAGAGAATAAAATCACTAAAGTTTTGACTCACCTCCAGATGGATAACTTTGAAGGTGAACTTAAGACTTGAATCCAGATTGTTATTGTTGTTGTTTTTCCCATGGAAACTCTTTTATTGCCAAATGTGATATTTGAAATATATTTTTGTACCAATTGAGCATTCACGTCACAAAACATTTTAATTATTGTCCTGATGGTCTTCCTGTGTTTGTTCTGACAATATAAATTATTTTTATCGGAAAATAGTTAGAAGGAAAAAGAAATTAACCTCAGTGATTAGGACAATAAAACATTATTTGATTTTTGAGATCATACCTTTTAGAATCTGGGTTAATTTTTGTTATTTAAATTAGTTTTTTTAATTATAAAAAAGTAAATCATGCATTTAATAAAAAATTCAAATAGTGCATGATTAGTTTAAAATGGAAAGTAAAGATATCTATTTCTCTGACTCCTGTTCCCATGCTCCAGAGGTTAACCACTAACTTCCTTTTATAAGCTTTTTTTATGTTCCTGTAAGATCATTCTTTTTTTTTAATTTTAATTTTTATTTATTTATTTGAGAGAGACAGAGATAGTGAGAGAGAGCTCAAGCGGGAAGGAGGGGGAGAAGCAGACACCAGGCGGAGCAGGGACCCCGATGCGGGGCTCGATCCCAGGATCCTGGGATCATGACCTGAGCTGAAGGCAGAGGCTTAACTATCTGAGCCACCCAGGCACCCCTGTAAGATCATTCTACTGTGTGTAAGCAAGAATTACATAACATATATCCTATATCCCTTTGATTATACAAATTGAGTGATTTTATGCATACTGGTTTTATACCTTGCAATTTTTAATCACCAGAATATCTTGATCATCCTCTATCCAAATCAGTGCATTTAGACATTTCTTTTCTAACAGGGGTATGTTCTATTTTGTGTTTTTACTGTAATTGTTTAAATAGTTCTCTACTGATAAACATTTAAGTTGTTACTCCTGCCATGTGTGTGCACACACATGTTATATGCATGCATGCTAAAACAAGCAATGCTGCAGTTGATCTCTTTATATGTGTATTTGCACACTTATGTGAGTATAACTGGAGGAAAAATTCCTACTTGTAGGATTTCTTGGCCAAATGGAAAACGTGTATATTACATTTTACCAGATATTTCCAAATTGTCTTTACAGAGGATGTATGGGCATCTGTTCTCTAACAAAAGTGCAGAAATGAACTGCTTATTAATCCCCTCAGTGAAATTGTGTATTATCAAACTATTGGATAGTGAGCAATGGTATTCCATTGCTATATTTGTGTATCTTTAGTAAAGAGTGAGTTTGGGGATCTTTCTCTATGTTTGTTTCCATTTAAGTTCTTTTTCTCTGAAATGCTAGTTCATGTCTTTGGACTAATTTTCTAATAGATTGCTTAGTTATTTCTTATTGATTTGTTAACCCTTTTTTATAGATTAAGGAAATTATTCATCATTCTCTCATATGTCTTTAAAATACTTTCCCTAGTTCTTTGCATTTTGACTTTGTAATGATTGTTTTTTGCACACTGAATTTAAAAAATTTATATACCAACATGGGTCAAATTCTTCTTTTAGGACTTCTGGTTTGAAGTTTAGAAAGGCTTTTCTCACTCTGAGTTTATAAAAATATTCAGTCACATTTTATTTGAGTTCTTTTACATTTTAACTCTTTTTACATTTAAATCTTTGATCCATCTAAACTATATTTGATAGTAAGGAATGAAGTAGAGAATTATTATTATTATTATTTTTATTTTTTATTTTATTTTATTATGTTATGTTAATCACCATACATCATTAATTTTTTTATTATGTTAATCACCATACATTACATCATTAGTTTTTGATGTAGTGTTCCATGATTCATAGTTTGCATATAACACCCAGTGTTCCATTCAGTACATGCCCTCTTTAATACCCACCACCAGGCTAACCGATGCCCCCACCCCTCCCCTCTACAACCCTCAGTTTCTTTCTCAGAATCCATAGTCTCTCATGGTTTGTCTCCCCCTCCAATTCCCCCCCCTTCATTTTTCCCTTCCTGCTATCTTCTTCTTTTTTTTTTTTTAAACATATCTTATTTGTTTCAGAGGTATAGGTCTGTGATTCAACAGTCTTACACAATTCACAGCGCTCACCATAGCACACACCCTCCCCAGTGTCTATCACCCAGCCACCCCATCCCTCCCACCCCCCACCACTCTTGCAATGACATGGATGGAACTGGAGGGTATTTTGCTGAGCAAAGTAAGTCAATCAGAGAAAGACATGTATCATATGATCTCACTGATATGAGGAATTCTTAATCTCAGGAAACAAACTGAGGGTTGCTGGAGAATTATTATTATTATTTTTTAAAGATTTTATTTATTTATTTGACAGAGACACAGAGAGAGAGGGAACACAAGCAGGGGGAGTGGGAGAGGGAGAAACAGGCTTCCTGTAGAGCAGGGAGCCCAATGTGGGGCTCGATCCCGGGACCCTGGGATCATGACCTGAGCCGAAGGCAGGCACTTAACGACTGAGCCACCCAGGTGCCCCTGAAGTAGAGAATTATTTTAATTCTCTTCGCAAATGGCCACTTTCTTGTCTGAGCTCACTTATTGAATAATTTATCATTTCCCTAATAATTTATCATTTCCATGTTTATTAAAAATAATATTCCCGTGTATATTTAGCATTATTTTCATACTGTCTACTCTGTCCTTTTCATTTGCTTATATTTTTCTATGCTCATGCCAAATAATTTCAATGACAGTGCTTTAAAGCATGTTAACTATCTAATGAGGCTAGTTACCCTTCATGACTCCTCCTTCATGGAATTTTCTTAACTAAACGTGTTTTTTCAAATTTCTAGATGACCTTGATTATCATTTAGAGACACTGAAAAGAAGTGGGATTACAGTGATTCATAGATTAATTTGGGGGAAGAATCAGCATCTTTATAATATCAAATTTTTATCTTAATCTTACAAAATTGTTGTGAAATATAATTTTAGTATCCCCTTTTTCTGCTATTGTAAATGGTATATTTCTTTAACTGTATTTTGAAATTTTTAGTGTATTTAAAAATTAAAGTGGTCTGCAGTATTGTATATATATTATAGACTGGCTATGCATATGAATAGATATTATCAATCTATCAATCTATCATCTGCTTTTCTTTTTTTGTAGCTGTATTATTCTTTGTAATGAGTTTGAAAATTTGCCTCCTTTTTCATGCTCTGGAATCTTTAGCCTCAGAATTATGTGTTTTTTTTTAAATTTTTTTTATTAACATATAATGTATTATTTGTTTCAGAGGTACATGTCTGTGATTCATCAGTCTTACACAATTCACAGCGGTCACCATAGTACATACCCTCCCCAATGTCTATCACCCAGCCACCCCATCCCTCCCACCCCCCACCAGTCCAGCAACCCTCAGTTTGTTTCCTGAGATTAAGAGTCTCTGATGGTTTGTCTCCCTCTCTGGTTTCCTCTTGTTTCATTTTTCCCTCCATTCCCCTGTGAGCCTCTGTCTTGTTTCTCAAATTTCTCATATCAGTGAGATCATATGATACTTGTCTTTCTCTGCAGAATTCTGTTTTTTGAAGGTTTGATAAAATTCACACCATCTGGACAATAATTTCATCTACATTTCAAATATATCTGCACAGTATAGAACAATGTATCTCTCTGTAATTCAATTTCTTTTTTCATGTTTCTGTCTCATATTGTAAATTTTGTCTGTTTTTTTATCTGTTCAGTTAAACTACTTAAAATTTTTGTTTTTATTGGATTTTTGAAGGATCAGCTCTTGAATATATTTTCTTGCCTAATTTATCCTTTTCCTATTTCACTTTTATTATTTTCTTCTTTTAATTTTCAAGTTTTTTGTTTCTTTCCTAACTTCTGGATTGAATTATTAATTTATTTTATTTTTTCCTTCCTTAGTAATACATTTAAAAAATTTTTAAAGATTTTATTTATTTATCTGAGAGAGATGGGGGAAAGAGAGAGAGAGAGAGCATGAGTAGGGGGAGGAGCAGAGAGAGAGGGACAAGGGAATTCTGTGCTGAGCCCAGAGCCTGATGTGGGGCTGGATCTCATGACCCTGAGGTCATGACCTGAACCAAAATCAAGAATTGGACGCTTAACCAACTGAGCCACCCAGGTGCCCCTTTAGTCATACATTTTAGAATATGATTATTCTGTTAGAGCCTTGCTGTAGCTGTGTTTATAGGTTCTGATGTGCAGCGTGTACAAAACAGTTATTTTCCAATTAGGCTACAATCTATAATTAAAAATTTTTTTTTTTCAAGTAAGTGTTTGGAGTTTTTTCTTTATTTCCTCTTTTTTTGTATTATGTTTTTGTTTTATTGTATTATGGCCAATGAATAATTTCTGTACTATTTATACTTTGTGTAAGTTGTGGTTTTCTCTGTGGCTTAATATCTAATCGGTTTTGGATATGTTCCATGGGCCCTCAAAAAAAAAGATGCATTCTCTTTTTGGGAGATAGAGAATTCAGTGTATCATTCATTCATTCACTCAGTAATTTATAATACATATTCATTTTCAATATAAGTACTTATATGTGCTAGATTTCATTCTACGCAGGAAGGATGGTAGAGTGAATCAAGTACAATAAATCTCTGTTTGTGGAGCTTTCATTCTAGTAAAGGAGACAGAGAGTAATCAAGCAAATAAATACAGATACATTTTCATTACTGACAAATTCTATAAAGAAAAGTAAATTAGGTAAGGAGGTGTGGAATGGCTGAGGCAGTGGGAGAGTGCCATGTGAGGGTCCTCAGCAGAGGCCTCTCTGAGTGGTGACATTAGATTAGGAACTAGCAGAAGCAAGTGAGGGAGAAATAAGACATGAGGGAACAGCAAGCTAGCAGAGGAGTAAAACTGGTGGTGATAAAAACCTAGGTATCAGAGGGGAGTAGCACGAAGGTCCATATGACCAGCATGGGGTGAGTGAAGAGAAACATAGTAGGAAGTAGGTCAGAGAGACAGGCAGTAGCCATGATAATTAGTTTGGAAAGCTATTTGAGATTTTTGAACCAGAGGGTTACACAATCTTATTTATGTTTTTAAAATGTCACTCTGTTGTCTGCTTTATTATGATATTTATTCTATGTATCTTTACTTATTATACTTTTGTCTACTTAATTTGTCAGAGGCTCAGAGGGTTAGGGTAAAGCCTTCTCCTGCTATGCTTCTTTCTCTTTATTTCTGCCTTGCATGCCAGGCTTTCTTTATGTGCTTTGATGCTGTTAGTTAGGGATAAAAGTTTCAAGCAGATTGGATCTTCATTGTGGACTGTATTTTTATTATTTTACAGATCTCTTCCTTTTCCTGTATAATGAGTCATTTCCTTGAATTCACCCATATATGTGTTAATACTGCAATGCTTGCTTTGTCTTCACTGACATTTGCTTGGTATGCCTCTGCTTAGCCCTTTTTCTAAAAAATTCCGAGTCATTTTTTTCTCTACATTTACCTTTGTCATATAGTCAGATAGTTGGATTTTAAAATCCCTTCTATTTTTATCTTTTGCTACATATCTGTTTTTGTTTGGTGTATTTTTTTTTTCATTTTATCATTAGATTTATACTCTAAGTGTTTGGTGGTTAACTCTCTAAATTCATATGTGCTTAAGTCAACTTCTTGACTTCACATGGTTTGTATTGAATAGTCACTCGGAAATTTGTAGAAGTTGACACACATACTTTTTGACCACTTCCCCCTCTTAATAATTTGCCTCCTTTAAGAATATTTACATTCTGAGACGTGTGGGTGGATCAGTCAGTTAAACATCTGCCTTTGGCTCAGGTTATGATCCTGGGTCCTGGGATCCTGTCCTGCATCCTCATTGGGCTCCTTGCTCAGTGGGAAGCCTGTTTCTCCCTCTGCCTGTGGGCTTCCCTGCGTGTGCTCTCTCTTTCATAAATAAATAAATAAATAAATAAATAAATAAATAAAATAATAAATAAAATCTTAAAGAATATTTACATTCTGTTCTACAATTCTGTTCCCCTCATTTAGACATTTCCAGTTTCTTCATTCTACAGAAAATTTCCTGAGCTCTTTATTTTAATTTTTTTTATTTGTTTGTTTTTACTCAAACAGTTAAAAAAATTTCAAGAAAGCCTCAGAATTGTATTGTATTCTTGCTTTTCTTGTAAGGTCTATCTGTTGCTTTTATACTTATATAAAACTTGGCTACATATGCCATTTTAAGGTTGAGTTTATTTCCCATAACAGTTTATAGACATTGTTGCACAGAATTGGGAAACTCTTCCTCTATTCTATCTTCTTCGTCAAAATTAATGTAAGTACCATGATCCCCCATGTGTCTCTTCCTGATCTATCATCTTCTCTCTAATTATGTCATCTTTTCATCTTCTTAATCCTGTTTTCTCTGACTATACTTTTAAAACTGTCTTCTAATTTTAGGTGCTTTTCATGTGGTTTTCATTTCTGTAATGATTTTATTTCTTTTTTTTTGGCTTCCATTTATCATCTGTCAATTCTTATCATCTCTCCCTTGCTTTTTTTGTCTTCTTTGACCTTTTTTTTTCTCTCACAGTCCAAGTTAACTTTATTTGGAATTTACTTCCTTTGAAAATTTCTTCTTTGAGATGGTCTTCCGATGTTTAGTTTTCTTCTCTTTTTTAAAAGATTTTATTTATTTGAGAGAGGGAGACAGAGACACAGAGAGAGAGCACAAGTAGGGGGAGGGGCAGAGGGAGAGGGAGAAGCAGGCTCCCTGCTGAGCAGGGGGAGCTCTGGGGCTCCATCCCAGGACCCTGGGATCATGACCTGAGCCAAAGGCAGATGCTTAATGGACTGAGCCACCTGGGCATACCTGATGTTTAGTTTTCAACTAATGTTTGCTCTTTATATTCTTTTATAACTCCTCTGTAATACCTTAGTACAGACCTTGTGCTCATTCTGTGGTTCATCTTTGAGTGAGAGGGCCTGGGCATGGCTGTCTATTTGCCCAGTGATGGTGCGGGTGTGGGTGGGAGGAACAATCTGACCTTGGATTGCAGTCTCACATGCTTTCTTACAAAATCCTCTCTAACGTCTTCCCTCTGAGGCATGTCTCTCCCCTTAGTTTTTATGTCTTTCTTCTTTGGGGATCTTCAGGAGGTCCTTGTGGGTTGCAGGGCGTTTGGAATGTCAGAAGTCCTTCACGGGCAGTCTAGCATGTATATGTCTGCAGATCCTGCTGCCAACAGTGCATGAACCACAGTTATCACCTACCATCTCTGCTATTCCCTGACATTCCTCTCGTCTGCTTCCCCACTTATGAGGCACTCTCATTGTTTTTGCCAGCTGTTCTTCCTAGTTTAAGGTTTGGATTTGTGCATTCCCAGTTTCATTAGGGACAATGTTTTCTTCACATTTTGCTGCTTTCAGTGTGCTTTGGGGAGGCCTGGTAAACAAAAAACCTCTGACTCCTCTACCTTTAATTGGAAATCCCCGTACCACTGGTTTATTGGTTTTTTTTTGTGGGGTTTTTTTTCAGTCTAAAAAAATCTCATTACAAATTACTTTAAAGAATTCACAGTGACTCAATTGTGTGAAGAAGTCATGAAAAAAATTCACTAGGGCATCACCCAAATCACTGTTAGAAGGCCAGGAGTTTCTAGCTAGCAGTAGTATTCATTCAAGCTCATATTCCTGGAACATTTGTTAGCGAATCATTAACTCATAAAATGGTGGGTTGGAATGTGTAAAAGCAAAGTTTGGGATCACACTGGCAAATTTTAATTTCAGTCCAATTAGTTTCAACATTATTTAGGAGGGAATGAGAGAGTCATTGACATCTTTCCTAGGGAAGTCATTTGATTAGAACTCTGTTTAAGAAAGATGGATTGGAGAGAGAAGAGAGGAGAGATTGACAGAGAGGAGACTGGTGAAGAGGCTACTACAGTCATACTTTTAGAATTTGCATCATGTTTCTCACTACTTCAGGTTTACCAATCCTGAATTAAAAAGGAATAAAAGAGGGAAATATTAATTATATTTTGGTGAACTCTCTAGTGTAAGTGATATTTTTCACAGTGCTTCTGCTTCCCCATTACTAAAATACTGTAAGTTCTAATTTTTAGTCGGCTATAACTGATAACCATCTGAAAAAAATGTAGACTATGGACCAAGATGGCAACATAGGAAGCTCCTGATACTCATTTCTCCCACTGACAGACCAAATATGTAGCTGCAAATGGAGAAATTCCCCCAGACAGAAATCCAGAAACTAATTGAGTGACTCCTACACGTTGGGAGACTAAGAGAATACTCACCTTGAAATGGGTCAGAGAAGCTAAGACACATTCTTTCCTTAAACTCCACCCTCAATGCAACAGCACCATAAGTTGGAAGGGAACCCCCAACTTCCACATTCTCTATAGGGAATGAAGGGCTTGAGCCACAAATAGAGTGCCCCAATTTTTAAGGCTGCCACCTGAGAGATAGGCCACCCAAATTACCTAGCTCTGAAAGCCAGTGGGACTTGTGTTTGTGAGTCCCACAGGACTATAGCAAACAAAGACAATTGTTAACAGGCATGGAAACACTCACTGTAGCCATCCCCTCAGGCCTCAGTCAGAGGGAGCAGACAAAAATGCCCACTGTATATTGCCAATATACCAATATGCCAGTGTATATTGTGGATACACAGTATAAAAAGATACAAATATGATATCAAAAACACAAAATGTGGGGAAGAGAAGAGTAAAAAGCTAGAGCTGTTGCATGAATTTGAAGTTGTTATTGGCTTAAAATAGACTGTTATAACCATATTTTAAATAAGTCTCATGGTAATCACAAAACAAAAACCTATGGTAGATAAAAGATAAAAGAATCAAAACATACTATCATAGAAAATCATAAAGCACTAAAAAAGAGAGAAAGAGGAAGAAAGCAAGAAAGGTATTACAAAATAGGAAACAACAAAATTGCAATAACAGGTCCATATCTGTCAATAATTACTTTAAGTGTGAATGGGTAAGTTCTCCAATCAAAAGACATACAGTGGATGAATGGATGAAAAACGACCTAATTATATGTTGCCTACAAGAGACTCACTTCAGCTTTAAGGGCACACAGACTGAGAGTGAAAGGATAGAAAAAAAAAAAATTCCATGCAAATGGAAACCAAAAGAAGGCAGGAATAGCTATACTTAGACAAAATAGACTTTAAAACAAAGACTGTAACAAGAGACAAAGAAGGTCATTATATAATAACTAGGGGGTCAATTCACAAGAGGATGTAGCATTTGTAAATATTATGTGCCTGACATTGGAGCACCTCAATATATAAGGCAAGTATTAACAGATCTGAAGGGAGAAATAGACACTAATAGAATAATAGTAGAGGACTTCAGTACTCCACTTTCAACAATGTGTGCATTATCCAGACAGAAAATCAATAAGAAAACACTGGATTTAGGCTATACTTTAGATCAAATTGTCCTAACAAATACATACAGACATATATCTTCCATTCAACAGCAGCAGAATACGCATTTTTCTCACATGCACATGGCATTCTCCAGGATAGATCATATGTTAGGCCACAGAACAAGTCTTAGGAAATCTAAGAAGAATGAAATAATATCAAGCTTGTCTGACCACAGTGTTATTAAACCAGAAATTAATTACAAGAGGAAAGCTGGAAAATTTACAAATATGTGGAGACCAAACAACATAGTCCTGAAAACCAATGGATCAAAGTGGAAATCAATAAATATCTTCACACAAATGAACATGGAAATACAACATAGCAAAATTTATAGTCTGCAATAAGACAGTTCTAAGAGGGACATTTATAGCAATAAGCAGCTACCTTAAGAGAAAAGAAAGATCTTAAATAACCTAATCTTATACCTTAGGCAATTAGGAAAGAAAGAACAAACCATGCCCAAAGCTAGTAGAAGGAAGGAAATAACAAAGATCACAGCAGAAATAAATGATGGGAGTGAAATACATATAGTGATTCATACATAGTGATATATACCCACTTTGGAGATGTCACTGTTAGATATTGTGGAGAAGAAATATGAAGTAGAATATTGTTTTACCCTTGAGAACCTTACATTCTATGGTGTGGCAGGCAGAATAATGGGCCCCTAAAAATGTCCACATCCCAATCTGCTGAAACCTGTGAATATGTAAACTTAAAAGGCAAAGGGACTTTCCAGATGTGATTAAGGTTAAGAATTTTGAGATGGAGAAATTAACCTGAATCATCCAGGTAGGTCCAATGTTATCACACGAGTCCTTAAAAGTGGTAAATCTTTCTTGGCTTTGGTCAGAGAAAGATACGATGATGGAAGAAGGGTCAGAAAGATGAGATATTTCTGGTTTTGAAGATGGGGGAAAGGACTCAGAAGCCAAGGAATGTGAGTGGATTCTGGAAGGTGTAAAAGGCAAGGAAATGGATTTTCCCCTAGAGCTTCTAGAAGGAATGCCACCCTGCTCTCTTGATTTTAGCCCAATGAGACCCATGTTAGACTTCTGACCTGCAGAACTATTGGATAATACATTTCTGTTGTTTAAGCCACTAAGTTTATGTTAATTTGTGATGGCAGGAATAAAAACTGCACCTACAGGAACAAAAAGTCTAATATATATATGTTAAAAAAAAAAAAAAAGAAGATAGCAGGAAGGGAAGAATGAAGGGGGGAAAATTGGAGGGAGAGATGAACCATGAGAGACTATGGACTCTGAGAAACAAACTGAGGGTTCTAGAGGGGAGGGGCGTGGGGGGATGGGTTAGCCTGGTGATGGGTATTAAAGAGGGCACGTACTGCATGGAGCACTGGGTGTTATACGCAAAGAATGAATCATGGAACACTACATCAAAAACTAATGATGTAATGTATGGTGATTAACATAACATAATAATAAAAAAATAAAAAAAATTTATATATATATATTAAAATAGCACTTTCCATATTTTGCCAATTCACTTTTCACAATTTGGAGCAAAATATGGGAAGTGCCATAGAGACATGACCAAAGCTCTTGAAGATTTGAGAACAAAAAAGGGATTAAGGAGGACTTCAGGAAGGAGGGGATATTTGGTCTGAGTTTTTGAGGTTACATAGAATTTCAAGAAATAGAGATGAGGAAGACAAATTCCAGGCAGAGGGAATGGGATTAACAAAGGCAAGTAAGTATGAAAATAGGTACTGTGTTTGGCGAAAAGGTGGATAGACCAGTATTGTGGCACAGATGATTAGATTAATATTGCTAAAATATTTTTTAGTATTGGATATTTTTATTGAATCACAAATTTATAAAATATTCAGAATGCAGTGATATAGAGAAGCTTAGATTGGAACCAGATCATGAAAGATTTTGAATTTTAGACAGTCTATTATTTTTACTTAACATATATCAAAATTAATATATGCATATATTAAAAACACTGCTGTTTAAAAAAATGTAGAGACTTGGTCAAAGTTTACTTTAAAAGGGAGAATTGGGGGCGCCTGGGTGGCTCAGGTAGTTAAGCGTCTGCCTTCGGCTCAGGTCATGATCTCAGGGTCCTGGGATCGAGTTCCGCATCGGGCTCCCTGCTCCTTGGGAGCCTGCTTCTCCCTCTGCCCCTCTCTCTCTCTCTCTCTCTGTCTCTCATGAATGAATAAATAAAATCTTTAAAAAAAAAAAAAGGGAGAATTGGTTGGGGAGGAAAGAGGAGAAAGATTAATTGGCAGGAAAATAGTTAAGTCACTGATGCTATCTAGATGAGATAGTGGCATATCTAAAAAAAATAGCACAGATACCAGTGAATTTTTACACTCATTTTCCATAGTATTTCATTCAAAGTACTCTATGGTCAAGTTTCCCTATCTGTGGACTTTTGGACATATGGGAAATGTAAGAAAAATATGCCTTACATAAGATTACATTTATAAGCAATTTAACTAAATTGAAACACTTTGCTTTAATGACTGGCAAATGAAGCTGGTATATCCCTTTCCCCCATGATGACATAGTTCTGATCTTCAGAGCCTGCCTGCTTTTCTTATTGAACTGGGAAGAGAATTCCTAAATTTTCCACCATCCTTGGCTTGGTATCAATACTCCCCAATACTGAACTATGACCCCTGGGATGATTCTACTTCTACCATTGTGAGATCCATTATCTGTATTCCTAGATGCTGCCTGCCTCAGTGGGCAACTTGTACTTCAAGGATCTTGAAAACTTGCCAGTTTGTCTTGGAGGAGTAGTAATAATTTCCTTGAGTTTACTTTTGCCTTCTGAGACTTTCTTCTTACCAATTCTCTCTTGATCTTTCTCTTATTATCTCCTGTTTTCCATGGAGCACTTCTGTCCCAACCCTTCCCCAAACTCCATTCTTTAGGCCACTTCTCAGAAAGAAGAGCCTTTAGCTTTATTTTTATGGTGTCATTATAGATAAGAAACATTGTAGAGTGAGAGGATAGGCGATTTAATTGGATTTGGATGAGAGGGAGTGAGAGGAATAAATGGAGGTTAAAGATGGTTGGAATATGCCAACCTGGGTGCCTGGGAGAATGTGACTCATTAATAGATAATGAAAAGTAAGGAGGAACTTGGCCATGTTGAATTTGAGGCTCCAAATGCCTCATTTAAGTACAGCTGTACAGCAGTCATTTAGAAATGGCAGGCTGGCCTGGCAACTATAATGAGTCTGTGGTAAAATATGCTGGTGGACATATAGGAAGGATAATTCTAGAAGTGAAAATATATGAAGAGAGTGAGTTTGAGAGGATACATGGAGAAGGAAAGGGGACCAAAGAAAAAGATCATGGACAGTTTTCTTTGTTCATTATTGTTGACAATCTTCCTTCTCTTTTATTGGTAAGAAGTCTAGTTGACTCACCCGGCCAACTTTTAGCACCTGGAAATCATTGTTTTTACTCTTGGATCCACTGTCCTTCTCATTGGCCTGGGGTGTGGGGATTTGAGAAACCTAGTCTCTAGTGGTTTATCTCATTCAGTGTCATTTTGCACTAGGAAAAAAAAAAAAAAGTCCCCAACCTGAGCTGCATATCCCAAGCATGTATTCTGCTTTTATATCATATCAAAGTTTCTCCAAGTTAATCCAGAGAGGGAAAATCCAAGTATTCTTTTTCCCTTCTGGGTCTATGGCAATGAGCAGTAATGAAAGTGTAGTCTTTGTGAATTAAAAAAAATGATCTGTACCCATATTGGTATGCTCTGGGAATACTTCAGTGCTTCCAAATAGCTTTTGCTCAAATATATTTCTTTATAGTAATGGCTATCTCAGCTGCACCCATGTGAAAAGCTTTTAATTTGGTTAAATTTATGCTAGGAGTTGTTGGAAATTGGAGCTTTGCAGGGGTTCCTCCCCTCCTCTTATTGTAATTCTCATACGAATTTGTCCCCTGAGAAGTTATGCAGCTCTCCATCTGGCCATATTCATAAGCCATCCTTCTAGTAGAACTTCGATAAAATGCATCAGCTTCCTTGGAATTAGATTAGCATCTCAATTGGAGAGTTTTCCAGGCTTTTCCTGCTGACAGGAGATGAAAGCCTCATAAATAAAAATGCTGCTTTGTTTGCCTCTGTTGGGATGGACCTTGTGGAAGAAGAAGAAAGTTAGGTCTAAACATCTTTTCATTTGTTGTTACAGATTTCTCTTCTTCCATGGCTTGATATTAATGCCCCCTCTTCCAGTGTTATCTACTGTAAACATTATATAATAACACTGGAAAGTTAACTAGTACCCTTCAATCTAGCATGTGCTTCTTCTAACTACTTGAGAAATCTTCTCAGTGGAGGATGTGGGTTCTTTGTGCATCATTATCAAATACCATCATTCTAGATAAGGTAATACATGAACTAGTTGCTTTTCTCCTCAGAATTTCATGTCCCCAAATAATCAATAGTAATTGGCAGTGTATTTGGAATAAAACGTCATAATGAAGTCTGCATATGTTAGACTGGAAGTAGATACTCAAGTCTATGTCTTTATTTAACATAGGTTAATAATTTACAGATGGCATTTAAGCACATAAGGCAATCTGGGACATAAGATTAGGACTTGGGCTTCATTTGAGCTGAGACATAACTGAATAAAGTTATGACATGGGACTTGATTTTATCAGTATGATGATGTTTGTGATTATTCTACTTTTGTATTAAAATGATTTTGAGACAGGTGACCTTCTTGTTATTATTGATATAATTGTAAAGTTATTGGTCATAATAATTTATATTGTTTAAGAATCAGGTGGTTAGGATCTGTAAGATTTGAAGAAGTATCGGAGTCAGTGTCTCTGGAGTCAAAGTTAAAGAGATTCAGGGAGAGAAAATGAGTTACGTGCTATCAAAAACGGAATACGGAAGGACATCATAAAGAAGGGTAGCAGTTTTGGGCTGGAGTGTATCTCCCTGGTACCTTGGAAAATACCTAGATTGAGGGACGAGGATGAAGACAGCTTAGTAATAATCAAAGTCAGGGAAGAGCTGTTGGAAAGCATGTGGAAGTGGCACTAGAAATAATTTTGTGTCATTGAAGTGTATTCAATTTTCTCATTTTGGTATAATATGGAATTCTAAACTTTTTCTAAAAAGAATTTTAAATATGGTATTTGTCTCATTGACATTCTCAAGACTGATGTTGTCTCTTCCAAACTACTTTCTACTTTTCAATAACTCCCGTTTATCTTCCACACACCTTGAAAACAATTTTAAACAAATTTTAACGAAAATAGGTTATTATATTTTCTAAAGTATGGAGAAATTTATAATGCATTGCTTTTATATATGAGGACTTCCTAAAGTTGAACACTGTTTCAGGGAAAAGCAATTACCTAAGAAGGTGGTTAAAATTTCAGGCCATATTTGATCAACAATTTATTCCTGAATTATGCTGCCTAGTGGTAGAATACCAAGAGTAAGTTTTCTTAAAATACTAGCTATGATTTTGGGGAACTGTCAGTCTCATCATGTTTTTATTATGGGAAAGAATCCTAACTGCAACAGAAATAAAATAATAGACAGGAGCCATATGGAACTTTATCTCTTTGCTGCCAAGAAATTGTCTTCTGTTTTAAAGACCAAAGACATCTAAGACATATAGGGAAATGTAATCCTTTATATGAAATGATGCATTTGATTGCGTGACAGTGATTGGAAATATGGAATGCAATGTTTGTTTTTAAGAAATTATTTAAATATACTGATTGTGAATTAAATTATCCCCAATGGCTTTTCTGATCATAGGATTTTTTATTTACTTTTGGTTAGCTTTAGATTTCTATCCAGTTGGCCCTTTATTGTTAACTTTTATAGGATTGTATGTGTGAGAGTGTGCATGTGTGTCTATGTGTGTGGCGGGAGCAGTTTTTTTGGTTAAACTGGAGAAAGCAGTGATTTTACATTTTGTAAGATATTTAAAACATATGAAATTAAGATTGAATAACCTGGCCCTAGTAACTTATAGTAGGTTGAAATCACAGCATGAAACTCAATATCAGAATCAAATAAATTTTGAGTCTTATTAAATTTAACATGCTAACTCGTGATATAAAAATTACAGACTGAGGAAGAGAGGAACAAATGGGTCATAGCTCCATAGTGTTCATAGTGTAATAAGGCCAGGAAGAAGGCTAGTCTGAGGAGGAGGGCTCAGTTCTACCTCTGAGAAAGGTGCATCTTTTTTGTTGAAAAATGGAGGCTGACAAGAAGTCATCAAGCAAACTCTGTTTTCCTCAGAATAGAAGACCTAGTTCCTACATATGTTTGATAATTTGTGGTAGTTGTATTTTTGTTTTTGCAGAAAAGTACACTTGTCATATCTGTACAGCTATGGTTCAGGTTGGAGATTGCTGTGTAAAGGGAGTATGCGTCTATGGAGAAGTGAGAGGAGGTCTTACTGTAGAGAAGCATGGGTGTGCTTTCAAGAAACAGAACCAAACAACTGACAAATGCATAGAGGAGGAAAAAAACACAACTATAATTTTGCAGGGTAGCCTCTATGTTTTGTGTGGGAGCTTAAATTCTGTTATCCTCTGGCTGTGGCCATCCCTGCTGCTGTGGCCCCTCTGCTGTCACTCTCTCATAGGTCTTGGGGAACATATCACTCATTTTGATGGTGTTTTTTTCTCTCTAGGGGCCCTTGCTTTTCCTCCTAACTTCAAACAGTTTAAGGATGGGCACTCTCCTCGTTGCCTTACCGGTCTTCCTTTAGAGTCTAATAAAGTACCTCATTCTTTGACCCCCAAATGGTGTAGAGTACCTGGATGCTCTCTTACCTTAGGATGATTTCCCCGTCCATCAGGTTAGGACTTCCAGGGATATATATGGGGTAGATTAGCTCTCCATGGTGCCCTTGGGTAGACCTTCTCCTATACCAATGGAAAATGACATGCTGAAAGTGACCAAGTGATAGGTTTGCTGTGCTGATTTTTTTCCAAGTCAAATTCTCCTTTTCTCTTTCTTCCCTAGTTAATAATGGGTATGTGAATGAATGTTTGTGTTTATGTGGGTGACTCACACATCCTAATATAGAACTTTATAGAAATGAATTTCAGAGAGTTTTTTTTTTTAAACACAAGACCACATCAAAGAAAAAGAAACACTCTTTAGCTGTTTGATTGTCTTTCACCACTTATTATGTGAGAAGTGAAACATGAGTAACTTAAAAGAAATTTTAAGATCAATGTGTTTGAGCTTTTCTGATTTTAAAATTCTTTACAGAAACTTGTCAAAAAGATTATGTAATGGAAACAAGGAGACTGAACTTCTCAGAGCACTGGGAAAATGTCTTTGTTTTCCCTGAGTGCAAAAAAAAAAAAAAAAAAAAAAGAAAGAAAAAGAAAAAGAGTCTTATTCTGGAGAGACTCCTAGCTAGTGTTGGTGTACATGTTAGTTATGTGCAGTTGTTGCTTTTGAGGGATTACTGATCTGGTTTACATGGAAACAAAGACTGGGATATAACCATGTATTCACAAGAGCCGTGGTGAACTAATGAATGAGGAAAAAGTGGAAAATGAACCAACCGTTGGGGTAATTCAGGCATAAATGGACTTTCTCTGAGGTGATCTGAAGTTGCCCTAATTCTTCCTTTGTTCCAGTTGTATAGATCCAGTCTTAGAAATGTAATGGAAGGTTAACATGTCAGACTGTGACTTTATTCTGTCTCTGGAATAACCAAAATCAATTTGCTCTCTCCAGGAGGACTCCACTAAAGTATAGGAATAGTCTATTGGGGAAAACTTCCTCTGAAGATGGACATAGTTTCATTTCTGTTTCATTAGCTCTTGTTGCAGAGAAGATGATGGATAAACTTAGTTATTTGCTGCTTTTCTTATTAAGGGTTTTATCCATTTCTTTTCAACATAGAAGGATATTGGAGCTTAAATGTGATTGCTGAGATTTGTCATTTTCAGTAGCTCAGGGATCTCCCCGAAATAAACTAAAGGCATTTGCTTTCAACATTCATGTCTATAAAACCACAACTGAGAGGGAAATGTGTGAACTTTCAAACCCTGGACACTGCTGCATTTAAGAATTGTTACTACGAATGTTGAAATATTTTCCTCCTGGTCGCTGTTCATGCTTGTGTGTGTGTGTGTGTGTGTGTGTGTGTGTGTGTGTGTGTGTGTGTATGTGTGTTTGCTCAGATGTATTTCATCTACTCAAGAATTCTGAATTCAAGAATTTTGCATCAGAACCTTTGCTTCCTCATTTAGATTAAGATGTAGAATTGTATTAGTGTTTTAAAGCAAGCTGCAAGTTGTGTCAACATCATCAATGTGAAATGAAACATTTAGCCAAATACCCTGTTAATACACACATTGTTTACAGAAATTAGGGTATATATATATATATATATATATATATATATATATATACATTTCTGTGAAATATTCTTACCTTAAAGCAATTTTAAGAAAAGTTGAATTTTTCTCTGCATTGCTGTTTTATATCTGCCTTATAAAAATTATGACTTGTTTTTAGATGTGACACTTATTCAAAATGAAATGAAATAAAGTGAAATAAGATATAATTTAAAAGTACTCAGCCTTTCTTTTCCCTGTATTAAACAGTGTCTGTGGTGGAGTTTGTCCTGAAATGAGTCTGAGAAGACCAGTTCTGTGGTATGGAGGTGATGCTACTTAACCTGCTTTGGCCTCTGTTTACTCTCTTACAAAATTAGGGCACTAGAGAAATAATCTCTGTGGTCTCTCCCCTGACTTTCCCTCTAGCTCTAAACACTCAGTTTTGCTTTTCTGTGCCCTGCATACACCACTATCTAACATTCCCTTGAGAACAATACTTTCAGTGTATAGCTCTGTTTTCAAATAGTATTCAAGAGAGAGAAAACTCTGAGGCAGCAGATGCAGCATTTTCAAATTTTAAGGCTCAACTGAGAAGAGAAGAATTCATCCAGAGAAGGGTATAAATTCCACTTGACTGAATGTTAGCACCTTCCACACACCTCCATAAGGGGAGGGGTTGACATTACAAAGATTTTCCCATCCCTAATGACTGTGGTTGAGAGTCTTGATTATACAATATTTTGACTTCACTTCAAAGTTCCCTCAATGCCTCCATCTATGTCCATGGGTAGCTCTCTAAATACAGCAGCTGTGCCATCTGTTTCAAATATTATTTCAGCCCTCGCTGTTTTTGGATAAATTTCATAAATTGTATTGCATACACACACATTTAATTGAACAAACGAGAAGCCTTTCCAGTTTAAAAAAGCTTCCTAAATGACAAGAAGTGTCCAATTTCCATTCAAATGGTTACTCCGGGGCTTTAAAATGTGTGAATTCATCTAACAGAGGCTGGTGGTGTATTTTGAGGCAGATGGCTTGATTCTGTGAAGAAAAAAAATTAAGTGGATTTTACTATCAATCTTATTTTTTTTTTTTTGGCAAAAGACTGACATAATAAAGATGTGTGTATTACTGAGAATGCTTTTTAATAATGATTCTACCTTATGTTTTCCCCCAAGAATATGGTTAACTGACTAGGAAAATCTATTTAGAGATTTTATGTTTATCCATAATGATCAGTTTAGGAGGGAAAAAAAAGAAGCCCACTAAAAAATTGCTGAAATCCAAAGGAAAATAATGCTCTACAACTTTCTAAAGGAGTCCAAGAGGAAAGGAATTCTGAAGTTTATCTGGTATTTCCTGTTAAATAGTTTCAAAGTCAATAAGTTGAAGATTCTGAAAGAAGGACAAGGGATTTCACTTCAAATAATGTCTTTCAAGGAATATCTACAGTATAGATGTCATGCCCAGGGCACTTTGTATATTTATGACTAGCAGTTTTTTTTTTTTTTTTAAAGATTTTATTTATTTGACAGAGAGAGACACAGCAAGAGAGGGAACACAAGCAGAGGGAATGGGAGAGGGAGAAGCAGGCTTCCCACTGAGCAGGGAGCCTGACATGGGGCTCGATCCCAGGACCCTGAGATCATGACCCGAGCCGAAGGCAGACACTTAATGACTGAGCCACCCAGGCACCCCATGACTAGCAGTTTTAAAGTTGAGTCAATGGAATGATCAGTCACCATTGCTATGTGCTCTCAAATTTAGACTCATGTTAGCATGTGTCAAAATTATGTCAAAAGTTCTGTGCTCTAAAGGTCCTTTCAAGTCTTGCCTGCTTTATGGAACATTATAATTTACTCCCCAAATTCACTCCATCCTTCTTCCATTTGTAGTTTGTGGAATTGACTGAGTTCTTGGTTAACTCCTGAGTAGTAAAAACCAAACATGTGTCTTTGTCCTCTTGGAAATGATTGTTCAGCAACCTTGTTTTAAGCCCAACAACCAACTGCTTCTTTTAGCACCAGTTATTGGTTTAGGGATGAACATATGACTTAAGTTGTCCTAATCAGTCTACAAGAGAAAGCATTTGTTTGATAGCTTGGAAAAGGTGCTTTCTCTCTTGTAGTTGACATGGACAGGGAAGCATGTGGCCTTCAAGCTACTGACAACTTCCTGAAACATAAGGAGAACCGACCTAAGGAGAAAGTGAACAATGCAGACAGCAGGATGAAAAGTGGAAAGAACCTGCATCTTTGATCATATAATTGAACATTTGGGTCCATGGCCATGAAGTTCACTGTGCCTCTGGATTTGCCCTTATGTTAGCCAATGCTCATGGTTAGAACAATTATTGTCTCTGCCAGTTGGGGTGAGGTTTGTTTTTTTTTTTCTCTTGTGTGTATGTGTGTGTGTAAAGTTTCTTTTGTTTACATGTAACATATGCAAAATTAAAGTCAATAAATTTTTACTTAAGGAATTTCACATGTTGTGATTCCTTTCATTGACAATTACCTTAGTTCCTCCAAATTCTGAGTCATAATCTCCAAGATTTTTAAAATGAATTTTTCCTGGAGGAGAGGAAGATGGCAGCTAAGTAGGAGGACCATAGGCTTGTGTCATCCCATGAACAAAACTAGATAACAAATCATTCTATATACCCCAGAAATTGACCTGAAGACTGACAGAACAACTCCACAACTAAAGGGGGAGAAGAGACCACACTGAAGAAGGTAGGAAATGTGGAGACTTGGTTTAAGGAAGAAATGGATTACAGGTGTTGCAGAGGGGAGGGAGCCATGGTTATGGAGAAGGGTGAGAAAGAGAGAGGAGCACACAGGGGAATGCACAAGGAGAACATTTCCCCAAAGCCATTGCTTGGAAAATGAGAGGGGCTGAATTTTGTGAGTTCTTGAAACCAATGGGGCTTAAAGCCTGGAGTTTTAAAGGTCAGTGGGCTTGGCTGGAATAGAGACCAGAAGGCACTGCCTTGCTCCTGGAGAGAAGGTAGGCAAACAACCAGTGGTGATGGTGTGGAAACTGTGAACAGAAGAATGCCTGGGACACACAGTGGGAGATTATTAGCTCTTCTTGGAGCATGTCCCTGACAGGTAGTGTTCACAGAGATGCCTCACCAGGAACAAAGGAGTTGGCTGGCACCATTTCCTTCTCCTGTCCTCAGCATAAACATAGACCCACCTATGAAAGCAGCACAACACCAACACTGGGTGCCTTACTTGCTTATACCAAGCCGCCTCCAATCCCCCTCCCCCCATACTCTGGCGAGACTGCCCTTCTCAGTCAAGCTTGCCTCAGTCCTAGTGAAGTGAGATGAGACCCTCCTTCAGAAGATCAGCACAAACTCCAGCCCACGCCATGTCTCCTGATCAGAGAGTCCCGTAGGGCCTCAGTTCTGGTGGAGTTGGTGTCAGGTCTCATTTCACAAGCAGACCAGAGCACACCTAGTTAAAACTCACCACGTTCAGTCCAGGGACCAAACACTGCCCACAGCAGGCAAGGAGAACTGTCCTGAAGGACAGAGCAGCCAAAGCACAGAAGGAGGGCACACACAGCACACACTAGAGACACTCCATGAAGGACCAGGCCCTGGGCACTACATGACCTCTTCTTCATAAGGCCATTAGCTTCAGGAGCAAGAGACATAACTGGCTTTTCTAAAACACAGAAGAAAGTGGAGGCTTAGAAAAAATGCAAAGATGGAGGAACTTATCCCAAATGAAAGAACAACATAAGGCCACGGCCAAAGATCTAAGTGAAAAAGATAGAAGTAACATGCATGATGGAGAATTTAAAGCACATACATAAGGTACTCCCTGGGCTTGAGAAAAGAATGGAAGACATGGTGAGACCCTTACCACAGAGTTAAAAAAGAATCAGAGATGAAGAATGCAATAAACAAGATTGGAAACAGGTTTGATGCAATGAATAGCAGGCTGGAAGAAGCAGAGGAATGAATTAGTGACCTAGGAGACAAAATAATGGAAAATAATGAAGCCAAATAAGAGAAAGAATTATGTAACATGAGAATAGACTTAGGGAACTCAGTGACTTCATCAAACATAACAACATTCATATTATATGAGTCCCAGAAGAAAAAGAGAAAAGGGGACAGAAAATTTATTTCAAGAAATAATAGCAGAAAACTTTCCGAATCTGGGGAAGGAAACAGACATCCAGATCCAGGACACACAGGGAATTTCCATCAAGATCAACAAAAGCAGGCCAACAACATACATATTATAATTAAATTTGCAAAATATAGTAATAAAGAAAAAATCTTAAAAGCAGCAAGATAAAAGAAGTACTTAGTAAGGGAAAATCCATAAGGCTAGCTGAAGATTTTTCAACAGAAACTTCACAAACCAGAAGAGGGAGGCATGATCTATTCAAAGTGCTGAATGAGAAAAATCTGCAGCCAAGAATACTCTATCCAGCAAGACTGTCATTCAGAATAGAAGGAGAAATAAAGACATTTCCAGACAAAGAAAAACTAAAGGAGTTTGTGATCAATAAATCAGCCCTGCAAGAAATATTAAAGGGGACTCCTTGAGTGCAAAGGAGAGACCAAAAGTAACAAAGACAAGAAAAGATCAGAGAAAATCTACAGAAACAATGACAAAACAAGAAACAAGGTGGTGATAAATACATATCTATCAATAATTACTTGGAGGGCGCCCGGTTGGCTCAGTTGGTTAAGCGACTGCCTTCGGCTCAGGTCATGGTCCTGGAGTCCCTGGATCGAGTCCCGCATCGGGCTCCCTGCTTGGCAGGGAGTCTGCTTCTCCCTCTGACCCTCCCCCTTCTCATGTGCTCTCTCTCTCATTCTCTCTCTCTCTCTCTCTCAAATAAATAAATAAAATCTTAAAAAAAAATAATTACTTGGAATGTAAATGGACTAAATATTCCAATCAAAAGGCATAGGGTGTCACAATGGATAAATAATAAGGCTGATCTATATGCTGCCTATAAGAGACTCCTTTTAGACCTAAAGACATTTGCAGATTGCAAGTGAGGGGGTGGAGAAACATTTATCATGAAAACGGATGTCAAAAGAAAGCTGGAGTAGCAATACTTATACGGGACAAACTAGAGTTTAAAACAAAGAGTGTAACAAGAAACAAAGAAGGGTACTATATAATCATAAAGGGACAATCCAACAAGAAGATATAACAATTGTAAATATTTATGCACTTAACATAGGAGCACCCAAATACATAAAACAATTAATAACAAACATAAAGGAACTAACTGATAACACAATAATAGTAGGGGACTTTAACACCCACTTACATCAGTGGACAGATCACCTAAACAGAAAATAAACAAGGAAACAATGTCTTTGAATGACACGCTGGACAAGATGGACTTAACAGATATATTCAGAACATTCTACCATAAAACAGCAGAACACACATTCTTTTCTAGGATGCATGGAATGTTCTCCAGAATAGATCTTATATTAGGTCACAAAACAGGCACCAACAAATACAAAAAGATTGAAATCATACCATGCATTTTTTCTGACCACAATGCTATAAAATTAGAACTCAACCACAAGGAAAAATTTGGAAAGACCACAAATACAGGCAGGGTAAACAACATGCTACTAAACAATGAATGGGTCAACCAGGAAGTCAAAAAAATAAAAAATACATAGAAATAGATAAAAATGAAAACAATGGTCCAAAACCTTTGGGATGCAGCAATAGTGGTCCTAAGAAGGAAGCATATAGCAATACAGGCATACCTCAAAAAGCAAGAAAAATCTCAAACAACCTAGATGTTACATCTAAAAGAGCTAGAAAAAGAGCAACAAACAAAGCCTAAAGCCAGCAGAAGGAAGGAAATAATAAAGATTAAAGCAGTAATAAATGATACAGAAACAACAACAACAACAAAAAACAATAGAACAGATCAGTGAAACCAGGAGCTGGTTCTTTGAAAAATCAATAAAATTGACAAACCTCTAGCCAGAGTTATCAAAAAGAAAAGATAAAGGACCCAAATAAAATCACAAATGAGACAGGAGGAATAACAAACAATATCACAGAAATATAAACAATTACAAGAGTATATTAAGAAAACCTGTATGCCAACAAATTGGACAACATGGAAGAAATAGGCGAATTCCTAGAAACATATAAACTACCAAAACTGAAATAGGAAGAACTAGGAAACTTGGACAGACCAATAACCAGTGGAGAAATTGAATCAGGAATTAAAAGAGTCCCAACAAACAAAAATCCAGGGATAGATGGCTTCACAGGTGAATTGTACCAAACATTTAAAGAAGAGTTAATATTTATTCTTCTTAAACTATTCCAAAGATAGACAAGGAAGAAAAACTTCCAATTCATTCTGTAAGGCCAGAGTTACCCTGATACCAACACCTGATAAAAGCTCCATTAGAGAACTAAAGGCCAATATTACTGATAAACATGGGTGCAAAAAATCTCAATAAAATCCTAGCAAACTGAATTCAACAATGCACTAAAAAATTATTCACCAGTATCAAGTGGGATTTATTCCTGGGTTGCAAGGTGGTTCAATATTTGCTAAATCAATTAGTGTGATATACCACATTAATAAAAGATTAATAACCATATGATCATTTCAATAGATGCAGAAAAAGTTTTGACAAAGTATAACATCCATTCATGATAAAAACCATCAACAAAGTAGGTTTAGCGGGAACATGCCTAAACATAACAGAGGCCCTATATGAAAAACCTACAGCTAATATCATCCTCAATGGGGAAAAACTGAGAGCTTTTTCTCTATGGTCAGGAATAAGACGGGGATATCCACTCTCACCACTGTTATTTAACATAGTACTGGAAGTCCTAGCCATAGCAATCAAACAACAAAAGGAAATAAAAGGCATCCAAATTGGCAAGGAAGAAGTCAAACTTTCACTATTTGCAGATGACATGATACTACATATAGAAAACCTGAAAGACTCCGCTAAAAGACTGCTAGAACTGATGAACAAATTCAATAAAGTCGTAGGATACAAAATCAACATACAGAATTCTGTTGCATTTCTATATACCAATAATTAAGGATCAGAATTATGGAACTTAGCCCACTTACAATCACATAACTAGGAATAAACTTAACCAAAGAGGTGAAAGACCAGCACTCTGAAAACTATAAAGCACTGA